>NC_136489.1:5105674-5488174 GCF_053919585.1 Euprymna scolopes
TTCATTTATTTCTATATATAGCTTCATTCTTGGAAACTAGATACAATAAAAAGATTATGTCATTTGCATATGACATTAAGAAAAATCGATTTTATTAAATAGCGGTATCTTAATTAATGTTTCTAGCGAGAGAATTGTTATCAGTGTTTTATTTAAAATTATTTTTAATACATTTTAAACAATAATTATATCGATAATATTCATTTTTTGGGAAATTATTATTTCAACATCGAATTAAAAAAAAAAAACTTTTAGAGTTATTTGCCCCTTAGAATCTTCCGATCATTTCATTTGTTTGTGGTTATTATTCTTTAAACAGCTATACAGAAATCGCAAATTTTACGATGTGACCCATCGTTGTTTAATACCTAAAAAATAGCATCTACTGTCCCCCTCTGAATTCCACAATTTACACTATTCTTTCTTTTTTTTTCACGATTATAAACTTTAATTTCTAATTAAAAAAAAGGTAAATTTTTACGGCGTGATTCAGCGTCTTTTAATCCCTAAAAAAAATTAGGACCTACTTTTTTGGGCCCTAATACGTTTAAACAATCTTTATAAGTAATATTAAAGAAGTAATTTCGAAAAAAAGAAAATTAACATTTTAAAGTTGGGGATCACTTTTCTATAACGTAAAAATGAACACCCGTTTTTGGCCAAAAAGCATTCAACTAGATATATCATCTCTAGCATTTTTTTTTTCAAATTTAGCGATCGAGATGAATGGAGCAAAACATGACAAATACAGTTTTTTTGTTTGGTGGGCGTGGGAATTACATTTGAAACATAAAATAATTATAAATTTAATTAATTTTTATGACACCATTCTGTACTTTCACCTTACACTTTTATAAACAAAATGAACCCCAGCATATGACACATTCATTTTTGTTATTTTGGAGGGAGATTACATTAGAAGCATAAAATGATGAAAAATTATCACATCAAGGAAAGGAAGGGAGTTATCTTTTTCCACCTCCATCGTAAATTTGAGAGAAGGGTGTAAATTATTTAATAAGTGGAAAAAAGACACAGCTTCATCATGCGTTGCGAAACAAGAAAAAGTGTCGTCAACATAACGCATGTAAAATGCTTGTCTGGGGCACTTGTCAAACAACGTCTGTTCTAAGAAGCCCACAAAAATATTGGCCAAAGTTGGGCCAAGGGGAGATCCCATAGATATACCGTCGAACTGGCGATACATCACATCGTTGAAACTAAAGGAAACAGACTTGGTAGCAAGTTCCATGAGTTCAACGAACACCGCCTCAGAAAAAGAGGGTAGGGGGCCAGGGCCTCTATAAAGAAATTCAACCAAAGGTCAATGACCTCCTCAAGAGGGACATTGGTAAGCAAATTTCTAATGTCAAAGGAGACCAACTAACAGTTGTTAGTGGTAAGAGGAAGCTCCTTGATAGTCGATGCGAAATGAAAAGAATCAGGTGTGCAATGTGTTGAATAAAAAGAACAGACTGGTTCAAGAATTGAAACCAGCCATTTAGCCAGATTGTGTTGGGCCGAACTTACTATCAACAAGATTGGTCTCAATGGAGTATCAATTTTGTATACCTTAGGCAATCCGTAAATCCTGGGGTGTTGAGAGTCCACCGGTCGGATATTATTATAAACTTCCTTAGATAAATATTTAAGGTTATGCCATCAGAGTAGTTTATTTTGAAGCTTGGTTTCAATTGAAGGAGTGTCATCGGAGTCCAGGGAACCTAAACAGATAAATTTGCTATCATTGTTAAGAATAGAAAGCATTTTTGCAATGTAGTCTTGGCGGTCAAGGATAACTACACCGTTGCCTTTATCTGGACGAGAAATGTAAATCTCATTATTGCATTTTAATTGCTTAGCCGCAATGAAATGATTACTTTGCCAAATAAAATGGCGAGGAGAAATATTGCATTCTCTAATCAGGAGAAAATCGATAGCGTGAAAAATAATATTATGTCGAAACTTTAAAGAGTTCTAATGGGGTGCAATGGAATGTACCAAAAGTACGGGGATGACTAAAATTAACGTTTATTAACGTTTAAAAATGTTAAAAATATTGGCACAACGAGGGGGGAAATGGGTGAAAAGAATTTTCCCAAAGAGAAACAATGCGTAAAACTTCTTTGTGCCGGCAAAAGGAAACAGTAAATGCATTTTTTTCTCTTTGGTGAACTTTGAATCTTTTCTCCCGCTTTTTTTCATCAATATTTTAAATTACAGAATTATTCATTTTTCCACAAAAATTACAGAATTATACATGTTTTTCACAAAAATTATAAAAGTTATTTTTTTCACAAAAATCATAAAAGTTATTCATTGTTTTCACAAAAATTATAAAAGTCACATTTTCTTTCGATACATTATTACTTTTTTTCTACTAATTATAACAGCTACGCAAACCATTTTTTCAATCAAAAATTATAAATGTTACTCCATTTTTTATAATCAAATGTTATAAAAGTTACTCAATTTTTTTCCCAATAAAAAATTATAAAGTCACATATATTGATAGGCTAATGCCACTATTCTGAGTAATAGTACCCGCACTTTATTGGACTAATCTACTTACTTCTCACCTTAACTGACCACGATTGGGATTCTGCTTGGCGGTTCACGGGACCCATTTTCTGCAAGAAATCAAAGTAAACAGAGAAGGAGAAAAAATCTCTCTCATTGACTCCGCATCTCGGGTTCCGGGGCAGCTACAACACGCGGGCTACCTTCCTCTGGTTGCTCGTCAGGAACTGGGATTTCTACAGGTGGAGTCATCTTGGTTGCAGGTGGGTTCGGGCCGGATTTAACTCCGTCGTCAGCGCAAACAGCTTGGAGATGCTTTTCGCTGTTTGGCTACTCCTAGTGAGTAAAAAGTAACAAATAAGTATTGATAAATAATACCGGAATTGCTATGTACGTTTATCTTGAAGTCGGTTCTTTCTATCGCCCCAAATACTTGCTCAGACTTTAAGATACATTTTAAGTCTTTACAAATTTACTATCAGGCCGTGTATAGAGTTGTCATATTCGGGCCAGTCAATCTTTGTCTCTTTTGAAGGTTGTTGGTAAGGTTCAGAAGTGTATCTATATATTTGGTTGACTCCATCTTTATTTATTTCTCTCACAGATATGATTTTGTTTTATTCAGTGTTCTTTGCATAATCGTTATTATTAGATGTACTATTAAAACTTGTCTATTCTATTCCCTCGACTCACTTTTGAGCTCGTTTGACGATGCGTTGATACTTTATTATAATAATAATTGAGCTATCTATCCCAGTATATTTTCCCCAAAAATAATTGGCTTATGAAGGTCGTCTTCAGCTGTTCTTTATTGCTATAACCTTAATCTTTTCAAATAATAAACCTATTTTTATCCTGTGTTTGAAATAATTGTCTTATATTATTCTCATCTCGGGTGTTATTAGCTCGATGTTTCGATCGCTGCAAACTGCGACCTTCTTCAAGTGTTGAAAACATGCTTATTTTTCTCTGCTAAGGAAAAAGGGGCTGATTCTGCATCACAAGAATTCGAATCGTTGGTGTGAGGGTGGGTCCTAGATTATAAATAAAGTTTTATCTTCAGGGGGCACTATCTTCTTTTTTTGTGAATTCTTGTAATGCAGAGTCAACCTTCTTTTCCTTAGGAGAGAAAAGGATGCACATTTTCAACACCCGAAGAAGGTCTCTGGTGACAGCGACCGAGACGTTGCTAATAACACCTAAGATGAGAATAAAAATCCGGTTATCAATATAACAAAAACCTTGACATTGTTTGCACAGCAACTGAAAAGGCAAATCTGCTTTCCCAACGTTTTGCCTTCGACTTCACTTTAGAGCAAGCAGGATACCCCTCCCAAATTTCCCTTTGCGGACAGTAGCAGCACTTGATGACCTGAAAATCATCCTTTCTATTATTCCTGATGCAATAATAAATCCAACCACCTCGAAGGCATGTGGGTCCCATCTTATCAATGTTATACTAATAAAATATAGTCCTTTAAGGTTGCTCTTGTTCGCTTGAAGCTCTAAAATAAATGATTTAATGCTTGCTTCTGTTCTACCAGTTTACAAGAATTCTGGGGGAAGCACTGACCCACACTATTATTGCCTTATTAGTATCATCCCTCTCTTACCAACATTCTTTAAGACCTTAATCAATCAAGCACTAGTTTCCCACCTTACAGACAATAAAGTTTGATCCGACTGACAATATAAATGTAGACAAGCAAATTTTACTGCAGTTATTTTTACTGTAATTTCCGACCGTATATACCAAGCAGTTGATAAGGCAGAAGAAGCTAGATCAGAAGCCCGTGATATATGTGGGCCTTTGATAGGGTTTTGCACGAGTGTAATATCATGAACATCAAATCGTGTGGTATTGCTTGAAGTATACTTAACATAATCAAATCATTCTGAAATAAAATAAAAATCCAGGTTGTTTACTATGGCCGCACATCATAGCAACATGATATAAATGCGAGTGTATTACAGGGGTCACCATTTGACCTTTAATATTCCTGATATTCGTACATGATCTCCCTGATAAAGATTTCTCTCGGGTAAGGATATTTGTTAACGACATAACGCTTTATAACAGATACAAGAGTAAAACAAATAAGAACACATACACACACATACACACACATATATATATATATATATATATATATATATATATATATATATATATATGACATATACAAAGGTAAAACGAATAAGCACATACATAAGGAAATTGAAAAACTTTAGAGGAAAACACACAGTCTGTAGTGGAATGGGGGTGTAACTCATTGGTAACGCCCAATGCTGTCAAGACTAAACTTATTTACTTTAATAATTACAAGAAACTTTACAATCACTGATTGCTATACACTGTCTGAAAGTACTTTCCTCAAGCTCCTTGAGTAAACATTCACAGACAACATGAATTGGAGCAAATACACTGAGGCAATTGCCATGGCTGCTGTAACATAAGCCTGTATCTACCATGCTGAACGGCTACTTACACCGGAGAGTATTCTGGATCTCTTCAAGGTCACGGTTTGCCACTGTATGAAGTGTTGTTGCCGCATTTAGCTAGTGCATCTGACACTAGTCACTCGCTCTTAGACACGGTAAAAATAGAGTTGCCAACCAAGTAGTCCTGAACTATCAAATAAAATCCAAACTTTGCCCAATCGCCAAAACGTGGTATCATTGAGCCTGTTTTCCAAGTATTTCAATTGCAAGTGTACTGACAAAATCTGAGCGCTAGTATCCCCTCTCGATAGCAATGCCCTTCATCAAACCCGACAAGAAACAAAATCCCACCCTTACACTGCATAGATCCCTGGATTCCATAAAGCCTTCTACTCGACTAACTTTTTCTTTCGAACTGCTGCACTTTGGAATTCCCTTCCGGACTCCTGCTTCCCTGACTGTACTCACATGCAGAAATTCAAATGTAATGTTAACAGACATCTTGCTGCCCAATTGCATTAATAGTATCCCTACAAATGTGGCCCCTAATAGTAACTCCTTGCCACAAAGTGGCACTGTGCCTTACTTTTGGGTGAAATGACAATTAAACAGCATCGTTTATTAAAATAAACAAGTTAAAGTGACGCCTCTGTTACAACTGCAAAACGGTGAACATTAAAATGAATCAGCATAAAAAACAGTAAAAAAAGGAAATACAATCAAGCAAAACAGGTACACTCGTCACCAAATTTCGTTTTTGGTGGCCTAATGTGAAAATAATGTAAATTCAGTTATTTTCACACGATTAACTTAATATAAAGCTGCGTTTTTTTCCTCCTCTTGCGAAATCAACTGAAGTGTGATCCCAACTCTGATTGTTATCTGTCCGAAAACTGTGAAAGTTCTCAACGCAGCGTGCATGACAACAGGTGAATGCACGTTTTGTCGACATCACCAATTAGTGAAAAGCAACAAAAAAGAGAAGAAAAAAAAACGACATTGAATGGAAACCAATGAAACAAATTTGCTGCCTCGTTATTTGTTTCCAATGTTTGGTTCTATTTGTGAAGAAATACGCTTGTTACAGAAACACCGCTACCACCCAATTCAAACACACCCCTCGAGCTGTTTAGGTTCATTTTTATTCTTTTCTTTATGCACTCGACATTCTTTATATATATTATTGTATCATTCGACTCGCTCGGAAGCTTTTTTTGTTTGTTTCTTTCCTTCTTAGTGAACGTTTTCAATCGTCACCATTTCGATCGTTTTTATTAATCTATATATGGTGATACTTATAAATCTTTATATGCGTATGTATGTCTGTCAGTTCCTCTTAATTACACCGATCTATGTTTTTGTCCGTACATCACCATAACGTATTTCTATCGATGTAAGTGCATTGGAACAAACACGATGTAGACAGAAGCGCACATAAAAAGCCAGTCTTTTATTGTTTTTGAAGTTTAAAAATGTTTGTTTCTTTTTGTATGCGTGGATATGTGAATTTAGTGTCTAGAACAAAAACTTGATTTGTGGTATTTAAGGTTTTACTAGTTGAAACTTTAGGTATTCTGGTGTGTCTTTTGCCTAATATCAAATCTGTGGTTATTGAATTTAAATCAAACAATTCATTTATAGCCATGCTTTGAACGTTTTGTACAACAGATGTGATATCTGATAGGCCCTGAACTGGCATCTAAGCTTCAGCTCTGTCCCATCGACGAAACGTTGCATCCCTCTGTCTGTTTTACAAGTATTTTAATGGTGAATGTTCTGACGAACTGCAGATACTTGTGCCCCAACGACGTAGACACCCTCGACAAACCCGACAGGCAGCTAAATCCCACCCCACACAGTAGAGATCCCTAGATGTAAAAGATCTTTTTATTCCAGTAGTTTCTTCCCCAGAACCGCTAGACTCTGGAATTCCATTCCAGGTTCCTGCTTCCCTAACTGTACTGCCATGCAGAAGTTCAAGTGCAACGTGAACCGACATCTTGCTGCCCAAATCCCAACATAGTGCTCCAGTAGTTGCTGCCCCTGATAGTAGCCCCCTACACCAAAGTGGCAATTTGCCTTGTTTTGGATGAAAATGTAATAAAAAAAAATATATATATATATATATATATTACAGCAAATCTATCAGACGCACAGTGTGACGGATGTTTAGGATGCATGTATTTGAGACTTTGAGAGAGATATAAGTAGTTGTATGGAAATATGCAATTTACATAGACATGTTTATGTTTCGTTCTTTTAGACATAATAGAACTTGTGTTTATATATACGGCCTCCGTTTATCTTGGTTTATTTTCGATTCTCAGATGTCCCTCTTTATGCACACCTATCGGCAAAGCTTCAATCATTATCCCATTGACTTAATGTTGCATTCTTCAGCCTGTTTTACAAGTATTTTAATTGTAAGTGCTTCGATGCAATTTATGTCGTAGGTAGTAGCCCTCTACATCAAATTAGCACTGTTAAGGCTGTGTTTGGGGTGAAAATGCAATTACCCAGCATAATCAAGCAAACCTTTCTCAATTTTTGTTCCAAATTGGTTAGGTCTTATTTCGAAACTGCGTCTAAAGGTTATATGTTAGTAATGACTTGGTCTAAAAGAGTTGCGCCTTTAATATTAAAATTTCTATCATAGTTGTTTCTATTTTACTAAATATCATTAACTTGAATGCATAGTTATCGCTTGGCTAAATACTGGTTATCAGGTTATTCATAGAGACATTGCTCAGGAAAATGACAGTGAATTTCAGAATTCATTTTAATCCCGTATTTGATTTTAAATGAAACGAGTTTATTACTAATAATTCTAGCCAATATTTTGATCCCACCGCCGCATTGTTAGCGTTTAAACAATTGCCTTCAGACATGTTAGTTGCAAACCCTCTCTTAATCCCATCCGACGGATCTAAGAGGATGACCCTTGATTCGTTACTGAAATCAATTTTTACACATACCTTTGCCAACTGCATTATTTCTTTTTCCAGATTGATTAATTTTTTCTTGATTGTTCGATGCTCTTTATTTAAATTTTTAACTCTTGATAAATTTGTAGCAAAGTTTTTCCTTTGGGATTTTGCTAGATTATATAGTTCTTTTACTATAAGTTGTCTCCTTTTTACGAGACATAACAGCAAATCTTTTTTCGTGCTATAATTACTGAAATAAACCACTAAATATCAACCTGAAATTAAAAGTAAGACTCATTTGATTTATGCTTACTCGATATACATAATAGTACAAAATATTTTATTCGCTAACACATATCCATTCATGTTAAGTAAAATATTTGGCAATACATCTTTTGCATATAATCTCTAGACGCAGTTTATTCATCAGGTTAAAAAGACAGTTCTTGCGGCTTTGAACTTTTAAATTCCGATGAAAATTTCTTCACTCCGACAAAAATTTATTGATTGAAATTCGTACCATCAGAATCAACACACTTTGCCAACCGAAAACAAGTGCATTTATGCCAGTAACGAAACAATCTTGCGTTCTGGTAGCGATGAAACCGCCGTTAGGCGTTTTTGATATCACTTAGGTTTTTGAAGAATTCTCACGCGGAATGTTATCGAGATGCTTGAAAAAGTGGTAGTTAGTTGGTGAGAAGTCCGGAGAGTATGGCAGATACGGTAGGGTTTTGTACCTGCCGTCGCTCAACTTTTGCAGGGTCGGTTTATCTATGTGCTGTCAGATATTGTGAAAATTAGACCTTTACTGAGGAATAATTCTGGGTGTTTTTGTCGAGGTTTCTGATGCATTTCATCGATTTGGTGACAGTACTTCGCCGTAATGGTTTCGACTGCATTAAAAAAAACTGTAATGAATGAGACCGGTCGCAGACCACCGGACAGTCAGTGTGGACTTCTGTTAGTGCAACTATGGCTTCGGGAAGTGTCGTGGAGCTTATTGGCGTCTAACCTAACATCGCAAGTCAAAACCCGGTGGAGAAACGGGTCATTCCTCTTGCGTAACAGAAGAGATGATGACATTCGTAACGCGTTTCTTTTCGTTGTTCAATTCGACAGTTTTATCAAGTATTTTTGTCTTTCAAGTCTCTAAATTGGTTATCAATAAACCAATTTCTCGAAGAGTTGTGCGTAAATTGGCATCGACTAAGGCTCCAAATTGATCGTTATCAAGATCTGATAGTCGACCACAACTCTCATCAACTTCAAAACTGTTATCGCTGACAGAAAATTTTTAAACACTATATTTGTGCTGTTCATTCAGTAATGGTTCCTTGGCCAAATGCTTCATTGATATTGTGAGCTATTTCAGCAGCCTTTCGGCTTAGCGGTAATAAAAATAAGAACATTGTACTAATTTTGTTTCCCATCTTGAAGTCACCGTTCTTAAAAGAAAGCGTAATTGTTTTAAAACGATTGTAATTTAAACGATTTGATAGAGTGAAAAACGACCTTAAAAATTGTATATGCTATAAAGATATAACAAAAACTTATTTGAAAATATATCATTTGAAATCCAAATTAAAGATCCTATAAACTTTCTACTCAACCTAATGCAACACTAATTATCATCGATCTCCTTTCTATAAAGAGGCAAAGGATTGGCTGTCTTGATACGGTATGTATCTACGACAAGTAACGTCTCTGTTCCGAGTTTATAAATCTGTTTTGCGACTTAAGAAATAGAGTACAGGATTTTTTCCTCATAAAAATCAATTTCTCTAAATTTACCCTCGGTGGAAGGAAAATAAATAAGACCACACAAGTGGCAGACGATGTAAACCATATCTATAAAGTAAAAAGTATGCCTACTCGAATTTCTTGATAACATTATTTATTGAAATTAAAAATTCCTATGACGCCAGTAAAAAAAGGAATTAAATATTATGTATATTCCAATATATTTTTAACATGTATGTTAAAATGCAATAGGAAACAACTCCATATATATACAAACATATATATATATATATATATATATATATATATATATATATATATATATATATGTAGAGAGAGAGAGAGAGAGAGGAGAGAGGGAGGGAGAGAGAGGTAGCCCAGAGAAAGATAGGCATATATATATATATATATATATATATATATATATATATATATATATATGCATGTGTATCTTTCTCTCTCTGTCTTAAATACTGATATATGTATATCTAGCTATTTTTCCTGTCCACCCTCTCTCTCACTTTCTCATATATATGTATATATATATATATATATATATATATGGGGAGGGGTTGTCTGTTTGAGAAACGGTCTCTACGAAACTGCACTGTTCAAGTTTCGTCTACAAACTTGAAACTTAATTTATACATTATTTTGACCTGTGTAACAAAATCGGTTTGGGTTTTAGTCAAAATAAATATCGTGAAGTGTTCAAATTTTTAAAAATTAGAACTTGGCAAACCTACGAACATAAAATTAAAATCATGTACGCCTAGACAAATATACAATATTAGGATTAACTGTGTTAGTTTCAAAATGTTTTGTAAGTATGTATTCTAACGTAAGATATTAGCGAATTCCGCTAAAAAATAACTTAATTTTGTTTTTATTCTAGCTGATGACACTCAAGTCATATTTTTGTTTAAACTTTGAGAACACTACTACACATTGGGTACACGCTTTTAAGCACATATTGACATATATACTTTTAAAAAAGTTAACTGTGTGTATGCACTCGTTAGAAGGTAAGGGCCCACAATTAATAACCTAAATTTGAGAATATACAAAAGAGTAATTTCCCTTTAAAAAGCTTAATTCATCTTCAAATAAAAAAGATATCGTTAAATTTAAATCGACGACAGATATTTTGATACACTGATTTTTTTTCCGATCCCATAAACAGGTAGTCTTGGATATAAAACATATTATTATTATTATTATTATTATTATTATTATTATTATTATTATTATTATTATTATTATTATTATTATTATTATTATTATTATTATTATCATCATTATTATTATTATTATTATTATTATCATCATTATTATTATTATTATTATTATTATTATTATCATCATTATTATTATTATTATTATTATTATTTTTATTATTATCATTATCATTATAATTATCATTATTATTATTATTATTATTATTATTATTATAATAATAATAATAATAATAATAATAATAATAATAATAAATAAATAAATAAATAAATAATAAAAATATAAAATAAATTCCGATCCGAGAAAAAAGCTCATACATAGACTGAAACCAATTCGATATTTTTGGACCATATATTGATCCCTTATATCGTTTTCAGAACAGCAGGTACCAATGTGTTTCTGACCTTTCCTATATTTGTAGTCATCACTCATCAAGGCTCGAAAATCAATCTAGGATAAGGGTTAATGAATGTAAGATGGTAGTCTAGTAATCACTTAAGGTATAAAATGGGTAGAATTCTATTACTTATAGGGACGGCTTAACAGGAACTTGTTCACATTTAATTTGAAGGCTACCAATTTATATTCAACCGGGAATCATGCCAGCGGAACAGTGTCCTAAAGACGGGCAGTTCTGAGAAAGACGCTTTGTTCATAAATCTGCGTTTACATTTAGTCACAGATAGAGTTGGGAACATCATATATAGTGGTTGTAGCTAGTCGAGTAATTTTTGTAAAAGTATGGCAATAGGGAACTATTGATTGGAGTTCAGTCGAGAAATTTCTGTGAAAATAGCGATGAAGCAGACAGGCTTGCGGTGTCTCTAATGTGGGAAAGGGGTTTCAGGGAAGAGAAAAAAGCAACAGCTACTACTTGAAGCTGGTTTTGAACTCTATCATAGGGCGTGCAAAGCAGGTCTTGCCCAGATGTAGCAACAGTACTCCTTTAGGGCGCACTTGGCTATTATGCAGATATAGTATTGCATCGACAGTGAGCTACTTACGGGAGCAGTAAAGCAACTTTTGAAAAGGTCTCACCTTCAAATGTTCCTATTTACTTGCTTCGCCACGAGGGCAGATTTAGATTACTTTTGTTTATAGCAACAAGTCCAAGGATGTTTTAAACCTTTAAATGTGACTAAATCAGTTAATTGATATTTTCTGATATTTTAAGGTTGTTAGAACACACACACACACACACACACACACATGACTAAGTAAGACCGGTACAATGCACACACCCTTGTTTCATTTGTTTTACTTTAAATTTTTTAAACAGTTTACACCCCTCTAGTATAAGGGATTTTTCATTTAATCTAAGGACAATGATGCTAAGATTTTAATTATCCAGTGTATTCTGCATTGTGTTACCTATCTACTTTCCTGTCTTATTCATCACCCCACTTCGCGACTATTGAAACAGACAAAACAGTTTAGCAATGCTACAAATTAAACTAACGATAAAAAAAAAAAACAGACAAAAAAAAGTGACGGGAATTATTTTCTCTATTAGAGTAGATAAAGTTCGAACTTTTTAATAAAAAAAAAGTTAGGACTTTTTTTTTAAAATGTAATTTTAATATTTACACATCTGAACGTAACGACTTTTATGCTATAAATAGATAGGAACACGTGCACAATTTATCCGGAAATAGAAATCTTCTTACGCTCTAGAAAGACATAACATGCCAGTTGGCAAAAAGGCGCTGAACCATGATGGCAAACGGACGTTAAGTATTTTTAAAACTTCATCCTAAATGTTTTCATACTGCTTTTTTAAACTTGTTTTTCTTGTTTTATTTATGTATTTGTATTTATTTGTATATACTGTCCTGTCTTATTCGTAACCCCCCCCTCGCGACTATTGAAAGAGACAAAACAGTTTAGCAATGATACAAATTAAACTAACGATGAAAAAAATAAACAAAAAAACAAAATGACGGGAATTATTTTCTCTATTAGAGTAGATAAAGTGTTGACTTTATTTAAGTAATATAATTAATATATACTATTACTGCAAGGTTGCCTGTATTGAAAATGCATGCTTCCTGGCTAGCCAATCAAACTATCTAATATAGTTAGCCTTATTTTCTAGTATATTCGAAATATAATACAGTGACATTAGCAGACTCGAGATAGACAACGACAACCTTCCACCCATTAATATGGGAGGGGAAATTATCATCAAAAGTGTCCTGAATTGATAACTTAGCACCGGACTTACTACTTAGATATAAATGTCACTTTTCCCATTCCCCTCTTCCTCCTTCTTTTTTTTAAATGGAGAGTAGATAATACAGTGAATGTGTTATCGGCAGCTCCAGTAACTTTCGCTTCTCTTTTTGTCCCTCAGTCATCATCAATGAGTGATTTTTCTGACAAAGGGTGAAGAAAAAGCTGCTTAAAGGTCGGTAGTACTTGGTGAACAGAAGTCTGAAATGTCGGAAATTTTTCTGTGTCTTTGTCTGTCCTTGTGCCCATGTCACTAGTAAGGGTGTTGGAGGTAAACGTTTTGTCTCGGCTGACGTTATCCGCCTGATAGTCAGGGACCCGAACCTTGGATTAACCACTAAGGAGGCTGTCCTATCAGCAGGCGCAAAGTACTGGGACTGCTGTATTGCAATTTGTTGAGTGGATCTGGACCATGCAGTAGTCCCTGGTGGGGCCTCTCGATGCCATGCTAGTGGGTAATTGTTACGGTTTTACCTTTTCGTGTGCTACTAAAAAAAATCCTGTCCTTTTCACTCTTCCTTTACCTCTCTGTACTGCTCGAACCAAATATGCAGACCTGTTCCACAAATCCCAAAACCTCAGCATGAAATATCTCCAGAAAAAAAAACTCGAATAAACCTAGAACCCCATCTTCCAACGTAGACCCCAACTACCAGGTCTCCTTCTCCAACATCAGAGGTCTACGTTCCAACCTTGAAACCCAATTACAGGAGACGAAACCGGACATTTTATTTCTAAGTGAAACTGGAATAGGGCTGACTACTTCCCTAGATGAGTTCATAATTAACGGATACTCTAATTTAACAGCTAAATCTGACCCCCAAGATCGCCATGGGCATGGAATATGTGCCTACCTTAAAGATGGCTTCCCGTGTGGCAGGGATATCTCTAGAGAAGACTCTAACTTACCTTATATGTGCTTCCGGGTGGCACTTGCTAACACCACTGCATTTATATTTGGCCGCTATCGGCCCCACAACAGGGGAGTTACTATATTTAAGAGCATATAGAAAAATAGACCACATCCTGTCTGCACATCCCTCGGCTAACATCCACATCTGTGGTGACTTCAACGTCCATAACGTGAAATGGCTGACCCATTCAAATAAGACAGATGATGAGGGAAGATTTTGTCATGATTTTGCCATTGCTTATGACCTCACTCAGATTGTTCGCGAACCCACCCGTGTGCCCGATACACCCGGTCAATATGCAAGCCTCCTAGACCTTTTTCTCTCAACTTCCCCTGAGCTATGTTCATGTTCCGTTCATTCTCCTCTAGGATCCTCCGACCACTCCGTTGTATCAGTTAAGATAAAAACGAAATGCAAGAAGTCCCCAGACGTAACCCTCCACCTTACTGTATACCGATACTCTATGGCTGAATGTGAACTCTTTATCTGTGCCTAAATCAATACGTGGATTCCATGAACAAATCTTCTTTCTTAGAACTGCACGCTTGTGGAACTCTGTTCCGTCTGCTTGCTTCCTACCTGACTACAATTTGGATGTGTTCAAGTCCAACTTTAACAAATTCCTAATGAACCGCCCCCTTAAGTAAACACTTCATCAAATCTCCACACTAACGAACTGTAATTGCAATTACCCTTATCCCTTAGTGGCTTCCGGACCTTGATAAGTGGTGACCACTGTGTAAAGAAAAAAAAAAAATCGTTATGTGTTGTTTTCGCGCGCGCGAGCAATCAATATTTACGCCTTTCTCTATACTCGCTTGTTCCATAGGAAGCTCTAACACTAATTGGCCCAACGGATCACTGGGAGTCTAGTATATATATATATATATATATATATATATATATATATATATATATATATATATGTATATATATATATATACAAATATACAAATCTATAAATATATATATATATCTAAATAAATATATATATATAAATAAAATATGTATAAATAAAACTAAATATATATAAATAAATATTTATATATATAAATAAATAAATATATATATATATATATATATATATATATATATATATATATATGTATCTTGAATATGAAAATTAGTGGCTACACATATGCAAATCGGTTTCAGTGACCACCCTGCTAATGAAAATCACATCATCAGGCCAAGAATATCTCCGAAATTATCAGTCAAAAACATTACTTTTTTGATATTAAAACCAATATTAAGGAGTATATCATTAAAATGGGTAACCAGATAAAATAAGTTTTCACATTATACAAATTGAGGTGGGATCTCTCCATATAAGTTTATAGTTGTGCTTTTTTAGTCAGCATTAAACATCCGGCTCTACTTTAAATGGTTATTTAAAGAATACGGATTTTAGAAGAATACGTCTTATACCAGTGCAAAAACAATCATTAACATTTTTAACATTTAAGTACAGATAAAATCATACATATATGAATAAATATAAATACAAACGCAAATATATATATATATACATATATATATATATACATATATATATATATACATATATATATATATATATATATACATATATGTACATACAAGTCTTGTTAAATACGACATATCTTCTTTTTTCTTAGCTATCATTGTAAAGTCATCATTATTTCTAGCCTGATGATGTGATTTTCCGTAGCAGGCTGATCACTGAAACATATTTGCATATGTGTTGCCACTAGTTTTCATATTCAACTTATTAATATCGCTCCGTCTAAACATTGATCACTCTTATGTTTGACAAATTGTGTTTTGTTTAAAAACTAAACAATACTACCAATATATATATATATATATATATATATATATATATATATATATATATATATATATATATATTTACCAGTGGTGAAAAAAAACCCGGAATAGAGTGCTCAATGTGTAGCCAGAGCAGTATATAAGAAATTTATTACTTATATATATATAATATGTATATAAATTATGTATCTTTCGTTTCATTTTCTTTCGGTTGAGGTTTTCAAAAATCAAGGAGCTCCCTAATTGGGGTTTACACTTTAACACTTTATGAGATTCATAAATATTCTAAAGTTCTATTAAAGTTTTTTACTTAACAAACACGAGTAAAAAAGTTGAGAACATAATTTTCTTCTCCCGAATTGACCATTTAAATATGTTAGATGTTATATTATGTTATATGTTATAATATACTTTTCTCTTTGATTCTTTTCTATTACTGGATTCCAGTACAAGAACTTATCTAGTCTAAATGAGTATCCAACTTCTTGTTGCTACTGCATTAAGCATTACTTAGAGGAGGTGCATTTCTCGTTAAAGGCAATATGGGTTAGCTGTACAGAGGAGATTTTTTTTAGCTGCAAATACTATGTTATTTTAAATAATTAGTCAGGATTTACTTCTAGAGAAAAGTATCGTTATGTCAACCTGTTCTGATAAACCCCTTTTACATAGATACCTTAAATATTCGAGGATCGGTTATAGTAGGCATCTAAGTTGCTCTCCAGCCTTCCATGTATTTATGACTGCGTGGTTGTGTGTATGAATTGTGAATAATAACAAGAATTGACTACGTGCATTATTCAAAACTTCCGGGTTTTTTTTTCGAATCCTTTCGTCGCTAGTTAACGTTATGTCCCGCGCGCTTGGCTGATTTAATAAGTATCTTAATTTATTTTTGGTAGAAGACTGCTAACCGAGGCTGGTTTCTCGACTCGGCTCGTGTCTTGCTAACAGTAGTAATCACCATTTTCTCCACTGATGGTTGCATAAGCATGAAACACTAGTATCCGTCGGTATTTAATAATATTAATATTTAGATAAAACTATTACACCATAATTATATATAGACTTCCTGATGATTGTATAACAAATGCCCACATCCCTTTCTGGAATGCTGATCACGCTGTAATAATGGTAGAAATCATCCTAAATTCTCAACCAAAAACCAAAGAGCCATTGCTTAAAACAACGAGGCATTACAAGAAGGAAGACTGGGACGTTATAAAGGATCTCATCAGAGATGACCCAAGGGAAAATATATTTTCTCTTCCAACTGAACAGTGCGCAAATGGGACCACTGAATGGTTCAAAACTGAAATTGAAACACATGTAAACACACGGAAATTCTATAACAAACCCTACTCTCCCAAATGGTTTATTCTACTTGTGCAGCTTCCATTGCTCAAAGGCAGCATGCGTACCGCAGATTAAACCGACATAAGTTCAGTTCAAACAGACAGAAGCTTATAGTAGCTAGAAGTAATTGTAAGAGAGAAATAGCGACAGCTAAGAGAGACCACCAGAAAATACATCGAAGCATAGAAATTAGGAACCTGCGATTTTTGGAAAATCTACAACAGTGTTGTAAATAATGGGTGGTCAACGATTCCCCCACTATCAAACAATCATGAGGTTGTTTGCACGGAAACCGAGAAGGATAACATGCTTGCCAGTAGGTTTACCTTAAACTTCACATTGGACCCAGCAAACCAATCCCTGCCTACCTTTCTTTACGGACAGATCCCACCCTATATGATCTGAAAATCACCCCTACCCAGATACATGGTATCATAAAAAAAATCCTAGACCCCTCAAAAGCATGTGGGCCCGATTCTGGCTGTGCTATTAAAAAATGCTCAGCCGAGGTTGCTCCAGTCTCTCCACGCTTTACAACAAATCCCTTAACGAATAATTCTTTCCTGAATGTTGGAAAACTGCTTCTTCTGTAGTACCAGTTTTCAAGATTCTGGTAAAAGAACTGACCAATTAAATTATCGCCCCATTAGCCTCCTCCCGCTTTTCGCCAAAATATTTGAGTCCATAAATAACTAAGCTCTAGTCCAACACCTTACGGCTACTAAACTCCTGACCGATATCAATATAGATTTAGGCAATACCGCTCCACAGCAGATATCCTAACTCTGATGTCTGAACGTATATACCATTCACTGGACAGAACAGGGGAGGGTAGAGCAGTAGCCCTCGATATATCTAAGGCTTTGATAGGGTGGTGCACGATGGTATTCTAAGGGAAATCAGATCATATGGTATCACTGGAAGAATATGCAATGTAATTAAATCAGTCTTAAGAGAAAAATTCAGGTTGTCCTCGACGGTCGTACATCTAAATAATATGATGTAAAGGCGGGAGTACTTCACAGGAGGACCTTTAATAATCCTGATATTCTATAAATTACCTTCTTAGTAAAATTGTTTCTGAGATGGGTATATTTGCTGATGACACCACTCTCTATAACATGCACGAGGGCAAAACAAATGAACACATATCTAAGGAAATGGCAGAAACAGTAGATGAAGACATCAAATCTGTAGTGGAATGGGAATAAAAATTGACGGTCATATTCAATGTTGCCAAGACTAAACTTGTTTCCTTCAATAATTATAAGACACTTTCTCTACCACCAATAGCAATGGCGAAAGACACTTTATCGGAAAGTACATTTTTTAAAACTCCTCGGCCTAACGTTTACAGAAAATATGAACCGGAATATATACATTGGGAGCATTGCCAAAGCTGCTACGAAGAAGGTGGGCTATCACTACCGTGGGTGATTGCATTCACCTGCAAAAGATCTTACTAATTTGCATATTCATTTGAACATTTTTTTTAATTAATTCCCTATTAGTTTTTTCGGTTGTTTTATGGGATGATCCTCTTTAGTTTACTATTACGTGTAATTATATTCATGCAGCTATTCTACATGATTTATACTTGCGTAATATTTGCTTAAAAATGATATAGTAAACAAAAACTTCTTTCTATATATATATATATTTGTATTCTTTTATATATATATATATATATATATATATATATATATATATTTAAATTTGCCTACCAAACTCCTCCGTCTGTTTTTGGTCTGCAGATATGAAACTTAATATACAGGGTATTTGAACCCATGCGAAATATATATTAGCGGGGAAAAATTGGTGAACTGTAAATATTAAAAATATGGAATTTGCCAAGGGGAAGTCGATAATGTCATTACTAATATGCATTTGAAACGTAATAAATACTGCTTCATGTTTTAATTTTTAACCTTGCAGTAAGCATGTATTCACAGCTCATGCATTAATGTCATCGTATGCTAAACGTTTTAATCTCGATTCTCGGTGCTGGCAAACGATTCATTCTTTTTTTAATTTTAAGCATGCCTGTATATTGAGTCCTATATAAGCTATATAATTATAAAACTGAAATGACCTTGTAACTCCACATCCGGTTTATGAATTCTAGTTGCGCATGCGTGCATAATTGTTAACACTTTCTGCTTTATTTTACATCGTTCATTTCCGTATACGTTTAAGTTATTTTAACGCAATTTTCTTACAAATAAATCTACTTTAACCCGTTGACAACCATAAGAGCATTTTACAACGGCGATTCTCCCACCGTCTTCATTATTAAAAAAATATATATTCTTCATTTTTTTATAAACCTTTCTTAAAATAATCATACATTTTCATCTACACCGCCAACATAAATAAATAAACCCTAAATTATGTTTTTATTTTAATTCGTGTTGCAAATAATCAACGCGACAATAAAACGCATTGTTTTACTGTGTACGTTTTCAGCGTCCCAATTGTTTTTTTTTCGAGTTTAAATTATCCAAATTAAAAATTGTTATTAATTTCTGTTTTTTCTACATCGTTAATTTCCGCATTGTCTTAATTAGTTTTATTGACATATAAATCAAATATTTTACCCAAACGATCATGAATGTTTGTTTAACATAAATGAAAAAAAAGTTACATTCTATTTTCATTTTCTATTTAAAAAACCATTCTTAACATGGGGAGAGTTTTTTTTATTATTTTGTACTTTCAACTAACAATTTCATTTAAAAAGGATATATCAAAATTTGAATTTAACTTTAAGTATTTTGTATCTGTTCAGTGCACATTTACCTATAAGTATGGCAAACCACTTATAATTCAATGGCTGTAAGTTTTTTTTTCAAGCAATTATATAAAACAATTATAAACAGAACAACTCATAGAAATCTATCTATATTCTTTTTTCATTTTAATATACTTTCATAAAACTATTTTTTTGCGTCACAAGTGTCACGCTCATACATTAATTCCATAGCTAATATAACATACTGACCTAACAGATTACGGGAACTCTAGTATAATAATAACCGGGCAATGTCGGGCGGTCTGCTAGTATATATATATATATATATATATATATATATATATATATATATATATATATATATATATATATATATAACTACTTCATTTACTCACATGAATTAATAGACGAAAGTATACATTTATACGTAAACTTTAAGTATTTACTTCAACAGTGCTCAATAAGTAGGTAGAGCTAGTTAGTAAGTTATAAAATATATATGACGTTTAAGATATATATATATATATATATATATATATATATATATATATATATATATATATGTATGTTGTTTGTTTTGGTTTTAGCGATATGTTTTGAATGAATTCAATTATTTACGAAAGTGCATTACCTAAATGCGAGTTGGAAATAATTTTCTCTTTAACCGACTTTGTACCCCCCCCGCATGTGGAGCGGTATATATATATTATTTTTTAAATATAATTATCCACTGACACGTGTTTCGTCGTTTACGACTCATCAGAGTGGCTGAATTAGCGAGATTCGAAATCGGGACCCCACGGCAAGGAACCTAAACCTCTTACCTCTGACCCATCTCGCCAACTGTCTGGATATATCGCGATTTACTTAGATGTTGTTTGCTTTGGTTTTAGCGATATGTTTTGAATTAATTCAGTTATTTACGAAAGTGCATTTTTACCAAAATGCGAGTTGGAAATAATTGTCCCTTTAACAAACTTGTTACCCCCACATGGGGAGCGGTATATATATGTATATATATATATATTATTTTTTTAAATATAATTATCCACTGACACGTGTTTCGTCGTCTACGACTCATCAGATGGGTAAGCGCTAAGGGGTTTAGGCTCATTACCGTAGGGTCCAGATTTCGAATCTCGCTAGATTCAGCCTTCTGATGAGTCGTAAACGACGAAACACATGTCAGTGGATAATTATATTTTAAATATATATATATATATATATATATATATATATATATATATATATATATATATATAAATAAGTGAATTTTTTAGGGCACCTGTATATACACATACATTTCTCTTTATGATTGCAATATTAAGTGATTTCTGAAAAAGTGCATACGAAAGTCTTGCGTAATAATTACAAAAGCTCTGCATACACTGCTACAGTTTTACAATATAATGATCAGCCTTGAGAAATTAGTCATGCACCTTTCGTGTAATGAGAAATGCAACACTATTAAAATACATCTATTTTTGTTAATATTTATACATCTGTCTGCATATTACCCATCTACCAAATATCTCACTTGTTTTTTTTCTATCACATCTCATTTTTTTTCTAGATATCTTTGTTTTTTTTTTTCAGTTTCGTTTATTTTTTCTTTTTAATTTATGACTTGTGCTTGATCTAATTTACCAAATCAAATGTGGCGATAAAACTCTTTTTAAACCTGCCGAGTTGGTTACCATAGCAACAGCCGTAGGGACGCTAAAATCGAACAATAAACAGTTTCGCATCAATCGCATCATCATATTGCTTTCTTCTTTTGCTTTCTTCTTACTAATCGAGGCATAAAATCATTTCTTATAGTTTGATTCATTTCTTTCAAATTATTCATTCCATATAATATGAATGTCACCCGATCGCCGACTATTTCATTACAAAACAAAAGCTTATTTTAGGTGCTTGTATTACGAACTAGAATCTTTCAAATATAATTTTAGTTTGGGCTATTTTTTTTCATTATTATTTATACAAAAAAACTTTTCATAAAGAAATCGGATCGTAAAATTGAGAATGGATGGCGCAACTAACAAGGTGTATCGCACATTTTAATCAATAACGAAAAGAATAAGAGAACAAGATAAATAGTACATAGTTATTGATTCTCGTATGTAAAATTCTTTTTCGGTGTAATTCTAACTACAAAATGAACGGACATATATGCATAAGATAATGACAAATGTTAGAGGAAGATTTCTAGTCACTAGTAGAATTGAATATAAATGGATGGTAACATTTAATCCTGCCAATTAAAAAGGTTTCTTTCTTCAACAATTCCAAGTAAAAAACAGTTTAAACATTGCGATGAGTAATAATACGATACTCAAAAGCGCCCTGTTTAAAATTCACAGCTTAACATTTACGGACAACATGAATTGGAACAATTACATTGTCAGAACTGGTGCGAAGAATTTGGCATTCTCTACCTAGAATTTTGCTCACACCTGCGAGCAAATATATCCCAACAAGGAACAACAAACACTAGTAAGTTACATGGCATTTTGAAGGAGAAATGACAAGCAGTACTAAATTTGGATAATTAGAAGTTTAGTTTCGTAGAGGTTTATTCACTTTTGTTGGAATAAGTTTAGCTTTTAGGAGATGCCTTTTTCTCTTCCCTGCAACCTCTATCTAACAGAGGAGATGTCGCGAGTTTGTCTCTGCTGTATCGTTATTTTCATGGAAAGCGTTCGACTGAGCTTCAGTCTATGCCCCCTCGCCAAATTTTCACAAGAAACACTCGTTTAGCTGAAAACACTATTAATAATTCCCCCACTCTTTATCTGTGCCTAAACCTAAACGCAGATTCCATGAACAAAGCTTCTATCTTAGAACTGCACGCCTGTGGAATTGTCTTGCGTTTTCCTGCAATATGTTTTTCTTCAAGTCTAACGTAAACAAATTCTTGATTAGCCGTTCCACTTGTTAACAAATTTACCGAATTTCCATTTACTGACGATTACTATATTGTCCAATTTCTACTGTACACTCTTTAACCCTTACCCTCGAGTGACCTCTTGGCCTTGATGAATGGTGATGCCTATGTAAAAAAATATATTTTGTATTGAGAAAATAAATTAACTCTGTAATATAAGCTGTACACAGAGTCAAAGTGTAATTATGTAAGTGTTGTCCTATAAAGAGATATACTTGATTATCTGCAGAAATGTGAGCGGTGTACTCAGTTTTGTGATACACTGCATGTGTTAAAAGTCCAATTATATTTTAATCCTTCTGGATTCATCGTCAGTGATAGATAATTCCAATTTGTTTTTAACAATTTATATAATTTTAGATTACGTGTATAATTATTTCATTGGTTAATTATTTTAACATATTGACAAATATTTCACTAATATTGGTAATGTTTCTTTTATTGAAAGTAGGTTCTTAATTTTTAATATTAATGCTTCTACTATTTCAAGTTTAAGTTTTTGATTAATCCATTAAAGTATAGAAGTGCTGTCAACTGAAATCCTTCCAAATTATGACAAGCAACAGTAATAAATATTGCACTGTGTTCAGAGCGATGCATCGTTAATCGTCTCGAGTATGTCGTGGTAGTAAAACCAATGCATACATTTTCATATTTTTTGTAGGTTTCCGACTACCTTTTGATTGTATTTTAAAGACCAGAGACAATAGTTAATTTCTTAAAGGAAAAAAATAGGAGAACACGCGAAAAAAAAAGTTATGAAACATGTTGTCACGGCGAGCTAACTAATTCAGCTAAATTTCGAAATTAATAAATTCATTGGAAAATTCTATTAAAAGATAAATATTATTTTTCTGTGTCTATTTCAAAGAGAATTAGTAAAATCTTAAGATATTGGATCAATAAAAAAACACCTTGTTTGTACAACAATAGCTTAATTAGCCTCCCCCAAAAGCAAATAATGCTGCCGTTCGCCAAAACGCGACAAATAATGGTTTGTAAACACCATTATACGGAAGCTCAAAATTTAAGCCAATCGAAACGCTGTTTCAAAATGAAGTCATGATATTAAACGGAGGTGAGGGGTGTCAGATTCCTTTTTTTTCCAGACGTGCATCTGTACATTCTTATCTAGAACGTTCGTACTATTTTTTTATCATTTTTAAATTTAATTCTTTTTCTATGTTCTTGTTTTTAAATTAATCTTTTTTTTAAATTATTGTTCAATATTATATAAAAATATTTTACGCCGAAAGTTTCACATTCATGCGAGCAAGGAAATTATAAAAATCTTGCATATAAAAATTATGCGAAATCTGTAATTAAAAAAAAGTAGAAATAATTTTGCAATTATATTTTTTTGTGTGGAAATATTAAATAAACAATGTTTAACTCAATGGTAATATCGGTAGTTCAATAAATTATTTTTCTTTGAGTTATACCGAATTCATTAATACGGATTTTAATCCGTAATGTTCCTGTAAAGATTATTTCATTTTATTTTTTCAAATTGTTATAATTTATGATATTTTATTTTCATGAGAAAGCAAAAATAAATTCATTCAGAAAATCATAACTTAATAAAGTTATTTTTTTTTGTTTTAACAAAATAATACATTTTCACTAGTTCATTATATTTAGTGATCATTATTTTATAATTACTGAGAATTTCATTATAATTGGTTTATTTTCTTATTTTTGGTGAATTTTTAAGTAAAGGGAGGGGTCAAAATGTTTATATATTTTGAGTATCGGCATTCATTTTGCACGTACTTAGAAACATCATAATAGCATGTACATGTCTAAGTTTATTTCCGTTTTTTATTTCATTTTACGTTTAGTACCATGCAACTCCATGCATATCTTCTAGTGTATATATATATATGTATATATATATATATATATATATATATATATATATATATATATCCTTTTATCCTTTTCTCTTCTCTGCAACCTCTATCTCACAAAAGAAATATTGCGAGTTTGTCTCTACTGTATCGTTATTTTTATGGAAAGTGTTCGACTGAGCTTCAGTTTATGCCCCCCTCGCCAAACTTTCACAAGAAACACTCATCTAGCTGAAAACACTATGAATAATTCCCCCCACTCTTTATCTGTTCCTAAACCTAAACGTAGATTCCATGAACAAAGCTTCTTTCTTAACTGCACGCCTGTGGAATTGTCTTGCGTTTTCCTGCTTTCCAGCTGACTACAGTATGGTGTTCTTCGTCTAACGTAAACAAGTTCCTGATGAGCCGTTCCACTTGTTTACAAATTTACAGAATTTCCATTACCAACGATTACTATATTGTCCAATTTCTACTGTGCACTCTTTAACCCTAATCCTCGAGTGGCCTCTTGGCCTTGATAAGTAGTGATGCCTATATATATATATATATATATATATATATATATATATATATATATACATATATATATATATGTGTGTGTGTGTGTGTGTGTGTGCAGATCCAGATATCTATTTAGTTCAGATTTCTTTTAGGTATCATATTGTCAACGCTGACCTACACAAGTTGACTTTGCTTTACAAGAATAATTATTAACACTTTATAGAATGTCTCGTTTTTAATAACTTTCTATGTTGTTTTCTCGTGCTCTCTGTCTCTCTTGTTCTCTCTTTCTTTCTATTTCTCTTTTTTTTCCGGTTTTGAATTGCCCTTCTATTTCGTTTACCTCTCTTTTTTCTCTGTGTCCCTCCCTCTCTCTCTCTTTCTTTATGTATTCTGTTCACTATCTACATGGGGCTCGCGAAAAGGCGTGACCCTCGTGAACCCCCTTTTTCTCACTCAATCATGAAGTAGCATTGAGAAGATGCTATTTCTAACGTCGATGGCTGAGGTGTGGGGCAGCGGTGTTTGTTGTGATGGCTAGGACTAAACAACTACAAATGAAAAAGATGTCGGAGGTATCAACGGCAAAACTGGCCCAACAATGGAGGTGCTAGTGTAATTGCACAGCACACCTGCGGTTATATAGTGGGATAAGGTTTTCAAACTGCGAGTGATAGAGGGGTGGGCGACGGAATGAAATTGTCGTGTTCAGTTTCAAGACGCGGCCTCAACAACGGTTAGCTTTTATAACCCCGTGCCCTGTCTCATAGTCGAATTTCGCACACGTGCCTAATTTCAGTGAGTCTTAGCGGAGGAGGGGGAGGAGTGGAGGTACTACTTCTTTTATGATGAAGGGGCGGTGATTTTTTTTCATACGTTTATTATAGTTTTATTACCTTTTATTTTTGTACCCTTTCATCTTCCCTTTTCTTTTTAGTTGTTCATTTAATTTCGATTTGCGTCAAGTTTTCAAGTTGTTTCTTGTATTGACTTTATAATTGTGATTAGTGACGTGAAAAGCAAAGCATCTGCTCAGATGGCAGTGAAAGGAATTCAGTGGCAGAAAAAGAGGGAGCAGGGGAGAAAGATAAGAATAAGGATTAAAAGAGAACGGGAGAGAGCGGTAAAAAAGGGGCGAAAGTGGGGCTAGGAAGGAGGGACATGACGATATAAAGAGAATATTAGGCCGGAATAAGGGTGATTATTTAGAAAAAGACACACCGGACAGGGGAGAGAGAGAACATTTGTTATACTTAGGAGAGATAGAGAGATAGAGAGAGGAGGACACAGAGAGAATGAGAGAGACATCAAATAAAGGAATGCGTGTAAGATAGTAGGAAGATTGGAAGACAAGTAACGGAATAGTAATAAAGTAATATGGAAAAGGAACTTGAAGAGATAAGGGATGGGAAAGAAGTAAGAATGATAGAGTAAGAAAGATGCTGGGGAAATAGAAGTAAAATAGCAGAGACCACGAAGAAACTATAAAATAAAAAGAAACATTGACACACAGATGAAAGAGGAGAGAAATGAGGACGGAATATATCGAAAAAAAAAGAAATATAAAATATTGAAGAAAAAAGAAATAAAATATAACGAAGTTAAAAGTGAATAAAATTAACAAAAAAATATAAGATATTGAGAAATAATAGAAGAAATCGAAACAAAAAAAATGAAATATTGAAACCAAAATCAATTATCAAAGTTATAAAGTAAAAGAAAATATCGATGAGAGAAACGCAAAAATTAATATAAGATAACAAAAATATATTATATATCGAAGACAAAGAAAAGTAGACTCCGATAAAAAAGAAACTGTGAAAAAAAGTAAAGAATATATAGATAAAAAAGAAACAGAGGAAAAGGTAAAGAATATATCGATGATATAGAAACAGTGAAAAAATAAAGAATATACCGATTAAAATGTAACAGTTAAAAAAGTGAAGAATATATTAATAAAAAAGAAACATGTAAAAAAGGTAAAGAGTATATCGATAAAAAAGAAACATGTAAAAAAGGTAAAGAATATATTGATAAAAAAGAAACATGTAAAAAAGGTAAAGAGTATATCGATAAAAAAGAAACATGTAAAAAAGGTAAAGAGTATATCGATAAAAAAGAAACATGTAAAAAAGTAAAGAATATATCGATAAAAAAGAAACAGAGAAAAAACTAAAGAATATATCGATAAAAAAGAAACATGTAAAAAATGTAAAGAGTATATCGATAAAAAAGAAACATGTAATAAGGTAAAGAGTATATCGATAAAAAAGAAACATGTAATAAGGTAAAGAGTATATCGATAAAAAAGAAACATGTAAAAAATGTAAAGAGTATATCGATAAAAAAGAAACATGTAAAAAAGGTAAAGAATATATCGATAAAAAAGAAACATGTAAAAAAGGTAAAGAATATATCGATAAAAAAGAAACATGTAAAAAAGGTAAAGAGTATATCGATAAAAAAGAAACATGTAAAAAAGGTAAAGAGTATATCGATAAAAAAGAAACATGTAAAAAAGTAAAGAATATATCGATAAAAAAGAAACAGAGAAAAAACTAAAGAATATATCGATAAAAAAGAAACATGTAAAAAATGTAAAGAGTATATCGATAAAAAAGAAACATGTAATAAGGTAAAGAGTATATCGATAAAAAAGAAACATGTAATAAGGTAAAGAGTATATCGATAAAAAAGAAACATGTAAAAAATGTAAAGAGTATATCGATAAAAAAGAAACATGTAATAAGGTAAAGAGTATATCGATAAAAAAGAAACATGTAAAAAAGGTAAAGAATATATCAATAAAAAAGAAACAGTGTAATAAGGTAAAGAGTATATCGATAAAAAAGAAACATGTAAAAAAGGTAAAGAATATATCGATAAAAAAGAAACATGTAAAAAAGGTAAAGAATATATCGATAAAAAAGAAACATGTAAAAAAGGTAAAGAGTATATCGATAAAAAAGAAACATGTAAAAAAGGTAAAGAGTATATCGATAAAAAAGAAACATGTAAAAAAGGTAAAGAATATATCGATAAAAAAGAAACATGTAAAAAAGGTAAAGAGTATATCGATAAAAAAGAAACATGTAAAAAAGGTAAAGAGTATATCGATAAAAAAGAAACAGAGAAAAAAGTAAAGAATATATCGATAAAAAAGAAACATGTAAAAAAGGTAAAGAGTATATCAATAAAAAAGAAACAGAGAAAAAAGTAAAGAATATATCAGTGTAAAAGGAACGTTGAAAAATACAGTTAAGAATATATCGATAAAAAAGAAACAGCAGAGAAAGGAAAAGAATACATCGATAAAAAAGAAACAGAAAAAAGGTGAAGAATATATCGATAAAGAAGAAACATGTAAAAAAGTAAAGAGTATATCGACAAAACAGAAAGAGTTAAAAAAGTAAAGACCATATCGATAAAAAAGAAACACTGAAAAAAGTAAAGAATATATCGATAAAAAAGAAACACTGAAAAAAGTTAAGAATATATCGATAAAACGGAAACACTGAAAAAAGTTAAGAATATATCGATAAAAAGAAACAGTAAAATAGTAAAGAATATATCGATAGAAACAGTAAAAAAGTAAAGAATATATCGATAAAAAGGGAACAATGAAAAAAGTAACGAATATATCGATAAAAACAGTGAAAAAGGTAAAGAATATATCGATAAAAAATGAATAGTGAAAAAAAGTAAAGAATATATCGTTAAAAAGAAACACTGAAAAAAGTGAAGAATGTATCGATAATAAATAAAAAGTGTAAAATGTAAAAATATATCGATAAAAAAGAAACAGTGTCAAAACTTAAAGAATATATCGATGAAACAGAAACAGTAAAAAAAGTAAATACCATATCGGTAAAAAACGAAACAGTGAAAAAAGTAAAGAATATGTCGGTTAAAAAGAAACACTGAAAAAATTAAAGAATATATTGATAAAAAAAGAAACAGTGAAAAATATATCAGTAAAACAGAAACAGTGAAACAATTAAAGAATATATCAGTATAAAAAGAAACTGTGAAAAAAGTAAAGAATATATCAATAAAAAGGAAACAGTGAAAAAAGTGAAGCATATATCAATAAAAAGGAAACAGTGAAAAAGTTAAGACTTTATCGATAAAAAGAAACAGTGAAAAAGTAAAGAATATATCGATAAAAAAGAAACAGCTAAAAATGTAACGAAATATCGATAGAAAAGAAACAGTGACAAAAAGTAACGAAAATATCGATAAAAAGGAAAACAGTGAAAAAAGTAAAGAATATATGGATAAAAAGAAACAGTAACAATTTAATGAATATAGCGATAAAATAGAAACAGTGAAAAAAGTAAAGAATATATCGATAAAAAGAAACACTGAAAAAATTTAAGAATGTATGAATAATAAAGAAACGGTGTCAAATGTAAAGAATATATCGATAAAAAATAAACAATGAAAAAAGTATAGAATATATCGATAAAAAATAAACAGTGAAAAAAGTATAGAATATATCGATAAAAAATAAACAGTGAGCAAAGTAAAGAGTATATCGATGAAAAAGAAACAGTGAAAAAAATAAAGAATATATTGATAAAAAATGAACAGCGAAAAAAATTATAAGAAGATATCGATAAAAACGAAACAATGAAAAAAGCAAAAAATATAGAAAAAACAGATATTGCAGTACAAAAGAAATAGAAAATATCTATGATAAAAGAATTAAAAGATATCGCGAATTAAATACATTAGGAAATATAGAATAAAAAGAAAGAGAATATGTTCATAAAAAGATATCTAGGAAAATAAAACTAGAAAATATTAATAAAAAAGGAAACACAAAAGACAATTAATTGAAGACAGAGTAAAAAACGAAATTGCAAATATCGATGAGAAAATGGAAGAAAAGGAAAAAAGAAAATATTGAGGAAAAAGAAAAAAAAGAAAATATTGAAGAAAAAGAAAAAAAGAAAATATTGAAGAAAAAGGAAAAAAGAAAATATCGAAGAAAAAGAAAAAAAAGAAAATATTGAAAAAAAAAGAAAATATTGAAGAAAATGGAAAAAGAAAATATTGAAGAAAAAGAAAAAAGAAAATATTGAAGAAAAAGAAAAAAAAGAACATATCGATGAAAAAGAAAAAAGAAAATATTGAAGAAAAAGAAAAAAGAAAATATTGAAGAAAAAAGAAAATATCGATGAAAAAGAAAAAATAAAATATTGAAGAAAAAGAAAAAATATCGATGAAAAAGAAAAAAAGAAAATATTGAAGAAAAAGGAAAAAGAAAATATTGAAGAAAAAGAAAAAAGAAAATATTGAAGAAAAAGAAAAAAAAGAACATATCGATGTAAAAGAAAAAAGAAAATATTGAAGAAAAAGAAAAAAAAGAAAATATTGAAGAAAAAGGAAAAAGAAAATATTGAAGAAAAAGAAAAAAGAAAATATTGAAGAAAAAGAAAAAAAAGAACATGTCGATGAAAAAGAAAAAAGAAAATATTGAAGAAAAAGAAAAAAGAAAATATTGAAGAAAAAGAAAAAAAAGAACATATCGATGAAAAAGGAAAAAGAAAATATTGAAGAAAAAGAAAAAAGAAAATATTGAACAAAAAGAAAAAAAAGAACATATCGATGAAAAAGAAAAAAGAAAATATTGAAGAAAAAGAAAAAAGAAAATATTGAAGAAAAAGAAAAAAGAAAATATTGAAGAAAAAGAAAAAAAAGAACATATCGATGAAAAAGAAAAAAGAAAATATTGAAGAAAAAGAAAAAAGAAAATATTGAAGAAAAAGAAAAAAAAGAACATATCGATGAAAAAGAAAAAAGAAAATATTGAAAAAAAAGAAAAAAAAAATTATCGATGAAAAAGAAAAAAAGAAAATATTGAAGAAAAAGGAAAAAATATTGAAAAAAAAGAAAAAAGAAAATATCGATGAAAAAGAAATGTATGAAATCGATGTAAATAAAAATAGAAGAAATCGATGAAAATTGAAATAAATACCGAGAAAAATAAGATATCGGTTATAAAATAAATAAAAAAGATGGAAGAGAAAGAAATAGAATATACCGATAAACAATAAAATGATGCTTATAGAAGATATCGATGAAAAAGGAAAAAAGCAGATATCGAAGAAAATAGAAATGGCAAATATCGATGCAAAACCAAATAGAAGATTTCGAAGAAAACAGATAAATAAATAAAAAGCAGAAGTCACTAAATTTAAAAAAAATGTAAACATAGAAGAAAAAATAGAAACTCAGAAAGAAATAGCAATTAGCAAATGAAACAAAAGCAAGCGATGGAATACGAATAGAGTTATAGAAGAAATAATAGATTTCGATAAAAAGAAACCAAAAGAAATAAGAGAAATGAAGAAAAATGAGAAAAAAGAGAACCATGAAATGAGAAATTGAAATAGATAAAAAGAAAACGTTTTTAATTATTGTGGACTATTATTCTCATATCGTTTTTAGTTGTTGTTTCACAACGTTTCGGCCAACTATTCCTCTGGCCTTCGTCAGGTAGTAACCGCGACGGATAGGAACTTCGCATCTCCTAACTGCATTCTCAGCAATCGCTGCCATCCGTAGTTGTTGTCGTCTCATCACGTTTTGGCCAAGTAACTCTCTGGCCGGCTTTGGGTAGGATTGAAACCGCTATCTTCAGTCAATGCTCATCTGGAACCGTAGAGATTCAACGTCTCTACCAATTGCGCCACGGGCCCCGAAGGGCGATCAAGGTTGGATCTTTAGATCTTATAAATCCACGTTTATTTATTATCTGATCTTCCATGGTCATTATTGAGATGAGTATTATTTATATTAATTTTTATTTATTGCAGAAGAGGAATAGTTGGCCGAAACGTCGTGAAACAACAGCTAATAAATTATTGATAAATGATTAGAAAAAAAGAACAAGAAATAAAAGCACTATCGTACAATATTTATGACCGTATCTCTCATCAAACCGCGTTCTCTTATTAGTTCTGTAAACCAACTGGCATTTTCATTTCACGCCTTCCACATTGATGTCGTCTCTGGTTTCGTCTCTGCCTCAGTTTCTACTTCATTTCTACCCTAAACAAGGCATAGTGCTACTTAGATGTGATATAATTTACAGGGGTATTATGTAGGATGTTGAGCAGCAAGATATTTTTTATATTACACTTTTATTTTTTTTACATGGGGGTCACCACTTATCAATACCTGGAAGCCACTCGGGGAGAAGGGTTATTGCGTGTACAGTAATCAATGGGATAGTATCGTTGTAATCGTTAGTATTGGAGATTTGATAAAATGTCATACTTGAACGTCCGCCTGTCAGTACAGTCAGAGAAGTAGGAACTTGGAAGGTAATTAAAAAATCTAGCAATCCTAGGGAAGAAACAATTAGAAGAGGTTTTCTTACATCGAAATTTTTACATTGATGGGGGTACAACGGCTTGTAGTTTGTCGGAGCTCCTAACATTAAAATACATGTAAACAGGCTGAAGGATGCAACATTTCGTCGAGAAGATCTCGCTTGTACGCTCTCATCTTGATCACGTGGTGCAATGAGGAAAGAGGTGGCTAGTTAATTTTAATGCATCTAAAACCAAGCTTCAATCTTTACACCATCAACGCTCTGATTCCTTTCTAACATAAATTGAAATCAATGGCTTTCGTCTTGAGGGGGTCTACATGTTTTGACAAGCTTTTAGGTCTGATCTTTACTCCTGATTGAACACGTACATTAAATCTGTTTCCAGAGCTGCTGGAAAAATGGTGAGATCGTACTACCGCTCGAGTAGATATTTCATTGCTGATGCAATTCTCTATTTGTATAAGAGCCGAATACGTCCAAGGATTGAATACTGCTGCCACATTTGCCCTGACGGCGTTCAAAATAGATTTCTTAGTCTAGTGAGGAATGGCCTTTTCTATTCCGTGAAACCTCTTTTCTACAAAGAGACGTTGCGAGCCTGTCTCTGTTTTATAGTTATTTTTCATAGCAAGTGCTTATCTGAGCTCCAATCTATGGTTTCCCACTCATCTAGCTTAAACCACTCTTTAACTGTGAATAAACCTAGATGTAGATTGCATGAACAAAGCTTCTTTCTTAGAACTGCACGTCTGTGGACCTGTTCAGTTTTCCCGATTTTCAACCAACAACAAATGGTCGTCTTCAAGTTCATCGTAAACAAGTTCTTGATGAGCCATCAGCTTAAGTAATCCAATTTACCAAATTTACAGTACTACCGATTACTATGACATTTTCCCATTGACTACTGTACTCTTATTAACCCATATCCTCGAGTGGTCTCCGGACCTTGATAAGTGGTGACCTCTTTAAAAAAAAGAAAAAAGAAAAAGGCAGCAGTTGAAGCCTAGCTTCAGCCTAGTAATGTGGGACCTATTAGGTTGGCGACTCTCTTTTGAACCCTGTCTGATTGCGAGAGAGAGAGAGAGAGAGAAAGAGAGAGAGGGGTAGAAAGAGACTAGTAGCAGATGCATCAGCCCAAATGTGGCCAAAGTACTCCATACATGGGTTAATCGTGGCCTTGTAGTGGTACAAGGTACTCTGAGGCGTAAGTAACTTTCTAGCGCGGCAGAGAGAGGGCCCACCTTTTTTGCAGTAGACTTGACAATGTCCTCAGTCTATCTGTTCTAAATTATGTTCTTAATTCACATTAAGCCGAAGGGTTTGAACGAAGTACTTTCAGGTAATGCATCTTTAGCCATCGTTATTAGTGGTTAAGAACGCTTCTTTTAGTCATTAAAGTAAAGAGCTGAGTTTTGGCAGCATTGAATATTACCGTCAAATTTGCCTCCATTCCATTAATGATTTGGCTGACTTTTCCTAGGGTTTCCGCCATTTCTTTGCATATGTTTTCTACGTTTTCAACTACGTGTATGATTTCTCCCCTTTTTCTTATTGTCACCGTTCATATTACTGTTGTTATTTTTGTTCATCTCATTCTATGCCGCCTTTTTCTTCGCCATTCTTGCTCTTATCAGTTTTAATCTTATATTTCTGTCACCTTCAACACCTTTCTCCTCATCCTATCCATCTTCTTAGGTGCGATTAAATTTGTACTTTCTGTCTTTTTCTTGATCCTCTTCATCGTTGTCACTAACTTTGCCGTAATTCTATTTCTTCTTTTCGTTGTCGTCTTTTTCTATGTACTTTCTGCTTGTCTCTTTCTTTCCTTTCTTTCCTTCTTCTTATTTTACATTTCATTTAATTGTCATTTTTGCTCTGCCTTTTAGTCTTTCGGCTCTATTAACAATATCGTCCCTTCTTCATCATCGCTTGCCTCTAATTATCTACCCTTTTCCTCGCGCTCTTTTTTCGCCTTTTTCTAATTATACTGTTTCGCGCCCTTCTTCTTCTTCTTCTTCTTCTCTCACCCTGATTCCACCCACTTTGCCGTCTTTTTATCGATTATTAAATGTGTAGATTTACCACTCATCCCACCCCAACCAAACACTTCGTCAACAATCCTTTTCTTTCTTTCGCTTATCTGGAATCTCTCTAGAAACCGAAATAAATCAAGAACGAAACGAAACGTTGCTCGGTCATTATCGCTGTAAAAACCTCCTCAATCTTCTTGAAATAATTATTTCAATAGTCTCGTTTTTAATACGATGGAAAAATAACACGGTGTTCACCCCCTGTTGGGTCTATCATAATGAGGAACAACCATCAATGCGGTTTTTTGATACTTGAAAATTAATTGGACTTGCAATAAAATATTATTAAAAAAATGGAGAACATTTGAATGCGTTTGAATATTTAATACATATGCAGAATAAAAAGTTGCCGCTTATTAAAGCCTAGAGACAATTCAAGGATAAAGATAAAGAGAATGGATAAGATAATTTGATGATGATCGCCATCAGAGGAGGATTCGAAACAATGAGTGGAATAAGCAAAATATTAAGAGGATATAATTTTTCAAGAGGACGGCTTGACAAGTATATATTAACAATATACTTTAAGATGCTGGCGCCAGTTGGAAAACTGACGTAGTAAATTATACGTACATGAGTATTTACAACCAACAATGTAACACTGGACATTTTTTTTAATGATGTCTAGATTTTTATAACTGTTTTAGATTAGTTTGCACTAGTTCATATGTGCTTTGTATAATTAGGAAAGGGTATCCGCTTCTCTTTATTGTATAAGGTTTTTGTACTAAGTTGATTTGAAAAAAAATTACATCTTGTGACAAAATCGATTACATTTTTGCGGCATTAGCAGCTAATTTTTGTCAACACATATCATCCAAAATATGTTGTAAGAGAAAACATATTTTGCGAACAACATACATTTACTCTCTGATATGAACATCGATCACTGTAAACTGAATAGTAGGTATTGATAAATATTAGTACTCCTAAATTGCATGTTGCTTCACCATTCTCCAAACTTCAGGGATTACTGAATGATGATCAACGAGTGTTTTCCTATATTCCGATAAAAGAAACATATCTAAGAACACTGTCAGGCACATAAACTACATTTGTGTGAACTTTCATAAAAATCGGCCCAGTTTTTCTCGAGTCGGGAAGGAACTCACGCACGCACACATAAAGTTTCATTTTATATAAGAGAAGAGATATTTACCCATTTAATGTAAACATTGATTAAAAATAATGATATCATATTACTTACCATATTTGCTAGAATATATAATCCATGATTTATAATGATTGTCCATAAATACAACAAATAAAATTACATATATTCACTTTTTAATGTTAAAATTTACGAGGAATGTGCTTATAATATTTATGTACGATTTTAAAATATATATTTTAGTTACGATGGCAATATTTTTTCAGATTCCGATACAATTACTAACTCCGTACAAAATTCCCGATTCATTCAATGTCCCTAACCCGATTTCGATTTTTTGAATCACTAAATACTTAATAATAAAGTCGATATTTTTGCGAGTGCCGTAAAAACACATGTTAAAAGTGGAGGTATTTATGCAAGGTAAAAATAAATGAGTGGCGGATTATATAAATATTTTAGTTTTATTGGTTGTTTGAAAATCAATAAATGCTTATTATTTTAATATTATTAACTGCAAAATATGTGCAAACAATAAAAAAACAAAAAGACCCTTTGAAGAATCGTTTTTGGTATCGAAAAACAGGTACCAAATTTACGATACCGCAAAAAGTTCCGATATTTTTATTCCCGGTTCTTATTAATTGTCCAAACACGAATATATATTCTCAAATATGTATTCAAACTTGGCCACTCTTTTTTTTTTTGACAAGTTGTTAATTTGTCATTTTATTCTATTTAGCAACCAAACAATAAACGAAAGATTGAAGAATACTTTTTTCTTTTTTTTTGACAAGTTGTTAATTTGTCATTTTATTCTATTTAGCAACCAAACAATAAACGATTGAAGAATACTTTTTTCTTTTATACGCCATCATTTTAGAATGCTCTTTTTCTCTTGTTCTTTTCTATCCGAGAAAATATCTTCCGATGTTAAAAAAGGACAGGAGATTTAAAGCTTATCTGTTAGTTTGCTCGTTGGTATATGAAATGTAAACATAACACCGGTTTTGGAATTATTTGGAATTAAGAAATAAAACAAGGTTGTGTTTATAAATTCGAAATAATTACAATGTAACAAAGTTTTAAAAACATGGTGATAATTATTATATTTTTAATAGCACAAAGAATTCATTGCATAGTTTCCTATATTCTTAGACAACTTTCTTTCTGATACGATATGACGCTGTTTGAGCGGTATATCTTCCCCACACTGAAAACCTGCCTTGTGTTTGTACTTGCCCTCGGGCGAAGCAATTAATATCGACCTTCACAAAGATTTCCACTAAAAATGGTTACGCAAATGAAGACAAAACAAGTACACACGAAGAGAACGAAGATCGACAGCTTAGCGACACGAGTGAAATCGAAAATCTTTTCCTAAGGCAGAAAACCTATGCGGCTTTAGCTTTTACACAGGACGATGAGTGCAGAGCCCCGAGGCTAAATGCCGGATTGTAAGCGTTATCATTTTACATTTTGATCGACTTCAGAATTCTAACGCACTTACAACTAGAATTGAATCATTCGATATATATATATATATATATATATATATATATATATATATATATATATATATATATATATATATATATGTTGGATGTAAAAACTAACGCCTACACATATGCAAACATGTTTCAGTGACCACCCTGCCAGGGAAAATAACCTCATCAGTCCAAGAATATCCACGAGAGTCTCTTGTGTATATTCTTCGCTTCATGAGGTGATTTTCCCTGGCAGGGTGGTCACTAAAACATTTTTTTACAAGGTGATCAACACTTATCAAGGCCCGGAAACCACTCAGGGATAAGGGTTATTGCAAGTACAGTACGTTAGTGTGAAGATTTGATGAAATGTTAACTTAAGGGGGCGGTTAATTAGGAATTTGTTAACGTTGGACTTGAAGACATCCAAGTTGTAGTCAGGTGGAAAGCAGGCAGATGGAACAGAGTTCCACAGGCGTGCAGTTCTAAGAAAGAAGCTTTGTTCATGGAATCCACGTATTGATTTAGGCACAGATAAAGAGTAGGGGGTTTTCAAAGTGGATTCAGCTAGTCGGGTGTTTTTCGTGAAAGATTGGCGAGGGGGGACCAGAGATTGGAGTTCAGACGAGCACCTGCCATGGAAATAAGGATAAAACAAGGATAGGCTCGCAACGTCTCTTCTTTGGGAGAGAGGTTGCAGGGTGGAAAAAGGACATCCCCCACTAAGCCACGAGTCTATTTTGTACTCTGTCAAGGCAGTATAAGCTGGTTTTTAGCATCTCTTGTCCAGATATGGCAGCAGTAATCAATCCTTGGACGTACTTGACTTTTATAGAGATAGAGAATTGCATCAGTAGTGAGATATCTTCTGGAGCGGTAGAAGGATCCCACCATCTTTCCACCGATCTTGGCAAAAGACATGTTTGCATATGAGTAACCATTAGTAATCACATCCAACATATTTATATTGCTCTATCTTAACATTGAGCACACTTTGGTTGGCACATTTTAGTTTTGTTTAAATAATACTACCAATAATATATATATACATATACATTCATATACATATATATATATGCATACACACATATACATATATATACATATACATACATATATATATATATATATGTATATATATATATATATATATATATATATATAATCAATGCCGGCAAGAATTACATGTTCATAAATCATAAACCCCGGCGTGGATGAAACGCGGAATATTCTATGTAGCTTAATTGGCATATATATTTTATAACCTACTATCATGCTCTATTTACGTATTAAGCACTGCCCCAGTAAATAATTAAAGCTAACGCATAGATTTATACTTTCGTATATTAATTTATGTGATCAAATGAAGAAGTCATATAGATATATATATATATATAATATATACATATATATGTATATATACAAACATATATACATATATACATATATATACATATATATATAAATATATACATATATATATATATATATATATGTATACATAGAATCGAAGAGGTCTAACTCTAACGACCAAAATCTCAGTTTATCGTGCAGTGATTGTTTCGATACTTCTGTATGGATCGGAAGCCTGGACCCCATCCCGTAGGCAGATTGAGCAACTGGATACATTCCATAAGCGTTGGATTACCATAGAAAGACACTGCCCCTAACTCAGGATTGTTTGCTAGGTGCGACATTTTAAGTATTGAGGCCTTCCTGATGAAGTCTCAGCTTTGGTGAGCTGGTCACCTTGTTAGCATGGATGAAAACCGTCTTCCTAAGCAACTAGCGTACAGTCAACTAAAAGAGGTTAATCGAAATGTGGGTCGTCCATTTCTGAGGTATAGGGATAAGCTGAAAGACAATCTTAAGCACGCAGTCCTGAAACCAAAAACCTTTGAAGAAGATGCTGCGGATAGAAAATTGTAGAGGGAAAAATGTTTTGCGGGCAATAACACATACATTGCCAGATGGCTATCGAATCAAACAGATCTTCGGAGAACCAGAGTAGGAACAGCACCTTTCCAGCCGGTATTCTGTGAGCCGTGCGGCTTGGTTTGTGGGAGCAGAGCTGGCCTCGTGTCGCACATGCGGCACAAGCATTGAAGGCAGAGCGAATTTTCGGCCCTCATGCGCCGAACACGACGGGAGTACCTCCATTATATATATATATATATATATATATATATATATATATATATATATATATATATATATAACTATACGCACATTTACATATATATACATATACACACATAAATATATACATATATATGCACATAAATATATACACATATATATACATATATACACACATATATATATACACATATATACATATATATACACATATATATACATATATACACATATAAACATATATATACATAAACATATATATACATATATATATATACATATATATGTATATATACATATATACATATGCATATATATACATATATATATATACATATACATACCTATATGCATATACATATATATACATATATACATATGCATATATATACATATACGTATATACATATACGTATATATACATATATATACATATATACACATATATGCATATATACATCTATATGAATATATATACATATATATACTTATATACATATATACACATATATACATATATGTACACATATATACATATATACATATCTGTACACATATACACCCACATATATGCATATATATACATACATATATACATACATATGTATATATATATATTCATATATATACATATATATACATATATACATATATACATATATATAAACATATATATGCATATATATTTACATATACCCACATATATATATATATACATATATACATATATATACACACATATATATACATATGTATAAACATATATACATATATACATATACACACATATATATACATATATGTACATATATATACATATATATACACACATATATATATACATATATACACACATACATATACATATATATACACATATATACACATATATACACACATATACACACAAATATACACATATATAAACACAAATATACATATACATATATACATATATACATATCTATCTATCTAACTATATATATATATATATATATATATATATATATATATATATCGTTTAGAATAATAATGATGCAAGTTCCAAAGATAAAGTTTGCTTAGTTGTTCTTACTTTTCAAAAAATATTCACTACAATATTGTTTCGAATTGCTATTAACGAGGTCTGTGAAATTATGTTATTGCTGCATATTTAGTAATTTACTCTTTATCTTAAAACTTTTATAAAAACTCAAAATAAATTAGAGGTTCAATAATTAATATAACTGAAAAAATAGGACCCGAAAAAAAAACAAATGGATAAAATACTTTACAATAAAATTAAAATAAAAACAGTGTTATAATAATACAAATAATACAAAAATAATAAACATAAGCATGACCATAATCCTTGTAACTAAGAAAGAAGATCCGAGTGTGTCGGTTAATTAAATAATATCCAAAAATGTATTTATTGATCCTGGACTTTTTGAAAAAAATTACAAAATTCATATATTCTTTTTCCTTATAAATAAAACTTTATTTATGATAAAGATTTTTTTAATTTGTATTATTGTATATCTAAAACCTGTTTAATCTTCATTTTTGAAACTATTCAATGCACAATATATATAATTAGCAATCTATATTGTTAATAAAATAATAAACATTTAGTGTCTAGCAGTGCATATCTTAACACTGGTAAATATGCCTTTAGCAATAATTTAGAAGAAACTTTACCTGAAAAAACACATTGGATGTGACTTCTAGTAGGTGTGTAAATGTAGAGGTTTTTGTTGGATTTCACAACCTGAGCAACCAACATGCACCTGGCCACGAGAAAACAAAAAGTCTGAAGAGTAAATCCCCCCACTTGGAGACTTAGTATTTGAGCTTTATTTATAGACAGGAAAAAACTTATTTTATTTGGAATCTTAAAATGCTGAACTGAAATGACATGTCAGAAAAATAAGTGGAATCCAAGGAATTAGCACAGATTCACTTTTAAAATTTCTAGTTATTTTAATGTCTACCAGCATATTAGTTTTCCTTAATTTTATCGTATATCGTGTGCCACTACACAATGTAGGTGGATGGATATTTATTAATAATATAACTGGAGATCCTTCCTTCAATATTTTAGAAAACCTAAATCATCAGGTGATTAAATATAACGTCGTAATTTGTGAAATTGAAGAACTCTATTCGCTGTTAGTGAACATGTACCAATGAAAAGGTGGAAAATCTACAACAGTATAATAAATAATGGGCAGTCAACGATTCCCCCTCTATTAAACAATCATGACGTTGTTTGCACCGCAACCAACAACACTTGCCAGTCGGTTTGCCTCAAACTCCACATTAGACTTGGCACACCACTCCCTCCCTGACTTTCTTTGCAGACAGACGCCATACTAGATTATTTAAAAATCGCGGATTCTCAGGTACATGGTATCATACAAAACCTGGGCACCTCAAAACATGTGAACAAAATGCCCCGCTGAGATTGCTCTAGTTCTCTCCAAACTATACAATAAATGCCTTAAGGGATCTTGCTTTCCTGACTGCTGAGAAAACTGATTCTGTCGCACCAGATTTCAAGAATTCTGGTGAAAGAACCGAGCTATACAATTATTGTCCCTTTAGCCTTCTCCCGCTTTTCGCAAAAATATTTGAGTCCTTAATAAATTAAGCTCTAGTCCTTCACTTTACAACTCCTAAACTCCTGACCGAAAATCAATATGGATTTAGGCAAGCTCGTTCAACTTCAGATATCCTAACTGTAGTCTCTGAACGTATATATCGTTCACTGGACAAAACAGTGGAGAGTAGAGCGGTAGCCTTTGATATATCTAAGGCTTTTGACAGAGTGTTGCACGATGATCTTCTAACGAAAATGAGATCATATGGTATCACTGGAAGAATATATAATGTAATTAAATCCTTCTTAAGTAAGAGAAACATACAGGTTGTCCTGGGCGGTCGTACATCTAAACAATATGATATAAATGCGGGAGTATCTCAGGGGTTTATCCTTTGACCTTTATTATTCCTGATATTTATAAAAAGACCTTCCTGATAATATTGTTTCTGAAATGGGCATATTTGCTGATGACACCACTATCTATAATAGGCACGAGTGGAATACAGATGAAATGAACACATATCTAATGAAATAGCAAAAACACTAGCGGATGACCTCCAATCTGTAGTGGAATGGTGACAAAAATGGATGGTCACATTCAATGCTGCCAAGACTAAACTTGTTTCCTTCAATAATTACAAGAAACCTCTAATACCAATAGCAATGAACAAGATCACATTACTCGAAATTACTTCCTTTAAACTCCTCGGCCTTGCGTTTACAGGGAACATGAACTGGTATAGATGCATTGGGGGCATTGCCAAGGCTGCTGCGAAGAATGTGGGCTTTCTTCACCATGCTAAAAACGTACTTACGCCTGAAAGTATCCTGCGCCTCTATAAGGTATGGAGTACTGTCGTCAGATTTGGGCTGGTGCATCTGCTACAAGTCTCTCAGTACTTGATAGGGTTTAAAAGAGAGTCGCATACCTGATAGGTCCTTAACTGTCATCTAGGCTTTAGCCTCTGTCCCATCGATGAAATGGTGTCTCCTTCTGCCTGTTCTACAAGTACTTTAATTCTCTGACGAACTACAAGCACTTGTGCCCCCTCGACGTGAATACCCTGATAAACCAGACAAGCAGCTAAGTCCCACCACTTAAGAGTAGATATCTCTAGTTGTAAGAAAGCTTTCTACTCCAATATTTTCTTTCCCAGAACTGCTGGGATTTTGCTTTCCCAACGGTAGTGACATGCAGAAGTTCAAGTGTAATGTGAACAGACATCTTTCTACTCATCTCTCTTCATAATGCCCCTGCAACTTATGTCTTCCATAGTAGCTCCCTACTTCAAAGTGGAACCGTGACTTGTTTGGGATAAAAATTGAATAATAATGATAAAAGGACTGATCATCAAATAAATGTTTCCTTATAATAATATTTTTACCAAACTGAAAACCAAAATCAGATTGCAGAACTGCCGAACTTTCATATCCTATTTTAATAAGAAGGAAAGAATTCGGGACCGAATCAAACGTTTGGTTCTTAAAAAACAGCATCGCTTCCTTTGGTAGATAAACTATTGCAGACTATAGTGTTTTGTTAGACCTATCTCTCTTTTTTACCATTCTAAGGGTAACTTGTAGTAATATCGTAATAAAATTTTAATAATGTAAAGTTCTGGTGTAGGATGATTTTGGAATACCAGGTAAACTCGAATAGAATTATATTTACAATATTTTAATGATTTGGCAGCTGCTGTTTGACACTTTACTACCGGTACGGGGTGAATGAACATAAACTTTATAAAATATATTAATTTTGAGCAAATTAAAATATCATTTAATTTCCTTTAAATATAATGGGCAAGAGAACTTCTGTTCATTTTTTAATGATTATATTCGTGTCAATCTTTCATTGGCTGATTTCAGTCTCGTGGCGGTTTCTGGATTGTAAATGTTGACTTACGTAGGTTTTCGACTACGTTTATAACGAATATTATGGCTAAATTTAGAGTTGATAAGTCATTTACCAGATATAAAACTATGATATCCAACGTAAAATCTAATGTAATCCTTGGCAGCTAATTTGTTTCACAACTGAGAAGTTAGTAATGCGCATACGTGTAAGTGAAGCACAAGACAAAGCAACCATTTTGCACTTCTCCCAAATGGGAAAAAAATCGGGTGTTTATCCCAATAGCTGTTCTTTACATAGGGATGTTGAGGATGTTTTTTCGAAAGCCGTTCTGTACATTAGGTTGGAGCGTTTATTTCGAAATCCATTATTAACATAGGGGATGATGGGAGTGTTTATTCGGAAAGCCATTACGTAGCCATATTATACATTTCCGGATTGTGAGAAAAATGGCTGCCAAGGACTGCATTAGCTTTTACGTTGGAAAACAAATGTTTTCACATCTGATAAACTACTTATCTGCCCCAAATTTAACTGCAATATTCGTAGTCAGCATACCCGAATCCGTTAAAAGTCGACATTTCGAATGTGAACGATAAGTTGTAGTTAATGTAAAAACGATATCGAAAAAAATGTATTTTAGCCAGAAGGACCAGTCCTTTAAAAAGTCTCATTGAATTAGAAATGTGATTTCTCCAAATTTAATGATTACTAGACTACCCGTGACCCGTTGGGTCAGTATGTTATATTAGCTTTGGAATTAATGCATGAGCATGACACTTCTAACGTAAAGGAAATAGTTTTTGTGACATAACAGAAACATTTCTATGAAAGTATATTAAAATGAAAAAAGAATATAGATAGATTTCTATGAGTCGTTCTGTTTATTATAATTGATTATTTTTGAAAAAAAAACAGCCATTGAATTATAAGTGGTTTGCCATACTTATAGGTAAATGTGCACTGAACAGATACCGTACTACTTCAATTTAAATTCAAATTTAGATATATCTTTTTAAAATGAAATTGTTAGTTGAAAGTACAAAATAGTTAAAAAACACTCTCCCCATGTTAAGAATGGCTTTTTAAATAGAAAATGAAAATAAAATGTAACTTTTTTCATTTATTTTAATCAAACCTTCATGATCCATTGGGTCAAATATTTAATTTATGTTAATAATAAGGTCAATAAAACTAATTAAGACAATGTTGAAATGACCGATGTAAAAAAAGCAGAAAGTATTAACAATTATTTATTTTGATAATTTAAACACAAAAAAAACAATTGGGACGCTGAAAACGTACACAGTAAAACAATACGTTTTATTGTGTTGATTATTAATTTGTAAAAAAAAAAACATTTTCGGGGTTATTTATTTATGTTGCTAGTGTAGAAGAAAAATTATGAATGTTTTTATGAAATATGTATTAAAAATGGAGAATAAATTAAAAAAAAAAAGGAAGAACGTGGGTAAATCGCCGTTGTAAAATGCGCTTATAGTTGTCAACGGGTCAAAGTTGATTTATTTAAAAGAGAATTGCGACAGCATAGTTGTAATACAGATTAGTTGCAAAGCATCCCCACCCTTCCCATGATAAATAATAATTTCTAAATAATAGCGTTAATATTTCAGTCCGCAGGTAAAATTCTGCAAAAGTAGCAATTTGTGTTTATTTGTTTACGCTGTTATGAGATTATGTTTATTTACACATGCGCAACCGGAAGTCGTAAACCGGATGTCTGGTTACAACATTCATTACAAGGTCATTTGATTTGTATAATTATATAGCTTTATATTATATTAGTTAAGAAAATTTATATTTTGTATTAAAATATACCTCTATTTTCTGTTGTTATAATTTTCTTAAAAATATTTGCATTTAGAAAATGTGTAAAAAAAACTTTCTTAAAGAGGAAAACTTTAGAATTTTGGTTTGAAATAAATATTTGTTTATATAATCGATTAATAAATAAAAAGTAAAGATATATGGAAATGTCGTCATCTTATTTCTTTACAAAACAACAAAAAGAAATTATTTACAGAAAGAGATAAAAGTTACTTAAAAGAAAAGAAAAAGCTATTTAGAGAAAAACATCTGAAGGGAAGAGGGGTAATAATTTAATTTAAAAAAGGTAAGTCAGCCTAGACTATAAATATTTCTAATGTCCAAATCTCGAACACTATTAACGTATTACTTGGAAAAAAAGAAAAAAAGAAAAGAGACGTAGGAACCTTATATTAGGCCAAATGAGCTTTCTCTCTGAACTATAATTATAATTTGTCTCCTGCCGTTGAAGATTTACTCAGGAAAAGTATAAATTTTTATTGAATTTTGTTTTCATTCGTTATGGATTTTAGGCCAGAAAATAATTGTCAAAAATATTTATCGTCTTTAAAAGACTGTAAAAAACTAGAAAGAAAAGTTCTATTTCCTATGCCTTAAATGAATATTTTGTAAATATGTTTAAACTCATTCAGATAATCGCATTTATAATACAAAGACGCGATGATAAAAGTTAAAAAAATAAAATGACTTAATGCCATCAGTTAGAATCGAACTCTAAACATTTAGCGTTTTAGCAGCGTTCACTGCGGATGTTGTTTTCGAAAGACAGACAATTAAACTCTTAATATTTAACAACTTAAAGAAATGAATTTTATGCGAGCATGCACAGAAAGAAGTAAAAACCTGTCAGCCAGTTGAAATGAACATTTCGCCTTTCAAACTGCTTGCATTTCAACTTGCCGATATATAATTGTACGCGTTATTTATGAAACCAAACAAAGATTTTATTCGTTATAAATAATCCTTGGTGTATAATTACTATTTCCTGTTAATTCCAGTGTTATAGAATCAGTAGTTTAAAAGTTTACATTTGAAATATTTACACACGTACATCTACAGCTTTATTAAATAATAATTAGAATAAGATTAAATATGTCATATCTCACATACGTATCTGAACCACGATTGCATATACTTTCATGAATTAACAGTGGCAAGAAGAGGTTAGGGTTAGGATTAGTGGCAAGAAACGGTCCAAGAACGTCTGGGAACATGCAGAGATAAGCGGAGAGCACATCCTGTACCAGTAATTCCCAAACGGTCACCCTTTTTTGTACTGACGAGGCTCAAGATTGCTTAACTTCGCTGACTCGACGGGAACTGGTGTGTCAACGAAATTATGCAGTTTACAGTCTCTCACTATAGAAAAAGATTTTAAAAAATGGGTCGTAAATTAAATAAGTCCTGTACTCACAGGAAAGTTTAAACCTTTTTCCTGCCGTCGCAATATTACAGCTTTGAGTTTATTTTACAAATATTTTAATGGAATGCACCTTGATTAACTTATAGCACTTGTTCCCCCCTACTAACGTGATGGACTGCAAAATATTGCACCTTCAATATAGCGGTCCCAGATTTCGAACGTTACTACTTTATTAGGTTTCTCGCCTAAACTGCTATATTTGGAAATTCCCTCTCTGTTTACTGCGTCCCTGACCGTACTAACATGCAGCTGTTCAAATGTAATGTGAACAAGCCTCTCGCTCTTCAACTCCTTAGTTAGAGTACCCCTTTGTCATCGAAACTTATTAACGCTAGCTCCATGCGTCTCGGATTCAATATGCCCTGTTTAGGGAGAATATATGTGAAAAAAAATAGGTTTAAGATAAATGTAGTCACATACTAGCACTTCACGACATTGAAACCTCGATGAACTTGAACTAACCTTCAAGACTAGCCTTTCTTTCATCTTTATTACTCATTGTAAAAAGATATGTATAAGACACTTATTTTATACTTATAAAAAACGCCTTTTTATTATCATCATCATGTTTGCATTGTTTCTTTTTTGTGAGGTTCCTACACGAGCCCACTTCAATGAACCCGCAACAAATCAATCACATTAGGACAATTATACCCTCGGAAGAGGGGACCCCTACCATGACATCGTCCAGCGAACCGAATAACGCACAACATTAGACCACTTGGGTCATAGATGATGATTGAGGTCACCTCCCCAACATACTTCCGGTCGCCTTGTATTTTTCTCAAATGCTTGCGCAGTCCACTTGTTTACCATGGTGGTCCACCTATTGTTCTGTTGTCTGGCGTCTTGACCCGCCAAACATTACTTTTATCTTCTGATGACATCGACGATTTTCATAGCTCCGGAGCCAGGTGTTGGTACTTTGGTCACGAAGTGTGATGCTCAGGATTAGAGGAGGTCGAGTTGTTCAGACATATTGACTCGTCCTGATACTAATCATGCGATATACTAAAATTTAAGGAAATATTTAGTATTCCTGCGTTCTTTTCTCATTTAAAAACCTGATTTAAAAATTGAATTTCGTTCAATTCTTAATGATTATTGCAGTTTTACTTTAAGAAATAACGTGATAACATATTAGTATCGACCAGTTTACTGTGCATGCTGCAATATTAAAGTTAATATTTAGAAACCTATTCTTAACATGGATAAAAAGAACATTTTAACTATACTTTACTTCCACCTAACAACTAAAACAAAAGTATCGTAAAAATATAATTTCACTTGAAAATCCTATCTAACAATTAGTACGGTGCATAAACTGCACAAGGCTTAAGCTAATTGTTAGGATCAAGGTTATATATATATATATCATATATGGCATAATGTTTCAAGAAAATTATGGTGTCGGTGGTGGGGGAGAAAATGACACAAAAATGTTGAAATACGTGGTGAAGCAATCGTTGCCTAATCACTGACTATGACAAAGTATGTAGGTATTAATTTGGAAATTCTAATAATCCATCTTCTAAAAATTACATCATTTTATAAATTATGGTTGCGTCGGTGGTAGGAGAAATTAGTTCATATATGTTGTAAAATACCTGTTGAGAGTAGGTAAGATTATTTCACATATATATTTATATTATCCGTCCTAGGGAACCTAAAATTATTTTAAATATGTGTTGTATATTATCCGTCCTAGGGAAACTAAAATTATTTTAAATATGTGTTGTATATACTCCGTCCTAGGGAAACTAAAATTATTTTAAATATGTGTTGTATATTATCCGTCCTAGGGAAACTAAAATTATTTTAAATATGTGTTGTATATTATCCGTCCTAGGGAAACTAAAATTATTTTAAATATGTGTTGTATATAACCCGTCCTAGGGAAATTAAAATTATTTTAAATATGTGTTGTATATTATCCGTCTTAGGGAAACTAAAATTATTTTAAATATGTGTTGTATATTATCCGTCCTAGGGAAACTAAAATTATTTTAAATATGTGTTGTATATTATCCGTCCTAGGGAAACTAAAATTATTTTAAATATGTGTTGTATATTATCCGTCCTAGGGAAACTAAAATTATTTTAAATATGTGTTGTATATTATCCGTCCTAGGGAAACTAAAATGTTGTATATTATCCGTCCTAGGGAAACTAAAATTATTTTAAATATGTGTTGTATATTATCCGTCCTAGGGAAACTAAAATTATTTTAAATATGTGTTGTATATTATCCGTCCTAGGGAAACTAAAATTATTTTAAATATGTGTTGTATATTATCCGTCCTAGGGAAACTAAAATTATTTTAAATATCTGTTGTATATTATCCGTCCTAGGGAAACTAAACTTATTTTAAATATGTGTTGTATATTATCCGTCCTAGGGAAACTAAAATTATTTTAAATATGTGTTGTATATTATCCGTCCTAGGGAAACTAAAATTATTTTAAATATGTGTTGTATATTATCCGTCCTAGGGAAACTAAAATTATTTTAAATATGTGTTGTATATTATCCGTCCTAGGGAAACTAAAATTATTTTAAATATGTGTTGTATATTATCCGTCCTAGGGAAACTAAAATTATTTTAAATATGTGTTGTATATTATCCGTCCTAGGGAAACTAAAATTATTTTAAATATGTGTTGTATATTATCCGTCCTAGGGAAACTAAAATTATTTTAAATATGTGTTGTATATTATCCGTCCTAGGGAAACTAAAATTATTTTAAATATGTGTTGTATATTATCCTTCCTAGGGAAACTAAAATTATTTTAAATATGTGTTGTATATTATCCGTCCTAGGGAAACTAAAATTATTTTAAATATGTGTTGTATATTATCCGTCCTAGGGAAACTAAAATTATTTTAAATATGTGTTGTATATTATCCGTCCTAGGGAAACTAAAATTATTTTAAATATGTGTTGTATATTATCCGTCCTAGGGAAACTAAAATTATTTTAAATATGTGTTGTATATTATCCGTCCTAGGGAAACTAAAATTATTTTAAATATGTGTTGTATATTATCCGTCCTAGGGAAACTAAAATTATTTTAAATATGTATTGTATATTATCCGTCCTAGGGAAACTAAAATTATTTTAAATATGTGTTGTATATTATTCGTCCTAGGGAAACTAAAATTATTTTAAATATGTGTTGTATATTATCCGTCCTAGGGAAACTAAAATTATTTTAAATATGTGTTGTATATTATCCGTCCTAGAGAAACTAAAATTATTTTAAATATGTGTTGTATATTATCCGTCCTAGGGAAACTAAAATTATTTTAAATATGTGTTGTATATTATCCGTCCAAGGGAAACTAAAATTATTGTAATTATGTGTTGTATATTATCCGTCCTAGGGAAACTAAAATTATTTTAAATACGTGTTGTATATTATCCGTCCTAGGGAAACTAAAATTATTTTAAATATGTGTTGTATATTATCCGTCCTAGGGAAACTAAAATTATTTTAAATATGTGTTGTATATTATCCGTCCTAGGGAAACTAAAATTATTTTAAATATGTGTTGTATATTATCCGTCCTAGGGAAACTAAAATTATTTTAAATATGTGTTGTATATTATCCGTCCTAGGGAAACTAAAATTATTTTAAATATGTGCTGTATATTATCCGTCCTAGGGAAACTAAAATTATTTTAAATATGTGTTGTATATTATCCGTCCTAGGGAAACTAAAATTATTTTAAATATGTGTTGTATATTATCCGTCCTAGGGAAACTAAAATTATTTTAAATATGTGTTGTATATTATCCTTCCTAGGGAAACTAAAATTATTTTAAATATGTGTTGTATATTATCCGTCCTAGGGAAACTAAAATTATTTTAAATATGTGTTGTATATTATCCGTCCTAGGGAAACTAAAATTATTTTAAATATGTGTTGTATATTATCCGTCCTAGGGAAACTAAAATTATTTTAAATATGTGTTGTATATTATCCGTCCTAGGGAAACTAAAATTATTTTAAATATGTGTTGTATATTATCCGTCCTAGGGAAACTAAAATTATTTTAAATATGTGTTGTATATTATCCGTCCTAGGGAAACTAAAATTATTTTAAATATGTATTGTATATTATCCGTCCTAGGGAAACTAAAATTATTTTAAATATGTGTTGTATATTATTCGTCCTAGGGAAACTAAAATTATTTTAAATATGTGTTGTATATTATCCGTCCTAGGAAACTAAAATTATTTTAAATATGTGTTGTATATTATCCGTCCTAGAGAAACTAAAATTATTTTAAATATGTGTTGTATATTATCCGCCCTAGGGAAACTAAAATTATTTTAAATATGTGTTGTATATAATATCCGTCCAAGGGAAACTAAAATTATTGTAATTATGTGTTGTATATTATCCGTCCTAGGGAAACTAAAATTATTTTAAATACGTGTTGTATATTATCCGTCCTAGGGAAACTAAAATTATTTTAAATATGTGTTGTATATTATCCGTCCTAGGGAAACTAAAATTATTTTAAATATGTGTTGTATATTATCCGTCCTAGGGAAACTAAAATTATTTTAAATATGTGTTGTATATTATCCGTCCTAGGGAAACTAAAATTATTTTAAATATGTGTTGTATATTATCCGTCCTAGGGAAACTAAAATTATTTTAAATATGTGTTGTATATTATCCGTCCTAGGGAAACTAAAATTATTTTAAATATGTGTTGTATATTATCCGTCCTAGGGAAACTAAAATTATTTTAAATATGTGTTGTATATTATCCGTCCTAGGGAAACTAAAATTATTTTAAATATGCGTTGTACATTACCCGTCTTAGGCAAAGCAAAATTATTTCATATATGTATTTATATTATCCGTCCGAGGGAAGCTAAAATTATTTTAAATATGTGTTGTATATTACCCGTCCTAGGCAAAGCAAAATTATTTCATATATGTTCTGTAAGTTACCTGCCCTAGGGAAGGTAATATTAGTTAATACGTGTATTGTCTAGTACACATCCAAGGGTAGGTAAAAAAATATTTTGCTCGAGATAGCAAATGATATAGACATCAAAAAATGCCTGTATCATATAAATAACAGTCATGCTCAAAATCACCTTCATTTTTCTCATTGTTTAATACGATCCTGAGCAACCGCGGGTAGCCTTGCTAGTATAGTATAATTACAAAAATATATCGTTGGTTTCTAGATTGAGTTATATTTTAATAATTCTAATTTGCTTTACTATGCAATTAATTTACCAAAGGTTTAATCAAGTAATATATCTAAATCGTGCCCCAACTTGTATCGGCCACTCAACATTGGTTAACCTCAGGAATCTAATGGGAAGTGACATATTAACGTGATTATTTCGCACATTTCACTGAGTAACCCATCTCTTAGTTTCTGTATATCGTTTTCCTCTCTTATTGTATCTTGTTTGATTCTTTCCTATAATTCTTATTTTGTGTTGTTTTTATAATTTAAAATTTTGTCTTTCTCCCACTTCACTGTTTTGCTTATCAACATTAAATGTTGACGTGACAGTTGTCTAGATTGGCGAACTAGGTGTCCAAAGTTACTGCAAAAAACTCACTTTTATTTCCGATGTTAACAATCTTCATTTGGTTCCTCTCGTATGAAACTAATTGCTTTCTAGAAAAATTTCTACAAAAAGTATGCATTAATTCTGCATGCTCAATTACTCATTCATACATTATATATTAATTCATTATAATCACTATTCCATAACAAGCTTAACTTACCCAAGAAATTACGTGTAGTATAGTCTTGTATATATATTTTATATATATTATATAAATATTATATAATATAGTATGTATATAATATAATATATATTATACATTATATATTCTATAATATATATTATAAATATATGATATATATTATATATATTATATGTTACATTATATATATTACGGATATATATTCTATTATATATATCCATATTATATAGTATATATTTTGTATATATATATATATATATCATATATTTTATATATATTTAAAGTTATAAGAGATTTTTGGAGCACGGAGACGCTGTTGTTTTCTTTTTCTTTTTTTATTTTTATATTTAATATTGTTTTCATATTTCCGACGGTACTCTGCTCTTGCTCACAAGAATTAGCGAAAGGAAAATGAAAAGCGTTTAAAAAATTGCTTATTTTATTTTTGGCTAAATCATTTCCTGCTACAATGTTCGAAATATTTCACATCAATTATTTTAGCGTTTGTAGAAGTAAAATGGTGTTATTTTATTTGTTAAAATTGCATCGCATTATCGTTCATTTCAATCGGTAAAAAAACATAGATCTCAATACAAATTTCAGCCGTCCGAAATCAAATAAATATTTCCAAAAAAATAATTAATTTAAAAAAACACTTACACATATGTATATACATATTATAAATTTGTGCATTTATTTATTAATTTCTATGTGTATATTACATCTTGGATTCCTTTTGGGTTGTTCCTTACGTTGTAAGTATATACTGCTGTTCTAAAAGCAATTCTGACTTAAAAGATATGGAGGAAAACTAACGAGAGTCCTTAAATAAGATTCTTCAATCGAAAAACATAAGCCGACTTCACAATTGGAATTTAATTATAGGGTGAAGCTCGAAGGTTCTACCTCGAGGTATGTAAAGCAAAAAAAAAAAACTCACACGGATTAACATGGGAGGGGAAACAATCTTCAAGTACTATTAAAAACTGGGAATGGGGCAAATGACTTATATTACGTGGATGTTAATAAGTCCCTCTACACTTTTTTTAATGGAGAGTAGATAATACAGTGGATGTGCTATCGGTAGCTACAGTAACACTCGTTTCTCCTTTTCTGTCCCTCAGTCCTCATTTCCAATGAGTGATGCTTCTGACAAAGGGTGAAGAAAAAGCTGCTTTAAAAGTCTGTAGTACATCGTGAACAGTAAACTGAGATGCCGGAAATGTTCTGTCTCTGTGTCTATCCTTGCGGCCATATCACTAGTAAGGGTGCTGGAGATAAACGTTTTCATCTGGGCTGACGTTATCCGCCTGATAGTCAGTTTGCCCTGTATTTAAGAATTCAGGTGATAAGTCATCTCCCTCTCAATACAGACCAATAAGTCTTCTCTGTGTTATGAGTAAGTTACTTGAATCAATATTAAATAGAGAAATAGTAAACCACCTCAGCAGGAATAACCTTCTTAGTGACACACAATATGGTTTCCGCTCTGCAAGATCTACCGCAGATGTGCTGACGGTTATATCCCACAGGATTAGTGAATCTCTTGACAAAGGCTTTCTTTCTAGGGCAATTGCTCTCGACATATCAAAGGCCTTTGACAAAGTATGGCATAAGGGTCTACTTCACAAGATTTCCAGCTACGGTATAACTGGAAATGTTTTCTCAATCATTAAATCATTTCTCTCTGATAGGCTCATAAGAGTAGTGGTAGATGGACAAAAATCGGAGGCCTGCAATATAAATGCTGGAGTCCCTCAGGGGTCAATCCTGGGCCCAACTCTCTTCCTGATCTACATCAATGACCTCCCTAAACACATACTTAAATCATTCATTGACATCTATGCTGATGACACGACCATCTACGGCAACACATCAAAGGCTGTAAATGACGAAGTTCTCTCGGATTCTCTCTCCTCTGATCTCGAGCGCGTGGTTCAGTGGGGGAAGATGTGGCTAGTTACCTTTAATGCATCCAAAACCAAACTCCTATCCATACATCATCAACGCTCTGATCCCCAGCTGGCATCAATTGTGATGGATGGCTCTCGTCTGGGTGAGGCCCCGTGTTTTGACAAGCTTCTGGGTTTGACCTTTACTCCTGATCTGAAATGGAACACGTACATCAAGTCTGTGGCCAAGGTCGCAGGAAAGATGGTGGGATCCTTCTACCGCTCCAGAAGATATCTCACTACTGATGCAATTCTCTATCTATATAAAAGCCAAGTACGGCCAAGGATGGAATACTGTTGCCATATCTGGGCAGGAGCTGCCAAAAACAGCCTATCATGCCTTGACAGAGTACAAAATAGACTTCGTGGTTTAGTGGGGGATGCCCTTTTCTCTACCCTGCAACCCCTCTCCCACAGAAGAGACGTTGCGAGCCTATCCTTATTTTATCGTTATTGTCATGGCAGGTGCTCGTCTGAACTCCAATCCCTGGTCCCCCCTCGCCAATCTTTCACGAAAAACACCCGTCTAGCTGAATCCACTGTGAAAAATTTCCCCCACTCTATATCTGTGCCTAAATCAAAACGCGGATTTCATGAGCAAAGCTTCTTTCTTAGAACTGCACGCCTGTGGAACTCTGTTCCGTCTGCCTGCTTCCCTCCGGACTACAACTTGGATGTCTTCAAGTCTAATGTTAACAAATTCCTAATGAACCGCCCCCCTAATTAAACACTTCATAAAATCTCCTCACTAACGTGATGTACTTACAATAACCCTTATCCCTGAGTGGCTTCCGGGCCTTGATAAGTGGTGATCACTGTGTAAAAAAAAAAAAAAAAAAAAAAAAAAAAAAAAGATACTCGAATCTTGGATTAACCACTAAGGAGGCTGTCCTATCAGTAGGTGCAAAGTACTGGGGTTGCTGTATTGCCATTTGGTGAATGGGTTCTGGACCATGCAGTAGTCTCTGGTGATACCTCTCGATGCCATACTAGTGGATAATTGTTACGGCTTTACCTTATCATGTGCTACAAAAATCTCATCTTTTCTCTCTTACTCTCCCTCTCTGTACTGCTCTAACCAAGTATGCTGACTTGTTCCAAAAATCCCAAAATCATCAACATGAAATATCTGGAAAAAAAACTCACGAATAAATGTAGAACTCCATCCTCCAACGTAGACTCCTACTACCATGTCTCCTTCTCCAACATCAGGGGTCTAAGGTCCAACCTTCCAGAGGTTGAAACCCAATTACAGGAGACTAACCCAGACATATTCTTTCTAAGCGAAGCTGGAATAGGGCCGACCACCTAACTAGATGAGTTCATAATTAAAGGATATTCTAACTTAACATCTAAATCTGACACCCAAGATCGCCATGGGCATGGAATATGTGCGTACATTAAAGATGGCTTCCCCTGTGACAGGGATATCTCCAGAAAATACCCTAATTTACCTTATATGTGCTTCCGGGTTGAACTTGCTTACACCACTGCATTTATATTTGCTCTCTATCGTCCCCACGACAGTGGAGTTACTATCGTTAAGAGTATATCGGAGAAAACTGACCACATACTGTCTGCTCATCCCGCGGCTAACATTCACATTTGCGAGGACTTCAATGTCCATAATGTGGAATGGCTGACCCATTCAAAAAAGACTGATGAGGGGAGGTTCTGCAATGATTTTGCCATTGCCCATTACCTCACTCAGATTGTTCGCGAGCCCACTCGTGTGCCCGATACTACCGGCCAGTACGCAGCCTTCTAGACCTTTTTCTCTCCACTTCCCCTGGGCTATGCTCATGTGCCTTTCTATCTCCTCTGGGATCCTCCGACCACTCCGTTGTATCAGTTAAGATATAATGTGAACATAATAAGTCTTCAAACGTACCCCTTTACCGTACTGTATACCGATACTCTATGGCTGAATGGGATAGCTTCCGTACATTCATATCTGATTTACCTCTCCATTCCATGTTTAAAAAGGATGTGCCCTCTATAGTATCAGACCTGGCTGCATGGTTACTTGTAGGCATAGACCAATTCATACCATCCAAAAAATTCCAACAAAAACCTAACAGCCAGCCAGGGTTCTCCCCTGAATGTGCTGTTGCTATCGCGCACAGATATCACTTTTCCATAGTTACCAACGTAATATATGAACTGAGACTAAAGCTGCTTTCAGGAATGCAAGCAACCACTGTGAAAGAGTAATAAAAAATGGAAGAGAGCTATTTGCCCAGTCCGTTAAATACAAAGTAGCTGAGCAGCGGCTTGGTTCCCACCAGTTTTGGCAAAAAACAAATAGGATCCTGAAAAGAAGTGTGCGTTCTATCCCAACCATTATCAATGGACCTGAGGTCATCTCGTCAGCATCAGACAAGGCAAGACTATTTGCCAAGAACTTTGCAGCTAATTCTACCCTATGCAACTAAGGGCATCAACTCCTATATTTCCTCCTATAACACAGAACACGCTAAGTAACGTACAAATATCCGTGCATGAGGTCGCCAAGCTAATCAAGAACCTTGATTCTTGTAAAGCAACTGGCCATGAGGGAATCCCAATTATAGTGTTAAAAAAGCTTCAACCAGAACTTGCTCCCATAATTACAAAACTGTTTAAACATTGCCTTAAGGAGAAGTGCTTTCCGACACCCTGGAAAACCTCATCAGCATGTCCTGTATTTAAGAATTCAGGTGATAAGTCATCTACCTCTCAGTACAGCCCAATAAATCTCCTGTGTGTGATGAGAAAGTTGATGGAATCCATATTAAATAGAGAGATAGTCAATCATCTCAGCAGAAATAACCTTCTTAGTGACACACAATATGATTTCCGTTCTGCAAGATCTACCGCAGATGTGCTAACGGTTATATCTCACAGGATTAGTGAATCTCTTGATAAAGGCTTCCTCTCTAGGGCAATTGCTCTTGACATATCAAAGGTCTTCGACAAGGTATGGCATAAGGACCTACTTCACAAGATTTCCAGCTACGGTATTACTAGAAATTTTTTCTCAATCATTAAATAATTTCTCTCCGATAGGCTCATAAGAGTAGTGGTCGATGGACAAAAATCAGAGGCCTGCAGTATTAATGCTGGAGTTCCTTCAAGGGTCAATCCTGTGCCCAACTCTCTTACTGATCTACATCAATGATCTCCCTAAACACACACTTAAATCATTCGTTGACATCTATGCTGATGAAACGATCATCTACGACAACACATCAAATGCTGTAAATGACAAAGTTCTCTCTGATTCTGTCTCCTCTGATCTTGAGCGCGTGGTTCAGTGGGGGAAGATGTGGCTGGTTACCTTTAATTCATCTAAAACCAAACTCCTATCTTTACATCATCAACGCTCTGATCCCCATCTGGCATCAATTGTGATGGATGGCTCTCTTCTAGGAGAAGCCCCGTGTTTTGACAAGCTTCTGGGTTTGTCCTTAAATCCTGATCTGAAATGGAACACGTACATCAAGTCTGTTGCCAAGGTCGCTGGAAAGATGGTGGGATCCTTTTACCGCTCCAGAAGATATCTCACTACTGATGCAATTCTCTATTTATATAAAAGCTAAGTACGCCCAAGGATGGAATACTGTTGTCATATCTGGGCAGGAGCTTCTAAAAAACAGCCTATCCTGCCTTGACAGAGTACAAAATAGACTTCCTGGCTTATTGGAGGATACCCTTTTCTCTACCCTGCAACCTCTCTCCCTCAGAAGAGACGTTGCGAGCCTATCCTTATTTTATCGTTATTTCCATGGCAGGTGCTCGTCTGAACTCCAATCTCTGGCCCCTCGTCGCCAATCCTTCACAAAAAACACCCGTCTAGCTGAATCCTCTGTGAAAAATTTCCCACACTCTTTATCTGTATATACCTTAATCAAAACGTAGAATTCATGAACAAAGCTTCTTTCTTACACTGCACGGCTGTGGAACTGTATTCCGTCTGCCTGCTTCCCACCTGACTACAACTTGGATGTCTTTGTCCAACGTTAACAATTCCTAATGAACCGCCCTCTTAAGTAAACACTTTATTAAATCTCCACACTAACGTACTGTACTTGCAATAACCCTCATCCCCGAGTGGATTCTGGGCCTTGATAAGTGGTGACCACCGTGTAAAAAAAAAAAAACTATCTACCTTAAAGAATGGTTCTAATATAAATTTTTAATCGATATTTATTAATTTCTCTTTCCCCAATTTAAGGGTTTGCTTCATTTTCAGCTGCCTATTTTTCCGTTGGACCTTGTTTACCGAGTTGACTTGATTGTCCTGGATTTATCCCCGAGTTATACGAACAAAATTTATAAATGCTGCAACCAGAAAGGGTGCGTCTTATGAATTTTTTTTAATTGCTTCAAGAAATAGATCCGTTTGAACATGGCACAACTCATTAGAATGTCTCACATCGAAGAACAACAAAATTGTATTCAGATTTAAAACGTCAGCTAGGCAAATCGGTGGAGTAATAATCATCACGTTGACTAAATTGAATGAAACAGCAATATCTTCGAAAAGATGGAGACAAAGGAAAACAGTTATGCCCCCTCCCACACTCCTGGGAGTACGGACGAAGTGGGAAAGACGGTGTTCATCTGCAGAGATTCGACGTCAGAAGGCTGTAAATTTGATGTATTAGGTGACATTCTCGATCACGTGACTTGCAGTAACATTACCACATTTTACACTGAACGCCGTCTTTAGAGATCGGCGTTTGCGAAAAGACAACCAACATCAATAAATATGACATATGTTTTTTTTATTTGTTATTGTCCTCTCATCTCAATGTTCTACAATTTTTCGCCTCTTTAGCCTCCTCTTCACTCTCCTTTTCTGACAATTCAGTATTTCGTTTTCCTTATTGATCAAAACTACCGAGAGAATTTCCTGTGAATTGATCCAATTCCGTCTTTGTTAGCATATCAACCGCTTTACGGTAATCCGATTGTATGCAGGCATAACCGATGCAAGTATTGTATCCTTTACGCTACAAAAATGTGTCAGTCGATGCATAGGTAAACTGCAAATGTCAGTTTCCACTACATTACTATCTAACCTACGGAATAATTAACTATTCTTAATTATTCTAATTTATCATTAAAATAAATCACATCGTAATTTCCGTTCATATAATATATATATATATATTATATATATATTATATATATAATATATATATATATATTATATATATATTATATATATTATATATATATTATATATATATTATATATTATATATATTATATATTATATATATTATATATATATATTATATATATTATATATAATATATATATTATATATATTATATATATATTATATATATATATATATTATATGTATATATATATATATTATATATATATTATATATATATTATATATATATTATATATATTATATATATATTATATATATTATATATATTGTATATATATATTATATATATTATATATATTATATATATATATATTATATATATTAATGGATGAAACGCGGAATATTCAGTGTAGCTTAATCGCCATATATATTTTATAACTTACTAACGAGCTCTACCTATGTATTGAGCACTTGGTCCAGATGTGGAACCCAAGTAGATTGCGTCTTGTTTAATGTATTTATTTTCAGGTAAATTGGGGTGGCATTGGTATGTTAAGGGTTGGTGTGTATTTGATTGGTAGATTGGTTAAAGTTGGTGTAGTTATTTAATCCGGTGGTCGAGTTATAGTTGCTGTTAACCTCATTTAAATTTGGGGTTTGCGATACTGTGCAGCTATAAACTACATTTTTTATTTATGCATGAACCTTGTAGGGGACATCTATTTTTTCTTCTACAGTTACAGCCTGTTATATTTTCTTATCAAGTGACTATTTTCCTTTTTATTTTAATTCTTTCCAGATAAATCTGCCTTACTTAAAAAATTGCTAGGTGTATTTATGTTTTTTTTTTACATATAAAAAACACCCAATACTTTTGCTAATGAGGAGACTTTGTTTAAAAAAAACTATATGTCAAAATTATTGTCGGTGGCTTAATGTCTATCGCAATAAAAAGATCGTTTCCGAAACGATCGTACAAATTATTGACTTTGTTTTTGTTCCTTCTTATGAAACAGATTTTTAATTTTTGTATCTAATTTGAATTTTAAATTATCAACCACATTACTAGATATTAAATTAGCTCTAGGAGATTTGCCTATCGAAGTTATTATATATCTGAATTACAACGAGCACAGTTCTTTTTTTATATTTTAATTAAATTAGTAATTTTACTATTATATTAAAATACACTCTGCTCTTTAGACTACAGTTCTAACCCCCTTTATATATATTAGTTATAAAACATATATGGCAATTAAGCTACACTTATTATTCCGCGTTCCTAGCGTGGAGGAAATGCGGAATATTCTGTGTAGCTTAATTATCATATATATTTTATAACTTACTACCTAGCTCTATCTACGTATTGAAGTAAATACTTAAAGTTTACACGTAAATTTATACATTCGTATTAATTTATGTTATTAAATGAAGTGGCGCAATACAAGGAAGCATGCTCACAAAATTATTGACGAACTTAAAACAAATTACCTAATGAAACTCAATAAAGACCATCCAAGTTGCTTCCTACAAAATGTTAGTTTAATTTTCGTGTCCTTAATTATCTCCCACCCCACTGTTTTTGTTGATGAGGAGATGAATATTCGAAGTTCCGTCTGCCTGCTTCCCACCGGACTACAACTTAGATGTCTTCAAGTCCAATGTTAACAAATTCCTAATGAACCGCCCCCTTAAGTAAACACTTCATCAAATCTCCACACTAACGTAATGTACTTGCAATAACCCTTATCCCTGAGTGGCTTCCGGGCCTTGATAAGTGGTGATTACTGTGTAAAAAAATACAATGTCAATTGTAAATAAAATGAATATCGTTTCTGAAAACGATCGTACACTCAAATGTATTTTTTTCTGTTGAAACTGATTCATAATGTCTAATTATTAACTTTTATAATCAATATTAATATTGCTCTAAGAGAAATATTAATATTGAGCTTATTATATATCCACAGAATTATGACTAAGATTATTTTAAAGTATTGACACCTTAAAATAAACTTTGCTTTTTGGAATCCAGGTCTAATACCCTCTATAATATATTATATATATATATATATATATATATATATATATATATATATATATATATATATATATATTACATAGGAATCACCACTTATCAAGGCTCAGAAACCACTCGAGGATAAGGGTCAAGAGTGTATGGTAATCAATTGGACAATATAGCAATCGTTGGTAATGGAAATTCGGTAAATTAGTTAACTTAAGTGGAACAGCTCATCAAGAATTTATTTACGTTGGACTTGAAGACACTCAGATTGTAGTCTGCTGGAAAGCAGGAAAACGGAAGACAATTCGACAGGCGTGCACTTCTAAGAAAGAAGCTTTAGATTTATGCACAGATATAAAGTGTGGGGAGTTATTGATGATGTTTTCAGCTAGACGGGTGTTTCTTGTGAAAGTTTGGTGAGGGGGGCCATAGATTGAAGCTCAGTCGAGCACTTGCCTTGAAAATAACGATAAAGCGGAGACAAACTAGCAACACCTATTCTGTGAGATAGAGCTTGAAGGGAAGAGAAATGATATCTCCTACGAGGCTATGAAATCTATTTTGAACTCAGTCAAGGTAGGACAAGTCCTTTCTAGCAGCTCCTGCCCAGATTTGGCAACAGTACTCCATCCTTGGACGTACCTGGCTCTTATATAGATAGAGAATTGCATCAGCAGTGATATATCTACTGGATCGATAGAAGGATCCCACCATTTTTCCAGCGGTTTTGGCAACAGATTTGATGTACGTGTTCCCTTTCAGATCAGAATTAAAGCTCAAGCCCAGAAGCTTGTCAAAACATGACGCCTCCCCAAGAGGAGAGCCATATATATACATATACTCTGATGTAGAAGCCTACGGTCCACTGTCTGCTCTGCCTTGTGGCAGCCCTGGCACGGACTAAGATTAGAAGTATAACCAAAAATGTATTCTACATAAAGCCTTTACCACTATAAAACAAATCATATGTGTGGATTCCGAGCAACTTAGCTAATCTGGTTAAAATCGATAGAGGAGTTCAAATTAGGTATTGATGTTGAAATCGATAGAGGAGTTCAAATAATCTATTAACACTGAAACTAATACGCGATTTCCGGTTAAAAATGAATATTTATAAATATTTAAGCATCATGTTCTTTATATGATAATTATCCCTAAAGATAGATAAAAAAATCACAGGCGTGTATATGGTCGATACATCAGCCAGTTCTCATTAAAAAATAGAAAAGGCACCAGGAAACAAGAAAACTTCGCAAAATATGTAGATAAATTTTCCGTCGGATTTAATGAATTATCTTTGTAAAAAAAAGAATTGTTTTATATATATGTACTCTTGATTGTATATGCATGTTACATAGGTCATATGCAAATTGATGTGTCAATACATATATGTGTCAAGTTACCATCACCGTGAATCAAGCAGTTATTTTGAACCAATCTCCCGAAGTCATAACTATTTATTTACGTCAAACTTTTATACTGATTTCTCCGGTATTGACCCTCTCCACGACCTACCATCCACACATAGACACACCGCAGTGACCCCTCCATAACTTGTACACATAGCCTCTTGATTATTCTAGCGCTTTTCTGTTTTCACTCAGTAATAAATTATTCGGTGCTAACCACGGCATGAAATAGAAACAGTTCGATTCTTCCCCGTTGCAAGACGCATTCCCTGGGTCTCGGAGAGTGTGAAACTTGTCAGATGTCATCACGGCAAACAAATCAGCGACAAATGCGCCATTGTGAACCACCGAGACCGCAAAACAAACAACGGAGCAACCGATTTGGCAGACACGCAAATATGACGCCATTAAATGAAGCCAATTTACGGTTTAGTAGGAAAAGCGGGAAATTATCCTGCTAGCGAACGGCTGTGATTTTAGAGATGTTGGTGTTCGTCATTTTCATGGTGTAAATGAAGACGGTAATAAAAACAAAAGAAAGCAACAACACCGGTGTTTGGGAATAAGGTGTGAGAAATAGAGGCATGCTGAGAATGAGGTAGAACGAAGAGAAAAATGGAAATTATGGGGGTGGGCAGTATTTGCTTTATTAAATGCTAGGATGAGATGATAATGAAAGGTGGCGGAAGAGAAAGTATTAATTAGCTTGAAGAAGAAAAAAGCAGTTTAGGAGTAGAAAAATAGACATTGAAATTCACTGAAAAATTAAATGGTGAAGGAAAGCGATGAAAAATATGTAGAGGAGTAGAAAGAGGAGGATGGCAAGTTGAAGGAGGAGAATTAGTAAGAACAAAATGAGGGTGGTAAATAGAGGGGAGCGGAAGGTAAAGGAGGGAAAAGCAAATAGATAAAAGAAAAAACATCATCATATGTAAAGGATAAGAAGTAGTAGAAGGAGAATCAGAAAGAGGGAGTGCTGCATTTAAAAGTATTCAGCACTTAATCGCTTTCATTCCGGTTACAAATGGTAAGAAAATAGAAAACTTAGTGTTAGAAAAATAAATAAATAAATAAATAAAATAAAAATCGATGAAAATAAATCGAAATAAAATATGAAATCGTAAAAATAATTTTAAAAAGCAAGAAAAACTACACTTTAACTTTGCGGTATATCAACAATTTTCATGTTAATAAAGGCCGCACAAAGTCATTTCAGTAAAAGTCGTTATGAAAAATGTTCTTTACATTCTCAAATATGTTTTCAAGTGACGTTACCTGAAATAACAGCACAAAACTGGATACTTCATTAGAGTAAATGGATTCTACAGATTTTTAATTGGTTTTTAATTAATTAATTTTTAAATGGATTCTACAGATTTTTAATTGGTGATATGGTATTTAACAGCTTTTTGCACTTTTAAAAAAATCATTGAAAATTTTATATCTATATAATTAATTGCTAGATGAAAGATAATGTTTTAAATTACAATAAAATGTACATTACATAAAATTAATCCAAGTTAATTTTTTGATTCAATTGAAATTAAATTTTATATCTTACTTTGTACTTTGAAGATAAATAAATTTCAAATTGAATCTTGAACTTTTATTTTTAAAGCCTATAGTAAAAACATTTTGTTTTACAATTTTCATGCCTTGGATGAAATGCTTTTCTAACTTGTATCTTATCTTTTTAAGATTATATTTGAAAACTCAACTTTTCACTATTTCATTTTGTATTTCTCCTCACACGACAACTCATTTTGCAACCCCCTCTTTGTATTATTACATCTCTAAATATTCTCTCTGTTTCAGTTTGCGTTTCTCCTCACACGACAATACATTTTTGCATCCTCTTTGTAATACAGGTCTGAATAATTAGAAAATCTGATTTTTTTTAACAAAAACTTTAAAATTACTTTTTTAGATTATTTTTTTTAAACGTCTTTCAGAATAGAACATTTTTAAAATTTAATGAGGAAAATATTTCATATAGCTTTCATTTACAAATATTCAGTGCATAACGAGAAAAATAGAGATGAAAATTTCAAAAGGACTGTATAACTGGTTACGGTCAATAGTAGTCCTCGCCAGCGAAAGTCTTTGTTATTATTATTCTATTATTATTATTTAAAAGATTTTGTGTCCTGCACTTACGCGCGAGGACTGATATATATGGGTACATGACAAAAGTAATACCTCCGATTTATTATATCGTCCAAATCAGTGTAAGTGGATAATTACATTGTTATGATGATTTGACTAATCCATTTCAGTCATAAAATTTTACCTCTATGCTGCAGATGTTGACGATGTGAGAAGCATCCACTTTCTTGTACGTGAGTCAGAAGCGGTAATTCGTAAATTAATTTCTTGCAAAATGGCATTGGGTATTGTGCTAACTATGCAAATAAAAATAATTAATCAGAAAAATATTGGCGAGATACAAAAAAAGCCTTATTATTTTTTTACACAACAGGTTGAGAACCATAGTAGCCAACACTCGGCTAGAACACTATCTCAAATTAAAAAAAAAAAAAAAAAAAAAAACTTAACTTTAAAAATGAAATCACAAAGATTAGCCAGCAACATAGTATATTTACCCAGTTTATGTCCTAATCGCCAGAAATTTCACGTCAACGTCTTCCAGCAAGTAATGTAAGCAACCAGGTATATGTTGAAGCGATTAGGATGAAATGCATAAACTCAGGACAAACTATATGTTTTTTTTAATCCTTAAACAGGGAAAAGGTTAGATGTAATTTTACCATTTTATTCTATTTATTAAGTCAGATGTATGTGTAGCATAAGGAGATCCCATTAGGAGGTTAAAGAATTAATTTGGTCAGAAAACGTGACCAAGTGTCACGTGCTGAATCCTCGTGTGATTAAGAGACGGCAAATAAAAATCGGCCACGTGGAAGATGACGTCACAGCAAGGTAAGGTTTTAGGACAAAAAATCTCCGGGGAGCGAGTTAACTAGTTTTTGTGAAACAATTTCGATCGGAATGTCGGCCGATCGGAATGTCGTCATCTAGGTCAAATAAAACACACACACAGTGAGAAGAGTTAACATAACAACAACATGAGCGGGGTAGAAACACAGTCATTTATACACCACTGTCGCCATCCCCGCATGCGGTTGTCAGATTTGTCAATCTGCAATTAAAAACCTTTATTTACAGAAATAAACAACGGCATATGTTTATAACCTTCTGCGTGTGTTTTCTATTTTCACTGACTGTTTTCGACTGTTAAAAAGGTGCCCTAAAACTTTGGTAGGGCTTTGGCTGCTCCATCATCACTGGTATAATATCGAGATGCTTGTAGTGCTAGGTCGTGCGTTGAAACGGACCCTTCCCCAAGCTCCGCTGGGATTTCTCGGAGCCACAATCCTGTAGATGAAGAGTCGGCTGATAGTCTACTTATGTTGCATGTTTAATATTCTGTACAACCACTTTGTCCAGTACCGCTTTCCTTTAAACTGAAACTTTTAAATAAAATAAAATAGCAATTAAGTAAAAAAAAAAAACAAAAAAAACGATTGAATTAAACTTAAACTTAAACAAAACCAATTTGCCTCCGTTCAGGCTTACATTTACGAATATTCGTGAGTTTAGAACAAATTTACATGACATTGAATTATTTTTCTTAGCAAACGCCCCAGATATATTAGCGTTAAGTGAAACTAACCTACACTCCTCCATCCCGTCTAACCACTTTAACATGCCTGGTTATCTCCTACTTTGCCTTAAGGACTCAGACAGACATATGCACGGACTTGAAGTTTATATACAAAACACCCTCCTTTTAACCAGAGAATCAAAACTATAATCAGACGACCAGGCCTTTATGTGTTTTAGACACAACGTGCAGCATAATGTTAGCTAATTATATTTAATCGACCGCCTTCCGTTGATATAGGATTGTACCCTAATCAAACAAGTCTCTAGCAGAGATACAACACTCTCCCTTGATACTAGCGCGCAATTACATGGATTTGATGACTTTAATGTCTACCGCAGTAATTATCTTGATTTCTCTACTTACACAGACGCAGCTGGTAGCATAACACATTCCCTATCAGAGACTATTACGTTTCCGACACGTTTCCCAGATCAGCAAGCCTGACTTTATGATATATTTCTGATGGCAGTTCCCAATGATCGTTTAACGATTGCCCATACCCGACTCAGTAATACTGATCACACTGTGATAATGGTAGAAATCGCCCTTAATTGTCGGCCCAAAGCTAAAGAGCCCTAGCTCTAAACGACAATGTATTATAAGAAAGCTTACTGGGAAGCCATCAGGGATCTCATCCCAGATGCTCCATGCTCTGTCGTTTCTCTTCCTGCAGAACAGTGCGCAAGTGAGACTACTGAATCGCTCAAAGCAGCAACTGAAGCACAGATTCCCACGCGGAGGTCCTATAACAAACTTCAAACATATACATTGAGAGCATTGCAAAGGCTGCTCCGAGGAAAGTGCGCTCTCTCTACTTTGCTAGAAAGTAACTTATGCGTGAAAGTACCCTCTAACTCTATAAGGTCATCAATTTGGTGTGGGGCATCAGCTACTAATCTCTCACTTCTAGACAGGGTTCAAAAGAGAGTCGCCATCCTGAAGGTCTTGAACTCTCATCTAAGCTTCAACCTCTGTCCCCTCGAGAAAATGTTGCATCCCTCTGCGTGTTTTAGTAGGATTTTAATGGTGAATGCTCCGGCGAACTCCAAGTCCTTGTAACATGTGGACGTAAATACCCCTGCCAAACAGCAAAGTCACACCCCTACACAGTAGAGATCCCTAGATGTAAGAAAGACTTCTATTCTAACAGTTTATTCCCCAGAACTGCTAGACTTTGGAATTTCCTTCCGGCTTCCTGCTTCCCCAACTGTACTGACATGCAGAAGTTCAAGTGTAATGTGAACAGGCATCGTGCTGCTAAACTCCTTACATGATATCCAAGCAACTTATGTCCCTTATAATAGCCCCCTACATAAAAGTGGCGCTATTCCTTGTTTAGGATGAAAACGTAATAAAAAATCCAGCATGATGCTTAAAACAGAAACATTCATTTCGAACGGGCCCTTCCATATTAAGGAACATACTGTTGATTTTTTTAACGTTTAGCCTTCTTACTTGTGTGGTAATAATGGCTTGAATTTAAGTTTAAAATTCTAAAGTTACGTATCACGTTTCAATTGTACTTTAAACAGAAACATTCATTTCGAACGCGCCCCTATCATATCAAAGAACATATTGTTGATTTTATATGTTTGGCCTTTGGGCTTGACTCTGGTGCACCTGCTACTAGTCTCTCGCTCCTAGACAAAGTTCAAAAGAGAGTCGCCAATCTGATAGGTCCTGAACTGTCATCTAGGCTTCAACCTCTGTCCCATCGACGAAATATTGCATCCCTCTGCCTGTTCTACAAGTATTTTTAATGGTAAATGCTCTGAAAAACTGCATACACTTTTGCCCCCAGGACGTAAACACCCCCGACAAAACTGACGGGCAGCTAAATCCCACCCCACACAGTAGAGATGTAAAATATCTTTCTAATCCAGTAGTTGCTTCCCCAGAACCGCTAGACTATGGGATTCCATTCCAGGTCTCTGCTTCCCCAACTGTACTGACATGCAGAAGTTCACATGTAACGTGAACCAACATCTTGCTGCCCAACTCCCTACATAGTACTCAAGTAGGTGTTGACCCTGATAGAAGACCCCTACACCTAAGTGACAATGTGCCTTGTCTGAGGTGAATATATATATATATATATATATATAATATATATAATATATATATATATATATATATATATATATATATATATATATATATATAAGAAATGAATCTGTGATTTTAGGATTTGTAATGTGCTAACTTTGGTCAGAATCGCCTGTTCTTTCTTTCATCGAATTATTTCGATTATCGATATTCATCGAAGTCATTTCGATTGAAAACCTGCTAATTAACACTGTTAGGTACATAAAATTCCTTCGTATGGATATTTCATAAAAATCTGTTCAGCAGTGTTCGAGTCCATATCGAACAAACTGACACACACGCAGGCAAAGTCTTTTTTTATATACTAGATAGAGATAAAGGTATATAAATTCCAACCAAGAGTGCTGGTTTTAGTGAAGTTGTATTTCCCTAAATCATAAAGTATTTTTTTATTAGACACTTCCTTCGATGTAAATGTTTTTTTTCTTCTGTTTTATAATATTTTTCTGTTTATTTTTTTTACATCACAAGAAATAACGTTTCATTTTATTTTTTCAGCCAAGAAAAAATTTACCTTCACTGAGAAAGTTACCAGAAAATATAAAATATAGCAACCCATACTAATATTGTTTCTGTTTTAAAATGTAAAAACTTTGAAAAACAAAAATACACCGATAATTAATATATTGTAAAGTCGTCACATATTTCAAGCAGACATAAACACCAACGGCTTTTATTCGATAAACGTGGGCAATTTTTATTAAATTTCAAACGGTTGTCGTTTATTGGTTTATTTGGGTTACGTTAGAAATAAGTGGTTGTAATTAGTAGCGGGCAAAAATGTTTTACTATATAAAATGAGAAGGTAGTTTCTTGTTGCGGACCAGGATATAATAATACCTTAACTCGTTACAAGAAAATAATGAAACGAATGGAATTGAAAGAAACAAAAACTCAATTGATGGATAAGATAAACGTCGTTTATTTACTGTTGAAAAAATGAATGTTTTAGATATAACATGTGTTCATGTCCGCGCGGGTGTAACCATCGTTTGTTGCAGGATTGGTAGTATAGAAAGAAAAAGGAAATGCGTGTTCATCTCACGTTCAGGTCACTGTCGTTTGTTCGGGCGTGGGAAGAGAAGTGAGTAATGTAATGGAACAAGAAATGGCAATCCATCGTGTAGACAAAGAAAAGGATAGAGGGTTGAAATCAGTTAAACTGTGCGCCATGTTAGCCCTCAGCTACGCGGTGGTGTTCTCTGGCACAAGTAGTAGATAGAGAGAGAAAGAGTGAGAATGAGAAAAAGTCAATCCAGGCCATGGAGAGAGAAAGCGTATAAAGTGTACGTACGATCTGATAGCTTTTTGTCCCACATAGTAGCAAGTGCTGTGAGGAACGCGGTCGGTCTGTAGAAAGCTGGTCCTAAAAGGAAGAAGCCGCTTATTGCTCTTTCTTTTATACTTGTTTCCGGTGGTCTTTTGCGCATGTGTGGATTTCCTTTGAAAGAGGAAGTGACGTTGCCCTTGTGTGCGTACGTGTGCGCGTGTGTGAGTACATGCGTGTACGTTAGCGTGTGTGTATATACACGTGAATGTGAGTGTATGTACGCGAACGTGAATATATGTGCGTGTGTGGACGTGGGCGCGTATGTATATGACAAGTAATATAGCTTGAAATGTGAACGTGTGTTTTTGTGTGAGACTAAAAAAGGCTCGCGCATTCTAGATGGTAAGGCAGTGGGATGGGAGTTTACTACTTTACCGGTCGAAATTTGGTTTAGTGATGAAAAAATGTCCAATTTTAGAATGACTCGAAAATTGGGGCTTAGTATACTTCCAATTTATATGCAAAGCTACACCTTGAGTCTAAATTCTAATTAATTACTGTTTGATGGGAATCGCCTAAAATAGAATTTTATTTTAAGGACGCGAGAATTTTTAATGTAAATATAATTATGCTATCAAAGATTTTGTTAAACTAATCGAGAAATTTTTATTTGTGCCATTATTTTCTTTTTATTTACTACCACTGCCACTTTTACTGTGCCATTTAACCGTGCCGTTTTCATGTTACATCCGTGATTTTTATATAAATTCACCCATGGCGTAAAATAGCATGTGTTGTTCGTACCTGTCGTAGATACGTCTCGTCATTCAGTCAAGCGATGTCTTTGTTGCTTTTAGATTGAGAGTTATTTCTGTGCAGTTTTAGAAGGTCCACTCTCTCAGGGTTTACTTTCCTTCTAAAAACGGGTAGTTTATTTGTAATATCCTGAGACACTCTTACCAATTAATGTCTGCGGAGGTGCTCAGGCATTTTTCTAGACTAAAGTGCATTTCATCTAGTGCAGTTGTTTTCAAAACCTAAGCTGACTGTTTGTACATATTTTGAGTAAGAGGTAAACCAATATATTTTTGAAGAGATTTGATTTACATGGAGAGAAACACACGTAGAGATTCTCGGGTGAACGTAAATCTACGGCCCATTGTAAATCATTCGCAACAAATAGGTCTAGATATACACAATATCAGCAATTGTTCTTATATCTATGCTTTAAACTAAATGGAAATTGAATAAGCAAAGGTCTTAACTAGGAACACATGTTTGTGGAACGCAATACCATAAGCCTGCTTCACAGTTAACTAAAACATGATGGTTTTAAAATCTAATATGAACAAATTATTATCGAGCCGTCTTCTTATATCATTGCTTTTTTTTTACATGGAGTTTACCACTTATCAAGGCCCAGGATCCACTCGGGGATAAGCGTTATTGTGCGTACAGTAATCAATGGGATAGTATCGTAGTAATAGTATTGGGGATTTTATAAGGTGTCATTACTTTAGGGGGCGATTCATCAGGAATTTGTTTATGTTGGACTTGAAGACATCCAAGTTGAATTCGGGGGGGGGGGCAGGCAAGCACCAGAGAGTTCCACAGTCGTGCTGTTCTTAGAAATAAGCTTTGTTCATGGAATCTACGTTTGGATTTAGGCACGGATAAAGAATGGGGAAAATTATTGACAGTGGTTTCAGCTAGTCGGGTGTTTTCGTGAAAGATTGGCGGGGGGACCAGAGAATGGAACTCAGACGAGCACTTGCAATGGAAATAACGAAATGCTTTCCAACCAACGTTCCGTAGAAACCTTAGTGTTCCGCTAGTACAGTCTAGAGGTTTCACAATTTCTAAATTGGAACAAAGAATACATAAGCAGGATGTTACATTCAATTTGGAAAATCTATTACATTATTATATGCATATTTAAAGATATATTGTTTAAATATACTAAATTTTATATAATTGAATTCGCTACGTTGAATCATTAATTTTTCTAGCAACTATTATGTTTGGTTTATATATTCTTATTTTACAGTGAACGCTAAATGAATCGCAGTAAAAATCATAAGAGTATTTTCATTTTATTTTAATTTTGTAAATGTTTTTTTTTTTTTACATAAAAACTAAATTATTGCATAAGGGTTACATGAACTCGTGGATTGTTTCCATGGGGTTCCGCTCCAACAAAAAGCTGCAAAAGCATTGTCCTAAATAATCAAATCTGGGTTTTGTTTACTTTACACATATATTCGGAAAAGTTGTCAAAAAACAAATATATAACAAATAAATGTTATCAAAGGCAAGATAAGTTACTTTTCTACCAAACTTGATATAATTTTCGTGATTTTATTCAATTTAACATGTTTATTCAGCTCGAAAAGAATACAGTGTTTACCGATGTATTATAACATTCCAAATGGCGCCCGACTCTCTCTTTAACACGGTAAGTTCGGGAAAAGGTGTTATAAATGGTAAACTAGACAGAATACTGTTAGAAACACGCTCAACATATGTTACCCTGACATAACTTGACATATATTCAGTGGTTTTTAATAGTGTTTTGTCCAGTTTATTATTTATAACCCCTTTTCTCAAACTTACCGTGCTAAAGAGAGAGTCGGCGCTATTTTGAATTTTCCAATACATCGGTAAATATTGCATGTTTTTCGAGTTGAATAAACATGTTACATTGAATAAAAACGCAAAAAAATATCCAGTGTGGTAGAAAAGTAACTTATCTTGCCTTTGATAACATTTATTTGTTATATATTTGTTTTTTGACAACTTTTTGGAATCTATGTGTACAGTAAAACAAACCCTCAAATCCTATTCAATTTTTACTCTTATCGATCGTTACTGATTTCTTACCGGCCACCAGACACTACTTAACCTTTTTACTCGAGTGGCTTCTATTCCTTGATAAGCGGTGACTTCCTTGTAAAAATAAAAGACAGACACCGACACATTTCTCTTTTAAAAGTATAGCCACAAATAACCTGGCATAGCCGGAAGTACATATCGCTTTCTTTTGGCTGGTGGGTTTCCTTCCTGTGACGGGGTCGTTTACTGTGAAAACACTTGCACAATTAGCTGCCAAGTAAGCATGTCGTAGTTTACGGTGACCTTATCCTCTCTCTCATTCTCCCTATTATCAGCCGCTATCTCGCTTGCTATCCCCAGCCGACATGTGGCTCCTCCTTAGCGACCCCCACGCATACACACACGTGCGCACACAGCTATTTCTGTCTATCTTTCTTCACCGACACCGCCTCCTCGCCCGATCGGCCAGGACGTTCGTCTGGCCTGTTCATGGCGGAGGGTAACAAATAAACGCTCAGCACCCTTCATTATCGCGCATCAAAGACCGAAGGACCATTCCTTTGGCGCCAGCCCTTATTTCCTCACCATAGGACTCTGTGTAAACGGTACAGCCTTTCCCTCAAATATACGGCTTTCTAACGTTTCTGATAAAAAAAACGCCCCCAAATAGCGATAGCATAACGATATTTTTCGTTCAATTTCCGGGGTCACTACGATGTGACAAAGAAAAATAAAAAGCCTATAATGTACTTTATGATTTAAATGTCTTTCATACGATCTAAAAATTAATGCAGTTCAAAAACAAACTTTTAGATAAAGATAAATAGTCGGCCTCTTCGTCCAATTTGACGTGTGGGGTGCTTTATGCTATATTTGTAATCCAAACAGGCCAAGGTCGATTTAGTGCTAAATTATGTTTCTTTGAAGACAAGGCACTTTTTGTGCGTGTTACAACATCGAACATGTTTTCTTATTGAATCATATACGGAAAAGTGCATTACACGAACATGTACATACTAGGTACGGGCAACAACGGACGGACAAAAATAGGGGGACCTAGTTTTTAAAGCCGATTTATCATAATTTTATTGTAGGTTTCCGACTACTGTTTGATTGTATTTGAAATAGTAAAGACTAAACTTAATTTTCAAAAGGAAAAAAAAAATATTTGTACATGAGAAAAACAAAAGAAAAAATCATGAAACATGTTTTCACGGCGAGATACCCAATTCAGCTAAATTTTGAAGTTAAATAAATTCAATGTAAAAATTCTTTAAAAGATAAATATTAGTTTTCTGGGTCTATTTCAAAGATAATTAGCAAAGTTCTAAGATATTGAATTAAATAAAAAACGCGTTGTTTGTACAAAACATTATTGTCCAATTTCTACTGTACACTTTTTAATACTTATCCTCGAGTGGTCTCTTGGCCTTGATAAGTGGTAATTCCTATGTAAAAAAAATAACATAAATTAACCAGCCGAAAACCGAGTGATTCTGCCGTTTGCAAAACGCAACAAACTAAAATTTTGTGAACACGGAATATATGAAAGCCCCAAATTTCAGACTGTAAAAATGACGTCATGTAATTAAAAGAGAGGAAGGGGGTGTGATAGCTTTCTTTTTTCCAAGACGTGCATCCGTACATTCCTATTTTGAACGTCTGTATACATTTTTCCATTTTTTAATTTAATTATTTTTCTATGTTCCTGTTTTTAATTATTTTTTTCTTAATTATTGTTCAATATTATATGAAAATATGTTGCGCCGCAAGTTGCACATTCTTGCGAGCAAGGAAATTATTAAAATCTTGCCTATAAAAATTATGTGAAATCTGTAATTTAAAAAAAAATGTAGAAATATTTTTTGCGATAATATTTTTTTTGTGTGTGAAAATATTAAATATACAATGCTTAATTCAATGGTAATAACGATAGTTCGAGAAATTCATTTTCCATCGAGTTATATCGAATTCATTAATACGGACTTTAGTGGTTTTTTCTGTAATGTTCCTGTAAAAATTAATTGTATTTTATTTTTATTGTTACAAATTACCATGCTTTATTTATATAAAAAAAGCAAAAAGAAATTCTCTTGTTTTTTATTTACTACTGAAAGCCATAACTTTAGTAAAGGTATTTTTTGTTTAAACAAAATAATAAATTTCTACTAAGATTTTAAGAAAATAATGAGTTTATTATATTTCGCGATCATTATTTGATAAATACTGAATATTTTTTTTAAATTGGTTAATTTTCTGATTTTTGGTGATTTTTTTAAGTAAAGGGAAGGGTCAAACTGTTTATACATTTTCAGCATCGGCATTCATTTTGTCCGTACCTAATACATACAACTCACACACGTAGTAATATACATTATATATGCATACAGTCTCTATCGCTAGACTAGCAACTACTTCGAGCCATGATTGAAACTTGATCTCTTAGGCAACAATCAACGTTTCTAACCGTTACGCTATTTGGCTGTTGCTAAGGTGAGTATGTGAAATTGCAGTGAGCACACATTGTCCATATGCATAAGCTCCATTTGTTGACAGAAAGAGCAGTACTTTATACGTTAGCGCAGTTTCATTAGTGTTGGCACCATGGATCAAAATCAGGAAAACAAAATCGGAAATTATTTTGGTATAAGAATCCGAAAAAAATCTGTCTGTTTTCCGATGCTAAAAACGATTCGTTTTATTTAGTTAGTTATTGCTTCTTTTTTTGTTTAGCTGGCATTATTGACGCAGTGATAAAGATAGATTTTAAGCCATTAGTAAATCTAGGATTAATAAATCAATATCCCAATGTATTTTTTAGAGTTTGAGAAAATATATTCGCTTATTACATGTTTTTGTTTTGTCAGTAATCCACTCCCTTCCTATTAAAGCTATATTTGAATCGGTAGTTGTATCGGAATCAAGAATTTGGAACGGAATTGGAAATGTTATTGGGGAAAAATTCGACCGTGTCCTAACACACACACAGACACACACACACACACACACACACACACACACACACACACACACACACACACACACACACGCGCATGTGTGTGTGTGTGAAAATGTATAAAAAGCCTTCGAAAAGTATAAAAGCTATAACTTTTCTTCATTCGTTTTCTATTGGTGACGTGCAGGAATACAAAATAATATTATAAAAAAACAACGTTTTTTACAAGTACATATTTTTTACCGATACTACAGTCTTCATTAGTGTAGTGAATGTGATGAGCATACACGGGGAAAAGTATATATATATATATATATATATATATATATATATATATATATTAGACTATATTATTTGAGTCAGTATTTATTAGAGCTAGCTACGTGAGTATACCGAATTAATGTACAAACGCGCAAAAATTGGATGCACGCTCCCGCGAAAACAACCGTAGCGACTAGTGAAAGCAATACGCAATTTCGCGCGAGCGCGCAAGAATTGAATGCAAGCGCACAAAAACAAACATGGCGACCACGAATAACAATACGGAATACATTGAATAATAAAGGTCTTAACATCATTGCCATTTAGATTTAATCCGTTGAAAAAAAATTAAAGAAACGAAAAGAACAAAATCAAGGAGGGTGTTCATAGTACAGGTTCACCCTAGTTATTTTGTATGTGTATTATCAGAAAATAGTAATAATTAAGTAATATTCAACGATGAGACTTTTTCAAAGCACATTTCGAAAAAATAAAAAAAATCACGTTTTGAAGTTTTTCTACGTATTTTTTTAATGTTTGCAAATTCTTACGCCACCCGACCCTACTTCTCTTTTTTGCCTTTACTACCATCAGCAAATTTGAAAAAGACTATGATTACATGTTTCGCTACGTTGCCAATAAAAGGGGTATCGTTTTACGTTAAATTTATATAGAAAAGTGATCCTCCACGCTAATATGTTAAATTTGTTTTATTAAAAAATCCTTCTTTTATATTATATTAAAGGGCCGTTAAAATGGATTTTGATTTTTTTTGTGCTAGGTTTGGCCCTAAACAATAAATAGTTTTTCTTTTTAATATGTAAATTGATCTAGTAGTTATTTTTTACATTAGTAACACATATTTGCTCTGTTTATTTTAATAGGAAACAATTCCAACTTGCAATGAAAAATATTTTAAAAAAATAATCGTAAATAATAATTTTGGACACAAAAGACCTATCTTGTTTTTTAATCCAGTTTTAATTTAAATCACGCACGGCTTGGATTAAAAAATATTTAAAAAAAATATGTATGTGCACCTGAACAATCGGCAACCCTTTACTAGTTTTGACTTTTCGTCTATTTTTTAAAACTATTTTTGAGGATTATTGAACACAAATCTACCAGATTCTAAAAAAAAATTGAAAAGAAAACACGATTACAAAATTTTTAAAGGGGTTCAGTTTTACATACAACGATCTAGTAAATCGATCTGCCATTTTTAGAACCGATTTACATCCCCGATTTGACGTTGACCCCGTCAAAATTATTTTGTTTTTGTTGACTTTTCACATTGAGAAAAAATCGGTCTGCTCCCTCTCCGTCATTATTTTTTATTCCGTTTACCTAATATCCCTTAAATGGTAAGGCGACAAATGTTCAAAATAATAAGTGATTTGGAAATTATGTTGTTATTTATTGTCTTGAGAAAACATTTTTTGTACGTGATGAGTGAAAAAAAACTTCACTCAGGAAACCTCCAGAGCACTTCTGCAAGTACTAATAAAAATTAAAGTGGCCTACTAAAAGAACTACTAAAACCAAGGTTCTTCATCCCCTCTCCTTGAAAAGAAAATATTTTCAGGTAAGGCATGAGAAATAAATCGTCAGAATCCACAGGAGCGCTACTAAATGCAATACATATGGTTATAAATAGGATTATAGTCATTTGTTGTATATTTATATTTAAATCAGTTTTTTTTTTGTAACTCAACGGGGACAAATTACATTTATTTGTTAGGATTAACACGTAAAACAAGTTAAAACAAAAAATATTGTTGACCTTGTGCATGCTTGGAATATGGGACTTAAGACAGCATGACCATTTAATAGGTGAGCAGATGAATTTTTGAAACGGAAAGCCGCAAACTGGCTAAACGGTTTAAACGCACAAACAAGCAAGAGGATTTTATGACTATCCATCTCTCTCTTTCTCTCTCTCTCTCTCTCTCTCTCTATATATATATATATATATATATATTATTTTAAACATATAATTATCCACTGACACGTAGATAGATAGATGTAATATTTATATATGAATCAGGTGTTTGTAAACTAAACAAAGTTAAATTACATTTATTTATAAGGAAAACATGTTAAAGCAAGTAACAAATCCCACCCCACGCTGTAGAAATCCCTAAATGTAAAAGATCTTTCTACTCCAGTAGTTTCTTCCCAGAACCGCTAGACTTTGGAATTCCATTCCAGGTCCCTGCTTCCCCAACCGTGCTGACGTGCAGAGGTTCAAATGCAACGAGAACCAACATCTTGCTACCCAAATCCCTCCATAGTCCACCAGTAGTTGTTGCCCCTGATAGTAGCCTCCTACACCAAAGTAGCAATGTGCCTTGTATGGGGTGAAAATGTAATTAAAAAAAAAAAAAAAAAACACCAGCGGGATCTAGCGACCATTTTCTTTCTAAGTGGCTGCATCTACCCCCCCCCATAACAAGGGGGTATATAATATATCATTTTTCCATATTTATTTCAGTAGTGTTCAATACGTCTGTAGTTACCGCGTAAGCTAAGAAAATATATTCATCGCAATTAAGCTCCACAGAAGCGTCTGCTTTTTATTCCCCAGAGAATTGTCAAGCCGGAATGAGACATTTTTGCCAGACAAGTAGAAAGTCTTTTCACTTTTAAAAGTCACAAGGATTTTGAAAAATAATATTTATTTTTATTAATTAAGTATTTTTTTGTTTTTTTATTGAATATGTTAAAAAATATAACAATGAGTTCTTTTGTGCAATATTGTTTTTCCCCCTATTCAAATAGTTTTTTTTCTTTATATGATGATATTCACATAGTCTTATTTTTTTTTAGAGTTGATGATATTTAAATGGTCATTTCCTTTGTTGTTGATATTCAACAAGTCTGTTTCTAACGTATTGTGTAAAAACATAGGGATAATCCCAATCCCACGCACAACTGTCCCTCACTCAAAAAACTATTTCATATAACTAAATCATTCTTTATATTCCATTCCGGGTATCCTAATAAGAGGGGCCCTTCTCGCACAAATATAAAACTGATGTGTTAACTAAGTTTTTTTCGATCAACAATATAACGCATTAAGGCAGCATTTCAATAATAAATAGAAGATCCATTTTTAAATTACAGATTACGGGAGAAACCACCTCTAAATGTGAACAAGAGTTACATCAACTAGAAATTAGTATTATTTCCATTATAAGGATCGTGGTTACAATCAAGGATATAACTGTTTTGATGTTTCAGCTGATGTAATCCCCGCCTATATTCACGTGCGTCTTGTGGAACTCGGGAATCTTACTATCGGACTGTGAAATCTTTACGGAATTTTGAATGGAACGCTTTTTTCGAGTTCGACAAAAAAGATGTTCGAGAAGATGCGCGAGAAAAAAGTCGGAGTTTACATTGGCCAAAGCGTTGTGACATTAGCGTGGATTATTATTACAGTGCTTTGAAAAATCCATATGCTTAATCCTCATGGAAAAAAGGCCCGAAAAATTATACCAACGAAAAAGTTGTGAAAATAACCAATACAATTATCGCTCGAGCTTCCTATGTAAAACATACGAGTTGCCTTCAATAAGTTTCCAAACTTTTTTCACGTGGGAACTTTTATTGATAGTACATCCATGGAAATCTAGTCCCTATTCAAAGTAATCTGCTCTGGCTGCAATACACTTGTTATCAGTTCCAACAACTTCCACAATGCATCACGTGGGAACGTGTTAGTGACCCTTGGCACATCTTCTTTTATCACCTCAATTGTGTCATAACGAAAGCCTCTAAGATTTTCATGGGAAGAACCATGTCACAGAGGGCTATAAGAATGGCGAGAAGCTGTCTTGATGCTCATCTTTATCAAAAAAACATCTTGTTTTCTGATCTTCTCTGAACACCTTTGGGACAAACTTCACGCACCTCTTCCACATCTTCAGTTCCTCGCAAATTATTGTGTGTACAGTTCTCAAGCTAAGATCGAACTGTGCACTTAGTGTCTCTATCCATGAAATTCTTTATTTAGCCAATTAACTCGGATATTCTGACTTACTTATTCCTCCAAAACCTTTCAGCATCTCTCACAGACTCCCTACGTTCCTTGAATCTCTTAGTTCTTACAAACTGGGGCAAGATTCATGCAAGATGATCTAAAAGCAGTATCAAGCAGTCCATACGTTTCCGTTGCATTTTTAAAGTTTTAAACAGAATATTACTGTATATCGTTCTTTTAAAGTGTCCTACCTCCCAGACAGCATTTTTGAAATTTGGCAGCTATGACAATCAAGTTTTAGTAGGTTGTATTCCAATTCCTTTCATAGCTCTTCATTTAACCTTAAATCTTACAAATTCGTCAGTCATCTTTTAAATATTGAATGCTTAAATTTATACAACATTTTAAATGTCTTTAAAAAGTCTGAAAACTGATTGAAGGCACCTTGTAATTTGAATGACTAGAGGAGTTATTGATTCTTCTTTGATGGATGGATAAAAATTGCAAAGTTAGTGATATATATATATATTATCAATAATGTGTGGCAACTATCTACAAGAAAAACAGACAAACAATAATCAAATTTGTATTTAATTGGAAGAGAAGTATCGATAATGGTGCAGAAATGATGACTAAACTGACTTTACTTCTCTCTCTTCGCCTACCGTTGCTCAGTCATAAATTACGCATAAATATTTTAAATTCACAAAAAGATTACGGCATCGGTGCACATGCATTTAATGTAATCATAAAACAAGCAAAGTGATACAACATTCTGGCGAGTATTACGTTTTTAAACAGTTAACTTGTAAGTAAAAAAAAATAACTTGTAAGTAAAAAAAATAGTTAACTTGTAAGTAAACAAAAATAGTTAACTTGTAAGTAAAAAAAATAGTTAACTTGTAAGTAAAAAAAAAGTTAACTTGCAAGTAAAAAAATAGTTAACTTGCAAGTAAAAAAATAGTTAACTTGCAAGTAAAAAAATAGTTAACTTGCAAGTAAAAAAATAGTTAACTTGCAAGTAAAAAAATAGTTAACTTGTAAGTAAAAAAATAGTTAACTTGTAAGTAAAAAAAAAGTTAACTTGTAAGTAAAAAAATAGTTAACTTGCAAGTAAAAAAATAGTTAACTTGCAAGTAAAAAAATAGTTAACTTGTAAGTAAAAAAGAACAGTTAACTTGCAAGTAAAAAAAAAGTTAACTTGTAAGTAAAAAAGAACAGTTAACTTGCAAGTAAAAAAAAAGTTAACTTGTAAGTAAAAAATAGTTAACTTGCAAGTAAAAAATAGTTAACTTGCAAGTAAAAAAATAGTTAACTTGTAAGTAAAAAAGAACAGTTAACTTGCAAGTAAAAAAAAAGTTAACTTGTAAGTAAAAAAAAGTTAACTTGTAAGTAAAAAAAAGTTAACTTGTAAGTAAAAAAAAAAACAACCTAAAACAGTGAGTCAAGTAAGATAAATATTCAGAGAGCTTGACAGGATATTTAGAAAGTATTTTCAAACCTACACATTTTAAGAATTTCCACTTGAACGATTCCCGCATGCGCATCTATGAAACCGTTACCAAACAGATAAATATCCGATGACCTCGACGTACCAATTTATAAATTTTGACCCTTTAGCTTGGTGTTTTTGCTGCTTCAGTTAATCGTTGGAGTTTATATTGAAGTGAAACTAGTTATACGAGGTCATCGGTGCACATGCATTTAATGTAATCATAAAACAAGCAAAGGGATACAACATTGTGGCGATGCGACAGTGATCGAACCTTGGTTGACAGTGCAGGATCTAATGGATCGGAGGCTCTTTTTTACACCATTCTGATTGTGCTTGATGCAGAGGATAATATTTGGCAACAATACTTAATACCTGTCCTAATAGTATCAGATTTTATGTCACTGGATTGCAGGGAACAGATAATACACTTTGATCCTTGCTACAAAAGGAGTGTACTATTTATTATTTTGTTATGATATAATCGTCCCAGTCATTGACTTCTGCTTTGGGACTTAGTTTATTATTCAGTCAGCATAATATAAACCTTCCAGGCTAGGAAAATTCTGCAAGTAGAGGAAGCATATTTCTGCAATATTAAAAAAAAAAAACTAACTAGTCTCAATAAGTGTATGAATTTAGTTTTGCATATATTACGAATAACAATTTTGAGACAGTCAAAAGTACACATTGGTTTTAATTCTCACATTCCATGAGTGATGTTTCTGACAAATGAAGAAGAATTGCTGTTTTCTTTTTCAATATCTGCCGATATAACATTTATCGTAGGAAAGTCCCTGTTAATATCAACGCAAACAAAGACAAAACAAATAAATAAAAAAATACACAAATAAATAAAATAATAAGTCCGTAATAGTACACAATAAAAAAGCGCCTATTTATTGCCAATTTACTGACAACAATTTAAGCCTGCTCTCATCCTGGCAAGCCGGCAGGATATCTAGTGGATGTTCATGATAATTACAAATTGGTCTCCAAAACTTCCCTATTTATCATTTATTAGTTACTATTTATTACTCTCTATTGAATAAGTATTAATATTGTCGGAATAATATACTCAATAAAAAGTTTCTATATATACATAAATACATAAAATATAATCCTGTTGAACATAAACAATAACACCACGTTTAAAAACGTAGTTTATATAAAGAAATGCATAAGACTAATACAAACGAAAATTTCTCTTTCGATAACACGCAACCTTAAGAAATATCAAAGGGGAGTCAACACGTGGAAGTAATTTTATCGGTGACGACAAGGCGGGAATTTTTCAATCACCATGATTTATTTCATGCTTTTCAAGAATTAATAACAACATGCCGCAAAACGATCACACAAAGGGTATGGACATACATATATTAGTAGATGTACCCGGCGTTGCCCGGTATAAAACGTAATATTAATCTCCTTTAAAAAATGAATTAAAAAATAGAAAATAATCTGAGATATATGTATGCGAGTATTATGGGTTTTTTTTCAGTAAGTTTTAAGTAAAAAAAACAATACTCGAGCTGAAGTCGAAACCAAAACCTAAAATAAGTGAGTAAAGTACGATAACCATTAGGCCAGCATGTCACAATCGTAAAATAGTATTTTCAAACTTTCATGTGAATTAGTCGCGCGAGTTGAAAAAAACAGTTGACAAACAGATAGAAAAAACACCTAAAAAACGATAACCCCCACGTACCAATTTTTCAATTTGGACTCTTTAGTAACCCATTTTTTCCGGATGAAAATCGATTTTAAAAAATTCTACCTATCTAAAGACCCTATATACCAAATTTCAAGTCTGTAGATCAAGAATTCGCTGAGTATATAGGTTGAGAGTTGTCCTCACACTCATATTAGCATTTTATATATATATATATATATATATATATATATATATATATATATATATATATTTATAGACATTTAGGAATGCATATGTTATATATTATGTACTGTTACAGAATAGATAAAAAAATGTTTTTGCAATCATGTTAAAGCAAATATTCACTCGTATATGTTGCAAAACCATAATTTTCAATCGATTATTACAATGTATATATATATATATATATATATATATATATATATATATATATATATATATATATACCTAAGTTAATTTCCTATTATTCAAAAATAAAAAGTTTATTTTCTATTATTCCAAAATGAAAGTTATTTTTTATTATTCAAAAATAAAAGAGAACGACTGAATCAAAAGTGTTAATTACACTTGCACTTCACAAGTGGAAAATAGGAAAGGAGAACTGAAGAAAGAAATATTAAACTATAAGATAGAGCCAATTTATTCGGTAGCTTCATCGGTTTGCATTTCGTGTTTGAGGCCGGGGATATCAGTTCAAATCTCACATGCGTACATATATTTTATTCTAAAACGAACTTCATTAAATATTTGCAAGAATGATATTACACTTTTTATATTTGTTATACTTTTACTTTTTGTAATTCAAATTATTTCCATGGCAGGTGCTCGTCTGAACTCCAATCTCTGGTCCCCCCTCGCCAATCTTTCACGAAAAACACCCGTCTAGCTGAATCCACTGTGAAAAATTTCCCCCACTCTATATCTGTGCTTAAATCAAAACGTGGATTCCATGAACAAAGCTTCTTTCTTAGAACTGCAGGCCTGTGGAACTCTGTTCCGTCTGCCTGCTTCCCTCCGGACTACAACTTGGATGTCTTCAAGTCCAATGTTAACAAATTCCTAATGAACCGCCCCCTTAAGTAAACACTTCATCAAATCTCCAGACTAACGTAATGTACTTGCAATAACCCTTATCCCTTAGTGGCTTCCGGGCCTTGATAAGTGGTGATCACTGTGTAAAAAAATAAGTTATGCAAATATGGATAGCAGACAACGTTCAGTATTATAGAAAGAGATAAGAATAGAACGATTATAGAATTTGAATAATTGTCCATTAGTGAGTTAAGAATTACCAACTAATATCATATACACTACATTATTGAATAAATATATAAACATATGAGAATAAAGAGATATTTATTGGCATACAGGCTACGTACAAAGCGTAGCATCTGTCCTGATATCACACTTTATATTTTCTGTACTTGATGAGCTACAGAGAAATACAGCTAGATTGATAATAGTTTTTGTCACATTTTACCTTTTTGAGAGGGGTGGATTTTCTTTGCCTTAAACGTTGACTTCGTGAGGCAGCACCTCAATACGGACACACTGAGATGTGTGATACCTACTGTTTCAAAGAAAATCGGAAAAAGTAATAAAATATTATTTTAAACTATAGTATTTCAAACGAAAAAAATGCCAGATTAAAGACACTCGGTGTCTTCGTTCAGACTCTATAGACAACGTCTAAGGTTAGGTGTTTGTGAGACAAGAGTTGTTGAATAGTCAATCGCACCTCGTGGCGAATCAAGCATAATTCTATTTAAAACTCAAACATAACACCCCAAGGAACTGCGATTTAAACAAGGGACTTGCTTATTAATTTATTTATTGAGGACTATTATTCTCATCTTTCTTAGATTTATTATTTATGTTATTTAGATGACAGAAGAACTTTATTTAAGTACAATACTTAATAGTAACAGCCATGGTAAGGTGCAAAAAAAAAAAAAAAGTGCCACCTAATTTAACTTTTAGTATTCGTTCCTAAATATGCAGTATCTTAGCTGTGATACTAGAGCTGTTCTTCCTGAGTGGATGCTATGCTCTCTGCGTTACTTTAATGTCTTCCTATAAATACGAAATACGGAATTCCGATCCACCATGAACCAGTTCTTGTAACTGGAACAAACATCTAACTGCTAGCTACGGAATCCCAATATACATTTTTACCTCCAAGACGATTACCTGTCTAGCCTGCATGCGCAAAAAAAAAAAAAAAAAAAAAAAAAAAAAAAAAAAAAAAAAAAAAAAAATTACCTGCCACTCTAAATCCTAATGTAGATCTGTTTTCTTGTAAATTAATAACCCCTATCCCTTGAAGGCTAACAATCTGCTCCTTCCCACCAAACCGCCACTTAACTCTTACATTTCACTCCGTTTTGTACTAATTCGCACCTACTAAAACCAGCCCATATATCTATTTACCAAATTACACATGACTCAAAACTTACTGTTTTACCCGTACTATACTGCACTCGCATCTCATGCCCTGCTATCATCTAAAATATAGTTTTGGCACAACTCGTGGTTCAATTCTTAACACCTACTCACACTTTAATATTATACTAGACCCAAGCTCACATGAAAAAAAAAATAAAAATAAATAAAAATAAAAATAAAAAAGGAAAAAAAAATAAAAAATATAAACAAAAGTGTAAGCCTCAAACCACATTATCTCCTAACAAGCCTCCTTACAATCATAGTTGCTTACACTGCATGAGCACTACTCAACCCCTTTATCCACTAACAATGAAATAACAATATCCCTAATCCACTTTGAGGAGTGTAACTATTAGCAGATATAACCCCTACAAACTAACCCAATAACATTAACTAACCTCGCGGGGTCGCAGAAATACCTGGATTAGAACCCAGGCGCGGAGCAAACCCTCTCAGTGGTGACGGACCCAGTGAATCTTCCAGATCATCCGTCTAGGAGAAGGAAAACTCTGAAACTAAACCAGAGAGGAGGGAGGCCTCTTCAGTCTTGGATGACAACCTTCCTAGAGCTGGTGACTCAAACAAATTACCGGTTTGCAATACCTAAATTGCTTAAGGAGTAGATAGGTCCTGCCTATCGCCCGGCTTCCATACTCCTTCTTTGCCTATTAGTCAGGCGCAGAGATACTATCACAGTGATTCGACAGAAACACCCATTGGTAGATCTTGTTTCTTGTCTAGGGCAATGAACGCCGTTTCCCCCACTCCCGACACACCCCAGTCCTTAAGCTGGGCACTTGAGAATGCTTGAGTACCACATATGCCTGAGCAATTAGATTGGGTTGACCTTCCTCTGATGGGTTGAGGGTACCGGATTGACAGTTACTGGCTGCTGTTTCCGACTGGTAGTACAGGAGCCCTAACTCTTTGGTAGCGCTTAGAGCGGCTGCTCCATCAACAGTTGAATAATATCGGGTTGTTTGCAGTGCCATGGCGCGCATGGAAAGGGACCCTGCACTCATCCCCGGTGGGCTTTCCTGAGGCCACAGTCCTAGTTGATGGAGGGTCAGCTGATGGTCTACTTGTGATGCATGTGTGATATTCTGCATAACCTCCTGTTCGGCTTCCCCTAACCCAACTGAAACTCGTTAAAAAACATGATGACAGTACAATCTAAAAACAAGCTTAAACCAGGCTTAGGGACAAACAAATCCAACTTGCCTCCTCCCTTGAGGCTTGCATTCACAAATATCCGTGGGCTTAGAACTAACTTAGCTGATGTTGAAGCATTTCTCCTAACAAATAACCCGGATATCTTAGCACTAAGTGAGACTAACCTACACTCCTCCATCCCCTCTAACTACTTTAACATGCCTGGATATCTCCCACTCTGCCGTAAGGACTCTGACAGACATATGCACGGACTTGGAGTTTACATTCGTAATACCCTTCCCTTGACTAGAGAAACAAACCTAGAAACGGATGATCAAGCTTTTATGTGCTTTAGACTTATCATGCAACACAACATTAGCTACTTTTACTTTCTCTACCGCTCTCCCTCGACCCAAGACTGCACCATAATAAACAAAGTATCTGACAGCATAGACACAGCACTCTCCTTTGACACTAGCGCCCAAGTACATGTATTTGGTGACTTTAATGTCCATCACAAAAACTGGCTTGGATTCTCTACTTATACAGATGCAGCAGGCAGCGCAACTCATAGCTTCTCTGTATCTCACTCCCTATCGCAAATTGTTACTTTCCCAACCCGCTTCCCTGATCAGGAAGAGCAACACGCATCACTATTAGATCTGTTCTTGACCACAGTTCCTGATGATTGTGTAACGAAAGCCGACAGCCCACTTGGGAACGCTGATCATGCGGTAATAATGGTTGAAATCGCCCTAAACTCCAGACCCAAAACTGAAGAGCCAGTGCTCAAAACAACGAGATATTATAAAAAGGCTGACTGGGAAGCTATCAGAGATCTTATCAGAGACGCCCCATGGGGAAATATTTTTTCTCTTCCTGCTGAACAGTGTGCAACTGAGACCACTGAATGGTTCAAAACTGCAATCGAAGCGCATGTTCCCATGCGGAAATTCTATAGCAAGCCCCACTCTCCCCAATGGTTTACTTCGACTTGCGCAACTGCCATTGCTCAAAGGCAGCATGCATTCCGCAGGTTTAACCGACATAAGTCCAGTTCAAACAGACAAAAGTACATAGAAGCTAGAAGTAACGTTAAGAAAGAAATAGCGACAGCTAAGAGGGAATTTACGGAAACCACTACAAAACGCATCGAAGCACAAAAATTAGGAACTCGTGACTTCTGGAAAATCTACAACAGTGTAGTAAATAATGGGCAATCAACAATTCCCCCACTAACCAACAATCACGAGGTTCTTTGCTCAGCAACCGAGAAGGCTAACATGCTTGCCAGTCGGTTTGCCTCCAACTCTACACTGGACCCTCTAAACCACCCCCTACCCGACTTTCCTATGCGGACAGACGCCACGCTAGACGATCTGGAAATCACCCCTGCTCAGGTGCATGCTATCATAAAAAACCTTGACACTTCCAAAGCATGTGGACCCGACCTCATCCCAGCTGTGCTATTAAAAAAGTGCTCAGCCGAAGTAGCTCCAGTTCTCTCCAAACTCTACAACAAATGCCTTAATGAATCTTGCTTTCCGAGCTGTTGGAAAACTGCTTCTGTTGTACCAGTATTCAAGAATTCTGGCGAAAGAACTGACCCATTAAATTATCGCCCTATTAGCCTCCTCCCACTTTTTGCCAAAATATTTGAGACCTTAATTAACCATGCTCTAGTCCAGCACCTTACAGATGCTAAACTTCTGACCGACCATCAATATGGATTTAGACAAGCCCGTTCCACGGCAGACATCCTCACTGTAATCTCTGAACGCATGTACCATTCACTGGACAAAGCGGGAGAGGGCAGAGCGGTAGCTCTAGATATATCTAAGGCTTTTGACAGGGTATGGCATGAGGGTCTCCTCAGGAAGATTAGATCTTACGGTATCACTGGTAGAATACTTAACATAATTAAATCCTTCTTAGATAAGAGAAAAATCCAGGTTGTCCTCGACGGTCGTACGTCTAAACAATATAATATAAATGCGGGAGTGCCCCAGGGATCTATCCTTGGTCCTCTGCTGTTCCTGATATTCATAAATGACCTCCCCGACAAAACTGCCTCTGAGATGGGTATATATGCTGATGACACCACACTCTATAGCAGGCACGACAGGAAAACAAATGAACATATATCTAAAGTAATGGCAGAAACACTAGAGGATGACCTCAAATCAGTAGTGGAATGGGGACAAAAATGGATGGTAACGTTCAATGCCACCAAGACAAAACTGGTTTCATTCAATAATTACAAGAAACCTTCTCTACCACCTATAGCAATGGCCAACAACTCTTTAGCTGAGAGTACGTCTTTCAAGCTCCTTGGCCTAACGTTCACAGGAAACATGAGCTGGAACAATTACATCGAGGGCATTGCCAGGGCCGCTGCGAGGAAGGTGGGCTCTCTCTACCGTGCTAGAAAACTTCTAACACCCGAAAGTATCATGTACCTCTATAATGCCACTATTCGCCCATGTATGGAGTATTGCTGTCATATTTGGGCCGGTGCATCGGCTACTAGTCTCTCGCTCCTTGACAGGGTTCAAAAGAGAGTCGCAAATCTGATAGGCCCTAAACTGGCATCAAAACTTCAGCCTCTGTCCCATCGTCGAAACGTTGCATCCCTCTGCCTGTTCTACAAGTATTATAATGGTGAATGCTCTGAAGAACTGCAAGCACTTGTGCCCCCACGACGTGAACACCCTCGACAGACCCGACAAGCTACACAATCCCACCCCCACACTGTAGAGATCCCTAGATGTAAAAGATCCTTCTACTCCAGTAGTTTCTTCCCCAGAACTGCTAGACTTTGGAATTCCATTCCAGGTCACTGCTTCCCCAACTGTACTGACATGCATAAGTTCAAGTGCAACGTGAACCAACATCTCGCTGCCCTAATCCCTACATAGTACCCCAGTAGATGTTTCCCTTGATAGTAGCCCCCTACATTAAAGTGGCAATGTGCCTTGTTTGGGGTGAAAATGTAATAAAAAAAAAAAAAAAAAAAAAAAAAGATGTTGTTTTACGACGTTTCGGCCAACTATTCCTCTGACTTTCGTCAGGTTGTAACCGCGACGGGATAGGAACTCAGAATCTCCTGACATCATTCTCACCAATTACTGCCATCCGTAGTTGTTGTCATCACCCCCCGTTTTGGCTAAGTAAACCTCTGGCCGGTTTTGTGTAGGATTTAAACTGCTATCTTCAGACAATTCTCACCTGGAAACGTAGAGATTCAACGTCTCTATACACTGCGCTACGACCCTTATCTTGTCGCGGTTTCCACCTGATGAAGGCCAGAGGAATAGTTGGCCGAAACGTCGTGAAACAACATCTAAGAAAGATAAGGATAATAGTCCGCAATAAATAAATTAATAAATAATACTCATCTCAATAATGAATTCCAATTAAGTAATACAAGAACTTGTTATTTAAAACTTATGATGAAGTAATATTTTAAACATAATGTGACAGAAAGAGGAATTGACCAATAATGTATAGGGACTAATGGAAATCAATAGAAGAGTAATAAAATAGTATTCGAATGAAAACGTGACCGACTGACAAAACTACTTTTTTTTAACAAAACAAGTGTACGGAATGTGATATATAAACGAACAAACTAGTGAATGGAACGACGGACGCTAATATCTCAAACAGATGCACAGACGTAAGTTAATTAAGCCAAATTTATTTGTTTTCGGCGTGTCCAAATTCCAGGTTTTAGTAACAGAATTTGAGATGGTGAGGTTTAGAAAAACTGTATTTAATCGTTTCTTATTGGATAAGAAGCAACCCGAAAATCTGGAACAGCGCTTCTGCGCTGGAGTAAAGATATACAAAATGGTCATATAAATCGTTATTGGATGAAATGGGGCAGGCATTTCGCATAAAAATGGTTGAAGGTCTTTAATTTGGCGTCGGGAGGGAAGATCCACCTGTTGGGCTGTTCTTCTTTTTAACTTGCATATAAAAAAACTGGCTTATCAAGATGAAAGGCCCGGATCGACACGAATATCGCTCATAGATATCAGACTGAAATCCACCAATTAAATCCTTATACGGAGACAAAAACCTCCGCTATTTTTAATTTGTTGTTTGCTTTCTTTTATTAAACATCGTCGTATCACAAAAAGTGGCTTTGGCTGTCGGACGTTAGGTTGGTTGCATGTGTGTCATGCTGTCACTTATATTACTTAGCTTTTTTCTGGCCAAGTGTAGATTTCATTAACACAGTACTTAGCCAGGAAGGATCAGGATGGGTTCAAACTTTCGTAGCAAAAAAAAACAAAAAAACAAACAAAAAAAAAACAACAAAAACAAAATATAATGTTTTGTTTGTTCGTTTCGGTTTAGTAAAAAATCCTAATCTTCTAGTTGTTTTTATGACGTTTCGGCCAATTATTCCCCTGGCCTTCGTCAGGTTAGCCGCGACAGGATGGGAATGTCGACGCCTCCAACTACATCCACAGTAATTACTGCCTTCAATAGTTGTTGTCATCTCACCGCGGTTTGGCTAACTAATCCTGTGACAGGCTTTGAATGGGATTGATATTGCTACCTCCAGATAATGCTCACCTGGAGTCGTAGATATTCCGCATTTCTATCAACTTCGCCAGTGGACGGAGATTGTAAATGAATAATTGAAACATGAAAACAATAACTACGAGATGAGAATAATAGTTAAAATATTAAATTAAAAAATTGTGTTTCTTAAAAACTTTTTAAAATTTGTTGTGATTTTAAAATTGTTTGCTATTGCTGAAAATCCAAGTGACGTACGAAAATATCACAGAAATAAACTCAGTGGTTTGTACATTATTCGATAAATACTTTTTAAAAATGTTATTTCCAAATTTGTTGCGTTTATTTCACGTAACTGATTGCGTTACACAAAATAGACCTTGATTATTATTGTGACAGTTGCTTATTTCAGGTTTTATGAATTAAAAAAAAGAACTTACAAATTCGGAGCGGAAACAACCATGAACACAAAGTAATATCCTTAGTTTTTTTTTTTTATTTAATTTACGTTTGAAATAAGCGACGATGTAAAACATAAAAAACATCGACACCCTCTTTCTTTGAGAAAATTTGAAATAAATAACTTATTATTCCAAATATTATGTTTCTTAATTTTCAGATGTGGATTGCTAATTCGTATTATTTGGATTATTCTGACAAATGTGTTTATCTTTAGCGCTATTTTCACACCCTTTCGGCCGATGTAATCTATGACCTTTTTGAGGCGTATTTTATTGAACTCGAAAATCTTTTTGTCAAACACGGAAACTGCACGAAATCTCGAACATAACATGTTATTTAATCGACAGTATACGTAACGTGTGCAGGTTACCCGTTCCAAATTTCCTGCAGATTCCCGATTACGACAGAAAAAAATCCAAGTTTGATAAAATACACCTGAACAATATCGAACGTTACATCGGCGGAAACATTGTGAAAATAACACTGAAGACAAGAACAGTAGTCTGAATAATACAAATAATATATAGTTTCTAAAACTAGTAGGTGATAGAATCTATATTTTTCTATCGTTTGTTAACAGTTATATGCAATCATAAAATGTGTTTGTTAGAGGACCAGAAATTCATTTAAAATAAATCACAAGAAATTAACTTTATTATGAAAAATATGTAGTTTATTGCAAATATTAATATTTGGCATATATAATTTAAATACAGTTTTGGGCATATTGCGCCGCAACTCGCGCGTATATAGCGCAATTTAGAAATTCAATTTTGACAAACTCTACGCATTCAATTAGGTTATTTCGGCAATAACGCGTGAAATGTTTTCTTGAAAGTAATCTATTGTGCCGGGTTTATTACAATAAAATAATTAAATGGGGTTACATCGCAAGAACGAAGCGGCCACTTCACAGGTCCACTTTGCGAGATTTTTTGTTCACCAAATTTTTCCCTCAGTAAGTTCATCTTATCATATGCAATTTGCAAACACCGCTCTAGTGCCATTCTCTTCACGATGAATTGCCAAACCAAGCTGAACAAAAAATTACCGATAGTTGCCAAATTTATAAAACAAGAAAATAAAGTTGTGAAGTTAAAATTCATCGATAGTAGAAATTATTTTCTTTGTTTACCTATATTACGTTATCGACCTTTATTTTCATATAATTTTATAATTTTATATAACTTTATAATATAATTTTATAATATAATTTTATTTTCATATAATTTTATAATTTTATATAACTTTATAATATAATTTTATAATATAATTTTATTTTCATATAATTTTATAATATAATTTTATTTTCATATAATTGTAGAATATAATTTTATTTTCATATAATTGTATAATATAATTAATTTTCATATAATTGTATAATATAATTTATTTTCATATAATTTTATAATATAATTTTATTTTCATATAATTTTATAATATAATTTTATTTTCATATAATTTTATAATATAATTTTATTTTCATATAATTTTATAATATAATTTCATATAATTTTATAATATAATTTTATTTTCATATAATTTTATAATATAATTTTATTTTCATATAATTTTATAATATAATTTTATTTTCATATAATTTTATAATATAATTTTATTTTCATATAATTTTATAATATAATTTCATATAATTTTATAATATAATTTTATTTTCATATAATTTTATAATATAATTTTATTTTCATATAATTTTATAATATAATTTTATTTTCATATAATTTTATAATATAATTTTATTTTCATATAATTTTATAATATAATTTTATTTTCATATAATTGTAGAATATAATTTTATTTTCATATAATTGTATAATATAATTAATTTTCATATAATTGTATAATATAATTTATTTTCATATAATTTTATAATATAATTTTATTTTCATATAATTTTATAATATAATTTTATTTTCATATAATTTTATAATATAATTTTATTTTCATATAATTTTATAATATAATTTCATATAATTTTATAATATAATTTTATTTTCATATAATTTTATAATATAATTTTATTTTCATATAATTTTATAATATAATTTTATTTTCATATAATTTTATAATATAATTTTATTTTCATATAATTTTATAATATAATTTTATTTTCATATAATTTTATAATATAATTTTATTTTCATATAATTTTATAATATAATTTTCGTCTATTAGTAACGCATGATTACAAAGATTTTGCTCAAAGCTGTTACGCTTTAATTTTATAAGTGTTTCTTTTAATTCGCTACCTCACGCTATACGAGGTCTATCACGCTTTCTTTTAATATGTTTAAGAAAATGGCGAATATGGCTATTACGAAGGGCTCTGGACAAGTCAGTTTGACTACGATAGTAGGTTTGACTTCGAAATAATTCAGTTTTTTATTTCGTTTCAAACTCGCATTTTGTGTTTAGTTTAAAACACAATACTAAATAAGTACTCGTTGCATAGCGAGTACATAGTTAAAAAGATTTTACAGTATTTTTTTTAACATTAGTCGAATTCCAATTAAGAACAGAAGTAAGTATTATAAAACTTACCGATGCAAAAAATTCCAAATTATTTGGCAATAAATATGCAATTTAACTTCGCAGGTTTTTATTCAAATATGGGTGTTGGCTTCTACATGTGAACCTTACTATTTACAAATATAATTATACAAAAATCCTTAGAGAAGTAATACATTTTAAACATTTTCTTATACAAAAAATGATTTACTAAATTCGAAACAGTCAGTTTGACCAACTCAGTTAAGTTAGAAATAACAATTTCGACAGTCTATGTGGTGTATGTCTCAAATAGAATCGTTATCTCTAATCACGTAGATGAAACGAATGGACTGTTTAATAAATGCGTTGAAGTATTTGTATGGTAGGCTTTACTGAGATGAGTTCTGACATCCACATAATAGGCTTTATGGTGTCCGGAAAACTCGTCCCGAGGAAAACTCGTCTCCGAAAAACCCGTACCCGGAAAACTCGTACCTGGAAAATCCCCCCTTTTTGCTAGGTAGGAAAACTGGTCCCTTATTGAATAAATATCGATTGAAAACACATTTTATTATCGTTCTTGAAGGAGATGCACCCCCATAATATTTTAAAAAATTATTTTAAACTCCTGCTTGAAAAAAAAAACTTGATCATGGAGTCAAGATATGAAAAACAAAACCAAATATTTATTTTAAAAAAATACTGTAGTTTTTACACTTTTTGTGTAATTACGAAACAAAAACAAAGAAATAAAACACGTATTATCAAAGAAAGCAATTATTTTATTTAGAAGAATTAATTTAGTTTAAATAATTCTTGTTATTACAAAACAACAAAAAAGAAAACACGGTCTTATGTAATTTGGGTACCGCGCTGAAATAATAATTTCGGAAGCCATTCTTAACATGGGGAGGGTAGCTTATCGTTTAAAAGTCATTTCGAGGGCACTTGTGCAGTACTTAAAAATATACAAATTTATTTTCTTTTGGAGGGGGGTCGTTTTAAAACTATATCTACCTTAATATTTTCTTTAATTTTCTATTTTTGAGCAATTATACTCCTAAGACGTGATCCACTTATGTCGGACATTTTTTGTTCATAAGTAACAATCGAAATTCTTTTTTTTTAACTGAATAAACCTTTTCAAATAAGTTGAAAGACCGAAAACTTTCAAAGCTAGCTAGAAAACTAAAACTTAGAAAAATTCATTTAATTTTTTTAAAACAACAGTAAACAAGTCAAAATATTTTTAAAAACTTTTATGGGATGTGCATTCTCTTTTAAAGACTATATCTTCAAAAACTGTCATAACATGTGTTTTCAATCGATATTTATTCAATAAGGGGCCAGTTTTCCTACTTAACAAAAGGGGACAAGTTTTCCGGGGTCGAGTTTTCCGGGTACGAGTTTTCCGGAGACAAGTTTTCCGGGGACGAGTTTTCCTAAATTCAGGCTTTATACGAAGGTAAGTCTGTCACGCTTGCGAGACACCAGTATAAATATAGTAGGTCGTGTCATTAGATGTCAGATGTCACGTGGTCAAACAACGTAACAGGTGCAGTCCTTTTGTTATGGACCCATGGCACTAACTATACCGAAAGACTTATTTTCTGTTTTAATTTTCTAAATGAAATTGACGCGAGATTCATGAAAATGCACAAAAATTACTGTATTTTAATTTCTAAAAAATATCAAATAATTATTTTATATGTTGACACGTGCAACTAAAAGGAGTAATCTTTGCCGAGAGAATACTGTAAAACTAGTCCACGGAAAACTAGTCCACGGAAAACTAGTCCACGGAAAACTCGTCCATTTTTGCTAGGTAGAAAAACTGGCCTATTATTGAATACATCTCGATTGAAACTTATTTCATGACCATTTTAGAAGGAGTTTTAGCTTGTAATAGAATTGATATTGATCCACATGTTTGTTTTGTTTTATCCAATAATTGGCGACTACTTAATGCCGAATTCAGTAATTTAGGAAAAAAAATGTATTCTCAAAGTGTTCATATATTCAAATATTTATTCAAGAGTTCAGTTATTTCGGGAATTTATTTGTTGTAAACATTGCAGAACATTATTTAGTTTTGCGAATCGAAAGGTAAAAAGAGCTATACCATCTACGCTTTGTGTGTTATAGGAATTTAGGAAAACTCGTCCCGTTTAATTAAAAAGAAATAACAAGTAATGTCAGACTCGACATTACTTAGTAAATAATTTTTAACAAAAAACGTCCGAAAATTAAAGAAAATACTGAGGTAGATATAGTTTTAAAACGAGCCTCCCCCATCTCCAAAAGAAAATAAATTTGCATATTTTTAAGTAATGCAGAACGACCCCGAACTGACTTTTAAACGATAAGTTCCCTTCCCCGTGTTAAAAATGGCTTTCGAAATAATAACGTTATTATTTTAGCGCAGTACCAAAATTACATAAGACCGTGTTTTCTTTTTTTGTTTTGTAATAACACAAGAATTATTTAAACTGAATTACTAAATAAAAATAATTGCTTTCTTTGATAATACGTGTTTTCTTTCTTTGTTTTTGTTTCGTAATGACACAAAAAGTGTTAAAACTAGAGTATTTTTAATAAGTATTTGGTTTCGTTTTTCGTATCTTGACTCCGGGATCAAGTTTATTTTTTTTAAGCAAGAGTTTAAAATAATTTTTAAAAATATTATGGGGGTGCATAGTCTCTTTTAAAAACAATATCTCCTTCAAGAACGGTAATAAAATGTGTTTTTAATCGATATTTATTCAATAAGGGACCAGTTTTCCTACCTAGTGAAAAGAGGGGGTACGAGTTTTCCGGGTATGGGTTTTCCGGAGACGAGTTTTCCTCGGACGAGTTTTTCGGGCACCTAAGACCACACCAGGATTTATTGGTGCCGGGAAAACTCGTCCCGGGAAAACTCGTCTCGGGAAAACTCGTCTCCGGAAAACTCGTCTCCGGAAAACTCGTCTCCGGAAAACTCGCCCCCTTTCGCTAGGTAGGAAAACTGGTCCCTTATTGAATAAATATCGATTGAAAACACATTTTATGATCGTTCTTGAAGGAGATATTGTTTTTTAAAATAAACTATAGCCCCCCATAAAAATTTTTTACAAATATTTTTACTTGTTTAATGATTTTTTTTTGTATTTTTAATACAAGCGTTTATTATGTTCATAAACGAGACCGCATATTTTTTTTATATTAATATAAAAAGAATTTACATATACTGTTGTTTATAAAAGGGTAAAATCGATTTTTCTACCTCGCCGACTATGTTGTTTATTTAATTTATTTGGAATCGTTTATTTGGTAAAGAAAAAAACCAAAACATGTCGAGTGTTACGGGAGAACGAGAAATAATGCCCGGTATATCACATCTTAGGGGGTCTTGATAATCGCTAAAAAATAGAAAATTAAAGAAATTACTGAGGGAGATTTGGTTTTAAAAAGAAAATAATCAATTTAAAATTTTTTAAAATATAATTTAGAGAGAGAGGGGGGGGATAAAACCTATATCTCCCTTCGAAAAGCAACCAACAAAAAATGATAACAGATAGCGGAGTTTTCAATAAAATTGATTAATAAATTTATTTAGTGATTACCTTCTCTCTTAATGATTGATTTTAGAATTTTGAAGTAAAAATTAAAAAAATTAAAAATGAGTTAACGAGAGATTGTTAGCACATGCCATCTCTCGCGCCAAAAAATATACCGCTTTTAATTAGTTAATTTTTGCAAAATTTGACAGGACGACAATAAATGTTGATAATTGATAAAATCATAATTTTAAATAACGCATGAGTGCATTTGGTATGACAGAAAACAAAAACATAACAACAAAAAACTATCATAATTAAAAAAACAAAACCAAAAGCGTAACGAAGAATCGAATCTCTCCGTTTTTTAATTTTTGGGTTTTGTTTTTTTTATTGTTTTTATGACTCCAAAAAACATCGTTAAAATGAGAATAAAAAAAAATGTGTAATTAACTTTGTATGAACATAATAAACGCTTTAAAATAAGTTAAACCTCTAAGAACTTAGCCAGTTAGGTAGAAAAGGGACACTTAGAAAATCGGTTTTATTTAAAAAAAAAAAAAAAAAAAACATTAAACAAGTAAAAATATTTTAAAAAAATATTATGGGGGGGGCTATAGTTTATTTAAAAAAAAAACAATATCTCCTTCAAGAACGATTATAAAATGTGTTTTCAATCGATATTTATTCAATAAGGGACCAGTTTTCCTACCTAGCGAAAGGGGACGAGTTTTCTCGAGACGAGTTTTCCGGAGACGAGTTTTCCGGAGACGAGTTTTCCCGAGACGAGTTTTCCCGGGACGAGTTTTCCTAAATTCGGATTTCTTTCATATTAAACTTTCGAATAAAACTTTTAGTTTATTTATTATTGATTAAGTTTAAGAAAAAAAAGTTGTTCGGTCTATCACGTTACAGTTTTGGAATATATTAAATAAGTACACTGTATTTTGAACAAGCATACTAAGCTCAATAAGCGTATATGCCCCCTTATGTGTCCATCAGTCGGTCTGTCACGCTTAGCTTTCAAATAACGTTTACGTCGAAGCAGGCAGATGACATGGACGCAACTTTAGAAAACCTCTTTTTTATTTTTATTGCAGTCTATCTCGATCGACAATTAATGCAACAGACGAAGGACCATGTTCTCGTAAATCTTTGGTGATATCAGCCTAACATTAAATGCCAATGGAAATCGACAGGGAGAATTGGTTTCAAACACAAAAGCGAATGCCCCGGCGACGTTTTGCTTTGTGTCTTAATTGATTCCGGCTCCTATCTTTCAGTTCTTGGGAGTCGGAATCGCCTCCCCATGGAGGAAAGAAGTTGCGACAGAATTCAAGATACTAGACTTGACGTTGACACGCGGCGCCAAGATATACCCTTTTCTTTCTTCTGGACAGTCATCTTCAAAGAGATCGCCTCCTAATTGTCGTAATTGTACACAGACAATTTATGATAACATCAAAATAATACTAATATTACTAGTCGGTTATCAGAATTACTGACAATTAAATATCTGAGCTCATCAAGAAGTGTAAACTTAGAAAGCCGAGTTCAAATTATATGTAAATCTATTGACTTTTTCTAGGAACACGTTTTCCATTTCAGACCTAATGATTATCAACGTTTTGCAAAATTTGACAGGACGACAATAAATGTTGATAATTGATAAAATTATAATTTTAAATAACGCATGAGTTCATTTGGTATGAGAGAAAACAAAAACATAACAACAAAAAAAACTATCATAATTAAAAAACCAAAACAAAAAAGTAACGAAGAATCGAATCGCTCCCTGTTTTTTAATTTTTTGTTTTGTTTTTTATTATTGTTTTTATTACTCCAAAAAACATCGTTAAAATAAGAACAAAAAAAATGTAATTAACTAATAAATTAACATCCAAATATTTTTGGGGCGCGAGAGATGCCATGTGCTAACAATCTCTCGTTAACTCATTTTTAATTTTTTTAATTTTTACTTCAAAATTCTAAAATCAATCATTAAGAGAAAAAGTAATCACTAAATAAATTCATTAATCAATTTTATTGAAAACTCCAATATCGTTTATCAAAAATCTTTTTAATTTCATTTTTTGTTGGTCGCTTTTCGGTGGGAGATATAGATTTTACCCGCCCCCCTCTCTAAATTATATTTTAAAAAAATATTAAAATGTATTATTTTCTTTTTAAAACCAAATCTCCCTCAGTAATTTCTTTAATTTTCTATTTTTTAGCGATTATCAAGACCCCTAAGATGTGATATACCGGACATTATTCCTCGTTCTCACGTAACACTCGACATGTTTTTTGTTTGTTTTCTGTGTTTTTTTGTCTTTACCGAATAAACCATTCCAAATAAATTAAACAACAAACAACATAGTCGGCGAGGTAGAAAAATCGATGGTGCCTGGAAAACTCGTCCCGAGAAAACTCGTCTCTGGAAAACTCGTACCCGGAAAACTCGACGCGGAAAACTTGTCCGCTTTCGCTAGGTAGGAAAACTGGTCCCTTATTGAATAAATATCGATTGAAACACATTTTATGATCGTTCTTGAAGAAGATATTGTTTTTTTTTAAATAGACTATATCCCCCATAATATTTTTTTAAAATATTTTTACTTGTTTAATGTTTTTTTGTTTTGTTTTTAAATAAAATCGATTTTCTAAATGTCCGTTTTTTACCTAACCGGCTAAGTTCTTAGTGGTTTCACTTATTTTAAAGCGTTTATTATGTTAATACAAAGTTAATTACAATTTTTTGTTCTTATTTTAATGATGTTTTTTGGAGTCATGAAAACAATAATAAAAAACAAAACCACAAAATTAAAAAACAGGGAGAAATTCGATTCTTCGTTACATTTTGTTTTGGTTTTTTAATTATGATAGTTGTTTTGTTGTTATGTTTTTGTTTTCTGTCATACCAAATGCACTCATGCGTTATTTAAAATTATAATTTTATCAATTATCAACATTTATTGTCGTCCTGTCAAATTTTGCAAAAATTAACTAATAAATTAAAAGCGAAATATTTTTTTGGCGCGAGAGATGGCATGTGCTTACAATCTCTCGTTAACTCATTTAAAATTTTTTAAATTTTTACTTCAAAATTCTAAAATCAACCAATAAGAGAAAAAGTAATCACTAAATAAATTTATTAATACATTTTATTGAAAACTCCACTATCGTTTATAAAAAATCTTTTTAATTTCATTTTTTTGTTGGTTGCTTTTCGGAGGGAGATATAGGTTTTCACCCCCCCCTCTCTCTCTAAATTAGATTTAAAAAATATTAAAATTTATTATTTTCTTTTTAAAACCAAATCTCCCTCAGTAATTTCTTTAATTTTCTATTTTTTAGCGATTATCAAGACCCTTAAGATGTGATATACCGGACATTATTTCTCGTTCTCACGTAACACTCTACATGTTTTTTGTTTGTTTTCTGTGTTTTTTTTTCTTTACCGAATCAACGATTCCAAATAAATTAAACAACATAGTCGGCGAGGTAGAAAAATCGATTTTACCCTTTTATAAACAACGGTAAATAAGTAAATTCTTTTTATATTAATATAAAAAAATATGCAGTCTCGTTTATAAACATAATAAACGCTTTAAAATAAGTGAAACCACTAAGAACTTAGCCAATTATGAAGAAAACGGACACTTAGAAAATCGATTTTATTTTAAAAAAATAACAAAAAAAATAAAACAAGTAAAAATATTTTTAAAAAAATATTATTGAGGGGGGGCTATAGTCTATTTAAAAAAAAAAACAATATCTCCTTCAAGAACGATCATAAAATGTATTTTTTTTTTTTTTAATTACATTTTCACCCTATACAAGGCACATTGCCACTTTGGTGTAGGGGGCTACTAACAGGGGCAACAACTACTGGGATACTATGTAGGGATTTAGGCAGCAAGATGTTGGTTCACGTTGCACTTGAACTTCTGCACGTCAGTACAGTTTGAGAAGCAGGGATCTGGAATGGAATTCCAAAATCTAGCGGTTCTGGGGAAGAAACTACTGGAGTAGAAAGATCTTTTACATCTGGGGATTTCTACAGTGTGGGGGTGGGATTTTGTAGCCTGTCGGGTCTGTCGAGGGTGTTCACGTTGTGGAGCACAAGTGCTTGCAGTTCATCAGAGCATTCACCATTATAATACTTGTAGAACAGGCCGAGGGATGCAACGTTTCGTCGATGGGACAGAGGCTGAAGCTTAGATGCCAGTTAAGGGCCTATCAGATTAGCGACTCCCTTTTGAACATTGTCAAGGAGCGAGAGACTAGTAGCCGATGCACCAGCCCAAATATGGCAACAATACTCCATATATGGGCGGATGGTTGCCTTATAGAAGTACAGGATACTTTCGGGTGTCAGTAGTTTTCTAGCACGGTAGAGAGAGCCCACCTTCCTTTCAGCGGCCCTGGAAATGCCCTCGATGTAATTGTTCCAACTCATGTTTCCTGTGAACATTAGGCCAAGGAGCTTGAAAGACGTACTCTCAGATAAAGAGTCGTTGGCCATTGCTATAGGTGGTAGAAACGGGTTCTTGTAATTATTGTCGAGTGTTATTTAAAAAAATATTGTAAATGTGAGGCTAAAAAATGTTTTTACAATAAAATAAACTAGTAATATTTTGAAATCTTTCTCATCGTACAAAATTAATGAAAATACGAGACTAAAATGGTGTTTACATCTAGTAATATTTAAAATAATGTTCATCGTATGAAAATAATATAAACACAAAAATAAAATTGTATTTACATTAAAATAAAATAGTAATATAAAAAAAACGTCCCTTTAAAAAAAAAAAAACTCCGTCCCTCACTAGATTATATTTGAAAAATATTATTATTTATTTTTTTTAAATCGTAAAATTTCTATTATATATTTCCGTTATATTCTGTACGAAATTTGAATAAAATATAATACTCGTCATGTGATGCTCGGTAGATTCGTACCCAGAAAAACGAATTTAGGAAAACTCGTCCCGGGAAAACTCGTCTCGGGAAAACTCGTCTCCGGAAAACTCGTCTCCGGAAAACTCGTCTCCGGAAAACTCGTCCCCTTTTGCTAAGTAGGAAAACTGGTCCCGTATTGAATAAATATCGATTGAAAACACATTTTATGATCGTTCTTGAAGGAGATATTTTTTTTTAAAATAAACTATAGCCCCCCTAATGTTTTTTTAAAAATATTTTTACTTGTTTAATGTTTTTTTTTTTTTTTTAAATAAAATCGATTTTCTAAGTGTCCGTTTTCTAAGTTCTTAGTGGTTTAACTTATTTTAAAGCGTTTATTATGTTCATACAAAGTTAATTACAAATTTTTTTTTGTTCTTATTTTAACGATGTCTTTTGGAGTCATAAAAACAATAAAAAAAAAAAAACCCAAAAATTAAAAAGAGCGATTCGATTCTTCGTTACGCTTTTGGTTTTGTTTTTTAATTATTATAGTTTTTTGTTGTTATGTTTTTGTTTTCTGTCATACCAAATGCACTCATGCGTTATTTAAAATTATGATTTTATCAATTATCAACATTTATTGTCGTCCTGTCAAATTTTGCAAAAATTAACTAATAAATTAAAAGCGAAATATTTTTTTGGCGCGAGAGATGCCATGTGCTAACAATCTCTCGTTAACTCATTTTTAATTTTTACTTCAAAATTCTAAAATCAATCATTAAGAGAGAAAGTAATCACTAAATAAATTTATTAATCAATTTTATTGAAAACTCCGCTATCGTTTATCAAGAATCTTTTTAATTTCATTTTTTGTTGGTTGCTTTTCGAAGGGAGATATAGATTTTATCCCCCCCTCTATCTCCAAATTATATTTTAAAAAATATTAAAATTGATTATTTTCTTTTTAAAACCAAATCTCCCTCAGTAATTTCTTTCATTTTCTATTTTTTAGCGATTATCAAGACCCCCTAAGATGTGATATACCGGGCATTATTTCTCGTTCTCCCGTAACACTCGACATGTTTTTTGTTTGTTTTCTGTTTTTTTTTTCTTTACCAAATAAACGATTCCAAATAAATTAAATAAACAACATAATCGGCGAGGTAGAAAAATCGATTTTACGTTTTTATAAACAACAGTATATGTAAATTCTTTTTATATTAATATAAAAAAAATATGCGGTCTCGTTTATGAACATAATAAACGCTTTTATTAAAAACACAAAAAAAAAATTAAACAAGTAAAAATATTTTTTTTTAAATATTATGGGGGGGTATAGTTTATTTTAAAAAACAATATCTCCTTCAAGAACGATCATAAAATGTGTTTTCAATCGATATTTATTCAATACGGGACCAGTTTTCCTACCTAGCGAAAGGGGACGAGTTTTCCGGAGACGAGTTTTCCGGAGACGAGTTTTCCGGAGACGAGTTTTCCCTGGACGAGTTTTCCCGGCACCACTGGTCCCTTTTTGCTAGGTAGGTAAACCGGTCCCTTATTTACAAAATATCGATTGAAAACACATTTTATAACCGTTCTTGAAGTAGATATTTAAAATAAAAAAGACTATACCCCCATCATATTTAAAAAAAAATATTTTTACTTGGTTGCTGTTGTTATTTTTTTTGATTAAATCGATTTTCTAAGTGTCTGTTTTCTACTAAACTGGCTAAGTTGTTAGTGGTTTCACTTATTTTAAAGCGTTTATTATGTTCAAAACTGAGACTACATACCGCATGGTATTTAAAAAAAATATTTGTAATTATTTACTGTTTTTAAAAGAGCAAAATCGATTTTTCTACCTGTTTTTTTTATCTGTTTTGAAGTGTTTGTTTATTGAAAAGGGTATTTTTTTAGATTAGGTTCACCTCCACAATTTTCTTTTAAATGACAACTTTTATAAATTTTCGACTATGCTGAATACAAAAATCGCATTGAAATTTGGGAGAAATAAGTAGTTATCGAGATATAAAAAGTTGCATTATGGCCGCCAAATGCATAATATACAATTTTATATCTCGATAACTACTTATGTCTGCAAAATTTAATTGCGATTTTCGTATTCAGCATTGTCGAAAACCTACATAAGTAGTCATTTAAAGGAAAATTGTGGAGGTGAATCTAATCTGAAAAGTAACCTTTAAAAAAAGTAGCGTGGAGTGTTAAGTGAAAAAGAAAAATAATCTCCGACGTAAGGGGATCACATCTTAGAAGTCTTGATAACCGCTAAAAAAAAAAGAAAGAAAATTAAAGAACATACTGAAGAAAATTTGGTTTTCAAAACACCCCTTACCCTCCAAAAGAAAATAAATTTTAATATTTTTAAAAATATAATTAAGAGAGAAAGTGGGGGGGGATAAAAACTATATCTCCCTCCGAAAACAAAACGATGAACAACAACAACAACAACAACAACAAATTATTAAAATTTTATATATATTCTCTCTCCCTACTTTTTCACTGACACTTTGTAACAAAGGATAGAATACGAGAAGCGTGCAATAAGTAATGCCCCTGACCCACTTCCAGTTGTCTGATCCAGCTGAAATTTTGCATGTGCAATGATTTATATCTCTACGGGTTATGTGGCAAATTACAATTGTGGTTTCTGTTTTACAGGTGTTTAAACTGAGTCAAGTGTGAAATGAAGCCTGTTGAATGTCGAGCAGTGATAAATGATAGCGAAGTTTTCGATAAAATACATTTCTTTATTGATTACTTTTTCTCTTAATGTTTGATTTACTAATTGTGAAATACATTTTTTTTTTAAATTAAAAAGGATTTTACGAGAGATTTTTAACACACGGCATCTCTCCCTCCCAAAAATATTTCGCTTTTTATTTATTAGTTAATTACATTTTTCTTCTTATTTTAACGATATTTTTTGGAGTAATAAAAAATAAAATATAAAGTAGTTTTCTTTAAATTCGTGGGTGTGCGTTTTATTTCACGTTTTATTCCAAAGAATTTTGAAGATAAGTTAAAATTAGCTGTTGATGATGCTTCTCTTGTGAAATATATAAAAATGCGATTACAAAAGTCACTACTTTAACATGCCTGGCTATCGGCCAGTCTTCCGTAAGGACTCTGACAGATATATGCACGGACTTGGAGTCTAAATTCGTAACACCCTCTCCCTGACTAGAGAAAAAAACCTAGAAACGGACGATCAAGCCTTTATGTGCTTTAGGCTAAACATACAACATAACATTAGCTACTTTTATTTTCTCTACCGCTCTCCCTCGACCCAGGACTGCACCATAATAAACAAAGTCTCTGACAGCATAGACACAGCACTCTCCCTTGACACTAGCGCACAATACATGTATTTGGTGACTTTAATGTTCACCACAAAAACTGGCTTGGATTCCCTACTCACACGGATGCAGCGGGCAGCACAACACATATTTTTGCTATATCTCACTTCCTTTCCAACCCGTTTCCCTGACAAGCAAGAACAACAAGCATCACTTCTAGATCTGTTTCTGACTACAGTTCCCGAGGATTATACAACAAATGCTGATAGCTCACTCGGGAACGCTGACCGTACAGTGATAATGGTTGAAATCGCCCTAAATTCTAGACCCAAAACTGAAGAGCCAGTGCTCAAAACAATGAGATATTATCAAAAGGCTGACTGGGAAGCCATCAGAGATCTTATCAGAGATGCCCCATGGGGAAATGTTTTTTCTCTTCCTGTTAGACAGTGCGCAAACGAGACCACAGCAATGGAAGAACATGTTCCCATGCGGAAATTTTATAGCAACCCCCACTCTCCCCAATGGTTTACTTCGATTTGCGCAACTGTCATTGCTCAAAGGCAGCATGCATACCGCAGATTTAACCTACATAAGTCCAGTTCAAACAAATAGGATTATATAGAAGCTAGAAGTGACGTTAAGAAAGAAATAGCGACATATGAGAGAGAATTTACTGAAACCACTAAAAAACGCATGGAAGCACAAAAATTAGAAAATCGTGACTTCTGGAAAATCTACAACAGTGTAGTAAATAATGGGCAATCAACAATTCCCCCACTAACCAAAAATAACGAGGTTGTTTACTCAGCAACCGACAAGGCTTATATGCTTGCCAGCCGGTTTGCATCGAACTCCACACTTGACCCTACCAACCACCCCCTGCCTGACTTTCCTTTGCGGACAGACGCCACGCTAGACGATCTAAAAATCACCCTTGCTCAGCTACACGCTATCATAAAAAAATTTGACACTTCAAAAGCATGTGGACCTGATCTCATCCCAGCTGTCCTATTAAAAAAGTGATCAGCCGAAGTAGCTCCAGTTCTCTCCAAACTCTACAACGAGTGCCTTAATGAATCATGCTTTCCGGGCTGTTAGAAAACTGCTTCGGTGGTACCAATATTCAAGAATTCTGGCGAAAGAACTGACTCATCAAATTATCGCCCCATTAGCCTCCTCCTACTTTTCGCCAAAATATTTGAGACCATAATTAACCATGCTCTAGTCCGGCACCTTACAGATGCTAAACTTCTGACTGACAAACAATATAGATTTAGAAAAGCCCATTCCACAGCTGACATCCTCACTGTAATCTCTGAACGTATATACCATTCACTGGACAAAGCGGGGGAGGGCAGAGCGGTAGCTGTAGATATATCTAAGGCTTTTGAAAGGGTGTGGCACGAGGGTCTCCTCAGGAATATTAAATCATACGGTATCACTGCTAGAATACTTAACATAATTAAATCCTTCTTAGATAAGAGAAAAATCTAGGTTGTCTTCGATGCTCGTACATCTAAACAGTGTGATATAAATGCGGGAGTGCCTCAGGAGTCTATCCTTGGACCTCTATTGTTCCTAATATTTATTAATGACCTCCCCGACAAAACTGCCTCTGAGATGGGTATATATGCTGATGATACTACACTCTGTAACAGGCATGACAGGAAAACAAATGAACACATATCTAAAGAAATGGAAAAACACTAGAGGATGACCTCCAATCTGTAGTGGAATGGGGACCTAAATGGATGGTCACATTCAATGCTGCCAATACTAAACTGGTTTCCTTCAATAATTACAAGAAACCTTATCTGCCACCAATAGCAATGGCCAGTGACTCCCTGTCTGAGAGTACATCTTTCAAACTGCTTGGCCTAACGTTCACAGGAAACATTAGTTGGAACAATTATATTGAAAACATTGCCAAGGCCGCTGCGAAAAAGGTAGGCTCTCTCTACCGTGCTAGAAAACTACTGACACCTGAAAGTATCATGTACCTCTATAAGGCAACCATTCGCCCATGTATGGAGTATTGTTGTCATATTTGGGCTGGTGCATCGGCTACTAGTCTCTCGCTCCTTGACAAGGTTAAAAAAATCTGATAGGCCCTTAACTGGCATCTAAGCTTCAGCCTCTGTCCCATCGACGAAACGTTGCATCCCTCTGCCTGTTCTACAAGTATTTTAATGGTGAATAGTCTGACGAACTGTAAGCACTTGTGCCCCCACGACGTAGACACAATCGACAAACCCGACAGGCAGCTAAATCCCACCCCCACACAGTAGAGATCACTAGATGTAAAAGATCTTTCTACTCCAGTAGTTTCTTCCCCAGAACCGCTAGACTTTGGAACTCCATTTCAGGTTCCTGCTTCCCTAACTGTACTGACATGCAGATGTTCAAGTGCAACGTGAACCAACATCTTGCTGCCTAAATCCCAACATAGTGGCCCAGTAGTTGCTGCCCCTGATAGTAGCCCCCTACATCAAAGTGGCAATGCACCTTGTTTGGGGTTAAAATGTAATTTTCAAAAAAATACGGTCGAACAATTTAATCCGAATTCATGGAGGTTATTCAACATATAACTGCGAGTCGGATCTACTAAACCAACAGAACATCGGATCACATCTGATTCGTCAATATATTCCAAAACGCGATTTCGAAATTTGTCAAGTAACCCTCTTATGGCCTGAATTATGATTCACATGATTAAAACAATATTCATTGTTTTTTGTTTACTTAATTTAAAGGGTTATGATACAAAGACTTTTTATTATAACGACCTTTCATTATAATATTCGATAGTTTAGCTATCACTGAGAACTTTGCATTTCATAACTTCCCTTGATTATTATCAAACGTGCTTTAAACAGTGGGTCAATGACAGCAAATGGAATCCTTCACTCTCTGAGACAGATGGCGGCATACGGAATGTTTCAATCTGGAGGTATAAAGATCTATATAGATACTAGACATATATGTACTAGTCGTGCTTGAATGAATTCTCACTTTATTTATGCCGATACATTCATTCATTTGTGACTTAACAGGTTATAAAAAATTAAGATAGATTATAAGAAGAATTACCGTGAGAGGGTACATGTGTACATACACATTAAATCGTGCAATGCATCCTTATATAGCTGTTTTGCTTATTGTAAAGGATACTCTTTATAACGATCCCGCAACCGGCTCCAGACTGACAGGAAGGGTTTTCGTTCAGTTACAATGTTCTTTGCAAACAAGACATGACAAAGGTGACATCGATTCAACAGGCTTGAAGGACGTGGTTGAAAATCCTGGCCGCTGGAGTAGAGCGGTAAAGGCATGCACCATGATGGGTGAGGAGAATCGAGGACAGCAGTGGAGGGGAAGGAAAAGCACAGATGAAAAAGGGTTGCAACAGATCTCTCCAAACCAGACTCCTTCTACATCTGTGGCATATACATCTACTGTCGATCAAATATAGGATTTATCAGTCACAGCAGATGCTGCGGTTTGCCACTGGACAAATCTAAGGCACGAAACCTCATTACAGAAAGATATATGCCAATAAAATTATAAAGCAAAAGTAACAAGCATTTCTTTCTTAACGTCATTTCTAGCTTCTATATACTTCTTTCTGTTTGAACTGGACTTATGTCGGTTAAATCTCCGGTATGCATGCTGCCTTTGAACAATGGCAGTTGCGCAAGTCAAAGTAAACCATTGGGGAGAGTGGGGGTTGCTATAAAATTTCTTCATGGGAACATGTTCTTCCATTGCTGTTTTGAACCATTCAGTGGTCTCATTTGTGCATTGTTCAGCAGGAAGAGAAACAATATTTCCCCATGGGGCATCTCTGATAAGATGTCTGATGGCTTCCTAGTCAAGCTTTTTATAATATCTCGTTGTTTTGAGCACTGGCTCTTCAGTTTTGGGTCTAGAATTTAGGGCGATTTCTACCATTATCACTGCATGGTCAGCGTTCCCGAGTGGGTTTTCTTTTGGTGGGGGACTCGTTTTAAAACTATATCTACCTCAGGGTTGTCTTTAATTTTCTATTTTTGAGAAATTATCGAAAATCCTAAGATGTGATCGTCTTATATCGGACATTTTTTGTTCATAGTAATACTCGACATTACTTTTTTTTTTAATTAAATATACTCTTTAAAATAAGTTGAAAAACCAAAAACTTTCAAAGCTAGGTAGAAAATGCAAACTTAGAAAAATTAATTTAATTTTTTTAAAACATAAGTAAACAAGTGAAAATATATTGTTTAAATATTATGGGATGCGTATTCTCTTTTAAAGACACTATCTTCTTCAAGAACGGTCATAAAATGTGTTTTCCATCGATATTTATTCAATAAGGGACCAGTTTTCCTACCTAGTAAAAGTGGACGAGTTTTCTGGGGTCGAATTTTCAGGGTACGAGTTTTTCGGAGACGAGTTTTCCTAAATTCCTTGGAGACACAAGATCGCAGAGCGGCGCGACATAGGTAAAATGATTGCATTTTCAGGTACCGTTCTTTTATGTAGATAAGCTGGTAAATTAACTGCTAAGCGTTCTAAATTGAAAAAAAAACTTGGAAATCGAAAGTGGACTTAAAGTGTTCTCATACGCTATCGTAAATATACATTTTAAAGTCGGTTAATTTTTAACTATTTCTATACAATCTGGTGATAGCGAGAACGCGAACAATAAAAGCTGGAGCGATAAATTTTGTTTTGTCTCATAACGAATGTCTCTAATATTTTCTTTGAGATTAGGGAATAATCGAAAGTAAGAGAAAACTATGTCTTGGCTATAAGAAGGGTGAACAACCGAATCTTCAGTTTCTTTTTTTTTTTTTTTTTTTTACAAAGGCATCACCACATTATCAAGGCCCAGAGGCCACTCAAGGATAAGGGTTAAAGAGTGTACAGTAGAAGTTGGTCAATATAGTAATCATTAGTAATGAAAATTTGGTAAATTTAATAACTTATATGGAACGGCTCATCAAGAACTTATTTACTTTAGACTTGAACACAACCATATTGTAGTCAGCCGGAAAGCAGGAAAACGGAAGACAATTCCACAGGCGTGCAGTTCTAAGAAAGAAGCTTTGCTCATGGAATCTACATTTAGGTTTAGGCACAGATAAAGAGTGGGGGGAATTATTGATAGTGTTTACAGCTAGACGAGTGTTTCTTGTGAAAGTTTGGCGAGGGGGAACCATAGATTGAAGCTCAGTTGAACACTTTCCATGAAAATAACGATACATCAGAGACAAACTCGCAACATCTCTTCTGTGAGATAGAGGTTGCAAGGAGGAGAAAAGGACATCTCCTACGAGGCTACGAAGTCTATTTTGAACTCTATCAAGGCAGGACAAGTCCTTTCTAGCAGCTCCTGCCCAGATGTGGCAACAGTATTCCATCCTTGGACGTACCTGGCTCTTATATAGATAGAGAATAGCATCAGCAGTGAGATATATGTTTCTCATAAATAATTGTGCATACAGTTTCATCACTGACATTAAACTGCGCACCCATTGTCTCGCTAGACGCACGACGATCCATAAACATGAAATTCTTTATTTGGCCAATCAACTGTGGTGGTCTGATTTCTTTACTCCTACAAAACCTATCATCCCTTACAGGCCCAATGCAATTATCTGAAACTGATGCTGGATTCTCGCAAGATCGTGCAAAAGCCGTCGGAAGCATTCTTTTTTTTTACACGGTGGTTACCACTTATCAAGGCCTAGAAGCCACTCAGGGATAAGGGTTATTGCAAGTACAGTACGTTAGTCTTGAGATTTGATGAAGTGTTTACTTGAGAGGGCGGTTTATTAGGAATTTGTTAACTTTGGACTTGAAGACATCCAAGTTGTTGTCAGGTGAGAAGCAGGCAGACGGAACAGAGTTCCATAGGCGCGCAGTTCTAAGAAAAAAGCTTAGTTCATGGAATCCACGTTTTGATTTCGGCACAGATGAAGAGTGGGGGAGATTTTTCACAGTGTATTCAGCTAGACGGGTGTTTTTCGTGAAAGATTGGCGAGGGGAGATCAGAGATTGGAGTTCAAACGAGCACCTGCCATGGAAATAACGATAAAACAAGGATAGGCTCGTAACGTCTCTTTTGTGGGAGAGAGGCTGCAGGGTAGAGAAAAGGGCATCCCCCACTAAGCCACGAAGTCTCCTGCCCAGATATGTTCTTGTGACATTTTTCAAGTTTAAAGCCGAATTCCATTGCATGTCCTTCTAAATTGTCCTCACATCCACATTGCATTTTTAAAATTCACTAACTCTGACAATCAAGCTTTAGTAGTGTGTATTAAAATTCTTGCTGTGTCTGTTTATTTTAACCTGAAATAAAAAAAAATGGTTAGTAATCTCATAAGATATATAACAATAACATATTGACTTTTCAAGACTCTGCACCAATTTTAAATGTCTGTATAAAAAGTCTGGAAATTTAGTGAAGGCACCTCGTCTGTGTAACCAATACGAAATTTTTCACTTATACTTTTGTAGTCATTTAGGGAGGAACTATTCTTTTCCTAAATTTTGTTCTGAATAATAATTGTGTAATTCATTATTGACACAAGACTTTGACATATTTTGCCACTTTAACATCCGTGTGTATTCATTCGAAATTACATGAGTGTATATTTACGTAACACTGGCACAAAGTAAAACAGCACGAAAATGCACGGGAAAAATGGCTCCGGTTACCATGGCTCGGATGTGAATAACGCAAATGATTAAATAGAAAAATAGCAAACGGATCAAAATATAGACGTAAATATCACAATGAATGAGTAATAATCTAAGACATAGTACATAAAGGGAAAACATTAATAAGTTATGCAACTTAAAAAAATTAAATGTCGATGGCGAGCCGTACTAAAATACTATCCCTGTGCCTCCCCCCAAATAGATTATATTTTTTAAAAGCGATTACGTGTATACATCATAAGCAAAACAATCTTGGAGAATAATACAATTATTAAAGAAGATGACATTGGGCATTATTTTCGCATATGAAACACAAATTGATAAAAAAAAAATTCGGACATTATTTAAAGTTTTAAAGGGATGTAAGCAGATTTTACTTTGTAGGGTGAGTTGAGGCAGACACATTTTGTGTCTGTTGCGGTATTTAAAAATACACCACTAAGTTGCTAACTGAACTTACTGTTAGTTTTTGTAAAAACACGTATCCGGAAAAATCCCCCCTTTTTGCTAGGTAGGAAAACTGGTCCCTTATTGAATAAATATCGATTGAAAACACATTTTATTACCGTTCTTAAAGAGATGAACCCCCATAATATTTTTAAAAATCCTTTTTAACTCTTGCTTAAAAAAATAAACTTGATTACGGAGTTAAGATAGGAAAAACGAAACCAAATATTTATTAAAAAAATACTCTAGTTTTAACACTTTTTGTTTCATTACAAAACAAAAATAAAGAAAGAAAACACGTATTATCAAAGAACGCAATTATTTTATTTAGAAGAATTTATTCAGCTTAAATAAGTCTTGTATTATTACAAAACAAAAAAAGAAAACACGGTCTTATGTAATTTTGGTACCGCGCTAAAATAATAATTTCGAAAGCCATTCTTAACATGGGAAGGGTAGCTTATCGTTTAAAAGTCATTTTGGGGGCACTTGTGCAGTACTTACAACAAATAACTTCCCGAAATAACCGAACTTTTGAATAAATTTTAACAAAATAAACTCTTTAAAATAAGTTTAAACACTAAAAAACTTACAAACTAGGAAGAAAACGAAAACTTTGAAATATCGATTCAATTTTTTAAAAACAATGAACATGTAAAAATATTGTTACAAATATTATGGGATTTGCATTATTACCTAAAAAATTACAAATTTATTTTCTTTTAGGGGAGGGGTCGTTTTAAAACTATATCTACCTTAACATTTTCTTTAATCTTCTATTTTGGGGCAATTATACTACTAAGACGTGATCCTCTTATGTCGAGCATTTTTTGTTCATAAGTAACACTCGACATTACTTTTCTTTAACTAAATAAACGTTTTAAAATAAGTTGAGAGACCAAAAACTTTCAAAACTAAGTAGAAAACGAAAACATAGAAAATTAATTTTATTTTTTTAAAACAACAGTAAAAAGTAAAAATATTTTTAAAAAACTATTATGGGATGTGCATTCTCTTTTAAAGACAATATCTTCTTCAAAAACTGTCATAAAATGTGTTTTCTATCGATATTTATTCAATAAGGGGACAGTTTTCCTACTTAGCAAAAGGGGGCGAGTTTTTCGGGGTCGAGTTTTTCGGGGTCGAGTTTTTCGGGGTTGAGTTTTCCGGGTACGAGTTTTCCGGAGACGAAGTTTTCCGGGACGAATTTTCCGGAGACGAAGTTTTCCGAGGACGAGTTTTCCTAAATTCATTTTTCATGTATATTGTAAGTACAGAAGTAAATCCTGCAATTGCGATATATACATGTATTAAAATGTACTCATAACTTATTTAAATCGTTTTTTAAATAAATGAGTTCTTTAAAAGTGTAAAACCTTGTGACCATAGATCCATTTTTCAGACTTTTGTAAGAAAATATGAAGTTAAAAGATAAAATTTTCAACAGTGTGTGTTTTATAATCAAGTAAAGGATCGTTACTTAAATTCTATTAAAATATATAAAAAACAGATGCATTTAACTTAAAACTAAAAGTATGTGGGAATTAGTAACTGAATATCTCTAACACCTTTAGAATTTCAGTTTTCATCCGGCAAAGAATGATACCTTTTTATTGCACGGCTCTAAATGTAAAATCATATTTATACTTCATAAATACAATACAGTCAAGGTTTGATTAGTTTTAGATAGGCACCGCCAAAAATGGCCGCAAAATCAAGTTGTTGTTGTTTTTTAAAACTAAATTACATTTATTAAAATCCATTATTTCTGAGTAACTTTTTTTTTTCCAGAAAGATAAAACCCTGAATTTTATCATATAGAAAACAGAATAATGTAAAACTTTTTCTACTATTTTTAATTCAATTTTAAATGTTAAATTTTCCCAAAAAGTTAACAATTGATATTTTTTGTCTTGCACAAAAAACGTACTTAAATATTAAAAAAAAAGGGTTTTTGAAATAATTTGTTTATTCATTTATTGTCTAACTAAGATTTAGGATGATTTTCTAAGAGAATATGCAAAAATATTATAATATAAGTACCTGAATTTCAAATAATTCCACTTATTCATATAAGTAACCAAATATTTCGCGTCGCCGTAGAGTTCAGATCGACTCTGTTTACGTTTTCTTTTGATGAGACGAAAACTATGGAAGACCAAACAGGCCAAAAAAACTTATTTTTCAGTGACGAAAATTTCAATGTATTATTAAGCTGAGGCTGGCCAGTACCAGATGGGTGACCATTTGTATGAGTTTGGTTTTTAATGTGTATGTGTGTGGGGGCCAGGCTCCCCAAAATGGGGGGAGGGGGCAATTTAAAGCAGAATAAAAAAAAATTATTTCAGCGCGTTTGGTCCACCGTAGTCGAAAGGCGGCAAACGTTTTCAAAAGAGATCGAAAAAAATGATGCTATTTTTAATACAAAGGGCACAATATTTATCGAATTTTTTTTTTTTGTATCGATTATTCAAAGCATGCTCTGTTTAGTAATGGTCATGCATTATTCGGCTCGCTAAAAAAAAATTGTTAATTTATTTATCAAAAATTTTAAAATGGCTTTTTTCGTATAAATATTTAAAAAATTTTTTTTTTGTTTTGCTTAACTTAAATTAATTATTTTACTTAACATATTCACCGAATTTCACACTTCAAAACTCAAAAGCGGGATAATTAAACACAATCGAAGTTCTGATATTCAGACGTCAAAATAAGGTATGCAAACAATTTTTTTTTTATTTTTTTTTTTAATCTATAATTCTGTCCCTTACAACAACACAATATGTTTTGTTCAGTTTCAGATGATTATTTTAAGCATATTTGTTCCCACTTCAAAACAAGGGGGGGTTTTGTAAGCAAAAAAAAATATATATATAAATATCGTTTATGAAAAATAAGTACACTGTTATAAAGTTCATTCTTCTCCTAATAATCGCTGAAAATTTCGTATTGATCGGATAATTACCTGATTTTTGGTAGATTTTTAAAAAGACCGTCCGTCAAAAAGTACTGACCTGCCCCCCCAGTTTTGGCGGTGCCTAGTTTTAGAGAACCCTTTTCAATTAGCTTAAATAATGAAACAGTAGTGAATATGTGAGTTCGTGACCGTAGCACTTCACCTATAACGTTGAAAGGTAATGCGATGTTTAGTGAAACGGTCTGCTATATTTACCTCGTCTCAGAAACTAATGATGGAGATTTTTTTGTAAAATTCAGGTTCCTCTCCCTTTCGTATTATTTGGATTCATCGGACTACTGTTCTCATCTTGAGTGTAGTTTTCAAAACATTCCCATCGATGCAACCGCCGACCTTCTTCAAGTGTATCTTGTCGAACTCTGGAATGTTTTTATATCGAACTCGGGAATGTGAACGGAATTTTGAACGGAACGCTTTATTTACTTCATGCGGCCAGGATGTTCGTGCCTCGTGAACTATGATTGGGCACATATCCAAAGTAGTCCCCAAATGTATATTTCGATCGCTCACACTAAGAAATAAAAATGCAACCTTCAGAAGAATATCACTTTTACAATTGTTTTTCCAAGTACCACAACCACTGCGGCATGGGTCCTTGCACAAATATTCCCAAATTCAACGAGACACCGGAAGAAGGTCGAAGGTTGTATCGACCAAAACTTTGTGAATATCACACTCAAAAGAAGAACAGTAGTCGGATGAATCCAAATAATATGAATAACAAATTCCCATATCCAAAATTGTTTGTAAAGTTTTAATTATAGGTATTAAACAGCAATGAATGAATATGATCTGAATTGGATATTCAACGGGGTAATTTAGAGGAAGTTCGAGCATACAAACATGGACACAAACTACTAAATATTTTTCTAGTGTATTCACCCACAACAAAAGCGCATTGCCACTTTAATTACCTCATATTGGTATAGTAAAGAAAACAGAATTTCGAAAGCTACTAGGTGTGGGGCTAATTACTATTAAAATAGACATCCTTATGCTATCTAGGGACTTCTAAAATGATTTACTTGATTGTTGGATTGATAGATAAGGTGTTCAACTGTTATGTTGGGCGTTTTTGCTATAATCACAGCGTAGTATCTGTTTTATATTGTGGTGGGCAATTCCAACGGTCTAAACGATTATTATTATTATTGATTTGTTAAATATGATTAAGAATGAAATATGCAGAGAGAATGTTTTGAAAGAAAGGAATGTTTAGCTAAAATAATTATATTGAAAAATTAACGAGATAATTTTAACTGGGATTTGGGAATGTTTATGTATAAAATAGTACATATATATTTATGTAATAAGGTAGATTTAGGAATTCGATTTTATAGACAATAAATGGAATTGACCTGGTAAAAAAGAAAGAGTACGTTTTTATATATAGACTAGAGATACAAGCAAGAGGCAGAACGAGGAAGCCGTCCATGGGAGAAGGTTGCATTTGTCAGTCGTGAAAGAGCTAGTAAGGGAGAATGTAAGTACTAAAGAAAGAGAAGACTTTGTAAATTCTCGAAGGAAACATCAACTGTGTACATGAGAATAAAAAAGCAAAAGCAACAAACAAGAAGTCCTATTATTAGTGCTGCACAGTGAACTGGTTTTCCGCAGTGTCCTATTCACGAAATGAGCCACAATCTGAGGTTAGTAGTCCGTTATGAAACATCCATTGTGTGCTTATGTGGCATGCCTGTTAAACCTTTCCCGACCTAATTACAGTTACAATTTTACGTGAACTCTTTTTGAAAATGTGTAAACATGTTCACACACAACGAACATCTATAACCACTAGACGATACACGAGCATCACTTTTATACACACGTATATTTACATAAACTCGACGTACATCAATGCAAGTATATGCCCTCGTTATTTATTCAACCCTACAATCCAACATAACGAGAATGTAGGTAATTATTTCACTGTTCAATTACAACTCCCCCGGGGCGTCCTTCTTAAATTTTTTCAAGCGTTGCATAATAAAAGTCACTTAGAATGTTCTTCCTTTCGGAGATTTTCAATATGAGGAACATAAGCGAGTAAAAGTGCCATAAAATATTGGATGAGATGCTGTGGGCTCATTGTCAGGAAATTATTTCGAGTGTTAGTGCGATCGTTTTGGTGGTTAACGATTATCATGAAAATTCAGATATGTCTCGTTTTCTGAAATTTTGGCAGTAACTTTTTATTTCCCAAATCTATTATCGTTCAAATATTTTAATAGAATTTTAATATGAAAAAACAAAAACAAAAAAAAATAAAGAAAACAAAACAATAATAAAAATAGCTTTCATCCAATGATTAATGATGGAAGCTTTTAATTATTTTTTACTGCGGAGTCACCACATATCAAAGCCCAAAAGCCACTTGAGGATAATGGTTAATGACTGTAAGGTGGAAGTGTAGTAATCGGTGTTGATGGATGTTTGGTAGAATTAAATTATCTAAAGGGAAGGTTCAATATGAACATTTACATTGGACTTGAAGGATGCTATACTGTAGTCGGCCGGGAAGAATTCAAGTGGTGCAGTGTCCACAACCCTATGAAAAAACTTTGTCCGTGAAATATGCGTTTAGACTTAGGCACAAATAGTGTAAGGGAAATTGATGATAGCGGTTAAAGCTTGTCGACTGCTTCTTTGTGAAACTTTCGCAAACGTGGACCATTCTGGTGCATATACGTGCACTTTCCATGAAAATAAAGATCGAGTAGAGACTGCGCAGCTTCGGTTTATATGTGGTAAGATACTTCATTTTTGGACGTACTTGGCTTTTCTTTCGTTTCGTATCCTATGATCGATTATAAGTTTTAAGTGTCTTGTAACCATATTTTTTAGTATCAGCGGCACTGAGAATTGAAGTGTAAAGTAAATAGCTGACATATAATGTCAGTTTTAGGAGGGGGGACACTAGGAATACAATTACAAATTACTTAGTAAATAATAAGTCCAGGCTGATGGAACGAGAGCAATATACCCCCGTAAACAAAAGCTTCTGTTCGAAGTTTCGTACAAATTCAAGAGTCCGACACGATTCACTTACAGAAGGTTGGATGTTACATCGACCGAAACGTTGTGAGAATACTATGCATGAGAATAGTAGCCAGAATTATCAAATAATATATATTTTTCATCCTCATCTAAATAAAATCAATCATATTTTATACATAGTTATATTTGCGTGTAATTTGTTTACCTTTATTTCTTTAAAATAATGATTGGTGGATTACTTCAAGATTCAATTTATATTTTTTATCGAATGCAGAATTTACCGAATTCGTTTTCGCCACTCGTGTATCGTTGCCAATATTACAAATATGTTTCAGAATAAATATTTTAAATGAGTTATACTTTAAAATAATTAACAATGAACTTCCGACATGTTCAATCGATCTAATTTCGATATTTTAAACGTTTGTATTTGTATAACAAATAAAAACTTTAAAAGGAACTTTACTAAATATTTCATTGTGATTCGATTAGCGAACTCGAGATGTTTCAGTTTGTCACCAAATTTGAAGGCCCTCTGTTTTAGATCGATTTTTGAATATATTTAAAGCAAACAAAACCATAACTGCGAGGGATTAACTGACGTTTGGGAAGCACCGCTTTCCCTATCACACAAGAATAGGCGCCCTTTTCTGCAGAGCTGGATTTTCACACATTATAATCTGAGCTTGTGCGTAATTTTGCTTTCGGGAGAGGCAAGTATCGAGAGATATTTATTGCAAGTTACAAAGGCATGAAAATTGTTAAACAAAATGTGTTTACTAATGGCTTTAAAAATAAAGGTGCAAGATGCAATTTGAAATTTATTTATCTTCAAAGTGCACTTTTATAAAATTTACAAAGTAAGGTATACACATTTAGTTTAAATTGAATCAAATAAATACCTTGGATTTATTTTATGTAATGTACATTCTGTTGCACTTAAAAAATCATTGAAAATTTGATATCTATATAATTAATTGCTAGATGAAGGATAATGTTTTTAAATTGCAACAAAATTTGCATTACATACAATAAATCCAAGGTCATTTTTTTATTCAATTTAAATGGAAGACACTATTTTGATTCAATTTAAACGGAAGGCACGGTTTCAGCAAAACAAAAAGATGACTATAGGATATGTGATAGCTTATTATTATTACATTAACAGCGGATTTGATATCAGCAAGTAACAACACCAAACTGCTCCGACGAGCCGTCATTACAAAGTTGTATATTATCTCATTTCGGCGCTGATTGGTGCAAGTACTTACATTCCTGCATGGATTATCCAGTCAGGAGAATGATTTTACAGAAGATCTTTGTACATAGTGGGAGTTGATAAAAGGGAGTGCCAACTAGACTATTTTTATTCCGGCCAGGCGAGTTGAGTGATTCCATGTTGTTTATTTCAACCATTGAAAGTTCTCTGTTAAAGCGTTACAGAACCAACCTGGGTCCTCTGGCGCGGGATTCTGATCAGAAGCTCCAAAGTTTCCAACATGACTTGACCAAGGGGATTTTATATTTGATATTTCTTATTTCATGAAGTTGTAACGTAATTGATAGCTCTGTCATTTAAATAATCAAGCCAGGAGATGTATGCATATTACCGATTCACGTGCAGAGTTAACGTCGCGTCAGTATTTTTGCCGTGGCATGAGCATGACGCCACGAAATTACACCCACCCACACACACACACACACACACAAACACACACACACACACACACACACACACACACACACACACATATATATATATATATATATATATATATATATATATGCATCAAAATCGAATAAAACGGTAGAGAAGAATAGAAAGAAAAAGATTTCTGATTTGGAAGATATTTCTCAAAACAGGCGTTTCTCCTTCTCCTACACCATCAGTAGAGAGGCAGCCGACCTCTGGCTTTTAGAATTAATCACTGCAACACAATTGATTGTAGCTAAAAACAAAGGACTGTGATCTGAACTGGAAAGAGAAAGAAACATACTGTGTCACGTTGTCAGTACATGTCGTGGAATTGCTCGTGACACCGAACGAATTGATTAACGTTTCCCTTATATATTCGTGTTATTTTTGGTATATTTGATTATTTATTTATTTTTTGCTAGTTTCTAAATACAACGTTTGGCTCATTTTAAAAGTAATAAGAACTTTATAAATTTATCTAAAATGTCTTCATTGAGAAAAGATTAAATCAAAACGTACTCTGAACACGATAGAACATAGCAGTAGTCAAACTAAAAATATGACATCATGTAACTTTAATCGCTACAAGCACCAATAAGAAAGGCAGTACTGGTTAAGAACTATTTTTGTGGTAGATATTACTTATCTGGTTTTGATTTGGTATAAATGACACCGCCATAATAGTACCCTTAATAATGGCACCAGTAAAAACGGCAAACGTGAATAATAAGTAAAACTTTGACAAGGGAAAATTAGGACCGTTTGAGAAATAAGATATAAACTCACATTCCTGTAGTTATAAAACGGCTAAACTCCTAAGCATTAGTTTGAAAAAAAGTCAACTTGTTTAGGTTCAAATTTTGTAGAATTACCGAAAATTCTATGTGCCATTAACACCTAGTTATTCACTTTTACAAATTTATCGGTTTCATTTTACCGTGCTATTATTTCAGATGTTGTTTTAATCGGCGCAATTTGGAGACAAATTCAATAATAAACACATGTGGTAGGACTTTTTTGATCAAAGAGTCTATACAAAGTATAATCGCAAATTTCAGACGTCCAACATAGTATAGTAAAACTGCGCTTTTATGAATTACTGAAGAACACGAGAGTTGTATGCTTTTATGAATTACTGAAGAAAACGAGAGTTGTATGCTTTTATGAATTACTGAAGAACACGAGAGTTGTATGCTTTTATGAATTACTGAAGAACACGAGAGTTGTATGCTTTTATGAATTACTGAAAAACACGAGAGTTGTATGCTTTTATGAATTACTGAAGAACACGAGAGTTGTATGCTCAGTCCATCAAGTCTAAACTGGCTGAGCAGCGGCTGTATTAATACCAGTGTTGCAAATACCAAACAAGTTCCTAAACATGTGCACAGTATCCACACTATGATCAATGGAACTTAGGTAATTCCGTCAGCATCAGACGAATCCAAACTCTTTGCCCAAAAATTTTCCGCTAATTCTATACTATGGGACCAAGGCCACCAACTCCCCGTAATTCCTCGTGTATCAGAAAACACGCTATGCGACATACAAATATCTCTGCGTGATGTTGCCAAGCCAATCAAAAGTTTTTATTCCAATAAAGCAACTGGCCTTGACTGCATTCTAATAATAGTGCTGAAAAAGCTTCAACCAGAACTAGCTTTCATACTTACAAAGCTGTTTAAGTGTTCTTAAGAAGAATTGCTATCCAACGCCTGAAAAATCTAATCGGTATACCCTGTATTAAAGAATTCAGGGGATCGGTTATTTCCCCCTCAATACAGACCCATAAGTCTCCTGTGTTTACTATGTAAGTTATTTGTGTTAAATAGAGAGGAAGACAACCACCCCGTCAAATATAACATTCTGAGTGGCATGCAATATGTTTTCCGTTCTGCTAGATCTACATAAAATGTTCTTACGATTATTCGCATAGGACTATCGAACCTCTCGACGAAGGCTTCGTTTCTAGGGCAATTGCTCTTGACATATCACACGCATTTGATAGGGTATGACATAACGGTCTACTTCACACAATCTACAGTTATTTTCTGGCTGGAAATGCCCGTTTATTTATTCAATCATATCTCTCTGATAGGTTCATAAGAGTAGTGATTGATGGGCAGAAATCAGAAGCTCGTACTATTAATGCTGGAGTCCCTGAGGGGTTCATTTTAGGTCTAACTCTCTTTCTGATCCACATTAATGATCTTCGAAATGACATCCTTAGATATTTCGTAGACATTTACGCTGATAATATTACCATCTATGACAGCACATCAAAGGCCGTAAGCGACCAAGTATTCTCTCTCCTCTGATCTTGAGCATGTGGTAAAATGAGGGAAAAGTGGCTCGTTCCTTGCATCTAAAACCTTTACACCATACATGTTCTGATGCCCATCAATTGAAATGAATGGTTCTGAGGAGGCTGTATGTTTTGACAAGGTTCTGAGCTTCACCTTTACTTCTGAATTGAAATGGAATATGTACATCCAATCCATTGCCAAGGTCTCTGGAAAAATAGTGGAACCTTTCTATAGATCGAGTAGAGATCCACTTTCTGATTCAATTCTCTCTATATATAAGAGACAGGTACATCCAAAGCTGGAGTATTGTTGCTACATCTGGGCAGGAGCTGCTAGAAGGATGTTATCCTGTCTTGACAAAGTTCAAAATAGACTTCGTAGTCTAGTGGGGGATTCTTTTTCTCTTCTCTGCAACCTCTTTTTCCCCAGAAGAGACATTGCGAGCCTGTCTCTACTATATCGTTATTTTCATGGCAAGTGCTCGTCTTAGCTCCAATCTATAGTAACTATCGCCAAACATTCACGAGAAACACTGGTCTCGCTGAAAACACCACCAATAATTCGCCCCCACTCTTTATCTGTGCCTAAACCTGGATGAGGATTCCATGAACAGAGCTTTTTTCTTAGAACTGCACACATGTGGAACTATCTTCCATTTGCCTGCTTTCCAGCTTACTACAATATGGCCGTCATCAATTCCAATGTAAACAGGTACTTGATAAGCCGTTCCTTTAAGTAATCCAATTTTCGAAATTTACATTTCTAACGATTACTATAATATTGTACCTTTTACTACTGTAAACTCTTTAACCCTTTTTATAAAGTGGCATATAGGCGTGGAAAATTTTGATTCCTTCGTAAAAAAATATCATATTATTAAGAAAACATCGTTCGCTTTTATTATTCCCGCCGCATGGCTTCACAAAGGTAGACTCGATGCATTCGGCAATGCCATTTATTTTTACAATCTCTATAACTACATAACCAAGATCTCGACCTAATTAAACCTAAACCCTTATATTAACCCAATTGTAATCCTATACTATATATATAGCATTCGATAACCGAAAAACTGGAGAATGTAAAATAAGTAACGGAAAATTCTGTAATTTGGACAAGGGTTGTTACTATTAAATAACCATCGAAAATAGCTTTTAGGACAGATTTACTCAAATAATATTTTTAAAAATATTGTAATATATTTAATATATTTTCATAAATCACATAGAATCGATTTTTCCAAACTAAGTGTTCTAAGAATATTGCACTTGCTATGTGTTGCTAGTTAAATAGTTTTTTTTTTATTAACGCAATTTCAACGACTGGGCAAGCTGATCTGAGTCATTTTAACATCTTTAAACTGTCAATTACAGAAAATATATTAAAATACTTAAAATAGTAAACATGTTATTAAAAAATATACCTTTAAACAGTATGCGAGACGGTATATATTTCTCTCCCACCGCAGGAAATGCGAGACTAGGGTAAGAAAATGGGTTTGAAAATGAGCGCTGACGAGGGGGAGCCCTCTGACACTGCAAGAATGCCTGTACTGCCCCGTGAACATTCCTTGGCAGAGGCGCATTAGGTGTTTAGTAATAAACTAACTGCTTCGCAAAGATAGAAGTAACCTGGCAGGGTTGACCACCTAGAATTGCACAAAGCTGGCAGAACACCACAATCAATAGGGAACAGGTCATTACAGGATTTGTCTAATCTATGTTGATTTTATGGTCGAGGATGAAATCTCCCACCTGATATATTTATTTCTTGTGTATTTTTATTTTTACTCACATATGTTTGAATGGAGATCTGAATGGAATAAATAAACGTGTACTAATTGCACTTAACTGTAACTGACAAAAAAAGAAGACGAAACGTGCGACAAGTGCGTGTCTGTCTACTACTCCGACGTTATCTTTATCTTTAGACGGCGTGGGTGCTCTCTGAGATAACATCTCCTCGTCTCGAACGAACGCGCCAAAGAAAAACCTATCAGGCTGGAAAGTCAGCCTCCCACATTTCGTGTCATTAAATAGAGAAAAGAAAAAAACAAAAACAAAAAACAAAAAAAAATAAAACAAAAAACAAATATCTGTTTGACCCGTCCATTCATGATGCCCGATTTGCAATAAAAATGCTAACGCTAACGCAAACCTAAGTACACATTAATTTTCTGACCGAAGCGTAAGACCACGAGAGAAAATGATAGTTGAAATTAAAAGATGAAGCATTATAACGTTAAATGGAACAAAATTGGCTTAAGTGTACCTCAAATTGTTATGTTCCTAAGGAATTAGTCGTTGTTATCGTTCCTATGAGAATTAAAACGAGAAACGGTCTACTAGACGGCGCCTTCCAGTTTTGGGATCTGCAGTTGACAAGAAGCTGTACTTATGAGAAATTTAATACTTGTTCTAAGTTGGATATATTGTGCATGGCGCAATTAATAAGTTGTTTGTAATTATTCTTGTAATATTAATACATAGCAAAATAAAATTGCTCTTTATAATTTGAAATATTTAATTTTATTCCACACTAGCAGGGAGACCCGACTTTGCCCGGGATTGAATAATGATCAACGAATGTTTACTAATCCGATATATTTATTGTCATCGAAATCGGTGAAATCGCTCATTTTAAAATAAAATCGATTGATTGCATGATTTTGTTTGGGCCGGTTGAGGTGCACCGGGAGAAAGTTTTACACGCCTTCCTTGCATGATTTATTGCACAATACATTGTAGTATACATTGCACTGAACAAAACCTATTTTTGATGTTATGAAGTTATTATATATATATATATATATATATATATATATATATATATATATATATATATATATATATATATATATAATGGCTTGAATACTAGTTTAAAATACGAAATATTATGCTTCAGTCGTTCTCTAAGCCAAAACACTAATTTCGAATACGCCCATGCGATGTAAAAGAGCATGCTGTTAATTTTATATATCTGATTTTACTACTTATGCGGTGATCATAGCTTGGCTTTTAGTTTAAATGGAATAAGTTAAATATAATGTTCAAATTGTACTTGAAACAGATACATTGATTTCGAACGCGTTCCTCTCATATCAAAGAAAATAATGTTGAGTGTATATGTCGTGCCTCCGTGTGGTAAAAAAAAAATGTCTCAAATTCATTTGTGATGTTACGTTGTGTAAGGTGGTTACTTTAATCAAACTTAATTTTTGGTCAAAATCATTTGTTCTTTCATCGGATTATTTAGATTATTCATTACCGATATTTATAGAAAACATTCTGATACAAAGCCTGATATATGATCACTGCCTCGGATTTCGACTCCATCGGGAGCTAACTCACTCACACAGGCAAATTACCATTTGTACAGGGTGCCTCGCTTAAAAGTATCACTATCCCTCTAATCTTTCTCTTAACGACCAACTGATACCACAAGACAAAATGCAATTCTTTTCCAACAAGATGACGATACATGTCACACGTCTCACAGATCTCTGGCACGAGTTCATGACATATTTACGGAAGAGAGAACAGTAAGCAAAGATTCTCCGGACTTGTCATCATGTAATTTTTACCTTTGGGGGACTTTAAAGCAAAAAGTTTACGAAAATAATCCTCACAATATTGACCAACTAAAAGAGAATATTACCAACACTATCAAGAGAATAATCAGAGAAGATCTACAGGCAGTATCTTCAACCTTTGTTAAATGCGCCTAGAAATGCGTACATGTAAACGCGTAGCACGTCCAGCATCTTTTATAAAACTGCAGGTAATTTAAATTGCAAGGATGGAGTACTGTTGCCATATCTTGGCAGGAGCTGCTAAAAACAGCCTATTCTGCCTTGACAAAGTAGAAAATAGACTTCATGGCTTAGTGGGGGATGCCCTTTTCTCCACCCTGCAACCTCTCTCCCACAGAAGAGCCAAGTACGTCCAAGGATGGAGTACTGTTGCCATATCTTGGCAGGAGCTGCTAAAAACAGCCTATTCTGCCTTGACAGAGTACAAAATAGACTTCGTGGCTTAGTGGGGATGCCCTTTTCTCTACCCTGCAACCTCTCTCCCACAGAAGAGACGTTGCGAGCCTATCTTTGTTTTATCGTTATTTCCATGGCAGGTGCTCGTCTGAACTCCAATCTCTGGTCCCACCTCGCCAATCTTTCACGAAAAACACCCGTCTAGCCGAATCTACTGAGAAAACTTTCCCCCACTCTATATCTGTGCCTAAATCAAAACGCGGATTCCATGAACAAAGCTTCTTTCTTAGAACTGCACGCCTGTGGAACTCTGTTCCGTCTGCCTGCTTCCCACCGGACTACAGCTTGGACGTGTTCAAGTCCAACGTGAACAAATTCCTAATGAACCGCCCCCTTAAGTAAACACTTCATCAAATCTCCACACTAACGTAATGTACTTGCAATAACCCTTATCCCTGAGTGGCTTCCAGGCCTTGATAAGTGGTGATCACTGTGTAAAAAAAACAAAAAGCAAAAAAAAAAACAATAAAAGAATGTACCCCCACTTCATATTTTCTGGACTACTTTTGAGTGGGTCACTCTATACAATAGTAGAAATGAATAAATATGTTTTTTTTTTCTTACAAATAATTACTTAAGACGATTCTGTTTTTAATAGAGATGTTTTATTTAAAATATTTTGGATATAGTTTAATATTTTTATAAAAAGAATGTTTGGTTTTTGTGTAAAAATACTTCTAAAATAGTTCATCCGAAAGCAAGTTTAAATATATTTTTTATAAATAGTCTAATATTTGTTTATTTATAAATAGAAATTTAAAAAGATATAAATATATAAAACATCATATTAATAATGCCTATTTTTATTCGATCGCAGTTCAAGCTAGTGAAATTAAAATATGTCTAATTATAAGTGTACAGACATTTTTTTTCGATAAAAATACCACTTATCACTTTCTGATTTCAATACCGGAAGCTGCCATCAAGTGGACTGTTTCTATTTAACTTGTACTTGTTTTCCCAAAGTTTTCGGGGTGTTCAGACCTTATCGCATAAAAAGCAAAAACTCTTCACGCTCTGTTGCTTAGCCAGATTTTTTAAAAAATTTGATTAACTTTGCCTTGATTTCCCTTTATATATTGTATCAAACTAATTTTTATTTATTCACCTATAATTTGTTTTCTTTATACAATGTACTCTTTGTTTATGCGCTTTTGCATTTTTTTCTGTCACCATTTCTACCAGTGCAATTTTCCCTAGCTATCATGGTCGCTGTAAATCTGAGTACTTGCAATGGAGCCATTTATATCCTTATGTACACAGAAATTGCATCTATTATTAAGTGATGTATATATATAAATATTACTGTTTAAGTAAATAAACTCAATGGATATAAAGTAGTGAAAAATTAATACACAGAAAAGAGTGGAGAAATAAAGAGAAAGTTTATAAAACGTTATGATATTAATACGTAATTTACTATTAAATACCATATTGTTTTATAAACTCTGATTTTTTTCCGCAATCTTTTCCATGCACTTACAAAGGGACTACAATTGCTGAGTACCCACGCAATGAAGAAGGCAAGGGAAACGTGACATTAGAAAAAAGCATTATCCCACAGGTGTTTTTTCTTACAAAGGAGTCACCACTTATTAAGGGCCGAAAGCAACTCGAGAATACGAGTTAAAGAGTGTACAGTAATCAAAGGAACAATATCATAGTAATTGTTAGAAAAGTTAATTTAGAAAATTCGATTACTTAAGGGGAACGGTTCATCAAGTGCTTGTTTACGTTGAACTTGAAGACGACCATATGTTAGTCAGCTGGAAAGCGGGCAAACGGAAGCGTTACACAGGTGTGCAGTTTTTAGAAAGAAGCTTTGTTCATGGAATTCACGTTTAGGTTAAGGCACAGATGAAGAGTGGGAGAAATTATTGATGGTGTTTTCAGCTAGACGGGTGTTTCTCGTGAATATGTGGCGAGGGTTACCATCGATTGGAGCTCAGACGAGCACTTGCTATGAAAATAACCATAAAACAAAGACAGGCTCGCAACGTCTCTTCTGTAAGTAAGAGGGTACAGGGAAGAGAAAAGGGCATCCTTTTACTAGGCTACAAAATCTATTTTAACTCTGTTAATGAAGGATAAGCTCTTCCAGCAGCTCTTGACCAGATGTAGCAACAAGAATCCATTCTAGGATGTACCTGGCTCTTATAGAGGTAGAGAATTGCATCAACATATAGATAGGTATCATCAACATTTTAATCCACATTTGTCATCAATTGAAATGAATGGCTCTCGTCTTCAGGAGGCCTCAAGTTTTGACAAGCTTCTGGGCTTGACCATTACTCCTGATTTTAAATGGAACACGTATATCAAATCTGTTGCCAAGGCCGCTGGAAAAATGGTGGGATCTTTCTATCGATCCAGTAGATATCTCACTGCTGATGCTATTCTCTATCTATATAAGAGCCAGGTACGTCCAAGGATGGAATACTGTTGCCACATCTGGGCAGGAGCTGCTAGAAAGGACTTGTCCTGCCTTGATAGAGTTCAAAATAGACTTCGTAGCCTCGTAGGAGATGTCCTTTTCTCCTCCTTACAACCTCTATCTCACAGAAGAGATGTTGCGAGTTTGTCTCTGATGTATCGTTATTTTCATGGAAAGTGTTCAACTGAGCTTCAATCTATGGTCCCCCCTCGCCAAACTTTCACAAGAAACACTCGTCTAGCTGTAAACACTATTAATAATTCCCCCACTCTTTATCTGTGCCTAAACCTAAACATAGATTCCATGAACAAAGCTTCTTTCTTAGAACTGCACGCCTGTGGAATTTCTTCCGTTTTCCTGCTTTCCGGCTGACTACAATATGGTTGTGTTCAAGTCTAAGGTAAATAAGTTCTTGATGAGCCGTTCCATATAAGTTATTAAATTTACCAAGTTTTCATTACTAATGATTACTATATTGACCAACTTCTACTGTACACTCTTTAACCCTTATCCTTGAGTGGCCTCTGGGCCTTGATAATGTGGTGATGCCTTTGTAAAAAAAAAAAAAAAAAAAAAAAAAAGGTATCTACTAGCTCGATAGCAGGATGCCACTATTTTTCCATCGACCTTGACAACGGATATGATTTACGTGTTCCATTTTAGATCATGAATAAATATCAAGCCAGGAGCTTGTCAAAACATGTAGCCTCCTCAATGTGAGAGCTATTCATTTCCATTCATGCAGGATTAGGGTCAGAACGTTGCTAATGCAAAGCAAGAAGCTTTGTTTTAGATGCATTAAAAAAACTAGCCCCTTTTTCCCCATTGTACCACGTGCTTAAGATGAGAGAAGATAGAATCCAAGAAAAATTGGTCGCTTAGGGCCTTGGATCTGCTGCCATATATGACAGTGTCATCAGCATAAATGTCTCCGAATAATTTAAAGATGTGATTTGGAAGATGATTAATGCAGAGTAGGAAGAAACTTGCACCCTGGATGGACCCCCGAGGGACTTCAGCATTAATACACTGAGCTTCTGATTTCTGCCTATCAACCATTACTCTTATTAACCTATAGAGAAATGATTTAATAATTGAGAAGACACTTCCAGCTATACCGTTGCTATGAATCTTGCGAAGTAGACTCATATGCCATACTCTATCAAAGGCCTTTGATATGTTAAGAGCAATTGCCATAGAAAGTAAGCTTTCGTCGAGATTCGCTGGTCCTATGAGAAATAACCGTAAGCACATCTGCTGCAGATCTAGCAGAACGAAAACCATATTGCATGTCACTTAAAAGGTTTTTTTGCAGAGGTGTTTGTTTACTTCTCTATTTAACACATATTCTAGTTAGTTTCTCATGGCGCACAGGAGATTCTTGGTCTGTACAGGGAGGGAGATGACCGACCACCTGAATTCTTAAATACGGGCCAGACTGATGAGATTTTCCAGGGTGTTAGGAAGCAATTCTTCTAAAGACAACGCTTAAACACTTTGTAAGTATGGGAGCTTGTTCTGGTTGAAGCTTTTTGAACACTATAATGGGAATGCGGCTAATGCCCGTTGCTTTACCAGAATCAAAGTTTTGGATTATCTTGGCAACATCACGCACATATATCTGTATATCACATAGTCTGTTTTCTGATACAGAAGAAAAAACGAGTGGCAGGTTGGCGACCTGGGTCGCATAGGGTAGAATTAGCTGCAATGTTATTGACAAAGTGGTTGGCTTTGTTTGATGCTAATGAAATGACCTTAGTTTCATTGATGATAGTTGGGATAGAGCATACATTTCTGTTCAGAATCCTGTTCGCTATTTGCCAAAAGTGGTGGGAACATATCCGTTGCTCAGCTACTTTGGACTTGACAGACTGAGCATACAAATCTTTCGCATTATTCATTTCTTTTTTTACCGTCGTTGCTTGCAGTCCTGAAAGCGGCTTTAATCTCAGTACATACCTTGGAAGCAATGGAAAAATGATTTCTGTGCGCAATGGCCACATCACAATCCGGCGAGAATCAAGGCTTGCTGCTAGTTTTTTTGCTGGAATTTTTCGAGGGTATGTAACGGTCTATACTTATAATTGACCATTCCGTCGGGTCGGATTCTATAGTGGACACGTCTTTCAACATGGAACACAGAATTAGATCTGATCTAACCTATCCCAGTCAGTCATAGAGTATCGATCTACTATACGATGAAGATATATGTCTGAGGACTTTTTACATTATGTTTTTACTTTATCTGATAAAACAGTGTGGTCGGAAAATCCCAGTGGAGACAAAACGAAAGATGAACATAGCTCAGGGCATGTGAGGAAAAGATGTAGGAGACTTGCATATTGACACACGAGTGGGTTAACAAACAATCTGAGTGAGGTCATAAGCAATTGAGAAATCGTGACAGAACCTTCCCTTATTATCTGTCTTGTTTAAGTGGACTAACCCTTCTACATTGTGAACATTGAAGTCTCTACAGACGTGAATTTTAGCCGAGGGATGAGCATATAAGATGTGGTAAATTTTCTCAGATATGCTCTTAAAACTCTGCTCTTCTGAAGGGGATAGAAGGAAAATATAAATACAGTAGAGTGAGATGTGCAACCCAGAAGCACACATAGGGTAATTTAGGATCTTCTGTGGAGATGTCCCTACCACATGAAAAACCATCTTTAATATAGGCACATATTCCATGCTCATGGCGATGGTAGGGTCAGATTTTGGGTGTTAAGTTGGCATATCCTTTAATTCCATACTCTTCTAGGGAAATAGTCCGTCCGTTGCCAGTTTCGCTTAGGTATATGGTTTAGTCTCCTATAATTGGGGTTCATCTTCAGAAAGGTTTAAACGTTGACCCCTGATGTTGGAAAAAGAAGACATGGTAGTGGGGGGGTCTACGCTGAAAGTTGGAGATTTGGGTGTAGTCGTTCGTTTTCTGGAAGCTTTTCGTGATGTTTTTTGAATTTGTGGAATAGGTCAACAGACTTGCTTAGAGCAGGCAGAGAGGGAAAGTAAGAGACAAAAGGAAACGAAGAAATATTGTTAAGTTTTGTGATATTGTGACGGCGTAGTTCAAATCAGTAACCAAGATGACGCCCAAGAATCAAATGCGGCCCGTGGCGTAGTAAACTGCGAACTGATTAAATCCAAAATTCGACAATTTTTATAATAATTTTGAAACGTTTCCTTTGGCTGTTTAGCACAGCCGGTGCTTATAAAAACGATTGACGAATCCATTCGTCTCATACCCCTATCACTCGTCTGATGGGGAACGTCTCCTAGCGGCTTCGGCTGCAGGGAGACAGGGTAGTAGTACTCGTCAAGGATTCGTCACTTGACACCCAGCCCAACAGGTGAGGGGCCGGGAATCGGCCCAGCACCTGTTGGATTGAGGTAGGCCGTCTGGGTAATACCTAGGAGGTCCACCCTCCCAGGCCTTGCCACTGGGCTTTCCGGTGGAGTAAGTTCATTGCTTGCTTTCTGAGGCGCCCCTACCGGGGAATGCCGACGGAGTTACTCAGGCAATTTTTATAATTGCAGGAGTGCTCCCCCTTTAGGGGAGTCTGCTGGATCCCCACTTTTTGGCCTTATGCAACATTTTGCCGAGGTGGGCGGCAAATAAATAACTATCCCCATTACTCGTGATGGGGAACGTCTCCTAGCGGCTTCTGCTGCAGGGAGACAGGGTAGTAGTACTCATCAAGGATTCGTCACTTGACACTCAGCCCGACAGGTGAGGGGCCGGGAACCGGCCCAGCACCTGTCGCGCTGAGGTACGCCGCCTGGGTAATGCCTACGAGGTCCACCCTCCCAGGCCTTGCCACTGGGCTTTCCGGTGGAGTAAGTTCATTGCTTACTTTCTGAGGCGCCCCTACCGGGAAATGCCGACGGGTTTATTCAGGCAATTTTTTTCAATTGCAGGAGTGCCTCTCCTTTAGGAGAGTGTGCTGGATCCCCACTTTCCGGCCTAATGTCACATTTTGACGAGGTGGGCGGCAAATTAATAACTATCCCCATTAGAAGTCAAAAACATTTTACAAATATATATTTTTGTGGGGGCACATGATAAGGTAAATCCGTAACAATTACCAATTAATATCGCATCGAGAAGCCGCACCATTAGCTTCTGCATGTTCCAGAATCTATTCACCAAATTGCGATACAGCAGACCCAGTATTTTGAAACTGCAAATAGGACAGGCTCCTTAATGGTTAAACAAAAGTTCGTGTCTCTGACTATCAGGTGGATAATTTCAGTCCAGATAAAACGTTTACCTCCAGCACCCTCGCTAGTGACATCGCCACAAAGATAGACATAGAAACAGAACATTTCCGACATCTATTGCGAATGTTTCCGCAAAATACTGCCAACCAAGAATAAAGCTTTTTCTTCTCCCTTTGTCAGAAAAATTAGTCATAAAAATGCGGACCAAGCGACAAATACGGAGAAGCGAGAGTAACAGGAGCTGGCAAAAACGCATCCGCAATACTGTTAGAGAATGGATCGAGAGAGAGAGAGAGATAGAGAGAGAGAGAGAGGGGGGTATGTAAATTATATTGTAGACACGTTGACCGGAAGTCAGGTTCAGCTGATCGGATTGTGCGTGAGTCACGTGATCAGGTTGGCTAAATCGAGGAGATTGCGTTTGGATTTAGGAGGCGACGAACGGCTTAACAGTCGTCTCCTCCCCTTCACTGGGTGGGGAGACGCTGCCCACGCAAACCAGAAATTCACTTTCCATCCTTCTGCGAGACATCTGGAAAAGTGAATAAAAACTATAAAACCAATCCGTTGTCTTGGAGTGAAATGAATCTTCGTTCAAAACAAGTACCCGTCTCCTCTCCAAGACACGAAATGATTCCAGATAGAACAACATCCACGACGCAGAAGTTATATAAAAAATACATGTCACACACACACACACACACACACACACACACACACACACACACACACACACACACACACACACAACGGCATATGAACATATCATTTAATAGAAAAAACAACTAGACGATCACACACGAGGTTCCCTCTTATTAGATAAATATACAAAAAATACAAATTTGGTGCTCGTATACCAGTCCACTTATACCAGAGTGGGTGTGGAAAAAAAGGACTTCGGTTAACATGGGAAAACCTCAACGTTTCAGGGTACATTAAATAAACGACGGTGAAAAAACCCCAAAAAACACAGCGTTATAGGCTCCATTAAATAAACCACTGTGAAAAAAATATAAAGCAACGGATAAAAGAAGAAAAATAGACACATTATAATTATATATAGATATATTTATAAGCTAAAATTAGAAGAAATACGAAAAAAAACAGATAGCTCGATCGATATACAGATAGCGTATTGTTGATTTTGAATATGAAAATTGAAAACACAGAAGACAGAAAAATATTAATACAGCCAATGTGTAAAACAGAAAATAAATAAAAGAGAATAGAACACATAAAATTTAGTTACAGTGTGTGGTTGAATAAGCCTGCCAAATTAAAAGAGAAACACCTCAATCAAAAATGTTGCTCATGAATTATAATGTTACATAAGTGTTGCAAATTTTAACTGTAAAACTCGGCGTACTTCATGAAAAAAACAATAGACAGCTTCTTCCAATGTGACATTTTTTTCTCCAATTGTACGGTGTTTTTTCTTCGAAATGTTTTTGGTGTGAAAAAATGTTGTTCATTGATGTAAATACTTGTAAATGTACTTTTAAATGTATGTTTTGGGGATTAAAAAGAAAAAAACACAAGTGTTGTGTCTGGGTGATGGGATTTCCGTTGATTGTGAGTAGGATCAACATGGAAAAATTAATGTGTTGAAGTCCCGATATTTTTCGCTAAGTTATATGCCTTGAAAGGCAGTCGCAAGTGCCGATCTGGAAAAAAACAGTTTTTCCAATATAGCAGAGGGAAATATATTGCTGTCCAGCGTCAGGGAGCAAATGGAATGCTCCTGACATAGCATAAAGGGCAGAAGAGTAAATGACATGTGGCCATAAAAATAATTACTCGGATAAGTAAAATGCGATGTTTTTTTCTTTAAAAAACCCAGAGTGGGTAAGGTGGACAATTTTATTTAGTTCCATCGATCTGTTATTTTGTTGTTGAAATTTTGTCGATGGAGGATTACTTGGAAGTTTATAAGTGAGTCGTTTTATTTATTTATTTTTTTGGAAACGACTATATATTTTAATTGTAAATGTCTATGTATTTTTGTAAACGACTGTGATTTTTTTTTATTTTTGATATTCTGTGAAATGGTAAAGGTGATGCAGCCGACCCCTGAATTTGATGACGTGGACAAAATTGGGTTTCCATGAAACTGTGTTTTGTTAGTTGGAGTTTTATCATCGGTGAGATAAGACTTTGTGAATGCTGATAATATTTTTTTATGTAATTGATGTTTTCATAAATCAGAATTGTGCAAGGTTTTCTTGTTCTTTGACATGTATCTTTTTGCCTTGGGGGGTTTATTGAAATAATGATTACCTTTAAAGTAAGAACATATTGTTAATTAATTATAATGTTAATAATAATAATAAAATTGGGAAAAAGAGAAAGAAATTAGATTTAAGCAGTGTAAGAAATTTAAAAAAAAACACACTACTTAAGTTTTGGAAGAGTCAAAGGTTCAGTCGATATTTATTCTAATTTTCGAAATGGTTGTTGAATTTTTTATTTGTTTCGTTATTTTTCGTGGGATTTTTCTCAGGGGGCGTAATTCGGCAGGAGACATAGGAAAATGCTCTCGTAATGTTATAAGAAAAATCTTGTATCTCGTAGGAGTCATGTGCTTATGGAAACGCGTTATAGCGTGACGATAGATATTGTGATCTCTGCATTATCCTAAGATGCGAAATGGTGACCATGGGGTCACAGGGAGGTTGCCAGTCGAAGGCGCAATGATTCGCGCCACATGGTATAAATTGTGGACGTTATTTTATTTATTAGATGTTAAGAGATATTGAATAATAGTATGACAGTTCCTTTGCCAGTGGGGTGAGCTTAGGTTTCCCTTAGTAGAAAGTTGGTAGTAAAAAAATGTATGCATTCGCCATACATAATGGGGGAAGGAATGTTAGAGAATCGATCGAGAGAAAGAGAGAGAGAGAGGTGGCAATTATATTATACACACGTTGACCGGAAGTAAGGGGCAGCTGATCGGATTGCGTGTGAGTCACGTGATTAGGTTGCCTGAATCGAGGAGATTGCTTTTGGACTTAGAAGGCGACGGACGGCTTAACAGTCGTCTCCCCCCTTCACTGGGGGGCGCTGAGGTTTGTAGAAATGAGACCAAGAGTAAACCACGCAAGCCAGAGATTCACTTTCCATCCTTCTGCGAGATATCTGGAAAAGTGAATAAAAACTATAAAACCAATTCCTTGTCTTGGAGTGAAATGAATCTTCGTCCAAAACTGGTACCCGTCTCCTCCCAATACACGAGACGATTCCAGATCGACCAGCATCCACGATACAAAAATACATGTACCACACACACACACACACACACACACACACACACACAACACACACACAACGGCATATGAACATATCATTTAATAGAAAGAAAAACTAGACGATCACACACGAGGTTCCCTCTTATTAGATAAATATACAACAATACTTTGCCTACTCTCCATTAATAAAAAACATTATCATATAAATTATTGTAGTTAATATAAGTCCAATTGACGTGTTTAAGGGAAAGTATGGTGATAGCTTCTTCTCTAACTTACTGAAAATATATAGAATTATCGAATCCATTTATGCTATATTTCAAATCAACTTGCATGATATAGAGAATACATGCGTAGACGAGAAAATCTGTTATTAAATAAAAAAATCACCAATGTATGCATAAGCGATAACCATGGATTTGAAAAAAATAAACATCTAAGATGTCTAAAGTGTTTAAGATAAACTGTGAACATACAGAAACACAAGATACATTTCTGGATTTAGATATAAAAATTTAGGATAGACATTTTATTCATGAAATATTTAATAGCAGAAACTCTTTCTTTTCTTTTTTTTAAACAGTAATCACCACTTATCAAGGCCCGGAAGCCACTCAGGGATAAGGGTTATTGCAAGTACATTACTTTAGTGTGGAGATTTGAAGAAGTGTTTACTTAAGGGGGCGGTTCATTAGGAATTTGTAAACGTTGGACGAACACATCAACGTTGTAGTCAGGGGGGAAGCAGGCAGACGGAACAGAGTTCCACAGGCGTGCAGTTCTAAGAAAGAAGCTTTGTTCATGGAATCCGCGTTTTGATTAAGGCACAGATATAGAGTGGGGGAAATTTTTCACAGTAGATTCGGCTAGACGGGTGTTTTTCGTGAAAGATTGGCGAGGGGGGACCAGAGATTGGAGTTCAGACGAGCATCTGCCATGAAAATAACGATAAAACAAGCATAGGCTCGCAAAGTCACTTCTGTGGGAGAGAGGTTTCAGGGTAGAGAAAAGGGCATCCCCCACTAAGCCATGAAGTCTATTTTGTATTCTGTCAAGGCAGGACACGGCCCTGTCGGTGGGGCATTAGAATACACCGACTGCCCCCCTGCAGAAGAAAAAGTCCCTCAATGGGGTCCTGGATATGACCTTAAACTATATCCAGTGGTGAGGCCCTAGCTTGTGGGCTTTGGGGAGTGTGGAGCCACCCTTAAATTACCATTGCTCCCAGGTCCACTCTGACCCGGAGTGGTAGTACCTGTTAGGGTCCGAACTTTGGGTTAAAAAGAAAATGACTTCAAAACAACAAATATATTCTATTAAAAAAATTTTCTTCAAAATCTTTGGATTCGGCATTAAATAACCCGAAAAGGGTTGATATGCCGTAAAACAAAAACAACCAATCAACCAACCAACAAGGCAGGACAGGCTGTTTTTAGCAGCTCCTGCCCAGATATGGCAACAGTATTCAATCCTTGGACGTACTTGGCTTTTATATAGATAGAGAATTGCATGAGTAGTGAGATATCTTCTCGAGCGGTAGAAGGATCCCACCATCTTTCCAGCGACCCTGACAACAGACTTGATGTACGTGTTCCATTTCAGATCAGGAGTAAAGGTCAAACCTAGAAGCTTGTCAAACACGGGACCTCACTCAGACGAGAGCCATCACTTAACAATTGATGCCAGGTGGGGATCAGAGCGTTGCTGATGTAAGGATAGGAGTTTTCTTTTTTAAATTGTTCGTAATCCGCATAAAAATAGAACATGCCGTAAGTAAATGTGGAACAATTTTTAAGAATAGTTGCCGCGATAGATTTTATACCCCACAATCTCTTGCCTAGTAATAAGAATGCTTGAACAAGATGGCGATGAAAACAGATAAACAGTAAAATGAAGTGGCATACTGATACTTTTAAATCATAAGATTAGGCGAAAACGAAGGGAGAGAGAAAGTTGGACTAAGCCTCTCTGTTGTGGTGGCAACCACTTATTTGCATATGCGAATAACATAACACTATAAATGGCAAGCCTAGGTTGGCCTTGGTGTGTCTTACTCAAATGCCACCAGAAGTGACGCCGAAGAGCGTACATGTCCTCCCACCAAGACTCTCTGACTCGACACCGTCATTTGTACATATTGTAAATATATCTTTTCTTTAATACACTTATTATTGCGTTATCTTGTTGTTTGCGTCTTCATTGTATTTCCTTACTAATTATTGTTCAACCCTGCAACCACAACAGTTGGCGACGAGATATGAAGCGTCAAATATAACAGTTTGACGAAGAACTATTTAAAAAAAAGTACAACGCAAGGGTTGACCATTATTTTTAAGGAATGCAAAGTGTTGACGAGCAAACGGATTTTACGCTAAAGAGAAGTTTAAACTCAAGTGAAAAAAAACTCTAACGTGGCAAAAGCGACAATTTACGCCGTTTTCTGGGAATATGACTTGCAAACGAATGTAAAAGTGAATTTTTGTTTGTCGCTACACGACAAATCTTACTAAAGGACCAACTTCCAAACGAAAAGCGAACTTTGTTCTGTCGAAAAAACGACAGGTCAGACCCGTATTACGAAAAGTAAGGAAGTAACCTACGAAAAAAGTTCACCAGTGAATTCTAATTACTGTTCTCCGTAAACAAAACAACAACTAAAGGACTTTTTAATTAATGTTTTGGTTGACGTCGGTACTAAAAGGAAATACCACAGCTAAAACTAAAATTCAAGGAAAGGATTTTTTTTTCTTGAAGTTGTCACTAAATAACGGATAATACAGTAAAACATCACGGAAAAAAGGTAATCTCAATTTAAGAGGTATTTTAATTACTAAAATACTAGAGAAAACACCCCAAAGAACTACATGTACTGCATACATTTATTCAATTGTGACTCGATTAAAAAAAAAAAACTTTTATTTTGTGGAAAGAGTTACTTATTAGTAAGTGCCTAAAAACGGAAAGTCAATTCCATTTCGTGATTCCAGATAAACCTGCTTTATTTTTTTTGCAGCGTGACTCGCAAAAAGAATATATTATTGCTAGCAGCAATATTATTATTGAAAACAGGAGCTTACAGCAATTTGCTTTTTTGTTGTAACCCAAACCGGTGTATATGGTACATGGTACAATATTTTTGTTACTACACACTAAAAAAAAACAAAAAAAAACATGGAAGACTTATCAAAATTGTTCATGCAATTTTTACAAGCACAGGCTGAGCGGGATGAACGCAGACAAGCTACACAAAACGAGTTTTTGCAAACACAAATACAGGCACAGGCTGACCGCGAGGAAAAGAGAGAGGACAGATTATTGAAATGGCAGCAGGAACAAGAAGAAAAGCAGAAAATGGCACAATTAAAGCAGAAAAAACTGCAATTGGAACAGGAAGAAAGGCATAAGAAACTACAGTTGGAATATGAAAAAAGACAAGAGGAACGTTTTGCTAAAACACTGGAACTACTAAAGAGTAATCGAGAAAATGTCGATAGTGTTAATTTCTCCCATACAACTATTTTTAATAGCATGGACACATTTCATTATGTGCCTGAGGAAGAGAAGAATTTTGAAGCATACTACACAAGATACGAGGATGTTTTTCAACTTGACTGTAAAAATTTGCCAAATAGTCAGAAAGTGAGCCTCTTACTCAGAAAATTGGGTACATCAGAACACAGCAAATTCGTAGATTACATATTACCTAACAAAAACTGCGGAATTAGAGTTCATGGAAGCTGTAAAATTACTAAAAGAATTATTTAATCCAAATATATCTCTTTTTCATAAAAGATAGCTGTGCGTGAATCTAAGAAAGATGGACAACCAATATTATTTGACATACGCATCAGTTGTCAATAAAAACTGCGATAATTTTAAGCTTGCAGAACTAACGGTAGAAGATTTTATATGTCTAATCTTCGCTCAAGGGTTAGTTTCCACGAAAAATGCAGAAATACGCAGACGAGTGTTGTCTAAGCTGGAATCTGAGCAAGATTTAACCCTCCAGAAACTAGCAGAGGACTATGAAAGGGCCATTACACTAAAAAAGGATTAAAAAATATAGAAGAATCCGGAGTGGCATATGTAAGAAAAGTTAGAAAACCATACGCACCAACCAAGAACTTTACAAAGAAAAGCAATGGAACGGGATATTCCAAAGATAATAACCATAAATATAGTACAGAATATAACAAGCCTCTTCCTAGATATAACTGTAAGAGATGTGCAGAAAAGCATTGGGAATCAGATTGTCCTTATAAGAAGAAAAAATGCTACATTTGTAAGAAGGTGGGACACAAAAGCGATTGCTGCAGATATAAAGATTACACCAGAAAGAGAGTACAGCAAACAAAATCAAATACAAAATTAGACAAAGATCGGCGAAAATACGTAAAAGTGGAAATATTAAAACATCAATAAAGTTATAACTCGACTCCGGCTCCGATGTTTCTATAATAAACCAGAATACGTGGAAAAAGTTGGGGCAACCGGCCATGATGAAAACTAGTAAAGCAGCCCGGACGGTAACTGGTGGTGGTATAAAGTTTGAAGGAGAAGTTGTCCTCCCGATAAAATTGAAAGGGATTTCGAAGAAAATAAAAATATTCGTACTAAAAAATAGTGAAAATCTGTTTGGAATAGATTTAATTGAGAAATTCGGACTATGGGATAAGCCAATCAATACATTCTGTAAAAAATTAGAATGTTCTTCTCCAACAACAGTAAATATAAAAGACGATTTAAAAGAATTATTTCCTGAGGCATTCACGACTAACTTAGGTCGCTGCAATAAATTCAAGGCCTCGTTTGAACTTAAAGAAAACGGCAGCCCAATTTTTAGAAAAAAGCGAAATGTTCCGTTCGCTGGGTTGGAAAAGATTGATAAAGAATTAAATAGATTGAAACAGACGGGAATTCTATCAAAATTGGAACACAGCGAGTGGGCAGCCCCCACCGTATACGTAAAGAAAAAGAATGACGAAGGTAGAGTGTGCGCAGACTTTTCGACCGGGGTCAACTCCCTATTAAAAGATCACCATTACCCCCTACCAAGCCCAGAGGAAATATTCACGAAGTTGAATGGGGGTAATATCTTCTCCAAGATAGACTTGAGCGACGCGTATTTGTAAATACCGGTCGAGGAGAATTGCTCAAAAATACTATGCATCAATACGCATAAGGGATTATACAAATACAACCGATTCCCTTTTGGCATCAAAGTAGCGCCTGCCATCTTTCAGCAAGCGATGGACACTATGCTAAGTGGTATTGAGTGCGCATGTGCATACCTGGACGACATTGTTGTCAGGAGCAAATCCCTAGAAGAACATAAGGAACATTTGACACAAGTATTTACTCGAATACAAGAATTCGGTTTTAAAGTAAAAGAAAGTAAATGTGACTTTTGTATGAGCGAGATTAAGCATCTTGGACACATAATACACAAACATGGACGACGTCCAGACCCAGACAGATCTGCGCCAATAAAAAATATGCCAGCACCCGATAATGTAACAACCTTGCAGAGTTTCTTAGGACTCGCAAATTATTACCAATCTTTTATTGAAGGAATGCATAACTTGCGAGCCCCCTTAAATAATCTGCTTAAAAAGGATACACCGTGGAACTGGACGCAAGAATGTCAAACCGCTTTTGACAAAATTAAGAGCGCACTAACATCCGAATTATTCTTAACGCACTTTGACACAAACTTAAAAATAGTCGTCGCTAGTGACGCAAGCTCCTACGGCTTAGGAGCATGCATTCAACATATTATGCCGGATGGGTCTAGAAAACCAATAGCGCACGCTTCGAGAACGCTGATACCAGCCGAAAGGGCATATTCACAAATCGAAAAAGAAGCGTTGAGCATAACCTTTGCCGTGACTAAATTTCACTGATATTTATATGGTAGACAATTCATACTTGAAACCGACCATAAACCGTTAGTCACGATCTATGGATGAAAAAAAAGGATTGCCGGTATACACCGCAAATAGATTGCTGCGCTGGGGTACAATACTACTTAATTACGATTTCCAGCTACAACATCTAGGATCAAAAAAGATTTGCCATGCGGATGGACTGTCAAGACTGATACCACAGAAACACAATCTGGAAGAATCAGTCATTGCGGCAATTCGGACAAATGTTGAAGTAAAAAATATGGTAGCAAACATCATTAAGGAACTACCCGTAACTTTGTCGGACATTAAAAGGGAAGCCGAGAAAGACGAATATATAAAGGACATAAAAGAGAAAATTATAACGGACACAAAGGTGCAGGAAGTTTTCTCCATATGTGACGATGTGTTACTGTACAGCGAGAGAGTGGTAATACCCAAAACATTGCAGAATAGGATGTTAAGAGATTTCCACACAGGACATCCGGGGATAAATCGAATGAAGTCGTTAATGAGAAGCTACGTGCACTGGCGTAACATGGACACTGACATAGCGACAACAATTGATAAATGTAAAGGATGCCAGTTAGCGGCAAAATCTCCACCTATAGTACACAAACCTTGGCCGAAAACCGACCAACCATGGTCGAGAATCCACATGGACTTCGCTGGTCCAGTAGGTGACAACTATTATTTAATTGTAGGGGATAGTTTCACAAAATGACCGGAGGTAATGCGTTGCAGGAATCCAACAACGAACAACTCAATAGGGTTCCTACACAAGTTGTTTGCAAGATTCGGTGTACCAGACACACTGGTCACTGACAACGGAACGCAGTTCACATCCGCAGAGTTTAAGGAATTTTGCGACACGTTCTGAGTGAAGCACATCACGACTCCGCCGTATCATCCAAGGTCGAACGGCCTCGCGGAAAGGTTCGTGGACACGCTAAAACGAGCGTTAAAGAAATCCACTGGAACACCAACAGAAAAAGCTTTGCAACAATTCTTGCAAGTATATAGGATTACACCACATCCTAGTACACCATCAAACATATCACCAGCTGATCTAATGTTTGCCAGAAAGGTAAAATCAGCGTTTGACAAACTATTGCCAAGGCAGGCAATTATCCGAAACACTACACACACGAGAAGAAAGAAATATAACTCGGGAGATCGAGTATATTTTAAGTGCTACAGAAATAACACATCTTACTGGGAATGTGGAGTAGTGGATAAATGCATTGGTGATTGTACATACATGATTAAAGGTCCACAGAATATACATAAAAGGCACCTAAATCTGATAAAAAAAACGTCATATCCAAGATGATGATGATACGACAACAGTCGAAGAGGAGGACACCATAGATATCAATCTTTTAATTTTTAACCGCCTCAAAATGCACCTGAACCCCGAAGATCAGGTAGGAAAAGAAAAGTGAATGAACCATTAATGGTAAACACAAAAAGAAAAATATATTGAAATCTGTGTGACTTCAAATCTTGGGAGGGGGTGTTGTGGTGGCAACCACTTATTTGCATATGCGAATAACATAACACTATAAATGGTAAGCCTAGGTTGGCCTTGGTGTGTCTTACTCAAATGCCACCAGAAGTGACGCCGAAGAGCGTACATGTCCTCCCACCAAGACTCACTGACTCGACACCGTCATTTGTACATATTGTAAATATACCTTTTCTTTAATACACTTATTATTGCGTTATCTTGTTGTTTGCGTCTTCATTGTATTTCCTTACTAATTATTGTTCAACCTTGCAACCACAACACTCTCCCTAGAAGCTTATTATCCAATACGATTAATATTAAGTGAAAAACGAACTTTAAATTGGTGTATTTTCCATAGTCGATATATATATATATATTATTTTTAAAATGTAATTATCCACTATATATATATATATATATATATATATATATATATAGATATATAGATATATATCCCCTACCTTCTTTATTTGTGAGAACAGATATGCTAAAAATAATCAGCTGAAACTGAACAAAATATTGTAAGAAAATAAAATTTCCACATTTGCATTACTTTTATGAAAAACATAAAAAAATTTATAACATTTTGGAAAAGTAAATTCATAATTTTCTATGTAGTGAGTCCAATATTGCTAATTAAATAGTAAATGCTTTGAAGAATGGATACGAAAATAGAGGAAAACGAGAGATAACTACGCCTTTTGCTAAAACTACGATAATTTCTTGTTACTTGATATCAATTCACCTATGGTCGATTCTACGCGCTTAAATAGTTGCTCTATATTTACAAATACTTGTTGCTTCCCCCTTTTCCCAAAATTACGAATTATGAATTTTTAAAACTTTCTTTAAAAAAAGAATGTTACATTTTGGATTTTGGAATTTCAACGCAAGATTTCCACCTATTGAGATTAGAGGTTAACTTATTTGAGATTCAGATACTTATGTTATAATATTTTGACATATTCTTGTGGCAAAGCATCGTAAATCTTATTTAGTAAAAAAAATGATTCAAAAACTTTAAAAATACTATTTAATGGTTTACCTATGAATACAAAAAATCGCTGTGAATGTCTTTTTTTTTAATTGAAAATTAAAATACTATTAAAAAAAGCTGAAAAAGTTTTATATTATTCTGCGTTGTATATGATAAAATACAGACTTTTATCTTTCTGAAAAAAAAAGTTGGTCAGGAATAATGGATTTTAACAAAATTTAATTCGTTTAAAGCACCCGACAACTTTTCTTTTTCACTTTTTGATCTTACAATATAAAACTAATCAATCTAGTATTAGTAGTAATATACTTTTTAGAAGCAGGGGGTAAATAAACCAATATTTATTGATTTAAAGTTTCATATTTTCGGCGTATAACAAAGTCCGCATTAGGATCTTTTTAAAACAATAAAATACATTTGCTTTTTTATTTTTATTCTTACATTCCATGATGCCGTTTGGCATGTGATATTTTAATTTGTTTAAATATATTTTAATTCAACAAATAAATATAAATAGGTTATTATTAAATAAGAATGCCAATATATCAATAGAATATTGATAACAAAAAAAGACGGTGACATATAGTGAATTTATCCGAACCATATTAATACAGTTGATTTGTTATAAAAATATATTAACTTTTCTTTTTGGAGAAAACAACTAATGACAGGGGCATTTTTATCGGCATAAATATGTTAAAGCAAAACAACCTGGGTCCAATATCTCGAACAGTATTGTCCTTTTGTTTAAGGGGTGTAGTGTTTGATCAACACTGTTGAAGCCATGAATTAATAATTTTTTTTTAATCTCTGAAGTATTGTTTAGTGGAAAACAATTTAGGATTATTATGAGTTCGATAGAGCAATTTGATGCAACGATTGCAGGAGATTAAATGACAAAATAATTTTTAAACAAGATATAAAAATGGAATAAAAAATGTTTTAAATATAAAAAGAAACTTCGAAGACTATATATACTTCCCAGTTGCACACAGCATGGTAGACTTCAAATCCAATGTAAAAAGGTTCTTGTGGAGCCGTTCCCAAAAATAATCTAATTATGCCCAACTTAGGCCATTAGTGATTATTACACAACCATTTTACATTCAATAATTCTCATTCTCGAGTGGATTTTTGGCCTTAATGAGTGGTTACTCGCAAGTAAAAAAAATAACAGAAATATACAATACAGTATAAATATAGCATTATATATATACTATTATAATATATATATATATATATATATAATATTATATTATATATATATAATGTTATATTATATATATAAAATGTTATATTATCTCTCTCTATATATATATATAAGCCTGAAGAATCCTAGAGTGGATGAAACGCGAAATATTCAGTGTAGCTTAATCACCATATATATTTTATAAATTACTAACTAGCTCTACCTACGCAGTGAGCACTTTTGAAGTAAATACTTAAAGTTTGCGCATAAATGTATACTTTAGTATATTAATTTTATGTGAGTAAATGACGTAGTTATATATATATATATATATATATATATATATATATATATATATGCTAGATTCTATCAACATCTGGCATGGAGTCTGTTTTTTAATAACATCTTGATATGACAGTCAGACACAGACATTTTAAAAGCCAAGGCCGCTTCAGATCTGATACTTTCTAATATGTCTCTTGAAATTTTCACCAACTAGATTGCTGACTGATAAAACCCCTTTTCTGTCGGAAGATATTAGGAAAGCGACGACAACAGAATCAAGAAGAGGTCATTTGTCCGACCGACCCCTCAACTCGACAACCCTTGGTGTCTGGACATTGAAAAGTTACGACCCTTTTAATTTGGCGTGACCCCCGCAATGTGACTTTATTATTAAGTTTCATTAAAAACATCTTTTCTCTCTTTTCTTTTTTCCTTTACTAATGGAGCGAGGGAAAACGCGGTAAACATTAAGTCCGATCGGTTTTTTTTATTTCTGTTTTATTTTTTTTTCTTATCATGTATTGGTATTTAAAGAAAAAAGAACACATTAGAAATAAACGCGTTTTATTAAGCGTAGCACTGAAACTTGACAGACAACTTTTTAAAGAGATTTATCCTAATAATAAGAATGCGCTATAAAACCGCGGGTGAACAAGTTCAAATTGTTTATTCAACTCATTCGTTCTATTTTTTTATCAACGGAATCGTTTTACAAGGGAACAGTTTTACTGTCATTTGACTGACCGAAGTACAGTTGACGACGTGATCCGGGTAAATAGAAAAAAAAACGCTGGCTGTGGGGTATGATTGAGTGTTCTGATCCGTCTAGGCAGTCCAACCTACCAGGGTTGCATTCTGACACTTTGGAAAGGTTTTGGTTCATTGCTAAACGCCTGATGCGCACCTACCGTGAATTCTAATAAGGTTTTCCAGTAATTTTCTGCAGGCCAGAGTACGTTTTTACACTTTTATTCACCCCCAAAAATATATATTGACACTTCAGCGTAAGGGGCCACCATTTAGGAAGGGCACTATATAAGACTGATACATTTACACATTATGCTAGTACAGTAAGAAAAACAGGAGACAGGGACAGGAATACCAAAGTTTAGTCGATCGTACAAAGAAACCAATTGAGCAAACGTTTTTCACGTCTCTAGAGTGAAGGGGTGCGATTTTTTTTATTTATCAGGTTTGTTGTGTGTATTTATACCTAGGGAGCACAAGGTATGCGTATTTGTCAGAACATAGTCCAATAAAATACGTAGGAAGCTTGCACACGGATGCAAGATTCCATGGGAATTAAGGAAGTCTCGTCCATTTTTGCTAGGTAGGAAAATTGGTCAATTATTGAATAAATATCGATTGAAAACACATTTTACAATCCTTATTGAAGGAGATATTGTTTAAAAAAGCATCCCATAATATTTTTGAAATATTTTTTCTTATTTACTGCTGTTTAAAACAACAGTAAATATGAACAAAATTTTTTTTCTAAATATTATTGATTGATAAAATTGATTTTTTTAAGTGTTCGTTTTTACCTAGCTTTGCAAGGTTTTAGTAGGTAAACTTATTTTAAAGCGTTTATTTAGTTAAAAACCAAGTAGTGTCCAGTGTTACTTTAGAACAAAATAATGCCCCGCATGAGAGGATCACATCTTGGGAGTCTTGATAATCGCCCAAAATATGAAAATTAAAGAAATACTTCCAAGAGACAATAAATTTCAATATATTTTAAATATAATTTAGGGACGGGGGGACTTTTTAAAAACTATATCTCCTTCAAAAACGAACCAACAAAATCTGAAGATACAAAGATTCTTGAATAATCGGAGTTTTTTTTTTTTGTCATTTTTATTTTTTTTACTAATCCGTTTGTGTACGGTATTAATTAAAAACATCATATAATTAAATAACAAAAATAAAAACTATCGGAAAATTCGAGAGAAGGATCGAACCCTCCCCATATATTTTTTTATTATAAAATTTTAAATACTCGAAAAATATGGTTATAAATAAAAAAATAGTCCCGCCGTCCGCATACCACAGAAGTGCCAGAAAATGTAATAGCTAAATATGATAAATATAAAAATGGTAATTACCTGTAAATAAAAAGCGAAATACATTTGGGCGCGAGAATGTGTGTTGAAATCTATCGTACATTCATTTTTATTTCTACTTTAAAATTCTTAAATCATTAAGAAAAAATATTCAATAAAGATAAAAATATTTATTCATCAATTTTATCTGAAACAGGACTTCCGTTATTTATGATATTTGAATTTCATATTTTTGGTGTTTATTATTTTGTTTTGGAGAGACATGTTTTTTTTAATCTCTCCGCCGCCTTTAATTAAAAAAATATATTATTTTTTTTTCCTTTGGAAGGAATGAAGGCTCTTTTAAACTCTACATCAACCTCAGTATTTTCTTTAATTTTCTATTTTTCAGTGATTATCGAGATTCCAAAGATGTGATCCTGTCATGTCGTAGATTTTTTGTTCTAATGTAACACTCCGCCCTACTTTTTTTTAGCTGAATAAACGCTTTAAAATAAGTTACATCACTAAAACTTACAAAGCAAGGTAGAAAACAAGGTAATGTCCAGTTCTCGGAAAATTCAAGCTACCGGAAGTGACTACAGTTGATTATATAATGCAACCAAACGGAACGGAGTCAAGATAGGATAAACGAAACCATATATTCATTAAAAAAGTAACTTTAGTTTTCACACGTTAAGTTTTATTACTAAACAACAGCACACAAAAGAAAACAGTCCTTGTATTATCAAATAATTAAATAAATATTGTATTCAGAAAAAAAGACATAGTTGTAACACTTCCTGTGTAATCATGAAACAAAAGAAAATAAAACACTTATTGTATTATCAAATAATAAAACAAAAAGAAAATGTTCAATTTGTATATTTCTTTAGTCGTTTTGAAATAATATATGAAATATATTTACACGTTTCGTGTTATCAAATTTATAATTATTTTAGTTAAACTCTTCTTGTGTTATCAAATATTAATATATTATAAAAAGTAATTTATTAACTTTTTATGTTAGTGTTAAAACTAAATTAATTATTTTTAATAAAATATTTGCTTTATTGCTGGATAATACAAGAAGTAATTTTTTTGTTGAAAGCCATTTTTATTTTGTTTCCTGATGAGACAAGAACAGTTAACACAAAATTATTTTTTTGAAAAATATCTGTTTTATTATTTTATAATACAATAAGATTTTGTTTATTTAAAAGTTTTTATTTTGTTTCCTGATGACAGAAAAGTGTAAAAACTAAATTATTTTTTCTGAAAAGAAACTATTTGTTTCATTATTTGATAATACAAGATGTGTTTGTGTTTTTGTTTTGTAGTAACACGAGAAGTGCTAAAGCTACAGTATTTTTTAAATAAATATATGAGTTCCCTTTTTGTGTGTTCTGATTCCGTGAGCCCGTTCCATTTGGTTACTTACATAATCAACCGTCTCCATTTCCGGTAGCTTGATTATTTCCAAGCACAGATCTCGAAGATTACTGAAAACTAACACTTAGAAAATGAAATTTTATCTTTTTTAAAGCAACAGTAAACAAGTAAAATATATTTTTAAATATTATGGGGTTGCACTCCCTTTTAAAAACAATATCTCTTTGAAGACCGGTCATAAAATTTATTTTCAATCGATATTTATTCAATAATGGACCAGTTTTCCTACCTAGCAAAAGTGGACGGGTTTTCCATGGACGAGCTTTCATGGACAATGGACGAGGTTTCCGGGTACCATTCCGTGTATATTGGACAGAGGTTAGTGGAGCAATAGTATCGTTTTGACGTCAGCAAATTTCCATTAGGAATCGATATTGCCTATGGTAATCTGCTGTTGGGTCGTTTAATGAAATGACACATAGCTTCAAGTGCCAAATTTATATTCACAAAACACTTTTCTCTTTTTGTATACCACAACGTGATTGACACATATATATTTTATATTAAATCTGTTTTTTTTTCCTGAGAATGCATATTCCGGAAAACAAAACTTACGGAATATTGTTATATCTTCCAGAGAAAAAATAATTTGGTTGATTTCGCTTTACTCACTCGAAAAAATAGTGTGAAATCAAATATAAAAATGATTAAAAAGGAATATCAACATTATTATTTTTTTTACTACGCATTAATAAACGTCGATAATAAAATGAACTTTTCAAAATTGGAATTGGTAATCTTTTCATTGTTTTTTGAATACGTTAGTCGTTTTCCCCATTGATTATATCAAATCAACACAGCTATCTCTTTATCTGATAGTAATCAGATGATGGAAAGATAAATGAAAATATTGGATTTCAAACACGTTTTGAATTTAAAACTAACCAATCCCTGTCTTTTCTTCTTTTTTTCTATAACTTAATAAAAAAAAAAAACACTTCGTAAGTTTGCATGAAGGCGGAAAAACGTAGAGTGTTTTATAAATTAGATTAATATATTTCATCACACTTTGTCCAGCACTCTCTTACTTTATATATATATATATATATATATATATATATATATATATATATATATATATATATATATTTGTAGTCATCGACATACTGTCCTGTTTCGTTGTATCGGAACTCATCAGTGCCGCTAGACTGTACTTCTCCCAAGCCAAGGATCAAACCTAGAACTGTCGTGTTGACAGTCGGCAGCTCTACCTCTCGACCACGAAAGCGACGCTCGCCATAAAAAAAAGCATCCGTCCGCTACTTACATTGCTCAAACTGCCTGTTTGTAAACACACCGTGAGCTTCGCATTTTTAAGTCAATTAAGTAGCGAGTGATATTATTTACGACAGTGCTCTACCCATATATATATATATATATATATATATATATATATTCATATATATTTATATATATATTTATATATATATATATATATTTATATATATATATTCATATATATACTTAGATATTTATATATATTTATATATTTATATATATATTTATGTATTTATACATATATTTATATATATATTTACATATATATATTTATATTTATATATATATATATTTATATATATTCATATGTATATATATTTATATATATTTATATATATATGTATATATATTTATGTATGTATATTTATATATATATATATATATATATATATATATATATTTATGATATTTCAAAAAATTGATACCATTTTACAATGCAATAACTTTTCCAATTCCTGTTTGCATGAAAATTCTAGCTTTCGTCCACAGCGATCAACATTTTAAATTGAATATTTGGTGTGTGTTATATTTATCAATATATAAATGCCACTCAGTAAAAAAACAGATGTTTCTTGTGCTGGATTATGGCTCATCACTGTCGACCACAATATGCAGTATGGCTTTATTCTTTAAAAACTCAACATTGGCGTTTCAAATTTAAACAGATCCCCCTAAGACGCAAACAATTATATTGAACTCAATTCAAACACGTATATTTGATATTTATGAGATCATTTACGAGAATCCGATAATTATAATGTTATAATTATATTGTATTATTATAATTACGTTATTCAGGTTTAAGGAATAACTGTTATATTGTTTAAAATATTATCGTTTATAATACCTCTTATTGTATATTTTCTGCTGAATTGACCGATAAATCCCCCGCTTCCTTTGCTTGTTCTTTTTTGTTCTTTTTTTTACATGGGGGTCACCACTTATCAAGGCCCAGAAGCCACTCGAGGCTGCAGCTCATTTAACCCGATAATCAACTGTCTTCATCACATTGATATTCAAATACATTTTTATAATAACCCTTTTATTTCGAGTAGCTGCTGTCACTACAATCTTGTGGAACAATTAATTTTGAATTATTTCCTTTTATCTACATCTTTCATCTTTTCAAGCCTAAGAGCAATACTTATCTCCTATATTTCCCATAATCATATTTCGTTGTTTTTAGCTTTTACGACAATTGGCTTCATACTTTGTCTGGAGATATTTCTATATGAACAAAATTAAAACTTTGTAGTTTCACTTTTTCTTTATTAAGCATTTTCATAGATTTTTTTGAATGTACCGGTCTTATACTCGTGCAGAAAATGCAAAAGATTATAAAAGAAAAATGAAGAATCGAAACAAACCTGAAGAATCGGAACAAATACGCGTATATTGTAGTCGAATGCCGATAATGTTATAACATCCTCGGCCACACTTTTATAGGTCACCCACCCTGGCTTAGACTTCAGTATTTTACCGTTTTCTTTGTTCATATTTTCTCTCAATCAACGACGTAACTAAAAATTGTATTTACCACCTTCCTCAACCTCGTGAAACTCCAAACACAAGTAATAAAATGTAAATAGTATAATTTCCGTTTTAACCTTGTATTTCTCAAAAAAAAATACACATCGCAATTCACATGCGACGTTTATTCACACTCTATAACTCCTCGTTGTGTTGTCATCCGCACCCGTCCGTTTCAGCAGAATATGGTGTATCTCCTGTGTAGTGGAGCTAATTAGCCTGGCCAGGGTGATATGGGAGGATAGCAGTTGTCTGTCCAACACTCTTCCCTCTTCTCCATGCAGCTAGAGGAAAAAAGGGTTGTCGATATAGATTGGGTCTAACTTTGCGGCAGGAGTTGCCAGTGATGGCAATATAGAATCGAGACACCTTAGGGATCCCTCTCTTAATTTTCTGACAGGGTTTTCTCTTAGTCTTTTTCCTGATGAAGTAATCCCGCAAGAAAGCGGGAATTTTGTATCAGAGTTGCTTTCTCCTTGATGGACTCACATCCAAAGTTGACGAAACCCGCTTAGCAGGTAATAATTCTTATTTAATATCCGACTTTTTCGATCAATACTAGGTAAAGACATTTTGAAATCTAATTTCCTGAAACATGTTGTGTCTATATAAGAAGTGCATTTATTATCACCGAAATCCTGTTAGCGTCTAAAACAACACGATTCCAGAAAAAGCTAAAACCTTTATTACGTTGACCCTTGTGGCTATTTGAGAATACATTAAGTTAGAATGCGCTAAAATTTAACTTCTAGAAATTATTTAATTAATTACAATTTAAAGTCATAAAAGCAAAAAACACAAGAACGAAATAATACTACTACTAGGAAGGCAAAATGCTTTGTAAATTAGAAATAACTTTTTTTTTGGTACTTTGTGGATTGTTTGAACTATTATTTTCATCTTATAGTTTTTCCACAACGTTTCGGTCGATATAACCCCCGCCTCTCTTACGGTGCATTTACACTGGATGTTATTGGTGAATGGTAAGAAATGTTTGGCATTTTGCTACCCCAACGAACATAGCTGTTAGAAATTCAAAAAACGCAAATAGCACAAGTCTGTTTCTATATTTTTTAATCTGGTCTATTCCATTTTTTTGATATGATGATTGTATATTTTTAAAATAAGCATTGATAATTGTTTTTTGTATTTTTTCTCATCATTGGTTGTTTTTTCCACAATGTTTAGGCCTATGTAACCTCCAACCGTCTTAACACTGGTTATTGGTGAATCATCATTGGAGGAAAAACAAGATGAGAAGAATAGTCCAAACAATCCGAATAATACAAAACTAATTATCAAGCCTCACCTCAAAAATATACAAACATCATAGAAAGACGAAATTTAGTAAATTAATAGTCAGCGTTGACTGGCGAGCCAAGGCGAAAGGCCGGTTAGGGGTTGACAGAACGACAGTGAATTATCAGCGATAGTACAGCTGAGCGACAGATCAAGACAGCGGCGAATTATTAGCGAGAGTAATAGCTGAATCGATGTAATCGCTGCCCCAGAGAGAACAACGCGGGCACACAACGTATGAAAATATCGCAAGGAGGGCAAAATATGAGACAATATATATATATATATATATATATATATATATATATATATATATATATATATATATGTATGTATATATATATATGTGTATATATATATATATATATATATATATATATATATATAGTAATTTATAAAATATATATGGCGATTAAGCAAAGCGAAACAAAGAAAACTAACTAGCTCTACCTACGTATTGAGCACTTTTGAAGTAAATACTTAAAGTTTACGCATAAATCTATACTTTCGTATATTAATTTTATGTGAGTAAATTAAGTAGTTATATATATATACTATTATTATTATTATTATTATTATTATTATTATTATTATTATTATTATTATTATTATTATTGCTGTTGTTGTCTTCGAGAAATGGGAGGTCTCATTTTTCCCTACATTAGCTCTTTACTACAAACTTGGTTGAACTTTCCATTTTTTATATCTTGTTTCGTCATAATCTCCGCCATTTCCAGTCGGTTTGACGTAGCGTAACAGAATTGGTTGCTATGTTAACTTGCACCTAATCAGAAAAAAAAAAACGTCTCTCCCTTCCTAAACAGATTCTGGGAACTTTTGAGCATCATTAATTTTATTATAACTTTTGTTTTACTGAACGAAAATTGAGCTTTCTTTTTCAAAATATAGCTGAGAATGTGACATATAAACTGTAACAAGTGTTTTTAATTAGATCACAGAATAAGTGAGCGATGATGCTTTAAAGCAGTTCTGAATGACTAAACCACTTAACCATATATTAAAAACGGTTGTGTTTGAATTATATATATATATATATATATATATATATATATATATATATATATAACATGCTTTATTAACTACTTGTTCTTATATATATATATATATATATATATATGTAACTACTTCATTTACTCACATAAAATTAATATAGGAAAGTATGAATTTAATTTATGCGTAAACTTTAAGTATTTACTTCAAAAGTGCTGAATACGTAGGTAGAGCTAGTTAGTAAGTTATAATATACATATGGCGATTAAGCTACACTGAATATTCCGCGTTTCATCCACTCAAGGGCTCTTAAGGCTTATGCGGGAATTTTCTGGTTGTCTGTCGTTTTTATTTACGCACCTTCTATTGAGATTTTAGTTAGCCAATAAGATTTCTATTTCTGCGCCCTTCCTATCAGTCAATCAACATGCATTGATAAGCAGTGATTTCATCGTAATAAAAAGTTTTGCGCACATAATCATGTTCAATGTTTTTGACTGCTGATGGTGTATGACACCAATGATTTCGACGATCGTTTTTATAACCAGAAGTTATGGTGAGAAACCAACGAAAAACTTCCAAAACTTGTCTAATTTTGGATATAATCAGTTCGCCGCCATCTTTGTTACTGGCAATAAAACGTCAGGATCGTACTGCCCTGCTTCGTCGGCACACCATCTTTGTTCAACATAATATCTCAGCACTTAACAAATCACTATTCAATCTCGGGTTGTTCCTAACTTATAGATAATAAAACCACCATTTAACATGAAAATCTTATAATTTCATCCTTGGATCTAAATGAAGATTTTGTATAAGTCACACCATTTCTACATTGTTAAAGGAAAGAAAACTTGTCGTCTTAACAATAACCAAGAGAAAAGAATTAGATGGATTTGATTAACAAAACGTTTCTGGTGATTAAATGAAAGGATTGTGTCACCAATCAAAAAAATCAGAGACCGTGTTAACCAATAGCTAGTATCGTGAGTAATCTGCAAACGAAGTGTAAGCTGACTCTGACATGAACTAAAATTGTTTCAAAAGGGAATTGCGAACCACGAATTATATCACAAACCTCTATTCGTAGGTAATCACTGCTCGATCTCTCTTTCCTTCAAACTTAGAGCTATCAAAAACCTATTTAGCAACAAACACTGATATTTGAATCCTTGTCCGTTTTGATAAGTCACAATCCATAAGAATGAATTAATTTTTATGTTCGCACAGCGCCATTGGTAAATATCGAAATGTTTTGTCGGCGTATCATTCACTTGACGATGAATTTATTCAAGCGTTTTAATCATTGTAAAATGTTCGTATGCGAGGCACACAATATAATACAAGTTTTCAAAGTGGACGCATATTCACATCAATTCAATAATCGGTTCACTGAGCTGCAATTCATCCTGAGAATAACTCTATAGTTATGAAAGTCTTGGTAAAAATTGCTTTTTGATGATATTGTTTCATCGCTGTCTGCAGACTAGAGACATTGTCCCGACGCCATGTAAGGCTAATAATTGATAAAATATGAGAACATTCTTACCTGGGATTTCAAAAGTTGCGATAAAATTCTCAGAAACATTTCTGTGTCGATAATACAAATACGAAGGAATTTGAAAACATGATTTTCTAGTAATATTTAAGTTGAACTGTTTTCCTGCACTTTTTAAGTTTTTAAGGTCACCCTGAAATATATTTATGAATATTTCACGCAGTGTATAATAGAATATAAGTATTTTTAATTCAGGTATCATGAAATTTTGTAGTTATACTGCAATTTAATCAAGATTTTGAAGAGCTATTAAATAGTACGTTTTACAATGTTTAAATGAGTTGCTATAGTTCTGTAGAAAATCTATTATATTAAGTAATTCGAAAAAAGATAAGTGCTTAATTCTCATTATTTTAATAGTAACAGTTCACCTATTTCTTCCTCCTTCGAGATCTATCCATATATTTTCACCACTGGTAAATACATACACACACACACACATGCACACATACATATATATATATATATATATATATATATATATATATGATTATGATTAGTTTTTTTTTTAAAAAAGAATTTCAGCAGAGTGCTCAATTAAAAGGAAAATCCAAATTGAAAGAGCATATTTATATTTTGTGTACAGAAAGTTGTGAGTTGAGACAGATCATTGGTACCGTCGGTTTCAAGACCGATAATAAGGTCCGTTTAAGGTATCCTTATCAAGCTCTCTTCAGCCAATATTCGTCTATCTTATAACCGGAAGTGTGACGTATATATACCTTGCAAATTCACGTTTAAATCTCGTTTTGTTAAATCCCCCCTTTTTTATCGGATGATGTAATACCTAATTTTAAACTTTGAATTATTTACATTTAAGATCTAATTTCGAAAAAAAATTCCTTATATAAATCGATTTTAATTTGAACCCAATTTAATTTTAAAATCTCTTTTCTTATGTATAAAAAAACTTTAAAATCTGTATTGATATCAGTTAAAAACTTCAAAATTCGTTTAATTATATCGAATTACGTTTAAAAATTTCCAAAAATACGTTTAAAGTTTAAAAAATAATTTAATTATATCGAATCACGTTTAAAAATTTCGAAATACGTTTAAAAATTATTTTTTAAAAACTAAATCTTTCAAGTTTTGGGGAAGTGAGTATTTATCTATCCTAAGTGATTTCCCTAGTTTATTAACATTATTATATTTTTCTATAGTTTTAAATTCGATTTTAAATTAGATTATAAATTACAATTATAAAATATAATTAAATTTTTTTTTATAAAATACATTAATTTTTAATCTATAATATAATCACGATTAAAATCCAAGTTTACCGACTAATCATTTTTGTATTTACAATATATATATATATATATATATATATATATATATATATATATATATATAAACAACATCTAAGTGTTGTTCTTTTCATTGATCCAATTTATTAGGAGCCCCTTCCTTCTATGTATGCAACTTTTCAAAGCTTCACTCCTCACATTTAAACATTTTATTTTTGGGTCATGAATGTCCCGGAGGATGTAGTATTTCTCTACGTTACAGAGTGAGCATTGACTTAATTCCGGGACGTATGCTGGTTTATGCTCTATTTTTCTCCATTTTATGGAAAAGGGTGTATTTTTCTTTAAGCTCCCACACGCGGGCAGCTAATGCTGTATTCATCCTTGTTTTATCTCTAAAGGAACTCATATGCGCGTAATATCTTTGTTTAAATTGGCCTTTTGTCATACCTATATATACTTCCGGTATATTTGTGGATTGTTCCGTTATTGTGGCCTCATAAACAAGGGATTCAGCCATTACTTGCAACCAAACGCCGACTAGAAGACCGCTATTTTTTTTCATTGTTTACGGTGCACTGCTACAGCTTCTTCTACATGTCAAAAGTTTTTACTGATTCTCTCAATAACGAAGACAAATATATATATATATATATATATATATATATATATATATATATATATGAAATAATATGCGTTATATATGCATGAATTAAAAAAATGCTTGCGAAATATTTATTTTTTAATACTTTGGATGCAAGAATTATTATACAATTATTCAGTTGCATCGAAATGCATTGCAGACGTTGTAAATAGTGGCGTCTATTTCCGAAAGAAATTTGTCCACTTTATATTGGACACATATTCAGGAATTCCAGAAAAGCGTTTTAGGAAATATTCAGTAATATGTATGTTATTTACATTATATATTTATATTCTATTTTAGAAACAGTCATACGAATAGTGTAGACTTTGGCAAACACCTTAAACATTTGGAACTTCGATTTAAGTCGAAAGATCTTGGAATCTTTATGGACGATACCCAAAAGCCTAAACGTCATTGTAGGAAATGACGAAAAAAACAAAAACAAAAACACAATAAAAAGCAGGAGAATTGACTTCACGGCATCCAATATTGACATCAATGCAATCCATGTTTAATAGTGTCATCCAAGCAACACATCCGTTCCATCGAAAATATATTGTCTAACTGAAACGTGTACATCGATGCTTCCCTGACTTTACTAATATTACGAAGCTTAAATGTGACGTAAACAAACATCTTGTTCATCGCCCCTAAACACGGCCACAAATAATATTCCTTACGTTCTAGTAGCTATGCGCGTTTTTAGAGAAACGTGAAAAAAAAAGAAACAATAGGATGATCCCGAAAATAAGACGTAAAAATTGATTCACAGCACCTGTTCACATATGCAAACAGTTGGTATATTTTTAAAATATCGTTGAGCGCGATTACCATCTATATGAAATAATTGCAGCAATCAACAGCGTAATAAAAAAATGACGCAATTAGTTAACTCAACTTGAAGTAGTACATAAATGCACGATCGAAATTAAGACTGAAGCAAAGGAAATTCCACCTTTCGCCTCCACCAGATTAAACACAAAAACAATTATTTATTTGAGAAAAAAACATATCTTCACTGAATCTTACTTATGAAGAATAGAAAGGAGGTTGTATAAGAGCCGCATATGTCCTAAAATGGAATACTGTTGCCACGCCTGGGCAGGAAGTGTACGACTGGATTTATTTGCTTCCCCACTGAGCAAATTAGGCACAAGGCCGTTTTTTAATGTGGAGAGTGAAGGGTAAATGGGGACCAGCTCCCCGGGGAGTAGGGGAGCTGGATAGTGACAATTTGTATGACCAATAACTGATTGCCACAAGGGCAATGGTCTTTGCTGTGCCCAGCCCCGAAAGCAGGGAGGGGCGAGTTGGGCAGGAATTGTACAACGCGTCGTATGTTGCCTTGAGTATTTTGAGTTCAAAACAGACTTCGAAACCTACTAGGCGATACCCTTTTCTCTTCCTTGCAACCTCTTTTTCACAAAAAAAAGACGTTTCGGGCAGGTCCTGCTCTATCGTTGTTTTCATTGCAAATGCTCGTCTGGGCTCCAATCTATCGTTTTCTTTTTTCCAAACTTTCACGAAAAACATTCATCTAGCACAGATCTTTAACAATGGTTTCTCGATACTTTATCTGTATCTAAACCTAGACAAAGATTCCAGGAAGAAAACGTCTTTCCTAGAAATGGGCGCATGTAGAACAATGGTCTGTTGGCCTGTTTTCCGGCTGTGTAAAATATGATGGCATTCAAGTCCAATGTAAACAAGTTCTATTTTGAGCCGTCCCCTTCAATAATAAAATTTTTCCCCAATCTGCACAATTACGAAACTCCCACCTTACATTCATAAACATTTATTATCGAGTGGCATTTGAGTATAGATAAGTCGTGACTTCCTTGTAAAAAAAAAACAATATATTTTCTTAACTTATTTATCTCATATTGTAGTTTAGGGATTAGTTGTTAATTACATAAAAAGTAAACTGGTTTGTAAGTCGCTTTCCTGGTGCGAGAACAATTAACATAAAACTGCTGACATACCCATTGGGCTCTATCTACAAATCAAACGTTGATTGTGGGGAAAAAATAAGAAAAAATGTACATAAAAAATTAGCACAAAAACAATAAAAACAAACATTGGTTATGTGAAATAAATAACATTCGAACTAAAACAACCAAAACAAAGAACGTGTATTAAAATCATATTAAATTATCAATTCTTCACGTCTATGATTTTTCTACACAATACCATATTTTAGGGCGAAAAGAATCGACGCTCGCCTATTTGGCGCCATTTAGGTCAAAAATACAATAGTAATATGCATTATACATATATATATATATATATATATATATATATATATGAATGCATCTACAGCATCTATACATATGTGTGTGTACGTGTATATTTATGTGTCTGTGTAAATATATGTATATTTACACATGCACATATAGATGCTGTATATGCGTGTACATATGTATGCATTTATATATTATGTGTGTGTATGTGTGTGTGTTTTATTGTCCAGACGTATTAAACTCATTTCATGGGAAAAAGGATTTAGCCAAATATAACTATCGTTTTTTTCAATTAACGAAAATCAATAATCTATCTGTAAAATGAATAAAACTAAAATATTATTACCATTTTATTGTATAATGATTATATTATCGAAGTTAAACCAAGCCTGTGACTGAATGGTTTTAGAAACTCTCTTTTTAAAATACCTGTTTTTCTTATGTGCTCGTGGAAGTAATGCATATAATAATACGCTGTTCGTAGGCATTTCTTTGTTATCACCTTTCTCATTTATTTAAAAAAAATGGGGCCGTGAAAGCGCCAAGGATAAAATGCAAACAATTGAGGAAAAACTAATGTGTTGCTAGACTATACTAAATAACTTGGGTAGGGCGGTTGCCCGATCGTAAAATACGGTTAAATATGATATTTTAATGTATGTAATAAAACGGGGCATGGGTTTCCTCAGCCAGAATCGAAATCGAAAGCAATTTTTTCTAAACAAAACAAAAAAAAAACAAAACAAATGCCGCATAGTGAGCGCGAACTGGCATAACCTTCGTTCATAAGCGAAGACATTAACGACCGGATAAGGACGACACAGACGTTATGACGCTGCAAATTTATCTTTTTAAAACCAAAGAACTACTCGACCATTCAGGCATATGCGGTTTACAAACAGCGTCGATAGCTAGGTTTTTATGGCGGCGAGTATTAGAGACTTTCTCAACATCGTCCCATAATTAATAGTCGCAGAGATTCAAATCTGGCGAACTAAATGGCCACATATTTGAAGCCACAGAAAGGAGCACCTCTCTCCTCAAGAAACACTAACAGGTCCAGGGTTCTGGATGAACACATTTTTCTTGGGATAATATTTCTTCTTAATCCAAGGTAAAAACAAAACAAAACAAAACAAAACAAAAAAAAAACTTAGATATTCCGCCGTATTGATCTTCAAGTCCACTTAATGAAATGAGGGGTCATTGCTTTAACACTGCTGGCGACAGCTCGAAAAACCATGACAAAGATAGGGTGTTTACCCTGTATGACTGGAGAAACACCAGAAGGGTCATTGACGATAACTCTCGAGTTCCTGCGGTGGAAAACTTGATCTATCACGAACTTTTTCTCATGTATAATATGCGTACGGAACAATCACGGTGTTTCAAGTGATTGGGTCACAAGGTTTTTTTTCTTTGCAAATGGTCTTAGGTTTCGCGGTCAGAATGTCATAGCATCATCTGTACCATGACTTCATCGTAATATATTTCGATACTGCATTAGAAATGGACATTTTTGTCGTATTCCGCTTTTTCGCCCGTCCAGCGATTGACTGTGATGAATTTGCTACAAGAGACTGTTACAAGCAACCGAGAAAGGTTTTGGTGCGTAGTTTATCACTTCTCGGACTGTGACCTATCCTTTACCTTCCCTCCTCTTCAAGACGATAAACAGTATAGGAACATAACCAGCAGCGTATCTGATAATGTTAGACGTCTTATGTCCGGTGTAGAATAATTCAGCAATAACAATTCTTTGTTTAAATTCTACGCTGGCACTCATTTTTTTTAGTATTTTTAGGTGACTATTCTGCAATATAAGTACAGCAACTAACATTCCGCTTAAAACAAAAACTACACACATATATATATATATATATATATATATATATATATATATATATATATATATATATATATATAAGAGAAAGAAAATGAAAACTGTAAGTTGAACTTTATAATCAAAATTTAATGTTCGACTGAATACTTCAGAAAGCAATTTACAAAGTCCTTATTCCGCGGAGTTTCACAGAATGCTATTCTTTTATTCTTCTCATCAGAGGACGTAAAGAAATCCGCAAATTATATTTGTAGCAATGCTAGAATTTGCTAGTTAAAGCAGTAAGTGAAACCGCAGTTTATTGTAGTTATACATTGCCAAATAAAAAAGTGAAAAAAATGTTGGATATGTAAAACTCTGAAAAAACAAACAAACCGCGCATAATATTTCAGCTTGCACGAAGCTCCTCTCAAGTTGGTCCAACATGCAAAATAGTTCTTTAGAGAGAATGTATTCCAAAATAAATCTAGCGTGACGATGCATATAATCCGATTGGAAAGTTTTCAAAACAGCTGAAATAATGAAAATTGTTTTTTTTTTTCGAGCACTGCAGTACCATAAGGAGAAGTCTGTCCCACGTCAAATGGGGCGTAATAATAATAATAATAATAATAATAATAATAATAATAATAATAATAATAATAAAGTGAAAACCAGTATGAGAACATTCATCATCGGCTTAATTAGAAAAAAAAAATCTACTCTCTATTGCGTATGGAGTTTTTGTAATTCGGTTGGGATTAAATTTTCTTTATATAAATACTGGTATTAATATTAGTTTGAAATTTACCATTGCGTATATCAGGTAAACACTACATCCCTCTGTTTTCATTCATACACACACACACACACACACATAAACACACACACACACACTCATATATATATATATATATATATATATATATATATATATATGATTGAAAGGAAAATTCTTGCAGAATTTTAATTTTGATTTATAATTATGTATTTTCAAATGAGTTTTCGTTATAATATCCTAACACTATATATCATTTTAAAGAGAATTTTTAACTTCATCTAATCGTTTAAATTACAGTCGTTTTAAAACAATTATTTCTTCTTTTCAGAACGTCGCATAAAATAAAGGCAAAAAAGGAAATTGGCACAATGTTCTTATTTCTATACAAATTAGGTCTAAACGTTGCTAAAACAGCTCGCGATATCCGATATCAACGTATCGTTTGGCCCAGAAACCACTACGGAACGCCCAACCCAATGATTAGAAAATTTCACGAACGATTTGCGAGAACTTGCTTCTGAATTAGACTAATCCATTCGACGATTTTAAACCACTTGAGCGAGATCGGAAAAACAAAAAACATTGATAAATGGGTGCCTCACAAATTGAATGACAACCAAATAAATAAAAACGCCGTTATGAAGTGTCATCTTCCCTTCTTATACGCAACAAGAATGACCCGTTTCTCCACCGGATTGTAACTTGCGATGAGAATTATGTTCTTTACGACAACCACCGTCGTTCAGCTAAGTGGTTAGATGCCGATGAAGCTCCATGACACTTCCCGAAGGCAGAGTTTCACCAATAGAAGGTCATGATAACTGATTAGTAGTCTGCGACCGGTCACATTCATTACAGTTTTTTGAATGCGGGCGAAAAAATTACGACGGAAAAGTACTGTCAACAAATGGATGAAATACATAAGAAACTCTGACAACAATACCTAGCATTGGTCAATAGAGAAGGCCCATTCTCCCCCACGACAATACCTGACCTCAAATTGCTAAAGCGACACGACAGAAGTTGAACAAATTAGGCTTCGAAACTCTGTTGCATCTGCCATGATTTCCAGACATCTCACTTATCGACTATTATATTCAAGCATCTCCACAACTTTCCGCGTAAGAAATGCTTCAAAAACCAAAGCAATATCAAACATGATTCAGCGACTTCACCGCTACCACAAAGCAATATTATTACGTTACTGACATAAATGATTTTGTTTTGCGTTGGCAAAATTGTGTTGATTTAGATGGTACTTATTTCGATCAATTAATTTTGGAGCTGAGATATGTTCATGTGAATCTTCTTGTCAACGCATATAATAGTAAAGTGCGCTCGCGCTCATTGGCTACAATGAATGAGTGTTTTGTTTTACATAGGATTCACAATGGTCAGGCCCGGAGGCCATTCGAGGAACGGGTTATAGCATGTAGTGTACTCAATGGGACTTTTTTTTACATAGGCGTCACCACTTATCGAGACCGAGAGGCCACTCAAGGATAAGGGTTAAAGAGTGAACAGTAGTAAAAAGGACAATATAGTAATCGATAGTAATGGAAGTTCGGTAAATCTGTTAATTTAAGTCGAACGGCTCTCATCAGAAACTTGTTTACGTTGGACTTGAAGACAACCATATTATAGACAGCTGGAAAGCAGGAAAACGGAAGACAATTCCACAGACGTGCAGTTCTAAGAAAGAAGCTTTGTTTATGAAATCTACGTTTAGGTTTAGGCACAGATAAAGATAGTGTTTTCAGTTGACGAGTGTTTCTTGTGAAAGTTTGGGGAGGGGCGACCATAGATTGAAGCTCAGTCGAACACTTTCCATGAAAATAACGATAAAGCAGAGACAAACTCGCACCATCTCTTCTGTAAAATAGATGTTGCAGCGAAGAGAAAAGGACATCTGTCACGAGGCCATGAAGTCTATTTATAACCCTATCAAGGCAGGGCAGGCCCTTTCTAGCAGCTCCTGCTCAGATGTGGCAACAGTATTCCATCTTTGGGCGTACCTGGCTCTTATATAGATACTGAATTGCATTAGCAGTGAGATATCTACTGGATCGATAGAAGGACCCCGCCATTTTTCCAGCGGCCTTGGCAACAGGATGTACGCATTCCACTTAAGGTCAGGAGTAAAGGTCAAGCCCAGAAGCTTGTCAAAACTTGAGGACTCCCCAAGACGAGAGCCATTCATTTTAATTGATGCCAGATGGGGATCAGAACGTTGATGATGTAAAGACAGAAGCTTGGTGTTAGATGCATTAAAAGTAACCAGCGACTTCTTTCCCCATTGTACAACGTGATCAAGATCAGAGGAGAGAGAATCGGAGAGAACTTGGTGATTTATTGTCTTAGATGTGCGACTATAGATTGCAGTGTCCTCAGCAAAAATGTCTACGAATGATGTAAGTGTGTGATTAGGAAGATCATTAATGCAGACCAGGAAAAGAGTTGGTCCCAGGACAGACTCCTGAGGGACTCCAGCATTAATACTGTTAGCTTCTAATTTTTCCCTATCAACTACTACTCTTATGAATCTTTCAGAGAAAGATTATTTAATAATTGAGAAGACATTTCCAGCAATACCATAGCTGGAGATTTTGTGAAGTAGGTCTTTATGCCATACCCTATTAAAGGTCTTTGATATGTAAAGAGCAATTGCCCTAGAAAGGTTTCCTCTGTCGAGAGATTCGCTAATCCTATGAGATATAACTGTAAGCAAATCTGCTGTAGATCTAGCAGAACGGAAACCATATTGTGTGTCATTAAGAAGGTTATTTTTGCTGAGATGGTTGATTACTTCTCTATTTAACAGATTCCAGCAACTTACTCATAACGCACAGGAGACTTATTGGCCTGTACTAAGAGGGGGGTGAATTTTTAAATACAGGGCATACTGATGCGATTTTCCAGGGTGATGGGAAGCAATTCTCCTTAAGACAATGTTTAAACAGTTGTGAAAGTAGGACGCTATTTCTGGTTGAAGTTTTTTGAATACTATAATTGGAATACCGTCAGGGTCTGTTGTTTTCTGGAATCAAGGTTTTTGATTAGCTTGGCAACATCACGAACAGATATTTGTATATCACATAGTGTGTTTTCTGATAAAGGAGGAAATATTGGAATAAACTTGTAAAGATCGTTAGTAATAGCAATTTAGTAAATTGAATTACTTAAGGGGGCGTTTCATCAAGAATTAGTTTATGTTGGACTTGAAGACAACTGAGATTTAGTAAGCTGGGAAGCAGGCAAATAGCAGAGACTTCGATAGGCGTGCCGTTCTAAGAAAGAAGCTTTGTTCATGGAATCTACGTTTTGATTTAAGCACAGATAAAAGTTCCGAAAATTATTAACAATGGTTTAAGCTAGACGTGTGTTTTCATGACAGATTGGCGAGGGGGCAGAAATTGGAGGTCAGAGGAGCATTTGCCATGGAAATAACGATAAAACAAAGGCTGACTCGTAAGGTCTCTTCTGTGGGAATGAGGTTGCAGTGAAGATAAAAAAGCATCCTCCACTAAACTAGGAAGTCTATTTTTAACTCTGATGGCCTTGGTCACATAGGGTAGAATTAGATGCAAAAATTCTTGGCAAATAAGTTTGCTTTGTCTGGTTACGGTTGGGATAGAACGCACGCTTCTGTTCATGATTCTCTTTACTATTTTTTCAAAACAGTTGAGAACCAAGCCGATGCTCAGCTACTTTACATTCAAGTGAATGAGTACATAATTCGCTTGCATTATTTATTACTCCCTTAAAGTGATTGCTGACAGTACTGAAAGCGGCGTTATTCTCAGTACTTCTGTTACGTTGGCAGCTATGAAGAAAGTGATTTCTTTGCTCAATGGCAGCGGCATATTCTGGAGAGAACTACAGCTTGCTGTTAGGTTTTTGCTGGACTTTTGTCGAGGCTATGAATCAGTCTATACGTAAGATTAACAATTCTGTCAGGTCTGATACTATAGACGTCACATTCTTTTTAAACATAGAACGCAGATGTAGATCAAATATAAAGGTACAGAAGCTATCCCAGTCAGACATAGAGTATCAATCTACTGTACGATGGTGAGGTACGTTTGCGGACTTACTACATTTATTTTTTATCTTAACTGATACAACCGAGTGGTCGGAAGAACCCAAAGGACACAGAACGGAAGATGAACCTAGCCCAGAGCAAGTTGTGAAAAAGAGGTCTAGAAGGCTTGCATACTGACCGTTACTATCGGGCACACATGTGGGTTAGCGAACAATCTAGAAATGGGGAAACCGTGACAGAATCTCCCCTCATCATCTATCTAGTTTGAATGAGTCAACCATTCCACATTGTGGACATTGAAGTCACCACAGTTGTAAATGTTAGCCGAAAGATGAGTAGACAGTATGTGGTCAATTTTCTCAGATATACTCTTAAAGATATTAACCCCGTTGTTGTGGGGGCGATAGAGCGCAAATATAATGCGGTGGTGTAAACAAGTCCAACTCGCAAGGTAAATTAGGGTCTTCTCTGGAGATATCCCTACCACATGGGAAGCCATCTTCAATGTATGCAGAAATTCCATGCCCATGACAGTCTTGGGGGTCAGATTTGGATGTTAAGTTTGCGTATCGTCTAATTGCGAAAGTAGGCAAATGGTCTGTCCAATGGCAGTTTCGCTTACGAAAAATATGTCTGGTTTTGTCTCCTGAAATTGGGTTTCAACCTCTGGAAGGTTGCAACGTAGACCCCTTATATTGGAGGAGGAGACATGCTAGTAGAGGTCTACGTGGAACATGGGGTTTTAGGTTTATTCGTGTATTTTGTCTGGAGATATTTCATGGTGAAGTTTTAGGATTTGTGGAACAGGTCGACAGACTTGCTAAGAGCAGTGTGGAAAAGGAAAGTAAGAGAGAAAAAGAAACGAAGATTTTTTATTTATTTTGTGTAAGTAATTAGGACTTTCATTGCTGCCTAAGAAATACGGTAGACTATAAATGTATGTGAAGGTGATAACGTATGGACAAACATAAACACATGTAAAAAAGGATACACATAATGATGGCTATTGTTTACCTATGTAGTATTTTGTGGCTTCTAATATAAAGTTGTACACCGAAACAATATTCTTAAAAAAGCACAGGAAATGCAGACTGGCTAGTGAGACACCTTAATAATACCATATGGTTTGATAATATTTTTATTTAGTGCAAGCAATAGTTCCGAAAGAAAAAGACAATAGCTAGAGGGGGTAGATTGATTCATACCTTAGAGCAAGAGTATTAGTTCAAGTAGGTTTTATCCCCTTCGACATAACCAGGCAGGCCAATCACATCGTCTGCGTTGATAGCCATTAAAGTCGCTTATGCTGCAATGTTTAGAACGTTTTCTACGGTTGAATCTCCACGTATCAATGCAACATGTTCAGTCTAATTTTTAATGTGATTATCACACAATACTGAATCTCATTCGATGGCGCCTCGCTGTCGAACGGTGTGACGTCACGCGTGTCTAATGACTTGCCAAGTAAAATCAACACGAACTGGCTTGTTTACGAAATGGTTGCTAATCTCCGCACAAGGTCTTTCTTTCTCCACATAACACCCATTTTACTGCACCATTTATTTTTATCTCTCCTGTAAGATATATAGATTCGACTGTCTATCTATCTAGCTCTCTCTCTCTCTATCTATCTATCTCGCTATCGATTAATCTGTCTTGGTGTTTTCTCTATGAGTATATGAATATATGTCTGTGTTTCAGTTATTACTGTATAATTAATTTCATACTAAATACTCACACGCATATATATATATATATATATATATATATATATATATATATATATGCGCGCGCGTGGATGTGTGTGTGTGTTTATGTGTGTACGTGGCTTCCTTAAGTCTTGACAGACTATGGATACCAACCGTAAGGGTGCCTGCGAATGAAATTTGTGTGGCAAGAGTTGCGCAGTCCCCAACCACATATTTTACTGAGTCGACATTGTTGAATACCAGTTGCAAGCTAAGCTACAGGACGACTGGAAACAATGCTGAGATAAGCGGAGAGCACATACAGCGCCTAGAATTCCCAAATGGTCACCCATCTGGTACTAGCCAGGCTCAACGTTGCGAGAACCGGTGTGACGACGTGATTATGCTGTATATATAATAATAATAATAATAATAATAATAATAATAATAAAAATAATAATAATAATAATAATAATATATTAAAATAATAAAATTACCTTTAAAATATTTTTTTCGGAGAGACAGTACTAACCTGCCTTGATATATGCAGCTCTACTCGATTAAGAGGAACAATTAGAAAATAAGATAGGAAGATAATGATTAAAGTAACATTAAAACGTATACAAAATCAATGCTGTTTTCCTGCACATTTGTATGGTTCTAATTTTCTCCTTTTCTGATCAGAAGCATTTCGCTTTGAAATGTCATAGTTTTAATTTCTCTTTCCCTCATTTTTATCAGCCGTTTTTATTTCAAATACACCCAAATGGAAACTTCCTGAATCAGCGTAATCGACAGATCAAACACAGTTAAACAAAATGGAGGTTTCTATAATTTATCGCCATTAATAAATGAACTCATATTAAAAGAACATAATTTTAAATTAGACACGTTAATGCTCACACAATTTAAAACACCACTGATAATAAGTATCAGTCAGTAAATTACATTACAAAAATACAGTCATTTCATATCAGTTACATATCCATATTTGAATTATAACAGATATATTTATTCCCCAAAGTATATAAATTATATCATATTTTTTCTAAATATATTAATGACCATTAAAATGTTCATGAAAAAATATTTCTCACTTCACAAAACGAAAATATTATGAAATTTCTTACGATATTTTAGTTCTAAAATAGAACGAAATCATCCTTTTCTCAACAAATCTATTTTAAAAGATTGTACTTGTATTTTAATTTCTTTAATTTACTCATCCAGAAGAAGATTTACTCCAAAGAGACAGAAACGTTCTTTTTTTATTTCTCTCTATTTCGTTTGAATACTATTTCCATTATTCTCACCACACACACACACACACACACACACACACACACATATATATATATATATATATATATATATATATATATATATATATATATACAATAGAGAGTAGATAATACAGTGGATGTGTTAGAGAGTAGATAATACAGTGGATGTGTTATCGGCAGCTCCAGTAACTCTCGTTTCTCCTATTTTGTCATTAAGTCCTCATTCAATGAGTGCTTTTTCTGACAAAGGGTGAAGAAAAAGCTGCTTAAAGGTCGGTAGTACTTCGTGACCAGTAGTCTGAGATGTCGGAAATCTTTCTGTCTCTGTCTGTCCTTGTGGCCATGTCACTAGTAAGGGTGGTGGAGGTAAACGTTTTGTCTGGGCTGACGTTATCCGTTTGATAGTCAGGGACCCGAACCTTGGATTAACCACTAAGGAGGCTGTCCTATCAGCAGGCGCAAAGTACTGGGACTGCTGTACTGCCATTTGGTGAGTGGATCTGGACCATGTAGTAGTCTCTGGTGGGGTCTCTCGATGCCCTACTAGTGGGTAATTGTTACGGCTTTACCTTTTCGTGTGCTACAAAACAAAAATTCCTGGCTTTTTCTCTCTTACTTTCCCTCTCTGTACTGCTCTAACCAGGTATGCCGACCTATTCAACAAATCCGAAAACCTCAATATGAAATATCTCCAGAAAAAAACTCGATTAAACCTAGAACCCCATCTTCCAACGTAGACCCCTACTACCAGGTCTCCTTCTCCAACATTAGGGGTCTACGTTCCAACCTTCCAGAGGTTGAAACCCAACTACAGGAGACGAAACCGGACATATTATTTCTAAGTGAAACTGAAATAGGGCCGACATCTTCCCTAGATGAGTTCATAATTAACGGATACTCTAATTTAGCAGCTAAATCTGACACCCCAGATCGCCATGGGCATGGAATATGTGCCTACATTAAGGATGGCTTCCCGTGTGGCGGGGATATCTCTAGAGAAGATCCTAATTTACCCTATATGTGCTTCCGGGTTGCACTTGCTAACACCACTGCATTTATATTTGCCCTCTATAGGCCCCACAACAGCGGAGTTACTATCTTTAAGAGCATATCTGAGAAAATAGACCACATAGTGTTTTCACATCCCTCGGCTAACATCCACACCTGTGGTGACTTCAACGTCCATAACGTGAAATGGCTGACCCATTCAAATAAGACAGATGATGAGGGGAGGTTTTGTCATGATTTTGCCATTGCTTATGACCTCACTCTGATTGTTCGCGAACCCACCCGTGTGCCCGATACACCCGGTCAATATGCAAGCCTCCTAGACCTTTTTCTCTCAACTTCCCCTGAGCTATGTTCATGTTCCGTTCATTCTCCTCTAGGATCCTCCGACCACTCCGTCGTATCAGTTAAGATAAAAACGTAAATGTAAGAATAAAAACGTAAATGTAAGAAGCCCCCAGACGTACCCCGCCACCGTACTGTATACCGATACTCTATGGCTGACTGGGATAGCTTCCGTACATTCATATCTGATTTACCTCTGCACTCCATGTTTAAAAAGGAAGTGTCCTCTATAGTATCAGATATGACCGAAAGGTTTATTATAGGCATAGACCAGTTCATACCATCTAAAAAATTCCAACAAAAACCTAACAGCCAGCCATTGTTCTCCCCAGAATGTGCTGCTGCTATCGCGCACAGAAATCAATTTTTCCATAGCTACCAACGTAACAGATGCAATGAGACTAAAGCTGCTTTCTAGGACTGCCAGAAACTACTATAAAATAGTAATAAAAAAATGCAAGAGAGCTATATGCCCATTCTGTTAAATCCAAGGTAGCTGATCAGCGGCTTGGTTCCCATCAGTTTTGGCAAATAACAAATAGGATCCTGAACAGAAGTGTGCATTCTATCCCAACCATTATCAATGGACCAGATGCCATCTCGTCAGCGTCAGACAAGGCCAACTCCCCATATTTCCTCCTATAACACGGAACAAGCTAGGTAACATACAAATATCCGTGCAGGAGGTCGCCAAGCTAATCAAGAACCTAGATTCCCGTAAAGCAACTGACCCTGATGGCATCCCAATTATAGTGTTAAAAAAGCTTCAACCAGAATTTGCTCCCATACTTACGAAACTATTTAAGCGCTGCCTTAAGGAGAAGTGCTTTCCGACTCCCTGGAAGACCTCATCAGTATGCCCTGTATTTAAGAATTCAGGTGATAAGTCATCTCCCTCTCAGTACAGACCTATAAGTCTCCTGTGTTTTATGAGTAAGTTGCTGGAGTCCATATTAAATAGAGAAATAGTCAACCACCTCAGCAGGAATAACCTTCCTAGTGACACACAATATGGTTTCCAGTCTGCAAGATCTACCGCAGATTTGCTGACGGTTATATCCCACAGGATTAGTTAATCTCTTGACAAAGGCTTCCTTTCTAGGGCAATTGCTCTTGACATATCAAAGGCCTTCGACGAGGTGTGTCATAAGGGCCTACTTCACAAAATTTCCAGCTACGGTATAACTGGAAATGTTTTCTCAATTATTAAATCATTTCTCTCCGATCGGCTCATAAGAGTAGTGGTAGATTGATATAAATCGGAGGCCTGCAATATAAATGCTGGAGTTCCTAAGGGGTCAATCCTGGGCCCAACTCTCTTCCTGATCTACATCAATGGCCTCCCTAAACACATACTTAAATCATTCGTTGACATCTATGCTGATGAGACTACCATCTACGGCAACACATCACAGGCTGTAAATGACAAAGTTCTCTCTGATTCTCTCTCCTCTGATCTCTCAAACTCCTATCCTTACATCATCAACGCTCTGATCCCCATCTGGCATCAGTTGGGATGGATGGCTCTCGTCTAGGTGAGGTCCCGTGTTTTGACAAGCTTCTGGGTTTGACCTTTACTCCTGATCTGAAATGGAACACGTACATCAAGTCTGTTGCCAAAATCGATTGAAAGATGGTTGGATCCTTCTACCGCTCCAGAAGATATCTTACCACTGATGCAATTCTCTATCTATATAAAAGCCAAGTACGTCCAAGAATGGAATACTGTTGCCATATCTGGGCAGGAGCTGCTAAAAACAGCCTTTCCTGCCTTGACAGAGTACAAAATAGACTTCGTGGATTAGTGGGGGATGCCCTTTTCTCTACCCTGCAACCTCTCTCCCACAGAAGAGACGTTGCGAGCCTATCCTTGTTTTATCGTTATTTCCATGGCAGGTGCTCGTCTGAACTCCAATCTCTGGTCCCCCCTCGCCAATCTTTCATGAAAAACACCCGTCTCGCTGAATCCACTGTGAAAAATGTCCCCCACTCTATATCTGTGCCTAAATCAAAACGCGGATTCCATGAACAAAGCTTCTTTCTTAGAACTGCACGCCTGTGGAACTCTGTTCCGTCTGCCTGCTTCCCTCCGGACTACAACTTGGATGTCTTCAAGTCCAATGTTAACAAATTCCTAATGAACCGCCCCCTTAAGTAAACTTCATCAAATCTCTACACTAACGTAATGTACTTGCAATAACCCTTATCCCTGAGTTGCTTCTGGGCCTCGATAAGTGGTGATCACTGTGTAATATATATATATATATATATATATATATATATACGTATTTTTCTGTTAAGTTACATTATTGTTTCAGCTACTTGGCCGTTTTTTTGGCCGTCTGTAGCATCCTCAGACTTTTACAGAAATGAACATTTCTGTAAAAGTCTGAGGATACTACACACGGCCAAAAGAAACGGCCACGTAGCTGATACAATAATGTAACTTAACAGAAAGATACGGTGATAAAAAATAAAACGCATATCTGCTCTACAGCGGTATTGAGCTCTTTCTTCAGTTTTTATTAATTACCATTTCCACTATATATATATATATATATATATATATATATAAGAGCAAGTAGTTAATAAAACATGTTAAAAATCTTGAAAAAGAGTTAAAAACATATTTAATTTTAAAAGGAAACTCTTAATAAGTGGATAGGCCTTAATCCGCGGAGTTTCGAAGAAATATTTTTCCTTCTCATCAGAGGGTAAGATTTAGCAAAATGCGGGATTGGATTTTGTTTCCAAAAGTATTTGATGAAACAACAAGTAAGTCATAGATCTTACTTGATTAGAAAAAAGTGAAGCAGAGGGAATAGGGTAAAGAAAATGTGATTTCACGTGAATGGATAGTCTGGTGAAGGGTAAAGTTTCACACGACAGTAAAATCTAAAAATTCAGAATCCAAGAAAGTTGGTTAAATTTCCATTCGCACAAATAAAATCCAAGGGAAGCGCGTAATTGGAAGATGGTCCAAAATAATCCAAAAGACAGAAATCCGTGGAATAATTCACAAATATTTACAAGGAAAAAGGGAATGAATTCCAATAATATTATTAAAAAAAAGATAAGATGTGCGCAAATAAATGGAAGAAATTTAGAACTCGACTGTCGATGCAATGCTAAATTAAGGAAAACGAGTGCAAAAAATTTTAGTTGTGATTGAATTAATTTTAAAATAGAAAAGCTAATGTCAAAATGACCCACAACTCCATTGAAATGTGAGATTCATAGATATCTGTGTGTTCATTTAAATTTTCTGTTTTGAATGGGTGACTCAGTAAAACTTGTTATAGTATATCTTTCTTATAGGTTCACGGTCTTACCGGATACGGTTTCAAAAGTACTGTTAGTTTAGTAGAATATCCTGCTTAGCCCAGTTCATAAATACAGCACCAAGCCAGTATGCATTCATACTGAGAGGATATCATTTGGACTTCGAATAATATATTATTTTGAATATTTGATGAGGAAGCACAAATTCTTATATCAGGTTCTCCTGGCAAACACTTGGTTAGAGAGACCCGAGATACTTTAGTAGTCATTCAAATCCTATAATATATTCGTCGTGTATGATGAGAATATTGAGAGGAAATTAAACGAAAATGCTCTATTTTATTTGCGAAGTATACTGTTTATTATATATTATACACTTCAATAATTGTATCAGAAACAAAAGGCAGAATATTACTTTACTTAAGATGAGATGATCATTCAAGATGACATCTCATGTATTAACATACATTGGCCCGAAGACAACCAACTGTTGTCGGTTGGGAAGCAGATTTGTGATATATTTTCACGTAAATGAAATGTCCTAGGAAAAATAGTCATGAATGTTTCGTTTTAATTTTGATAGTGAAAGGAGAGAGATAATCATAAACGGCCGCTATATAACATATATGGAAGGAAACTGTACGTACATATGTTTAAGGCCAAAAGTCTTAGAAAATTAGCTTTTATTTGTGGACATTCACATTTAATGCTTCTCAGACTAAACTTACTTCCTGCAACAATTCCAACAAACCTTTTTAACTACCGAAATCTATGTCAAATAAAAACCGTTCAGATAACACATCGTTAAAACTGATCGGTGCGCTGATGAAGCGAATGGAAATTCTGCAAAAATGGGCTCCCTCTACTGTGCTAGAAAACTTTTCACACTTAACAGTATTATTCATGTCTACTAGCTGCCATTCAGCTATGCATAGAGTATTCTTGCCGCATCTGATCTGGAACATATATTACTAGTCTCTACACCTCATAAACCAATCTTCAGTCCCATCAACGCAATGTTGCGTCCTTGAGCCTGCTTTGTAAGTAATTTAAAGGTATGTGATCTGATGAACTGATTTAAATTCTCCCCCTAAACTAACCTGACATGCAGCAAAATTCCATCATTAGATTGTAGAGGTTTATAATTGTCGAAAATAGTTTTTTTACAGGGGTGCTACTAATTGAAATTTATTTTATGTCTCTTGTTTTTCTGACTGCACTAATATTCAGAAATTTAAATATACTGTGAACAGTAATCATCTTTCTACACTCCTTTTATAATGTCTTGTAGATAGGCATAGTAATCGTTTTCGTCCAATGGCAATGTGCCTTGTTTGGTGTGATTCAGGGTAAAATGAATCAATATATTGTTCTGTTTTTAGACCTAGTTAAGAGTACATCATAAATGAACAGAAGAATATTCCTCTATCTAAGAGATATCCTTTTCAGATATACATTCACGCTTCTTGCTTGTTGCCAGATTCTTCTGGTTTGATGGCGTATCCAGTTAAATATGATAACACCGCAGAAAATGCACCATTCCTCTTTTAGGGAGGATTTTATTTGAGTTGCTAATAATTTTAATATGGGTTTATTTGTAGAACCCATTATCCTCATGTCAATGTATCCTGATAAACATCAACTGAAATATTGTATTTATTACACACTCAAAAGTTCTCAAGATCTTCACATTTTTTTAATAGAAATAAATTTATCCTAGATGTGGGCAAGATAGTTTTTATTCATCGATTAAGCACTCATACAGATTCCGTTCAAGATTTAGTTTACATAATATTTTTTATAATAATGAAATGAAATTATACAGTTAATAGAAACTGTAATATTGTCCTGAGAAAGATACGAACCTAAGGTTTTGGTTATCTGCGTGTTTGTTTTTTATTGTTTCCTTAACTTAATTAATATACAGTAATATGCAGTTAATGTGAACAAATTTATTGGTGACTTAATTCTCACTCAGATTGTCACTTTTTTGAATTTGATACCGATAAGAGAAAGCATCGACGGTTCAATAGCAATATTACATTTTTGAATAAAATAAAAGTCAAAACAAGTGTGAAATTCATCTAAAATTCTACCGGGAAACCAAAAAAACTAAAGCGTGTTTCGTGCCGAACGTTTGTGAGCACGTTGTATTGAATCTCACGAAGCGCATTAAACAAATAAGAAGTCAGTGCAAAACAAAACACATTACAAAGGCGATGTAAGGGACTACTGTAATTAGAGTTTAAATTTATAGAAAACAACACGACTTATTGAGTGATGTTATATATATATATATATATATATATATATATATATATATATATATATATATACGTGAATTTAGTTTACAAACAAATGGCTGCACATAAGCATACATGTTTGAGCGAAAACCCGGTACGGGAATCGCTTCGTCAGGCCAAGGACATCTCTCCTTGGCCTGACGAAGGGATTCCCGTACTGGGTTTTCGCTGAAACATGTATGCTTATGTGTAGCCACTTGTTTGTAAACTAAATTCACTTATTTTAGCTCTGTCTAAACATTGAGCACTCTTTTGGTGGAAACACTTACAAATAATTACTACCAATACAATATATATATATATATATATATATATATATATATATATATATATATATATATATATATATAAAATGCGAGCATGAAAAGTTATATAGTTAGGATTAAACTTAGAAAAGTGAAAAGACTAGTTTTTTTAAATTAGAAAAGAAAAAAAAAACAAGATATTCTATTAAAAAAAGATTAACTTTAAATATTGCAGCATTTTGAATTTTTAAAAACTCATGTTAACATAATATAAACAATTTTTACTGCTGCAATATTTTATTATATTACTTACTAAAATATCGTCCTTTTCTTTTCCAGTTTTCACAACTAGTTCTTTTACTTTTCTAAGTTTAATATTAACCATATTGCGTTTCATGCTCGCATTTTTCTAAATAATCCAATCCATGATCTTTCCAGGCTTTGCTTTGTCAACAAGCCATAAAAAATTAACAACTTAAATTCACTAAATAAAAAAATCAAATAAAACACGTTATCAAGTAAATAAATAATCAGCAGTCAGAGTTGGCCGACGAGCTAAGGTGACAGGTCTGTTAGCTATGGAACAGAGTGATGGTAAATTGTTAGCGACAGTACAGCTGAGCAAAAGATCTGGACAGTGGTGAATTATTAGCGACTGTAGTAGATGAATCGAGGTAATTGTGCAACAGAACGAAAAAAACGCGGGCGCGCAACGAATGAAGACATTACAAGGACGGCAATACATAAAAGACAATCTATATAATTGTAACACTCAAATGACCTTGTAACGGGTGATGTAACCAACTTTCCGGTTTACGACATCCGATTGCACATGTGCGTATAAACATTAACGTTTAGACAACTGGACAGAGTTATCCCCCTTACACTTTTATTAACCATGGAACTAAGGCGGCCCTTTATAACTAGAGGGCGTGATTAAAATCTTTTTTTTTTTTCCCCCAATTTTTTAAAAGTTGTCTGCTTACATTCTTATTGCCGGTTTTCCAGTAGCTGATTAACCTTAACATAGCTTGACATACTCCTGTATTTTATCTGCACACGCAAAACGGACATCCGGATCGGTAAATGCACACGTTTCTATTACATTAAGTAGTGTTTTCTTTTGTTTATTTAAACAGAAAATACTTGAATCTATTCGGTCATATTTTTTACATATATTAAATCCATTCTTTAAAACAAATTTAATATTTTTCATAAGTTATTAAACAAAGCTGTAAAAAATATCTTCGGCGTCCAATTTGTAGGGAAATTATGTTTAATTTTCGATTTTTGAGCGATTATTCGGAAAATAGGTAATTTTACACGATTAGGAAATATTTTTTTCCATGTTTGAGTAAACAACCCGGATGACATTAACCCGGAAATGTTTCTATATAATTAGAAAAAGAAATTGCAACACTAATATATATATATATATATATATATATATATATATATATATACTAGCAAAAGTACCCGTCGTTGACTGGGTTCAAAAACAACCTTAAGAAAATGAACTCTGATTTATGAAAGTATGATAGGTTATGAAAAGGAAGGGTTGTAAATTTTGGTTGAATTTGGGGGTATCAAAATTAAAGCAAAATATTATGAAAGTAAGAATAAAATAGATAACCCCATAATATATTATACCATACCTGTTCCCACAGAAACACTTATCACAATATTCTGTCGGTCTATATTAAAAAAAAACTTGTAAAATTTTGTGACATATTTCAATTCTATGGAGGTCAGGTGCGAACGAACACCCCCATAATTTTATTATAACATATTTCTTCAAACTAAAACATAATTATCAAAGTATACTTACGCAGATAGATATGGAATGTCTTTATTAAAGTGTGTGCCTATTTCCATTCTATGGAGGCCAGGAACGAACGCAGACCCCACAATTTTATTATACCATCACTATTTAAGTTAAAACATACTTATCAAATTATTATCATGTACATCTATATCAACAACACCTGTAAACGTTTTTTAAAATTTTTAAATGTTTTATTTCCATACTTTGTGGACCAGGCGCGAACGCACACCCCACAATTTTAATGAACCACCGATCTTCCAGATCAAACATACCCATTCCTGTGTCTCGACACATCTTCTATCATTATATGTAATCAGTTTTTAAAAATAGTTTTTAAAAATAGTCTACAATATAGGAGCCTATTCGTGACCACACACACACACACACACACACACACACACACACACACACACACACACACACACACACACACACACACACGCACATTCAGCTTTATATATATATATTCAATAAAAGTTTCTGGTTTTCAAATATTTTTGTGTTCGTAAAAAATCTTGTTTGTTACTTATTTGCAGCGGTATTTGACTAAGAAGAAATTAGAGTTATCCCCCACCATTGCCGCCGTCCGTATACTGTAGAATTGCCGAAAATAAAATAAATTAATAAAAACAAAACATTTTAAGTTAAATGAAAGATTCAATGTTTTCTTACTTAGCTATCAAAAGCAACACGTGATTAGAACAAAACGTTTTCGATAAAATCGCTCGATCTCTTAGGGTTTCTAAATAATATGTTTTTGTTCTAAAAAAATGTCAAGCGTTTCGTCTATGTGGTAGAGATGAACAAATCGCAAAACGGTGTAAACATGATTTTGTCCCTTATATTAAACATGTCAACCACATTATTTTTGTCAATATTACTATTTAAAAAAAGGAAACCAAATGGTTTTATATGTAATAAATTCTAACTATTTTTACTTACAAAACATATAAATCATTTAAGGAACAAAATATGTTAATGCAAAACTAACTTTTGTCTGTATTTGAAAATAAAAATAATGACCTGAAATCATAGCCGCATTTTCGTATTGCGAAAGTCTAACTCTGCTAGAAAACTGCGGCCGCTATCAAAAAAACAAAAAAAAAAAACAATTTTCTTTACGTCACAAGTGTCACACTCATACATGAATTCCATAGCTAATACAACATACTGTCCCAACGGGTCACGGGTAGTCTAGTATATATATATATATATATATATATATATATATATATATATATATATATACATGCGCATATGATCCCGTATAATCGCCTCCTTGGGGGCGGGGGCGTCGATGTATGTATGTATCTGTGTATGTGCGCATCCATGGCTACGCACGCGTACCCAATCTTAGCACGTTAAAGAAAATTTGACGCAAGCGAGAACAACGCAGGTGCCTATGCATGCAGCCGCACATATGCACATATATTTGCACGCCAGGGCGGGCATGTGTACCCGTGACTGTTTCTTTTAAGCATATGTGTGTGTACGTGCATATGTGTGTACCCGTGGCCGCGACCGCTCGCTGACCCTCTTCAAACAATTAACAACAAAATAAAAACTAAAAATAAATAAACCGAATCATAGCCCCCCCTCCAAACATAAGCAAACACCCAACAGCTCAAGACATACTTACCAAGAAATCACCGAAACGAGACGCTAAAAACTTTGACACTAAGACTCGAATTTAAAAGTAACCCCTTCCTCCCACCCCCACATATTCCCCTTCCCCTCATGTATCCCTATGCCCTCAGCCACACCAGAAATGAACCTCCCAGACCCTCCTCCACAAGTTCCTTAAACCCCAAAACTAAAACATTATCAACATACAAAACACCCTCCCCGCCTTCCCTCCTTGTTCCCCTCCTTTCTTCCTCTTCCATCCTCCTCGCAAACCCACTGACCTCATTCACGGTTCCACTCTTTCATCCCAAAAAAGTGAACATTTCTGTAAAAGTCTGAGGACGTTACAGACGGCAAAAAAACGGCCGTGTAGCCGAAACAATGATGTAACTTAACAAAAAGATGCGGTAATAACAAATAAAACGCATAGTTGCTCTACAACAGTATTGAGCACTTTCTTCAGTTTTTATTAATTACTATCTCCACTATATATATATATATATATATATATGATTTTCAGAATGTGAGAGATTGTATATAATAAATTCCACAGCCAAACAACGTCGCAGCCCACAAGAGCCATGACAATCAACGAACCGGAAGTCCAAGACTCGAGTTTCGCCCTCATTTGGGCTCATCAGTTAGACACATCCGAACTCAGGATGTGCCTAACTGATGAGCCCAAATGAGGGCGAAACTCGAGTCTTGGACTTCCGGTTCGTTGATTGTCATGGCTCTTGTGGGCTGCGACGTTGTTTGGTTGTCGAATTTATTATATATATATATATATATATATATATATGCGCATATCAGCCCGTATAATCGCCCCCTTGGGGGCGGGGGCGTCGATGTATGTATGCATCTGTGTATGTGCGCATCCATGGCTACGCACGCGTACCCAATCTTAGCACGTTAAAGAAAATTTGACGCAAGCGAGAACAACGCAGGTGCCTATGCATGCAGGCGCACATATGCACATATATTTGCACGCCAGGGCGGGCATGTGTACCCGTGACTGCTTCTTTTAAGCATATATGTGTGTACGTGCATATGTGTGTACCCGTGGCCGCGACCGCTCGCTGACCCTCTCCAAACAATTAACAACAAAATAAAAACTAAAAATAAATAAACCGAATCATAGCCCCCCCCCCGCCTCCAAACATAAGCAAACACCCAACAGCTCAAGACATACTTACCAAGAAATCACCGAAACGAGACGCTAAAACTTTAACACTAAGACTCGAATTTTAAAGTAATCCCCTCCTCCCACCCCCACATATTCCCCTTCCCCTCATGTATCCCTATGCCCTCAGCCACACCAGAAATGAACCTCCCAGACCCTCCTCCACAAGTTCCTTAAACCCCAAAACTAAAACATTATCAACATACCAAACACCCTCCCCGCCTTCCCTCCTTGTTCCCCTCTTTTCTTCCTCTTCCATCCTCCTCGCAAACCCACTGACCTCATTCACGGTTCCACTCTTTCATCCCAAAATAGCGAACATTTTTGTAAAAGTCTGAGGACGCTACAGACGGCAAAAAACGGCCGTGTAGCCGAAACAATAATGTAACTTAACAGAAAGATGGGGTAATAACAAATAAAACGCATAATTGCTCTACAACAGTATTGAGCACTTTCTTCAGTTTTTATTAATTACTATCTCCACTATATATATATATATATATATATATATATATATGATTTTCAGAATGTGAGAGATTGTATATAATAAATTCCACAGCCAAACAACGTCGCAGCCCACAAGAGCCATGACAATCAACGAACCGGAAGTCCAAGACTCGAGTTTCGCCCTCATTTGGGCTCATCAGTTAGACACATCCTGAGTTCGGATGTGTCTAACTTATGAGCCCAAATGAGGGCGAAACTCGAGTCTTGGACTTCCGGTTCGTTGATTGTCATGGCTTTTGTGGGCTGCGACGTTGTTTGGTTGTCGAATTTATTATATATATATATATATATATATATATATATATATATATATATATGCGCATATGAGCCCCTTATAATCGCCTCCTTGGGGGCGGGGGCGTCGATGTATTTATGCATCTGTGTATGTGCGCATCCATGGCTACGCACGCGTACCCAATCTTAGCACGTTAAAGAAAATTTGACGCAAGCGAGAACAACGCAGGTGCCTATGCATGCAGGCGCACATATTCACATATATTTGCACGCCAGGGCGGGCATGTGTACCCGTGACTGCTTCTTTTAAGCATATATGTGTGTACGTGCATATGTGTGTACCCGTGGCCGCGACCGCTCGCTGACCCTCTCCAAACAATTAACAACAAAATAAAAACTAAAAATAAATAAACCGAATCATAGCCCCCCGCCTCCAAACATAAGCAAACACCCAACAGCTCAAGACATACTTACCAAGAAATCACCGAAACGAGACGCTAAAACTTTAACACTAAGACTCGAATTTTAAAGTAATCCCCTCCTCCCACCCCCACATATTCCCCTTCCCCTCATGTATCCCTATGCCCTCAGCCACACCAGAAATGAACCTCCCAGACCCTCCTCCACAAGTTCCTTAAACCCCAAAACTAAAACATTATCAACATACCAAACACCCTCCCCGCCTTCCCTCCTTGTTCCCCTCCTTTCTTCCTCTTCCATCCTCCTCGCAAACCCACTGACCTCATTCACTGTTCCACTCTTTCATCCCAAAATAGCGAACATTTTTGTAAAAGTCTGAGGACGCTACAGACGGCAAAAAAACGGCCGTGTAGCCGAAACAATAATGTAACTTAACAGAAAGATGCGGTAATAACAAATAAAACGCATAGTTGCTCTACAACAGTATTGAGCACTTTCTTCAGTTTTTATTAATTACTATCTCCACTATATATATATATATATATATATATATATATGATTTTCAGAATGTGAGAGATTGTATATAATAAATTCCACAGCCAAACAACGTCGCAGCCCACAAGAGCCATGACAATCAACGAACCGGAAGTCCAAGACTCGAGTTTCGCCCTCATTTGGGCTCATCAGTTAGACACATCCTGAGTTCGGATGTGTCTAACTGATGAGCCCAAATAAGGGCGAAACTCGAGTCTTGGACTTCCGGTTCGTTGATTGTCATGGCTCTTGTGGGCTGCGACGTTGTTTGGTTGTCGAATTTATTATATATATATATATATATATATATATATATATATATGCGCATATGAGCCCGTATAATCGCCCCCTTGGGGCCGGGGGCGTCGATGTATGTATGCATCTGTGTATGTGCGCATCCATGGCTACGCACGCGTACCCAATCTTAGCACGTTAAAGAAAATTTGACGCAAGCGAGAACAACGCAGGTGCCTATGCATGCAGGCGCACATATGCACATATATTTGCACGCCAGGGCGGGCATGTGTACCCGTGACTGCTTCTTTTAAGCATATATGTGTGTACGTGCATATGTGTGTACCCGTGGCCGCGACCGCTCGCTGACCCTCTCCAAACAATTAACAACAAAATAAAAACTAAAAATAAATAAACCGAATCATAGCCCCCCCCCGCCTCCAAACATAAGCAAACACCCAACAGCTCAAGACATACTTACCAAGAAATCACCGAAACGAGACGCTAAAACTTTAACACTAAGACTCGAATTTTAAAGTAATCCCCTCCTCCCACCCCCACATATTCCCCTTCCCCTCATGTATCCCTATGCCCTCAGCCACACCAGAAATGAACCTCCCAGACCCTCCTCCACAAGTTCCTTAAACCCCAAAACTAAAACATTATCAACATACCAAACACCCTCCCCGCCTTCCCTCCTTGTTCCCCTCCTTTCTTCCTCTTCCATCCTCCTCGCAAACCCACTGACCTCATTCACTGTTCCACTCTTTCATCCCAAAATAGCGAACATTTTTGTAAAAGTCTGAGGACGCTACAGACGGCAAAAAAACGGCCGTGTAGCCGAAACAATAATGTAACTTAACAGAAAGATGCGGTAATAACAAATAAAACGCATAGTTGCTCTACAACAGTATTGAGCACTTTCTTCAGTTTTTATTAATTACTATCTCCACTATATATATATATATATATATATATATATATGATTTTCAGAATGTGAGAGATTGTATATAATAAATTCCACAGCCAAACAACGTCGCAGCCCACAAGAGCCATGACAATCAACGAACCGGAAGTCCAAGACTCGAGTTTCGCCCTCATTTGGGCTCATCAGTTAGACACATCCTGAGTTCGGATGTGTCTAACTGATGAGCCCAAATAAGGGCGAAACTCGAGTCTTGGACTTCCGGTTCGTTGATTGTCATGGCTCTTGTGGGCTGCGACGTTGTTTGGTTGTCGAATTTATTATATATATATATATATATATATATATATATATATGCGCATATGAGCCCGTATAATCGCCCCCTTGGGGCCGGGGGCGTCGATGTATGTATGCATCTGTGTATGTGCGCATCCATGGCTACGCACGCGTACCCAATCTTAGCACGTTAAAGAAAATTTGACGCAAGCGAGAACAACGCAGGTGCCTATGCATGCAGGCGCACATATGCACATATATTTGCACGCCAGGGCGGGCATGTGTACCCGTGACTGCTTCTTTTAAGCATATATGTGTGTACGTGCATATGTGTGTACCCGTGGCCGCGACCGCTCGCTGACCCTCTCCAAACAATTAACAACAAAATAAAAACTAAAAATAAATAAACCGAATCATAGCCCCCCCCGCCTCCAAACATAAGCAAACACCAAACAGCTCAAGACATACTTACCAAGAAATCACCGAAACGAGACGCTAAAACTTTAACACTAAGACTCGAATTTTAAAGTAATCCCCTCCTCCCACCCCCACATATTCCCCTTCCCCTCATGTATCCCTATGCCCTCAGCCACACCAGAAATGAACCTCCCAGACCCTCCTCCACAAGTTCCTTAAACCCCAAAACTAAAACATTATCAACATACCAAACACCCTCCCCGCCTTCCCTCCTTGTTCCCCTCCTTTCTTCCTCTTCCATCCTCCTCGCAAACCCACTGACCTCATTCACTGTTCCACTCTTTCATCCCAAAATAGCGAACATTTTTGTAAAAGTCTGAGGACGCTACAGACGGCAAAAAAACGGCCGTGTAGCCGAAACAATAATGTAACTTAACAGAAAGATGCGGTAATAACAAATAAAACGCATAGTTGCTCTACAACAGTATTGAGCACTTTCTTCAGTTTTTATTAATTACTATCTCCACTATATATATATATATATATATATATATATATATATATATATATGATTTTCAGAATGTGAGAGATTGTATATAATAAATTCCACAGCCAAACAACGTCGCAGCCCACAAGAGCCATGACAATCAACGAACCGGAAGTCCAAGACTCGAGTTTCGCCCTCATTTGGGCTAATCATTTAGACACATCCTGAGTTCGGATGTGTCTAACTGATGAGCCCAAATGAGGGCGAAACTCGAGTCTTGGACTTCCGGTTCGTTGATTGTCATGGCTCTTGTGGGCTGCGACGTTGTTTGGTTGTCGAATTTATTATATATATATATATATATATATATATATATATATATATATATGCGCATATGAGCCCCTTATAATCGCCCCCTTGGGGCCGGGGGCGTCGATGTATGTATGCATCTGTGTATGTGCGCATCCATGGCTACGCACGCGTACCCAATCTTAGCACGTTAAAGAAAATTTGACGCAAGCGAGAACAACGCAGGTGCCTATGCATGCAGGCGCACATATGCACATATATTTGCACGCCAGGGCGGGCATGTGTACCCGTGACTGCTTCTTTTAAGCATATATGTGTGTACGTGCATATGTGTGTACCCGTGGCCGCGACCGCTCGCTGACCCTCTCCAAACAATTAACAACAAAATAAAAACTAAAAATCAATAAACCGAATCATAGCCCCCCCGCCTCCAAACATAAGCAAACACCCAACAGCTCAAGACATACTTACCAAGAAATCACCGAAACGAGACGCTAAAACTTTAACACTAAGACTCGAATTTTAAAGTAATCCCCTCCTCCCACCCCCACATATTCCCCTTCCCCTCATGTATCCCTATGCCCTCAGCCACACCAGAAATGAACCTCCCAGACCCTCCTCCACAAGTTCCTTAAACCCCAAAACTAAAACATTATCAACATACCAAACACCCTCCCCGCCTTCCCTCCTTGTTCCCCTCCTTTCTTCCTCTTCCATCCTCCTCGCAAACCCACTGACCTCATTCACTGTTCCACTCTTTCATCCCAAAATAGCGAACATTTTTGTAAAAGTCTGAGGACGCTACAGACGGCAAAAAAACGGCCGTGTAGCCGAAACAATAATGTAACTTAACAGAAAGATGCGGTAATAACAAATAAAACGCATAGTTGCTCTACAACAGTATTGAGCACTTTCTTCAGTTTTTATTAATTACTATCTCCACTATATATATATATACATATATATACATATATATATATATATATATATATATATATATATATATATATATATATATATATATATATTGTTGTCTTCGAGAATTGGATACAGCCATTTTTCACTACTTTAGCACGAAATATGTTTATGGCCTAATGGATCAGCTAAAATAAGTGCAGAAAATGCTATAAAGAAGCAAAATTATAAGTAAAATCTTTGAAATCCGTTTTCCATCAGAAATTTTGCTGGTAAGGGGTCAAAGTTCAACGATTAGACCTTTGAGAACTCTACCAAACGCCTCCGACAATTTTAGGTCTTAACACTTGACATTTTAGATAGAGGGTCATTGGACATGAATCTAACTTAATAACTTAATTTGAGCCCCACGCAATAAATGTAAATGAGTTATAATAGGGGTAAACATTTTTAAAAATTTAACCTCTGCGGTCTCTACCAAGTCACTCAGAGAATTTCTGGCCTAAACATTTTACAAAAAGCGAATTCAGAGATAGGACAAGCTTTTTAATCGAAAATTTTAGTTATCAATATATAAATGTATATATGTTTGCATCTCTGCCTAAACCTTTCAACAGAGGCGAAGGATTAGAATCGTTTTTAAGCGTGACCCTTTAGACGACAAATACCGAAAAAATTGGCTAAAAACATTAATTTATTAACTCTCTAGAGGGCACTTTTTTATAGGGAAGCGTCGCTTTTTTCGCCGATATTTTCAACAGTCTTCCCTTTTTTTCGATATACGTGAACATGTCTATATGTGTCTGTCGGAGTACATTTCCCTGCACAATAACTCTGTCAATTTTTGGTCTGCAGACTCGAGATTTGACATACAGGGTATTGAGATTTGTGAACATGTTTATGATCGGGGTTCGGACAGAAAATTTGCTGTTAAGTGGTCAAAGTTCAACGATTTGACCTTTGAGAACTCTACCAAACCCATCCGCCAATTTTTGATCTAAACACTTGAAATTTTAGATATAGGTTCCATGAACATAGATCTAACTTTATAATTTGATATGAACCCAAAACCGTACATGTTAAAGGGGTCAAAATTGGGGTCAATTTTCCCCTGCAAATAAGTCAGTCAATTTTTGGCTTAAACATTTGAAATTTAACATAAAGCCAAGTACGTCTAAGGATGGAGTACTGTTGCCACATCTGGACAGGAGCAGCTAATATAGTCTATCCTGCCTTGACAGAGTACAAAATAGACTTCGTCGCTTACTAGGGGATGTAAACAAATAATAGCGTTTCGAATTTGTTAATATCGTGTGTAAACGCCAACAACATATATATATATATATATATATATGTTTTATTTTTTTATTACCGTTTTATCTGTTTGGTTACATATGTTTCGGATGCTGGACTGTGTTTACGATTTAACAGCCTCGTCAGACCTTACAGAAATGGTTGTTTAGTATTAGGAAGGATAGTTTTTAGGAGGAATATCGGAAAAAAAGGGAAAGAAAAAAGGATTTTTTTTTGTTGGAGATAATAGGGGGAGAACGCGGGTAATGACAATATTTCTGTTTTGAAGGTTAAAATATATTAGGTTTTATTGTGTGTGTGGGGGTAGCAGATTCAGGTATGCTTGGGTAGAGATATGTGGATATAGGGAGGGGGAGAGGGAGAGAGGATGGTAACAAGAAAAGAGAGGAAGTAGTGAGAGGTGGGGGGAAAAGAGTTTCAATTTTTGTTTAAAAATTTTGACTACTTTTTTTTCTTGTTCGATAAGGTATATTAATTAGATGAGAGGGAGAGAGAGAGGGAGAGAGGTAGATGGGAGAAAAAGGAGGGAGAGGGAGGTGGATGCGGGTTAGTGCGGCTGTCATTTTTGACAGTTACAGAGTTACATTTACGGGTTTCGTGGTCGTTTTTCATTTCATAGTGGGTTGTTTTTAAACAGTTAAGAGTTAATACGTATGTAACCAAACAGATAAAACGGTAATAAAAAAATAAAACACATATTTGCTCTGCAATAGTATTGAGCACTCTCTTCAGGTTTTTACTAATTACCAGTTTTACAATATATATATATATATATATATATAGATATATGTGTGTGTGTGTGTTGTGTGTGTGTGTGTTTGTGTGTGTGTGTGTGTTTTTATTCAATTTTCACCCCAAACAAGGCACAGTGCCACTTTGAAGCAGGGGGCTACTATCAGGGACTTAATTAGCGGGATCATTATGAAGGGAGATGAGTAGAAAAATGTTTGTTAACATTACACTTGAACTGCTGCATATCAGTGCAGTTGGGAAAGCAGAATCCCGGAAGGGAGTTCCAAAGACCCGCAGTTCTGGGGAAGAAACTATTGGAGTAAAAGGCTTTCTTGCACCTAGGGATCTCTACTGTAAAGGGATGAGACTTAGTAGCTTGTTGGGTTTGTCGGGGGTAGTTACGTCGGGGAGGTACAAGTGTTTGCAGTTCGTCAGAGCATTCACCATTAAAGTATTTGTAGAACAGGCAGAGGGATGCAACATCTCGTCGATGGGACAGAGGCTGAAGCCTAGATGACAGTTCAGGACCTATCAGGTTGGCAACTCTCTTTTGAACCCTGTCCAGGAGCGAGAGACAAGCAGCAGATGCACCAGCCTAGATGTGACAACAGTACTCCATACATGGGCGAATGGTGGCCTTATAGAGGTATAGGATATTGTCAGGTGTAAGTAGTTTTCTAGCACGGTAGAGGGAGCCACCCTTTCTTGCAGCAGACTTGGCAATGCTCATAATATATCTATTCCAGTTCATATTCCCTGTAAACGTTAGGCCGAGGAGTTTAAATGTAGTACTTTCAGGCAATATGTTCTTGGCCATTGCTATAGGTGGTAGAGAAGGTTTCTTGTAGTTATTGAAGGCAACAAGCTTAGTCTTAGCGGCATTGAATGTGACCATCCATTTTTGTCCCAATTCCACTACAGATTGGAGGTCATCCTCTAGTGTTTCTGCCATTTCATTGGATATGTGTTCATTTATTTTCCCCTAATATCTGTTATAGAGAGTGGTGTTATCGGCAAATATACCCATCTCCGAAACAATTTCATCAGGGAGGTCATTTATGAATATCAGCAATAATAGAGGTACAAGGATAGACCCCTGAGGTACTCCCGTATTTATATCATATTGTTTGGATGTACGACCGTCGATGACAACTTTGATTTTTCTATTACTTAAGAAGGATTTAATTACATTATGAATTCTTCCAGTGATTCCATAGGTTCTAATTTTCCTTAGAAGACCATCGTACCATACCCTGTCAAAAGCCTTAGATATATCAAGGGCCACCGCTCTACCCTCCCCTGTTTTCTCCAATGAACGCTATATACGTTCAGAAACTACAGTTAAGATATCTGCTGTTCAACGGGCTTGCCTGAATCCATATTGGTTACCAGTCAGGAGTTTAGCAGCTGTTAGGTGCTGGACTAGGGCTTGATTAACTAAGGAGTCAAATATTTTGGCGAAAAGCGGGAGGAGGCTAATGGGACGATGATTTTGTGGGTCAGTTCTTTCACCAGAATTCTTGAAGACTGCTACCACAGAAACTTGGATACAATATTCAATAAGAATTTTATCTTCATAGTGGAGGGCTGTTGGCTAAAGGAAAATATGAAGAAAATGACGCACATGAAATTATTCTTTTGGTTTCTAACAGCGTTCAACAAATCAAACATTAGATCCACACGACTTAGGCTGAATAACTACTTTCAGTGCGCATTCAAGATATTCCGAATTCAATAATCGTATAGAGGCACCTCCCTCAAATTATTACACCTCGCTATAAACAATTAATTCTGTTCGTGCATATACCACAGCAACAAGTCTGATCACCGTGACTCATAGAACATTTATGAAAACCTTAATAATCACTAAACATTATCTACTGAAGACAATGACAATGGATACAGCTAAAAATAACAAAGATAAACATTTGAAAAACATCAACAACTAACAGAAAGCGTTCTAGCTTAGAGGACTATTAAAAACTAACAACACGCATCACATCCTCGAAAAGAATATAGCACATCAACTTTGCCAGGGTGTATATATATATATATATATATATGTATAATAAACTTTTCCAAGCTATATAAACACCCCCATATATATATATATATATATATATATATATATATATATATATATATATATGAGCCAAATATATATATATATATATATATATATATATATATATATATATATATATATATATATGAGCAAAATTGTCTCGGAAGTAGAGTGAAAAGCATATCTTATTTTTCTTTATTAATATTATTGGAATCTTTTCTTTTTTCCTTGTACACATTTTTGTGAATTATTCCATGGATTTCTGCCTTTGGATTATTATGGACCATCTTCTTCCAAATATGGGATTTCCTGGGATTTTACTTGTACAAATGGAAATTCTTTTAACTTTCTTAAAGAGTTACATTTGGATTTTACCGTCACTGGATTTTTTTTTTCCACCAGACTATCCATTAATGTGTAATCAACTTTTTCTTCACTATATTTCCTCTGCTTCACTTTTTTTGTTTTCAAGTAAGATTTTTGACTTACTTGTTGTTTCATCAAATACTTCTGCATGTGAAATCCGATCCCGCATTTTGCTAATTCCTACCCTCTGATGAGAAGGAAAGGATTTCTTCGAAACTCTGCGGTTTAAGGACTATCCATTTATCTAGTGTTTCTTTTTCAGATTAAATATGTTTTTAACTCATTTCAAACTGTTTTTAACATATTTTATTACCTTTTTGCTCATATTATAAGCTCTATTTCCTATTTGGTTTTATCGAGCTTTTACGTCTGGCTGAGATAATTTTATAAATAATAATTCTTTAACATTTATAATATACTTTAATTTTACCGTCTTGGATCATTTTGGTAAATTTAATTGTAATTTTAATTATATATATATATATATATATATATATATATATATATATACGCACATATATATGCGTGTGTGTGTGTTTGTCTGTGTGTATTAGTGTTTGGACGATTAATCAGAATAGATAGAGGAAATCTAATAAAATCTGAACTTTCAAGAGTAGTTGTATCAGTATCACAATCGGAAAATGTATGTCTATTTCTTGATGCTTAAAACGATATTTTTGTATTTCTTTAGTTGCATTTTATTAGGACAAAATCTTCCTCTGCTGGTATTTAAAATGAAATGATGAATATTTATTAATTTTATGCTACTGTATTCTATGGATCATCCCACAGAATTCTATTTCTACGTTTGAGGAATAACTCCACATTTAATATTAGTTTTAAGAGCAATACAAAAAACAAGCCTGTCGTTCAATATGCAGTGATTAATAAAGAATAAGAATAGAATCGGAATAGGTAATTGTAGTGAATTCTGGGAAATCTTGAAATCGTCCCTTATGTTTGATAAGACATTTATTATTAAAAGGAAAATTCTGGTTGTTTTATAGTGTGTAGATCGAAAGAAATTATATAATTTCCATGTGTAGATCGAAAATGGCCGAGGTGTTTCTCTTTGTCTTTCGAAGAAGATATCGTCGAGAGGGTTGTGTGGATAATGTTGCGGAGAGGGCTGGAAAGCATTTTATATTGTAACAGGTGTGTGCGATCTGTTAGTGATCAGTTTGGGAGAGAGGGGTTCCCAGTTATGTGGTCAGGTCTGATCAGGAATGGGGCGGGGTTACGTCAGGGATTTAAGTGTATATTTATACATACATATACACACATACCACACACACACACACACATACCACACTCACAGACACACTCATATATATATATATATATATATATATATATATATATATATATATATTTAGTGGAAATGGTAATTAATAGAAACTGAAGAAAGTGCTCAATACTGTTGTAGAGCAAATATGCGTTTTATTTTTTATTACCGTATCTTTCTGTTAAGTTACATTATTGTTTCGGCTACACGGCCGTTTTTACGGTAATAAAAACTAAACATATATATATATATATATATATATATATATATATATATATATATATATATATATATATATATCCAATAATGGCAGGTTTGCAAAATCTTATATCTCCTTACGAAAATTAAATTTAAGTGTAAATGCAAGGAAACGTGTTATTTAAATCCCATTGAATTGGTTCTGGAAATGGCTTAAATTTAATGGTTACGCTTAAGTAGCATTCAACTATTGATCAAATGCGATGCTAATCAGACATATTTTATTTTCCAAGTGAGAATAATCCGGCTATTATTCACTGGATGTTTTTGCAAGATTTATTACTGAATACCTTATATCTATTACTATATGCTCATAAAAATCGGAGATATTTGGATGTTCACGGATAGATTCAGTTCTATTTTTACTACGTATGATTAACACTACATTAAACAAACGGAATGAGATCTCTTAAGCAGGTTCTAAAAAATTAATAACAATCATTTAATTAATGTAAAAGTAAATATTTAAATCTATGAAAATAATATTAAAACATAGTGCTATTAAACATAAATAATGGAAGATTTGAAACAATCAAAGTGTGGGACGCGTCGATTTTACGGGTCTAAAAAACTGAAAATGAGCTGGTCGTAGGCAAATCATGTATGAAGACCCACATAAGACACCATTTGCCAGGCTTGTCGTTAGCGCATGGCTAGGTACGATCAACAAAGCCGATGGCAGGGAGAGCGGTGCGGACGAGGTTGTGGCAGTGCAGCTCCGTGAGAAACGAACGATATGACACCGGTCGACAACACAAATACTCGCCGCTTATCCGGCGTTCTTCTCACAAAAATTGCTTTCACACTTCACAGACTTTTAGTTCATATGTATTGCTCGTTACTTATATTTTTTAATGTAGACACAAGAAATATACGATCACCGAAATACAGACGTAGCAGTACATACACACATATCGATTACTCTCTCTCTGTATCTCTCTCTTTCTCTCTCTCTCCCTCTCTCTCTCTCTATATATAAATATATATGTATATATATATATATATATTAATTTTAAGTTAATTTGTCTGTCTATGTGTGGGTACCTGTCAGTGTTTAATATTTAACCGATAAACTCTTAAACTATTAGTCACATAATACCGAATTATCTTTTTGATAAACAGTACGAATTAAGGCAATGTCGTTCTACTGCGGATACTTTAACAGTAATCTCTGAACGCATATAGCACGCACTGAATAAGGTGGGTGAGGCCAGCACTGTAACTTCGATATATTCAAACCTTTGACAAATGCTGACATAAAGGACTGCTTATAAAAACTAAATCCCGCAGTATAATTAAACGAATGCTAAATATAATTAGATCCTTCTTAGACCATAGGGCCACCAAGGTTGTTATGGTTAACGTGGATTCAAGCAGCACAGCATAAAGCGGGGGTGCCACAAAGGTTTATCATTGAACACACATAATTCCTTATATTCATCAATGACTTCCACGATAGTATTGTGCCCGAGATGGGTATATTTGCTGATAATACAACGCTCTATAAAATGCATGAGGTAAGAACGGATTTATATAAATCCAAGACATTGGCTGACTTTTTAAAAAATGACCTCCAGACCATAGGGAAATGGGGACGGAAATTAATGGTGACATTTAATGCTAGTAAAGTTGCTCTTTTTTAACAAGTATACGAAGGCTTTCCAACCACTGATAATTCGTAACAAATACCTCCATACTGTAGACTTCTAGCTTCAAGCTCCTCAGCTTACCATTCAGGAAATATGAACTTAAACAAATACATTGAGGACATTGCGAAGGCTGCTGAGAGAAAGGTGGGCTTGCTTAATCATGCTAGAAAACTATTGACACCTGAGAGTATTCTGTACCTCGTCAAGGTCACCATTTGCTCATGAAATCTTGTTGCCACATCGTGGCTGGCGCATCTACCACTAGTCTATTCCCTTTGGATAAGGTCCCAAAAGGTCTCAATCTAATAAGTCCTACTTTGTCAACAAGGCTGTAACCCCTCTCCCATCACCGCAATGCTGCATCCGAGTGCATGGTTTACAAATATTTTTATTGAACGAGTTCTGATGATCTGATTGAATTTGTCCCCCCCGTCGTACAGCAAACCCGCTTAGCAAAACATCACACCCTGTCATTGCCTGAAAGTTTTCTGATCGGATAGCTTCGTCCTTAGAACAGGTAGCCAGTGGAATTCCCTTCCTGCTACTTGCTTTCCAAACTGTACTGATATCGCGAATTTCAAATGCAACGTAAATAAACTTTCCTAGGCATGGGTCCAATTAGTATCCCCTTACGTTCAATGATAATATGTCTTGTTTGATTGAATGTGAGTAAAATCTCTCATATATATATCTTGATATTTTGATATGTATATGGGCATATATATATATATATATATGTGCGTGTGTGTGTATGTGTGTGTGGGTGTGTATTTATCTAACTATCTCTCTAAATATGGACGCATGTGTGAGTATTATTTATGCTAAAGTAAACTTAGTTATTGATTGCTTCGTTTTATTACTGTTTCAAATGTCCGGGCTTATTTAAAGTTTAGGGTTTCGACATTATTAATCATACTCACCCTACACAAAATATCCATGCCGATATATGCATTGGTTTGTCTTCCTTTCTGTCTACTTGCCTAGCAGTTGACGCCCGTATTCTTTCCCCCACTAGTAATGATTCACTAGTGCTGTTTTATTCAACAATTCTTGTTATTGAATGTGCTTCTATGGTCATAATATCTGATTTTTAATTCAAAGTAGATTATACCCACGAACTATTTTTTGTTATTCGACTTTTCTTTAGCAAAACTCTGGTTTGGTAAAAAAATGCTTTTGTTTAGGCGTTTCTTATTCTTGTTCATTTATGCGAACTATATCCATATGAAATCACCTTATCTTTACTTCAAGCAATGATACAGCAAATTGTTTTCTAATAGGTTCAATTGCGTTATAAACAGAAACATTTCGAACGCTTCTGCCTTATCAAAGAACCTACAGTTGATTTTATACGCCACACCTTTCTGTTTGTCTTTCAATAAAAGTTTTGAAATGTCTTTGTGATATTAGTCTGCATAAGAGTGTTTATTCTGGTTCAACGAGATTTTCCTCTTTAATCGGATTTTTTTTCAATTATCGATTCTCGACACTTATAAAATGTACTTCCATACAAAACCTAAGATTATTCCAAAAGACATATGCACAATGCGTGAAAAATAAATCGAACCATCTGTTGTATGGAGCGAATCACCCATTACCCATGCAAAGACATGCCTTTTACATTTACACACACACACACACACACACACACATACACACATATATATATATATATATATGTATGTATATATTCTAATTTACTATAATAATTATTAAAACCTACATAAACTAGTGTTTCATTATTTCGGGAATCATCAGTGCAAGGTTTCACGATTAACGCCATTCGGGAGATTCGAATCCCGGGAACAAATGTCATGTCTGGCTTCATTAGCAAAGACTCGAAAGATTCGGCTACCGTCAACCGCGCGATATACAGTTAAAATGTAAACAGTAATTCTTCTTAAATATTTTTAACGTCATTCAGAGTTATCTAATCATTATATGACGATCTGTGCGTATTAGCTAAGTTGACCGACTTTATTACAAGTGAAAGTGCTCAACGATAAGAAACAAGTTTCTTAAAGGGACTGACATTATTATTTACTATAATAATTATTAAATACCTACGGATACTAGTGTCCATCCTTTCGGGAATCATCAGTGCAGGGTGTCACAATTAGCGCCAGTCGAGAGATATATGTACAAAGTGCCTTCAATGTGTTTCAGAATTTTTAATAATAATTTAAAATTGTCGTAGAGAGAACTCCTGTATATTATTAGTGCAAATTTTATGAGGTTACTACAATTTTCTTTTATGATTTCAAGTCTAAATGGAAAAAAGCAGCAGGAAATGAAATGCATATAAATAAAATCTGATTTTCACAGTTAGTGAATTTAAAAAAAGGAAACCATTATATGAGGACACTTTAGAAGAATAATATGTGAAGAAATTATGTTTCAAACTTGGAGAAACTGCCACCGCAACGTATGGAATGCTTTAAAATGCTTTTGGATCGGTTTTTGAGTACAATAGAAAGTCACAGAAGGCAGGGAAGTATATGAAGACTGATTAAAGGTTTTGGAAGATTAAGGAAGTCAGAACACCATTGTTAGCTGTCCTACCAAAGAATTCCATGAATAACGATATAGAGACATTAAGTTTCATGTAAATGTTGGAACTGTACACACAGTTATTCGCGATGAACTGAAGATGCGAAGATTTGTGCAAAGTTTGTTCCAAATGTTGCTCTGAAAAGTTAGAAAAAAGACGCTGCAATTACAGCAGAGATATGATCGAGCTGATCGAATCAAGTTTAGAATAATTCAGGCAGAGTTCTGTCGGAAGAGACCAATCGACAGATTTTCCAGTGAAATAATGCCGGCTCTTCCAAACCCAAGACAGCTAGACAGAAACTTATTGTGGACATCACCCACGAGGAGACAGTACAAATCCACAGCTCTAACCTTAGCCCACAGACTATTTGACCAAGATGAACATCAAGTATGTTCCTCACCGTCCCTATAGTCTGTGATTATCTTTTATGCTTTAAGCTCAAGGAAAACCTGAGAAAGTGTTATAAGACAGTTGCGGATATATATATATATATATATATATATATATATATATATATATATATATATACATATATATGTATATATATATATATCTGTCATTTAAAAGTATTTTAAAAGTAATTGTATATATATATATATATATATATATATATATATATATATATATATATATACAATTAATTTTAAAATAATTTTAGATTACAGATTAATACACGAAATAAGATACATAAAAATCTGGAATAAAATGTTTTAATTTATAAAAATTAAAGTTTGTTTTTACTTAACTTATCGATTTATACGATAGATACTCTCATTAGAGGATTTTTTTAGCAAAATAATGTTTGTAAGCAGTAATAAATTTGTCTATATAACACATAGATAAGAAACAAAAAGGAATGCATGAATATTTTTGAGGATAAGATTAAAAAGATATCAAATGGTGTAATTGAAAGAAAAATAAGATCCAAGGCAATAAAAATGGGATAATCAATACCAAATGAGGATATCTTAATATCTATATGTATGCATATGAGGTAATCAATAAAGCGCGATTGACTATCTATATGAAAGATGAGTCAGAGTATTGATTTTTCAGCGTATAGACTCAGTATTATAAAAAGTTGGTTGTTAGAAAATTGTGAAAATTCCAGTTGTAACTTTTCTTGATTAAATTTAACTAATTTTAAATTTTCTGTTCGTCTGGCATTTTCATTTTTCCAATTTTAATAACCACATTTTGAACGAGGAATGCAGGAAACTATAATCGAATTATACTTTGCAAACGCAAAAAGATTATTTCGAGAATTACAAAATGACTTGCTGAATTTATTCAATTATTACAAGTATTATCTTTTTACTAAATTCGTTTCAACTTTGAGAGGAGAATATCGTAAAAAGCTGTGACTCGTTCCCCAAAAATATTTTCCCAATTTTATAAAAGAAATTACGGTTTGTTTACTTCCCTAACAACTAATCAGTAAAATTTTTAGTTGAACATAACAGGAAAAGTAGATATGAGTTTAGTCAACTTTGTGATTTCAACGTTTTTTTTTGACTTGACATCAAGAATTAATAGCAATGGATTTTACGTCACATGACTCAGATAGACTGAAAGAAAGAAGTTGGTTGAAGGCACTGCATGTAGCATACTGTGAGTTAATTTTTTTTAAAGATAATATATGCCTTTTTTTACATAGGCATAACCACATTATCAAATTAGTAATAAAAATTTTGGTAAATTTGATAACTTATATGGAACGGCTCATCAAGAACTTGTGTTCCAATAATTTTCTCAATCGTGAGTAAATCAGGACAAGCATCAAGCAGAATAAACTTCCACGGTATTTCAGTCTTTTTACTGATTTGATCGTTCTTTTTTCTTTTTTTACACAGTGGTCACCACTTATCAAGGCCCGGAAGCAACTCAGGAATAAGGGCTATTGCAAGTACGTTACGTTAGTGTGGAAATTTGATGAAGTGTGTACTTAGGGGGGGCGATTCATTAGGAATTTGTTAACGTTGGACTTGAACACATCCAAGTTGTAGTCAGGTAGGAAGCAGGCGTGCAGTTCTAAGAAAGGTGGGAAGCAGGCAGACGGAACAGAGTTCCACAGGCGTTCTGAGATATGTAATTATTTTATACAGGCACTGTTTCCTCAGTCTGTCAAAATAATACTAGAGCCATAAAAAAGCAATAGGCCAAGCTAAAATAATGAACTTCCATGTATGAGATCAGGAGGAAACGTGAGATAACGTTCAGTTTTTATGCTTTAATAAGTAACTAAACAAGAACTGAAACAAGGGATACATTTTGATTTGAAAGTTTAACGAAAATTCGGCGAATTTTTCCTCATCTATCACTATTACAGTCACATTCAATTTTACTCAAAGACGCATTTTATATTTTTATCGCGTGTTTTAGATATTTAGAAACTGCCACTTTAATGTCAGGTTAAAGGATTATTCGTGTATTAATACACCCTCTCAAAAGTCCACAGCTAATTTCTCCTTTCAAGTGGCAATATGCACACGGGTATATACAAGCGGTAAATAGGCAATTATGTCTTATTTTCCTTCCAACACAGCAACACATTATTTACTACAGCATGTCTGTATAAGATACGTTAGTTAGGAAACAAGAGTTGTTTATTTGAACCATGGAGACTCGTACGTCGCGTTTTTAAGGAATTGGATCACGGACATCTCTGATGTCAGGAATAAACTCGCGTTGTTATCACGCGGCCATCTTTACTTGTAAAAGTGGAATAATGAATTTGAGAAGCGTATTTTCGACATAATAAGAAACGCCTTGCATATTTCTTTACGCAATGTTAAGTTAAAGTGGGTTTCTATTGCTTTATTAATACCTCTCTTGAAAGAACAGAGTTGATTACAAGAAATGCGATAGCAATTTTAAAAGCGTTTGTTAAACCTGGCATTTATTGTTCCTGGTTTCAGTAAAATCAACGAGTTATAAATACAAAATATTACAGAATCTTATTATAACGAGGATTGTGTGATTGTATGCATCAGAATTGCCAGCAACTTTTAAAAAGTAAGTATGAGATCATATTCATGCTAAAACCAATAGCATTTATCTCTTTAATTTTTTCTATTTATCCCACCACACATATATATATATATATATATATATATATATATATATATATATATATATATATATATATATATATATATAAGTGTCTGTGTGTATTTGTCTGTGTATCTTTCCCTACAAAATAACTCTAATTTTAAGTCTATAGACTCGAAATTTGATATACAGCTAAATTAAATAAAATGGCGGAATATTGTAGTTTATATTTTGATTTGATTCCGTTGAAAACTGGCATTACATGTTCTGTTTGTGCATTCACTCTTCATAAATCTTCTAATTTCGACCGTTCTTTACACATCTTAAATGATGCCCTACTTATAAATGTGCTTAGAAATGAAAAAGCAAAAACGAGATTTGTGAAAATCTTTGTAATCGGTTTTCGGACAGAAATTTGGCTGGTAAGCGATCAAAATTCAACGATTTGACCTTTGAGAACTTTACCAAACTCCTCCCCCAATTTTGGGTATAAACACTTTAAATTTTAGATATACTTTCCTAGGACATGGATCAGACTTAATAACTTGATTAGTGACCAAAACTATAAATGTTATATATATATATATATATATATATATATATATATATATATATATATATATATATATATAATAGGGGTCAAAGTTCAAAAGAATTGACTTCTTCGTTCTCTACCAAATTACTCAGAGAATTTCTGGTCTAAACATTTGAAATTTGACATAAAGGGTATTCAGAGATAGGGCAAGCGTTTTAATCGGTTTGCGTCGTATGTATGTCTGTTTGCATATCTGCCTAAACCTTTCGATAGAGGCGACTGATTTTCAGAAGATTAGTATCGTTTTTAGCTTTACACTTCAGACGACAAATACCGAAAAGTTGGCTTAAAACATTAATTTCTTCACCTTCAACTGGACACTTTTTTTAGAGGGAGGGTTCGCTTTTTGTCATCGATATTTTCCAAAGTCATCCCCTCTTTTCGATTTTCTAGCCTTAATTTAAACTTACTTCATTTCCGGTTTGCCGGTGGTCGAAACAGCAAGGACGTCACGTTTTTCCCCCGTTTTTTTCCTCCTTCGCGATAAGGGTTCGAGCCTGCCTTCCTGCTACCACTTTTTTCTTTGCTCAATACACAGCTCCAAACGCCCGAAAAATTTCAATAGCAATTTATTAGTTAAAGTTATTGATTAAAGCAATAATTATTCAGAAAAAAAAGTTACAACAGGTTATATAACCTTTCAAATTAAAATAAAACAATAATTTGTTAAAAGAAAAACCTATGGAATCAACTTAGATTATAAAGCGCAACATAAGAAAGCTAACATTGTATTTAATGAAAAATGGTTTTACTTTTTAAATCTAAGCCCATTTATCAGAAGGGTATCATTTAAGAAGTGTAAAGAACGGTCGAAATAAGAGAATTTATGCAGTGTGGATGCACAAACAGAACTTAGGTAACGCAATTGTTATATAATTCCGCGTAAAGAAAAAAGGTCGTTTTATTGGACTTACGATTACTGGATAAGAGAACTGATTAATGTTGACTGAGAAGGTCATGTAATGCCAGTTTTCAACGTAATCAATTCAAAATATAACCTATAATATTCTACCATTTTATTTAATTTAGGAACTCTTTTGCTACCAAGTTTTTTTATATTGTCTCTTGCGAATGCTTTCGAACAACATTGCCACAAAAATAAATTTATTCTAGAACTTGTCTTAGTACAAATTAACAATTCAATATATATATATATATATATATATATATATATATATATATATATATAACTACTTAATTTACTCACATAAAATTAATACACAAACGTATAGATTTATGCGTAAACTTTACGTATTTACTTCAAAAGTGCTCAATACGTAGGTAGAGCTAGTTAGTAAGTTATAAAATATATGGCGATTTAGCTACACTGAATATTCCGCGTTTCATCCCCTCTAGGATTCTTCAGGCTTATGCGTGAATTCTGTGGTTGTTTGTCGTTTTTATATGCGCATCTTCTATCTTTCTAGTATACACCGCGCCCTTCCTATCAGCCAATGAGAATGCATTTATCGGACAAAGGCCTATTTGACCTCTGGTTGACCTGTTCCTTTGTGTGTGCTCTATTTAGCCTGGATAATTAGCTTCTTGATCTGTTTTAAATCTAGGTTAGTGTTTTTTTTATTAATGTTCATCTAAGAAGGATTTAATTATGTTTAGTATTATTCCAGGGATACTGTATGATCTAATTTTCCTGAGGAGACCCTCATGCCATACCTTGTCAAAAGCTTTAGATATACCTAGAGCTACAGCTCTACCGTCCCTCGATTTGTCCAGTCAATGGTATATACGTTCAGAGATTACAGTTAGGATGTCTGCTGTGGAACTGGCTTACCTAAATCCATATTGTTGGTCAGTCAGAAGTTTAGCATCTGTAAGGTGATGGACTAGAGCATGGTTAATTATGGATTCAAATATTTTGGCGAAAAGCTCGAGGAGGCTAATGGGGCGATAATTTATTGGGTCAGTTCTTTCCCCAAAATTCTTGAAAACTGGGTTTGTTTACGTTTGTTATGCTTTCATAATACATGCAAAAGATGAGGGCGTTATGAGTCATTACTTCTTTGCAAGGTGGAGGTTTTAGCCTTATCTGCATCTTTCACTGACAAAGCAAGGTAATCCCTATTTTTGGTTATAAATTCTAGTTATGATAAGAAATAATAAAATGTATTGAAGAGAGAGGACCAGACACAATCAGAGGCATAGTTATGTTTAGGTTGGACATTTTTTCAGTAGACTTTAGCTCCTCATTTGATATAATGACTGTACCCATGAAAGGATTCACTCTTGCTGTAGCTGTGCAATTTTAAACGAATGTTTAGTACTTAGATTTTGAAAAACCAGTGCTTGTGCAACTATGTCACCATGCTATTTTTGATAGTATTTTCAAGTTAAATTAAATACTTACGCCATGATCTTTTTTTATTAATTTGTTATATGAATGTCAGGAAGCCTATCAAACCGCTATGACAAAGATCACCCAACCTAAAAAACTTTTTTTCAAACTCCTCGGCCTAACATTTATTTTCAATTCAGTTTTCACCAAAAACAAGGCACATTTGACACTTTGAAGTTGGAAGCTACTATCAGGGACATAAGTTGCATCTTATTGCTGAACTAGTATCTATATATGTGCACATTACACTTGTACAGTTGGGAAAGCAGAATCCCGGAAGGGAGTTCTAAAATCTAGCATTTCTGGAGGAAGACACTTTGAGAGTAGAGGACTTCCTTACATCTAGAGATCTATATTGTGTAGTAGTGGGATTTTGCTTCGTGTCGGGTTTTTTGGAGGGATTTATGTCGAGGGGGTACAAACGTATTGGAGCATATACCACTAAAATACTTGTAGAACAGGCAGAGGGACGCAACATTTCTGTCCAGGAGTGAGAAACTACCAGCAGATGCACAATGCCAAATGTGACAACTATATACCATACATGAGTGAATGGTGTCCTTATAAACGCACAGGATATTTTCAGGTGTAAGTAGCATCCTAGCACGGAAGAGAGAGCCCATCTTCCTCGCAGAATTTCAAGAAATGCTCTCAATGTATATGTTCCAATTTATGTTCCCTGTGAACGTTCGCCCGAGGAATTTAAAGATATACTTTCATGTAATATATTTTCAGCCATTTCTATTGGTGGTGTACAAGATTTCTTGCAATTATTAGCGGAAATAAACTTAGTATTGGCAGCATTGAATGTGACCATCCATTCACTTACAAATTGGAGATCTAGTGTTTCTGCAACTTCCTTAAATATATGTTTATTAGTTTTCCCCATATGCCTGTTGATGCCGTGGTGCCATCAGCAAATATACCTATCTCAGAGACTATTTTTTCAAGGAGGGCATTTAAGAATATTAGGAAGAGTAAAGGTCCAGTCATAGATCACTGAGGTACGTATGTAATATTTAGATATACGACCATCGAGTGTTCTTCTCTTACTTAAGAAGGATTTAATTATGTTAAGTATTTGTCTAGTGATACCGTATGATTGATCTGATTTTCCTGAAAAGATCATCGTGCTATACCCTGTCAAAAGTCTTAGATATATCAAGAGCTACCGTCCCACGTATTCCTTAAAATTTATATTGTTGGTCGATCAGAAGTTTAGTAGAGATAGATTAATTAAGGGGTCAAATATTTTGACGAAAAGTGGGAGGAGGTTAATGGGGCGATAATTTAATAGTCAGTTCTTTCGCCAGAATTCCTGAAAAAATGTTCTTACGAAAGCAGTTTTCTAGCAGTGAAGAAAGCAAGATTCGTAAGGGTATTTGTTGTAAAGTTTGAGAATAACTGGAACAACCGGGGCGGAACATTTTTAAGAGCACAACCACGATGATATCGGTTGCGGGCAATATGAACTGAAAAAAATACATTGAGGACATTGCGAAAGCTGCTGCAAAGAAAGTTGATTTCTTCTATCGAGCTAGACGACTACTCACAGCTGTACCTCATGCATGGCGTATAGTTGCCACATCTGGGCTGGTGCATCTACTACTTGCCTTTCTCTCTTAGATAAGTAAAAAAAGAGTTTTTAATCTAATATATCCCACTTGTTCAATTAAGCGTCAACCCATGTCCCATCGCCGGAATGTTGCATCTCTGTGTATATTTTTCAAATATTTTAATGGAGTGTTATTTGCTGAATTGATTGCACTTGTGGCCACTCAACGTACATATCACTGACAACCACGCTTAGCGATAAAATGAAACCAATTCACTGCTGAGGTCTTTAAATTCCAGAAAGCTTTTTATTCGAATAGTTTTTTTCCCTAGAACAGCTAATCTTTGGATTTCCCTTCCTGAAACTGCTTTTCTGGATGTGCCTATATTCATAAGTTTAAATGTAATCTTAACCAGCATCTTGTTAATCTTTCCCAGGCATGGTCCCAAACTTGTAGCGCCTTATGTGAAAGTGGCTTTGTTAGGGATGGATATAAGTAAAATAAAACAACAAAAAAAAAACAAATAAATAAAATACAAACAAATCCCGAAGCAGTCTCTGATAACATATTGCATAACGTTTTTTATTTTTTTATTTTTATTTTTTTATTTTTTACAGAGTGATCACCACTTATCATGACCTGGAAACCACTCAGGGATAAGGGTTATTGCAAGTACATTACCTTAGTGTGGAGATTTGATAAAGTGTTTACTTATGGGGGCGGTTCATTAGGAATTATTTAACGTTGGACTTGAACACATCCAAGTTGTAGTCAGGTGGGAAGCAGGCAGACGGAATAGAGTTCCACAGGCGTGCAGTTCTAAGAAAGAAGCTTTGTTCATGGAATCCGCGTTTTGATTTAGGCACATATAAAGAGTGGGGAAAATTTTTCACAGTGGATTCGGCTAGACGGGTGTTTTTCGTGAAAGATTGGCGAGGGGGGACCAGAGATTAAAGTTCAGACGAGCACCTGCCATGAAAATAACGATAAAACCAAGATAGGCTCGCAACGTCTCTTCTGTGGGAGAGAGGTAGCAGGGTAGAGAAAACGGCATCCCCCACTAAGCCACGAATTCTATTTTGTACTCTTTCAATGCAGGATAGGCTGTTTTTAGCAGCTCCTGGCCAGATATGGCAGCAGTATTCCATCCTTGGACGTGCTTGCTTTTTATGTAGATAGAGAATTGCATCAGTAGTGAGATATCTTCTGGAGCGGTAGAAGGATCCCACTATCTTTCCAGCGACCTTGGCTTCAGACTTGATGTACGTGTTCCATTTCAGATGAGGAGTAAAGGTCAAACCAAGAAGCTTGTCAAAACAGGGGGCCTCTCCCAGACGAGAGCAATCCATCACAATTGATGCCAGATGGGGATCAGAGCGTTGATGATGTAAGGATAAGAGTTTGGTTTAAGATGCATTAAAGGTAACCAGCCACGCCTTCCCTCACTGAACCACGCGCTCGAGATCAGAGGAGAGAGAATCAGAGAGAGCTTTGTCATTTACAGCCTTTGATGTGTTGCCGTAGATGGTCGTGTAATCAGCATAGATGTCAACCAATGATTTAAGTATGTGTTTAGGGAGATCAATGATGTAGATCAAGAAGATAGTTGGGCCCAGGATTAACCCCTGAGGGACTATAGCATTAATACTGCAGGGCTCTGGTTTTTTGTCCATCAACCACTACGCTTATGAGCCTATCGGAGAGAAATGTTTTAATGATTGAGAAAACATTTCCAGTTATACCGTAGCCGGAAATCTTGTGAAGTAGACGCTTATGCCATACATTGTCGAAGGCTTTTTATATCTCAGGAGAAATTGCCCTAGAAAGGAAGCCTTTGTCAAGAGATTGACTACTCCTGTGAGATATAACCGTCATCAAATTTGCGGTAGATCTTGCAGAGCGGAAACCATATTGTGTGTCGCGAAGAAGGTTGTTTTTGCTGAGGTAGTTGACTATTTCTCTATGTAATATGGATTCCAGCAACTTACTGATAACACACAGGAGACTTATTGGTCTGTACTGAGATGGAGATTACTTATCACCTGAATTCTTAAATACAGGGCAAACTGATGAGGTCTTCCAAGGAGTCGGAAAGCAATTCTCCTTAAGGCAGTGCTTAAACAGTTTCGTAAGCAAGTTCTAGTTGAAGCTTTTTTTAACACAATAATTGGGATGCTGTCAGGGACAGTTGCTTTACTGGAATCAAGGTTCTTGATTAGCTTGACGACCTCATGCACGAATATGTGTATGTTACCTAGCGTGTTCTGTGTTATAGGAGGAAATATGGGGGTTGATGGCCTTCGTCGCATAGGGTAGAATTAGCTGCAAAGTGCTTGGCAAATAGTTTGGCCTTGTCTGATGCTGACGAGATGACCTCTGGTCCATTGATAATGGTTGGGATAGAACGCACACTTCTGTTCAGGATCCTATTTGTTATTTGCCAAAATTGGTGGGAACCAAGCCGCTGATCAGCTACCTTGTATTTAACAGACGTTGCATATAGCTCTCTAGCATTTTTATTACTCTTTTACAGTGGTTGCTGGCAGTCCTGAAAGCAGCTTTAGTCTTAGTGCATCTATTACGTTGGTAGCTATGGAAAAAGTAATTTCTGTGTGCGATAGCAGCAGCAAATTCTGGGGAGAACCGTGACTGGCTGTAAGGTATATGTTGGAATTTAATAGATGGTATGAATTGGTCTATGCCTACAATTAACCATTCGGTCGGATCCTATAATATAGAGGACACTTCCTCTTTAAACATAGAGTGCAGAGGTAAATCAGATATGAATGTACGGAAGCTATCCCAGTCAGCCATAAAGTATCGGTATACAGTACGGTGGAGGGGACTTATTACATTTCGTTTTTATCTTAACTGATACAACGGAGTGGTCGGAGGATCATAGAGGAGAATGAACGGAACATGAACATAGCTCAGGGGAAGTTGAGAGAAAGAGTTCTAGGAGGCTTTCATATTGACCGGGTGTATCGGGCACACGGGCGGGTTCGCGAACAATCAGAGTGAGGTCATATGCAATGGCAAAATCATGACAAGACCTCCCTTTATCGTCTGTCTTATTGGAATGGGTCAGCCATTCCACGTTATGGAATTTGAAGTCACCCCAGATGTTGATGTTAGCCGAGGGATGTGCAGACGGTATGTGGTCTATTTTCTCAGATATTATCTTAAAGATAGTAACTCCGCTGTTGTGGGGCCTATAGAGGGCAAATATAAATGCAGTGATGTTAGCAAGTTCAACCTTGAAGGATATATAGGGCCAGTTAGGATCTTCTCTAGAGATATCCTTGTAACACGGTAAGCCATCTTTAATTACATTTTTTTAAAGTCCTAACTTTATCTACTCTAATAGAGAAAACTAATTCCCGGCATTTTGTTTTGTTTTTTTATCAGTAGTTTACTTTGTAGCATGGGGGCTGACGAATAAGACAGGAAAGTAGATACAAATAAATATATATACATAAATAAAACAAGAAAAAACAAGTTTAAACAAGGTAACATGAAAAACATTTAGGAGGAATTTAAAAAATACTTAACGTTCGTTTGCCATAATGGCCCAGCACCTTTTTGCCAACTGGCATGTTATGGTGATTTTCTAGAGCGTAAGAAGATTTCTATTTCCGGATAAATTGTGCACGTGTTCCTATCTATTTATAGAATAAAATCGTTACGTTCAGATGTGTAAATATTAAAATTACATTTAAAAAAAAGTCCTAACTTTATCTACTCTAATACAGAAAAATAATACCCGGCATTTTGTTTTGGTTTTTATCGCTTGTTTACTTTGTAGCATGGGGTGTGACGAATAAGACAGGGAAGTAGATACAAATAAATACATATACATAAATAAAACAAGAAAAACAAGTTTAAACAAAGTAACATGATAACGTTTGGGATGAATTTTAAAAATACTTAACGTCCGTTTTCCATGATGGTCCACCATCTTTTTGCCAACTAGCATGTTGTCGTGTCTATCTAGAGCGTTAGAAGATTTCTATTTCCGGATAAATTTAGCACGTGTTCTTGTCTATTTATAGAATAAAAGTAATTAGTTCAGATGTCTAAATATTAAAATTACATTTTTTTAACTCCTTACTTTATCTACTCTAATAGAGAAAAATAATTGCGGGTACTTTGTTTTGTTTTTTATCGCTAGTTTACTTTGTAGCATAGGGGCTGACGAATAAGACAAAAAAGTATAGACAAATAAATACATATACATAAATTAAACAAGAAAAACAAGTTTAAACAAGGTAACATGAAAAACATTAAGGATGAATTTTTTAAATACTTAACGTCCGTTTGCAATAATAGTACAGCGTCTTTTTGCCAACTGGCATGTTGTCGTGTCTTTCTAGAGCGTAAGAAGATTTTTATTTCCGGATAAATTGTGCACGTGTTCCTTTCTATTTATAGAATAAAAGTCGTTACGTTCAGATGTCAACCAGCTTTGCTTTATCTTATTTTGTTTGCGCCCATTCAGATCACAATATTAGGTTTCCTCACAATGGAAGGTTCTTTACACACTAAAGTAAGGAACCTTCCACTGCACAAGTTAATATTCTATAAAAGTGAGGACAATACTCAATAGAAAACATCTGTAGAGCAAAAGTTCGTTAAATATATAATTAACGATCATTTGATCTACATATTTGAAACTGTGTATATAGTATATTTAGAATTGTAGAAAACGTTTTAATAGGTTTTCATAAAGAAAAATACCTGCTAAGTGGGCAACATTGAAACATTCCTGTGAATCCACTGTCCAAAACTTTCCCCACTCTTTATCTATGCCTAAATCAAAACGTATATTCTATGAACAAAGCTTCTTTCTTAGAACTGCACACCTGTGGAACTCTGTTCCGTCTGTCTGCTTCCCACCTGACTACAACTTGGATGTCTTCAAGTCCAACGTAAACAAATTTCTGATGAACCGCCCCCTTAAGTAGACACTTTAAATATCCACACTAACGCTCTGTACTTACAATAAAACTTATTCCTGAGTGGCTTCCGGGCCCTGATAAGTGGTGACCACCTTGTAATAAAAGATTTTACGTGCACACTGCTAATTCAGAGTAGAAGGCGATCGTTATAATTTTTTAGTATGGCGATATTAACCTTAATTAAACAACGATAATTCCTATCGATGTCGCGCCGTCACAAATTAGGACGCAACAAAGATCTAAAGTTAGGTGATATTTGATGGATTTGTTATTTTTTCTAATAGCTTTCATTTTAATAAATAAAGAGGTAGATGTTTTCAAATATATGTCAGAAGTCTTCTACTACAGCATTAAGAAAGTAATTCGAAATAAAAGGTGAAACGGTAAAATTGTTGATTAAAGAAATCACCACTGCAGCATTATTTTACAAATTTTATTTAAAAATATCAATTCGGCTTACTTGAATATATAGTAGAGCTGACATCTATTCAGTGCAGCCTTCAGCCTCATTACCCGACTCAATTTGGGTGTGGAACTTGAAGCATGCCTTTTTCACAAGCGCCCGCGGGCTTTCGGCGATCAGGCTTGCTTTGGTTTTGTAGGATGTTATGTTGGTGATATCGTCTACGTATGATCAAACGAAGTAGTCCAGCGGGTTCACGTCTGGGAGAAAAGGAGCGCCAGTGAGAGAAGGGTAAAATGTCGTAGCATTTCTTCTGAATCCAAGCCTTTTGGACTTGTTGCCCGGCGCCGAGTTCTGCTGGCAAACCCAAATCTGCCAGTGACCAGCTGAAAACAATGGGGGATCAGTACATTCTTCAACACATTCAGGCACATTTTGGTGTAGACTTTAACGCCGACTTCAGAGATGTGAGATGGCATGATGTGGCCCTTATTTGAAACCACACGAAATACCATAACCGTGGCCGGAACATTTTTTATCACTTTGGCCACGTCCCTTTTATTCGTTGAACCGCCCCGATTTTCATATTGACGATGCTAGCAATGATCCTGTTGTCATAACTTGGATCAGTAGAGAGCATGAGTTGTAAAGCGGCGCATCTCCGATCTCGCTTGTTTAACACTGTGTCTGCCAATTTTCATCAAAAGGAAATGGAATATTGTCGTCTTCTCTGTGGCGCCAATTTTATCGTTTCACCCTGTATATTTTTTATGGAAGTCACCACTTATCAAGGCTCGGAGGCCACTCGGGGATAAGGGTTATTGTGTGGATAATGGGATAGTATCGTAGTAATCGTTAGTATTGGAGATTTGATAGAGTGTTTTACTTAAGAGGGCGGTTAATCTGGAATTTGTTTGTGTTGGACTTGAAGACATCCAAGTTGTAGTCAGGTGGGAAACAGGCAGACGGAAGAGTGTTCTACCGGCGTGCAGTTCTAAGAAAACAGCTTTGTTCATGGAATCTACGTTTGGATTAAGGCACAGTTTAAGAGTGGAGATCATTTTGGACAGTTGTTTCAGATAGACTGGTGTTTATCGTGAAAGATAGGCGAGGGGGAACCAGGGACTGGAGGTCAGACGAGGACTTGCCATGGAAGTAACGATAAAACAATGACAGGCTCGTTACATCTCTTCTGTGTGATAGAGGTTGCTGGAAAGAGAAAAAGGCACCCCCACTAAACCACGAAATCTATTTTGTAGTCTGTCAAGGCAAGACAGTCTATTTGTAGCAGTTCCTGCCCAGATGTGGCGTCAGTATTCCATCTTTGAACGTACTTGGCTTTTATATAGATAGAGAATTGCATCAGCAGTGATATATGACTAATAATGTACATGACGTAATATGTTTGGGCCATGTGAAAGAGTAAAAACAGACACCAAATCTCTATTATACAAGACAAAGTAAATAAATCGACGCAAATCGTAGACTAATGTTTTGCGTAAGTAAATGAGAATGCATTTAAACAGTAATTGCCCTGCGTCAAGTGCTACCAGCTGATTCCTACTTACCCTCGCCTCATCATTTCTAACCACTCCTCCATCTGCTCCACTTCCCCCCCAAAAAAAGAAAAAGATGGCACCAGCACTAGACTTATTCGAGTGTATTTGTGGCCATTGTTATAGAGACATCTAACAAACACAATAATTTGTTCGTTGAAGTTCTTTCGCCATCCTGCCAAAAGAAGAAAAAGAGGAAAAGAAATGAAGAAATGAAGCTAATTCGATGACATTCGAAGAATACGTAAATAAATAGAACAACGTGACACCATCCATAATTACTCAGTTGAATTCCTTAGGTTTTGAGGTGCCTTTCGCTTATTGAAGACTTGAGAGTTTCTTATTTCTTTTAGTCTTTTATCATCGTTTATGTTCTGCCTTAATGAAAACTAGCAGGACCTGTGGAAATTTTGCTGCGGTATCTTTCATGTGTAATATATTGCTGCTAGCAATACTGTTCAGCGTAAATGACTACTCTGTGATATTGCCGTAGCCATTTTGTTAAAACTGTAAAACTATTTAGTAATCTGGTTAATTTAATGTTAGAATATATCTGATTATTACAGTTTATATCCAATATTCTTATCGGAGTCTGTGACTCAGTTCCATTGGATGGACGAAAGGTGCGAACGGAAACCACGGCATATTATTTATTTTCATTCGACACAACAGATACGCCTCTTCGATCGTAGCCAGAAGACCAAGAAAGTATGTTTTACTTTCGCGTACGGCCCTAAAGCGATAGCATTTTTTAATTTTATTTATTTTTCTTTCTTTTGCGTCTCCGTTGATTGGGAGATCATATTTATTGAGAATGATGATAGAATGTGATAATATATTAGAAATATTAAATTAGCTTATCTATATATAAATAATTTAATGTTTGTAGTATTTATCACCTTCTATCCATCGTCCTATTTAATGAATAGGATCTCCCTATCGATTAATTTATAGTTTGGAAACTGTGATACAAGTATGTACGTACAATCTACTAAGGTATTAAAATATAGATATATCACCATAAATTAAGTGAAGCTCTCGCAGTCATTCTATTAGCCGTTAAACTGAAATAAGATGAAATAACGAATTTTATTTTATCAGCGAGTTGTTTTTTATATATACTATTTCCTAAGCTCTGAATGAATTTCAATCAGCAGGATTTATTTACTAGGGTTTATAATCAGTAAAACACATTATAAAGAAGTTGCTTCCCAGCTGGCTACAACATTGTCACATTTAAAATCAATTTTAGCTTGTTATAACCCCCCCCATAAATAATTAAATTTGTTGATTTCATTCAGTCATTTCAATATTTTTATAATATTACGGGGTCCTTCAAAATGTAATGCCTCCTATATTTCATTACGCTCGAATTGATGATGGGCTTCCATATTAAATTTTTATGATGATTAAATGTATATATCTATGACCTGCAGGTTACATCTCTCTGTTACAGATATTGGCGGCGTAAGACTAAGAAAGCGACTTTCGTCAGGCACGTATGTCAAAAACTGAGATGCGTCATTGAATTTCTCTATTCGGAAAAATAATTAAACCACTCAACATACATCTTTTACGAATCCGATGTAGATAATATTAAAACAGTCATAAGATGGGTTCGGTAATTTCAAAGTAGCGTCAAAGATATGATTGAAAAACGCTCTGATCCCAATCTGGCATCAATTGAAATGGATGGCTCTCGTCTTGGGGAGGCTCCATGTTTTGGCAAGTTTCTGGGTTTGACCTTTACTCCTGATCTGAAATGGAACACGTACATTAGGATGCTGGGAAAATGGCGGGATCTTTCTACCGCTCCAGAAGATATCTCACTGCTGATCCAATTCTCTATCTGTATAAAAGCCAAGTACGTCTAAGGATGGAATACTGCTGCCACATCTGGGCAGGAGCTGCTAAAAACAGCCTATCCTGCCGTGACAGAGTAGAAAATAGATTTCGTGGTTTAGTGGGGGGTGCCCTTTTCTCTTCCCTGCAACCTCTCTCCCACAGAAGAGACGTTGCGAGCCTGTCTTTGTTTTATCGTTATTTCCATGGCAGGTACTCGTCTCAACTCTAATCTCTGCCCTTCTCGCCAATCTTTTACGAGAAACACTCGTCTGGCTGAACCTCTCAATAATTTCCCCCACTCTATATCTGTGCCTAAATCCAAAGTAGATTCCATGAACAAAGCTTCTTTCTTAGAACTGCACGCCAGTGGAACTCTCTGCCGCTTGCCTGTTTCTCACCTGACTACAACTTGGATGTCTTCAAGTCCAACATAAACAAACTCCTGAAAATCGCCCCCTTAAGTAAGCCACTCTATCAAATCTCCAATACTAATGATTACTACAATACTATCTCATTGATTACTGTACACGCAATAACCCTTATCCCTGTGTGGCCTTCGGCCCTTGGGAAGTGGTGATCCCCATGTAAAAAAAAATAAAAAAGTGCGCGCTAAGCTTTTCCAGCCATAATATCTAGAAAGGGTTCGCAAAAGTGCATTTAAAATTCTGGTGATTATGTAGGAATTGGAATTCTGGAACATAAACGTTCGCTTGTTTTAATGATACTACTCTCATCTAAATAGTTCTTTTATGGTTTGTTGGAATCCCTAATTATCAATGCCAAGGGCCACTCAAGAATAAATGTTATAGGTCAAGGCTGATATACTAATTTGCGGATAAATGATCTTCCCGGAGCATACAAGTGTACTTACATCTAGCCAGTTATTGAGTAGAGAGTTGTGGCAGTTATGACCCCAGAATAATGACGTGTACGTCTGTAACATAGTTTTTTTTAATGAATTATATAACTGTGGCTACAATACTGAGTATGAGGAATTCGAAAGTCACAACGCTACGACAATTAATGGAACGGGAATAATTATATACTGAAGGATGAGGTACAGTATGAGATTACGAATATAGATCGCCTATATAAACTACTTTAAACTTGATTAATGAAAAATATTTTTAGAGATGGGATTTAAAGGTGACCCCCATTAAATCAGTAAGGCAACAGCCCCGCGATATTATTTTACAGGTTTGGAGACATTTTCAAAAAGTTGTTTCTGTGGAATTTCCCAATTACTATAAGACATGAAGGGAGAAATGAAACATTATTTTTCGTTATGTTTTTGCTGTGAATATCGTTCAAGAAAGAAATACTTTTTTAAAATTACATTTTTACCCCATACAAGGCACATTGCCACTTTAGTGTATGTGGCTACTATCAGGGGCAACAACTACTGGGGAACTATGTAGGGATTTGTGCAGCAATATGTCGGCTTACATTGCACTTGAACTTCTGCACGTCAGTAGAGTTGGGAAACAAGGATCTGGAATAGAATTCAAAAGTCTAGCGGTTCTGGGGAAGAAACTACTGGAGTAGAAAGATCTTTTACATCTAGGGATCTCTACAGTGTGGGGGTGGAATTTAGCTGCCTGTCGGGTTTGTCGAGGGTGTTCACGTCGTGGGGGCACAAGTGCTTGCAGTTCGTCAGAGCATTCACCAGTAAAATACTTGTAGAACAGGCAGAGGGATGCAACATTTCGTCGATAGGACAGAGGCTGAAGCTTAGGTGCCAGTTCAGGGCCTATCAGAGTAGCGACTCTCTTTTGAACCATGTCAAGGAGCGACAGATGCACTAGCCCAAATATGACAACAATACACCATACATAGACGAATGGTGACCTTATAGAGGTACATGATACTTTTGGGTGTTAGTAGTTTTCTATCACGAAAGAGAGAGTCCACCTTCCTTGCAGCGGCCCTGGCAATGCTATCAATGTAAATGTTCCAACTCATGTTTTCTGTCAACGGTAGGCCAACGAGTTTGATAACTCAGATAAAAGGTCATTGGAAATTTCTACAGGTGGTAGAGGAGGTTTCTTGTAATTATTAAATGAGACTAGTTTAGTGTTGGCGGCATTGAACATGACCATCAATTTTTGTCTCCATTCCACAACAGATTGGAGGTCATCCTTTAGTGTTTCTGCCATTTCTTTAGATCTGCGTTCATTTGTTTTCTGTTATGCCTGTTATAGAGTGTGGTGTCATCAGCATATATATTCATCTCAGTGGCAATTTGGTGTGGGAGGCCATTTATGAATATCAGGAACAGTAGAGGTCCAAGGATAGACCCCTAAGGCACTCCCGCATTTATATCATATTGTTTAGATGTACGACCGTCGAGAACAACCTGGATTTTTATCTTATCTAAGAAGGATTTAATTATGTTAAGTATTCTACCAGTGATACCGTATGATCTAATTTTTCTGAGGAGACCCTCATGCCATACCCTGTCAAAAGCCTTAGATATATCTAGACCTACCGCTCTGCCCTCCCTCGCTTTGTCCAGTGCTCAAAGCCAATCTATCTCATTAGTTTTTGTCAAGTGAATTTTGTCTGAAATAGTTGTAACACATTAGTAAATAAGTAAGTCTGTTTTTATCTCGATTTATATAAATATTGGATGCAAAAAGTTTCCAAACCTTTCATAGTTTTTCTATTTTGAGAACAATTGACAAAAGAGAAATGACGTTCTTTTCGACAGTTTCAATATGCCTTCAAAATTGTCAAGTGTCATTCGGTTTTCTCTAAGCTATTAACAAATAATTAAAATGGCTAACATAATATAAATATTTTGACACAGATTTAATATTTGAAATCTTTATCATTCAAACTAGGAACGCCAACTCTTCAGTTTAGTTCAGCCACCCTACAACTGGCCGTTTAAAGCTGAAATGAAATATGTGGTTTCCTTGTGCTCTAAAACCAAACCACACTATATATTCACAAAAAAGCTTTGTAGAAAGGCATCTCTCTTCCGGTAGTATGATACTAATGTTTTCGGTTATTTATTTCTACTACTGGCAGGGTGAACTGCTGTTGCCTGGGATTGAATGATGATTATCGAATGCGTCACACTCCTCTATTTTTATTATCATCACCATCTACGAATTAGCCCAAATTTAAATCAAATCGATTGCTTTTATTTTCTAATTGGAAGCCGATTGCTATGAACCAGGCGGAAGTTTCACATGCCTCGCGTAGTGATTAAATATACAATATATTATAGCCTACATTGCACTGTTGAGAATCTATTGTTGAGTTTATGAAATTATTTTTATATAATAGTTTCTATTACAGTTTAAAATGGAAAACTTAATAATTATGATTCAATTGTGCTCCAAACATACACATTCACCTTCATTTCTAACGCGCCCTTGTCACGTCAAAAAAACTACTGTTGATTTTATATGTTTGGAAGTACTGCTTGCACGGTGATAATGGTGGTAATTTAAATTACAAAACTATAAGCTATTATCATTATGAAATTGTGCTTTAAGCATAAACATTTATTTCGACCGCGCTTCTGTTATATCAAAGGACCTACTGTTGATTTTGTATGCTGGACCTTTTTGCTTGTGTGGTAGTAAAACTGTTCAAATGTACTTGTGATATCAGCCTGTGAAGTGTTGACTTTGCTCAAAATTGCCTGTTCCTTCTTTCACCGGATTAATTCGGTTATCGATCATCGATACTTATCGAAGATATTTCGACACAAAACCTAACTAAGAACACTGCCAGGCACATAACGTGCCTTCGTGTGAACTTTCATAAAAATCAACTCAGCAGTTTTTGAGTAAATAGCGAAGTCACTCACAGAAAAACATGGTTTCTTTTATATATTTTAGAGATAGATGATGATATTTTTCCCAAACTAAAAAAAAAAAATTGGTAAAATACTTAAATAAAAAAATATAAACTTGATCACGTTAAAATATAAATAATATCAATTATTTCGAGTTATTTTTTGCTATATTTATAAGTTTTGCTATATTTATATTTAGTAAAATCATAAGGATACCCATACCAGAACGTGTAAAATTTATTCAACCAACCTAACAGCTTTCGACTAATTTATCTTTACAAAATAAACCTTAAGTTTAGAATCCTTCAAAGTTCTTAATGTTTACATATAACATTTAACTTCCATTTGCAATTCTAAATGCGTGGTCTAGTTACATTGCTGGTACACTCGTCGATTCTGATATAGGAAGACCATCACAACAACAAAGTAGTTCGGATATCTACCCCGAGGAATAGAAATGAATGCGTTGTGCAAAACCACCCACACTTTTTGTACAACTGCTAATCTCAGTCGGTGCAGACAGTAGGCATCAGGTTTATTTAAATCAGAATTGTCCTTCTCCTAGATGCATATCCTAACGAGGACTGGGGGTACATACTCTATTATGTCCCATTATAAACCGTTTGAAACATAAAAATATCACATAAAATGGAAAACATGATTTATAATTGAGGCCTAATTTTGTTACCGTTTCACAAAAATCTTACGGCTTTGAAATTTTTAAGAATTATTTCCAACCTGTTTTTATATATTAATTTAGCGTTATTCAAAATTAACCTTAATATAGATTACATTGCGCCCTCCCCCGGGCGAGCAGCTGTTTTCTATAATTTATATTTGGTTAATTAGTTTAGGAGTGAATGCCGTACATACAAAATTACAAAAAGGAAATACATATATTAAACTATAAGTAAAGATTATACTAAGTTTTTTTACACATCTTAAAATAGAAATGATACTTCAATTTAATTGCTTATTTCATTTATGTATTTGAATGAATATTAACTAATAAACCGATTTTTACTTTTTCAGTTTTAGTAATCAGTGCGTTTTTGTAAAATTATTTATTCAATAATTTTATGAATGATGATGCATAATTGTATTAGATTTATGATGATATTAAAATAGAAAAAGGATTGATTATACGCTGGTCGCCCCAAAAGTAAATTTCATATTGTTTAACTCAAAAAAGTTGGAGAGCTATAAAATAAGGGACTGTTTGTGCTCTAGGATTTAATGTCCATCCATTCTGATGCCATTCTAGGCATTACTTCTTCCGTTTATTCATGGATGGGGAACCGTGTAAGATATGTTCATTTATATATATATATATATATATATATATATATATATATATATGTATATGTATGTGTGTGTGTGTGTGTGTGTGTTGTGTGGGTGTAACATACTGGACCATACGAAGCATACAATTGCTAGTTTTAGTAAGATAGATCTTTATTTTGAAATAACTTAAAAGAAAGCGTACGAGTTTTTACGTACATAAATATGCGTACATAAATAGTAGGTTAATTGCTATCATTTTAAACATCAGCGGAAACCAGTAGTGAATTCTGGTGCGAAACTTTTGAAATGATAATGAAAAGAAGACGTCTGTCAGCGGGACATTAGTGTCATTTTGCCCCTTAATGGGGCGTACCAGTTGGCATTGGAACATACTATTACCACTACTACCACTTCTGCTGCTTCTAATATTACTGCTAATAATAAAGATGATAATAATAATAATGATAAGATCTTTTTTGAGTCCTGTCATCTCATTCCGAGATAAGTATTTTTATTTAGTCATTTTGCGAACGAGTTGAACTAGTACCAGATGATGATGGTGATGCCAATGCTTTGCTGACACCCAAGGAGATTGCTTTTAGCACAATTGAAGGATGAAGATAACTAGCCAATAAATAAACGAATAAAGGAAAGCAAATTAGTTTTTTTAACGACAAGCAATTATATTACCTCGCCTACACTTTGCGAGGGACAGGGGAGATAACTTGGTGTAAACACAGAGCCACTTGAATAGGCAGAGAAAATAGGAAATAATTAAGAAAAATTAGCAAAATAGAAAGTTGGTTCAGGAAAAAAGTAAGCAATATGATTTAAATAAAAAAATAATATATATATGTGTGTGTGTGTGTGTGTGTGCGTGTGTATGGCGAGGTGTTCGTTCCTATATATGTATATGCATATCTATGTGTATGAATATATGCATATATATATATATATATATATATATATATATATTATTTTTTATTACCATTTTATCTGTTTGGTTACATACGTTTCATATGTTAGACGATGTTTATGATCCAACAGCTTCGTCAGACCTTACAGAAATGGTTGTTAGTATTAGAAAGAAGTATTTTAAAAAATACGAAAAAAGTGGAGTCGAAGTAGGAGATAATAAGGAGGGAGGGAGACGGGTATTGACAATATTTCAGTTTTTATGGTTAGGATACATTTGATTGTATTGTGTGTGTGGGGTATATATAGGGATATAGGGAGGGGATGGAGAGAGGATGGTAAAGAAAAAAAGGGAAGGTGGTAAGGAGAGGAGGGTGAGTTTCAATTTTTAGGTTTTAAATTTTAACTGGCTTTTGCTTGTTCAGCAAGGTATATTAAGTAGATGAGAGAGAGAGAGGGAAGGCGAGAGAGAAAGAGAGGGAGAGCGAGAGGGAAAGAGAGTTAGAGCGAGAGGGAAGAAGAAGGAGAGAGATAGAGGGAAAGAGTTATTGTATATGTAAAGTTTTGACAGGTACAGGGTTCATTTAAAATTTTCGTAGTCGCTATACGTCGACTAGTTTATTTCATTTTACAGTGGATTGATTTTTTTAAATACATACGTTAACGCACGCGAAAATACGCATACATACATATACATATATATGTACATTTCTAAATAACCATATACAGACACATACGCACACACACATATATATAAATAATGTATATGCAGACATACATGTATCCATATGCAGACATACACACACATACACACAAACCTATACTATATATATACTCGCAAATATATATATATATACATATACATATATACGTATATATATATATACATATACATACACAAAACTATATACATATATGTGTAGATTTAGATCTCCAGTAAGAAGAAGATGTACATATACATACATAGATACACATACACACGCATCTACCCCTATACAAGTATATACAATTACATAAATATAGATATTAATAAAAATATAAAGATACAGACATGTATAGACACGTACATACATACAAACACACACACCCATATATATATACATATATACACAGACATGTATTTATTTATACTAAGTAAACAAGGTAAAGTTAGGATAAATAAATAATAAATAAATGTATGGGTGTAGTTAATAAAGCAAGGTTAGATACACGCATCGTTACGTTCACATATATACGGGGTGGACCCTTAACATGGTGCTTTGGGCAGTGATGTATAATTTTATTTTCAGTTTAAATGCATCGCTGACACAGGCACATACACACATAAAAACACATATATGCATATTAAATCAGATACAGCTGTATCCGTATACATACGGTCAGCCATGCATATCCTTAAATACACACACATATATAGACCTTAACAGTCAGATTTATGCAAACATATACATGTGCAAATAGATATATATATATATATATATATATAAATATATACCAATAACAACTAATGGGTATACACACGACCCATGAGCATATACATTCATACACACGCACATAGAAATATATGCATAATCATACATACGGATATATATATATATATATATATATATATATATATATAACTCATTTATACATATACAAATGAAGATACATTTACGGATCTCCAGTGAGATGTAGATGTACATATACATACATCCATACGCGCATGCTCACACATGCACCCATATACACGTATATACAATTATACGAATATACAGGTTCATAAAAATATACATATACATACATATATATATATATATATATATATATAGATCTGTATATTTATGCTAAGTAAAGTAAAGTTAGTGTAGATACATAAACAAACAAATAAAGGATAAATAAATAAGCGGGTGTAGTTAATAATGCGAGGTTAGGTAGACGTATTGAGAGATATGTTCAAAATACATCTTGCTGGTTTAATTTTTAGGGGCCTGTATACATGTTTAAAGGTTAAATATTAAGTTCATATATATATATGTATATATATATATATATATATATATATATATATATATATATATATATATATATATATAGGGGGTCTCCTAACATGGTGCTTTGGGCAGTGTTAATGCTTAACTAATATCAGTGTCAAGTGAATTGTGGATATAGGCATGTATACACAGACAAACACATACACGCAAATAAGTCCAGATATAGCCATGCCTGCATACATACGTTAACTCATGCATATATATATATATATATATATATATATATATATATATATATACAGACACTATCATACATACGTTAACCCATGGATATATATATATATATATATATATATATATATATATATATATATATATATATAAACACTATCATCCAGATGCACGCATACACATACATGCGCACGTAGACATAGATATACAAATATGTATCTATGTATATGCACACGACCTACGAACACAAATATCCATGCACGTATATATAGAAAGATATACATAAACACACATAGGGATATATACATAGATTCCATCATGGCCGCACATACACATACATATGAAGATACATGCACGCAGACAGACAAGTAAGTAGATGCGTCAAAGATAATAGTATTTCTTGTACATCCACAAAACACACACACACACACACACACACACATATATATATATATATATATATATATATATATATATATATATACATACAGATATCCATACAAATTGCAACATATGTGCACCCATATAAATGTGGGGAGATTTAGTAGTAATTAGTACGTGGGTGGGGGTAGTAGGATTCATTGTTAGACGAATGTGTAGATGGTCAGGTAATATAGGGTATGAAGAGAGTGAAGTCAGGGGATTCGGTTTTGTTGATGTTACAGTAGATGAGTGTATGGGGTAGCTGGATACATTGTCTGTATTATTCAGCGGCTCCAAAAAAATATAGAGAGAAACGAACACAAACTCAAAAACCTCAGTTTGTGAGTGTTCGTTCCGTTCTCATAGGTTCAGAAACGGCTGAAGGCTATCCTTTGCAAATTTAACAAACAGGTAATTTATGTCTGGTAGAGTAACTAGTTATGTTTTGTAAAGAAATCCATCTGATAAGTATCGGAAAACGAAAAAAATCCGATCTTAAAAGTAGCCTTTCTTCTTTATAGTTATAAAGGATACTTTTTAGAGTGAAATATAGTATGCGTTATACCAGTCAAGGAAGATAATAAAATTTCAGCAAATTATTTCCTCTTACAGAAAAAAAAGATACTTGTAATAAGCTTAGTAGTAGAGCATTATACTACAAACCGAATGCCTCCCTGCTCAAGTGTACCTCGCAATTAAATTTTTATTTGTTCTTACTAATGAGTTCAATTTACGATAAAGTAGAGGCACCGTTTAAAACTTCCGCCACGCATGTCTCCGGTTGATATTTTTAAACTAAACATTAATCAGAGGTGGCTGGTTCAGGGCTTTCATCGTCAGCCTTTAATATCAGTTGACGTGATATTGTAAATGAATGTAATGAACGACATTATGATTATTATATTTGTAATTTTTGTCGAATTATTCCACCGGGCAAAACATTCCTCGTAATATGTAATAATCAAGAGAGGGTTGAGTCTATAATAATACACACACAATCTGCATGCATTAAAATATCATGTGTAAGCGTATTCTACGAGCAGGAAACGCCGAACTGCCAGCTAGTATATATAATTATATATATATATATGTATATATATATATATATATATATATATATGTGTGTGTGTGTGTGTGTGTGTGTGGGTGTTGGGGGAGGGTATCAGTTCCATATAGAAACGTTGATTTAATTTGATAAAATAAAATCCGCATCAAGTGCTCTTGAAAGCAAGCCAAATCACAACGTAATATTTGTAAAATAACAAATATTTTACTTGTTTGAAATTTATACCATAAACATATTTCGGAACTATACCCCATCCTCAGTATTTTTTCTTTCTTATTTTCTTTTTTATACAGAGGATGGAGTATAGCTCCGAAATATATTTATGTTATAAATTTCAAACAACTAAAATATTTGTTTCTTTTGCTAATATTACGTTGTGATTTGGCTTTGAAGCGCACTTGATTCATATTTTATTATATATATATATATATATATATATATATATATATATATATATATATATATATATATATATATATATATGAAAATTAAATATGTTGTTTATTTCACTATGGAAAGAATAGGACAGTAATAAAAATTATTCACAGGAATTTAAATTTCATCATTTCTGTTATTACAAACTGCTTTTTGTGACTTTAATCAGTTTAATGATTATCTCTTCAAAGAAGTATATATTTTCTTATAGTAATTTAATCAAAAACAAACTAGAAATAGGGTTGGTGTCACTAAAATGTAATTCAATCCCGAGCAACGCGAAATTTATACAGTCAGTTATGAATAAGATGCCTCTACAGAAAGACAACTTCCTTTCCAATAAATCCGATTAGATTAAGGTTAGTTTTAGCTTCGTTTAGTATTGGGTTTATTTAATTTTATGGTTAGGTTCGTTGGTTGGTTGTTTTTGTTCTACGGCATATCAACCCTTTTCGGGTCATTTAATACCGAATCAAAAGATTTTGAAGTAAATTTTTTTAATAGAATATATTTGCTGTTTTCAAGTCGGTTTCTATTTAACCCATAGTTGGAACCCTAACAGGTACTACCACTCCGGGTCAGAGTGGACCTGGGAGCAATGGTAATTAAAGAGTGGCTCCACACTTCCCAAAGCCCACAAGCCGGGGCCTCACCACTAGATATAGTTTAAGGTCATATCCAGGACCCTCATTGAGTGATTTTACCCTCTGCAGGGGGGGCAGTCAGTGTATTCTAATGTCCTACCGACAGGGCCTTTATGGTTAGGATTAAAAAAACAATTCATATTATATTGATGTAACCGATATGGATAGGAAACAAAAAGACGATACAGTTTATATTATTAAATAACTAAATACTAAAATAACGTATAAATTGATTTATAAAGAATTTATTGAGAATAATAAGTGAACCAAAATATCGTGAAAATTAAACTGAAATGAATTCTTTCAAAACGACACAACACCATGATATGTAAAAAAAATTCTGCTTATCGTTTTCCAGTAAGCGTGAGACGAATACATCGTACCTCAAAAATATACTTCCATTTAAGTCGGTTTAAAGAGCTGTTACCTTTTTTATACTTATATTCTAATGCAATAGCACTTATCAAGATCAAAACGCCATTCGTGGAAAGGTGTTAACGAGATTGTCATTTTGATGTAGAACAATACTCTTGGAAGATCTGAAAATAGTCGAATGTAACACGATTTGATTCACTAACAGGAAAGCCCGACAAATAATTGCTGACTTGGTTCGCGAAGAGATATATAGTGTATTCAGTAAGGCATTGTTTCAACGTTAGTGTGTTTCACAGATGGAAAGTTTTAGAATCAAGTTCCGTCTATGGAAAAGTGTTAATTAGATCCACATCAAGTGTATTCGTATTTGACCTCTATTTTTGAACGACTTTTCCCTCCGCGAAACCTCAGGAGCCGATTGATATGATTTCTAATATTTCTTTCAAACAAAACCACATTTGTTGGTAACTGATATAGGGCTAAGAATATCATAATTAGCGATGATAAAACAGCATGTTGTACAGTGAGCAAACAAGCGAGGACTTCAATTATGCAACTACCAGAAGACTCAAAATACATTTAAGACAACGGATTTATTTTGTTTTGTTTTTTCCAGATAGCGTGAAATAGTAAGTAATATTCGTGGCACTACAACAAGTAAAAGCTGCTGGTAATCTACTGCGGTTAATACTCAATTTTCAAGAGAATTACCAACGGTGTTCTAAAATTAAAGCCTCCTATTTATTTAACTCATAAAGTTAAAAAAAAAAAAACAACCAGGACACGAGTAGTACCATTAAAATAAGCAACTTTTTGTGTTCCATAATCTATCTTTCTGCATAGTCAACACCACTCACAATACACTTTTTTGCCAGCATTGGTTGATAGCTGTACAGGGGCGTTCGGAGCGCGTTTGTCATACAAGGGTCGTCTCTAAAGTAATCAACCAATTTTTAAATAAAATATTTGAGGGTTAAGGACGGCGGTCATTGTCCCATCAAATGAGTTTTGCGCCAGATATTTTTGTTACATACTCGCAAAGCAAATTTGCCAGAAATTCTATGACACATCTCAGCTTCTGACGCCCGTTCATGACAGGGGATTCTTTCTCAGAGTCTCACATTGTGAATGTTTGCAAGAAAGAAGTGGGAATTCCATCATAAATGCAGTTGTTTAGTCCTCATACTAATGAAATATACAACCCCCTGTATTCCATTTTGTCGAAATAAAAAATAGGATGCATTAATTTTGGAACCCCCGTCGTACATAGGATAAACACAATTTCTTTTCAAGTTTACATATGCAATAAACATGTATAGATCTTATTTGTCTATGACAATTTGATGAATAACCTCCCTTTGAACTATCGTACGTGAATAGCATTTCGGACACCGTAAAACTGGAAGATGAGAGACACCAGAACAATTATACAACTACATACAATAAACGACAAGGAATAGTGGCGCGTATGAGAGACAGTAAAAGCCATTAGAGAAAGTGAGGTAGAGATTAATGAATAAAAATGACAACGTGTAAGAGATGGGAAAGAGGCAAATATCTACAAGACGTGTGTATGGTATCAAAATGAAATAGAGATAAAGCGATAAAAGTATAGTAAGATAAGGGAAACGAAAAACGTGGAGTTGAAGAGAAACATAGACGAAGAGAGATAAGAATTGAGTAGAAGAAAAATGAAGTATAGGAAAATGTTCAGATGTGAGGAAAAAAACAGAGACAGAAAATGCGATTTTGAAGAAGACGAGAGATATATAGAAGGGGGAGGGGGTTAAGATGAAAGAAAATAAAATGGGTTGCTGTATAATTATAATTCGTATCTACTTGAGTAGAAAGATGAAAACAGTAAAGAAAAAGGAAAATATTTAAAAAAAAAAAGAAAAAATATTAATATAAACCAGACAAAAGTAGAAAGCAGATGCCGTGGATTAAGGGAATAATACCCAAAATAATACAAAAAAAATGTGAAAAATAGAAATTAGAGAAGAAGAATTGAGACCTATATGATTGAAACATCCACTAAGAAAATTAACGATGATTATATTCATAACTCCAAGAATCGAGCACTCCAGGTAACTGATAATGATTGTGTAGCTTCACATTATTTCCTTTATTTTGTCCTTAGTTTCTCACATGACATAGCCGTGTATCTGGAAAATGGGGGAATACTTGATTTGTTTTTTGCTGGGGTGCAATATACCAATTGTAAGCTAATTTTTGACTTTGAAGAAATTTATTTTTTAATTTTCTTTTATCAAGCGGCTGCATATCTTCACTGGATTTTTAAAAAAGCAAAATCTGTATAAAAGAAAATATGTATAAAATAAGTGTGGGGGGGAATTGAAATTCTAGAAAAGAAAGAAAACAAAAGCGAAAACACTCATATGCATACATAAAAAAGATAGGAAACAGTACTTCTATGTTAACTGTATAGATATAAAGAAAAAGAAAAATAACATACACACGCACACGACGAGAAAATCTATTTAAGTAATTAAAAAAAACGGCAATATGCCGAAATCGCCCATTAAAGGATGTTAGAGGAAAGTGTTTATTGAGTAAATGTTTATTGAGAAAAAATAAAGACACATATGTGTGTGTCGATTTAATAGAAAATTAGAAGAGAAAGAAAAAAAGAAAGAAAACGAGCCAGATACGTCCAAGGATGGAATACTGTTGCCACATATGGGCAGGAGCTTCTAGGAAAGACTTGTCCTGCCTTGATAGAGTTCAAAATAGACTTCGTGGCCTGGTGGGAGATGTCCTTTTCTCTTCGCTGCAACCTCTATCTCACAGAAGAGATGTTGCGAGTTTGTCTCTGTTTTATCGTTATTTTCATGGAAAGTGTTCGACTGAGCTTCAATCTATGGTCCCCCCTCGCGAAACTTTCACAAGAAACACTAGACTAGCTAAAAACATTATCAATAATTTCCCCCACTCTTTATCTGTGCCTAAACCTAAACGTAGATGCCATGAACAAAGCTTCTTTCTTAGAACTGCACGTCTGTGGAATTGTCTTCCGTTTTCCTACTTTCCAGCTTTCTATAATATGGTTGTCTTCAAGTCCAACGTGAACAAGTTTCTGATGAGCCGTTCCACTTAAGTTAACAAATTTACCGAACTTCCATTACTATCGATTACTATATTGTCCTTTTGACTACTCTACACTCTTTAACCCTTATCCTTGAGTGGCCGATCGGCCTTGATAAGTGGTGACGCCTATGTAAAACGAAATTAAAAAAGTACATGTTATCACTGTCAACTGTGACCTTAACGTTTTTTTTTTTAAACTTAAGATTTTTTTGATTAGACTATGGCATGCGGTAAAACAAAGGTGCAGTACTAGAGTTCAAAATGTTATTTTTGTGATTTTGTTAAATCATGAATATTTATCGGAATTGTTTGCAAATTGACTTTAGTTGCTGTATTAAGAACTAGTAGCTTTATTAAGAACAAAAACAAAATACGGAGATATAATCAACTTGTCTTGCTTATATATCTAACATTGGTCTCGGTTTCGGAATGGAGAAATGTTCTTTTGTGTTTTGCCATATCATTAATGGACTGTGAACTGTTTTATTTGAGTAATGAATGCAAATGTATTTGAAAATTGTAAACGTAATTATGTGATGTATTAATGCGTTTATTTGCTTTTTTATAAAATCTGCACGCTGTTTAGTAATAAAAATAACACATAGTGAGTAAATTAAGCTAGATTAAAAAATTAATAAACAGTGTTGAAAATTGAATTGTTTTGTTTTTGTAATGCCAGCATATACTACTGGAATTTTAAAGAGGGGAGACAGCATTGAATTTGCGTGAACGAGAATTTATTTGATTATTTTTGAGAAGTGATTCATAAATCTTTTTAGATTTTGTAGAGTAGAGTAAGAGTAAGGCAGAACAACATGAGCTTCATGAATGAAAATCCTTGTTTTTTTCGCAGTTCTGAGCCCAAGTGCTGGTTGCAATTTCAGACTTAGGGGATAGCGTGCAGATGCATTCGATGCAGCACCATATTAGCCCCATGCTTGTAGTTTCCGACTTTGGAGAGGCCCAGAAAAAAAAGCAAATACAACCTAAGTGGCGGATGGTGATGATGGCAAAAGGGGCTGCCATTATTTTCGCAAGTCACTTACGGGAGAGATGAGAAAAAAGGGAAATAAAATAAAAAGGCCGTCAAGGCCTAACAAGTAATAGGTGAACTGTAATCTCAATTGCAAATAACAAGGTACTATATTAAACAAGATATTTTGATGGTTGACAGAATGTATCTTGGAGTTGACCAAAGAAAATATTGCAGGAAGGGGCTATTTATATATATCCCCAAATGTAGTTGGTAACATACTGTAACATCTGTCCGGCAACTCCTGCAGCTGTTCTGTCTACAACCATATTAAATTGCCTTTTTGTCGAACTTTGCAGGGGCTCTGGTAAGTGGGCAAACCTAAGCCTCTTTATCGCCCGTTCAAGCTTGCACTGGAAGAGCCTATTGCACCTTCGAACTCTATAGCAACAGCAGGTGCTGCCCTGCTTCTCTTGATGCAGGGTGTCATTATCTTATTAGACAGAAACTTGTTATCTAAGACGAATTACTAATACCATATTTATGAAGGTGATGTTGACAATAATTTCTGCCTTGACAATTCTGTAGTATGCGGTGATCACTTAGTTATTGCATCGCTTTTATACGGGAGCGATGTCGTTCGATTATATCTAATATATCGTTGTATTAATGACATGTGCTAGGCATAGCTCTAATACATTATTATGTAAATAATATACAACAAGAATTTATATATTTATATAATAATATCAACGAATTAAGAGTTCTCTCTTTATCAAAACTACAGTAAAATTTCATAAACAATGTTTCCTTTTGTGAAACAAATATCACGGGTTTGATTCACGATCAACTACAGCATCGTCGAATTGAAATCTAATTATAATCCTACCTTGTATAACATTAAAATCCTACCTTTCTGGACATTTTCCAATATATGATTCTTAAAATATTGTTTCTCTTTTTGCTGAAAAGCGCCTCTTGTTGCCCATATGCTTAAAATGCCGATGTACGTTAATGACAAATTCTCTCTGATTTTCTCTCCTCTGATCTCGAGCGCGTGGTTCAGTGGGGGAAGACGTGGCTGGCTACCTTTAATGCATCTAAGACCAAACTCCTATCCTTACATCATCAACGCCCTAATCCCCATCTGGCATCAATTGGAATGGATGGCTCTCGCCTGGGAGAGGCCCGGTGTTTTGACAAACTTCTGGGTTTGACCTTTACTCCTGATCTAAAATGGGACACGTACATTACGTCTGTGGCCAAGGTCGCCGGAAAGATGGTGGGATCCTTCTACCACTCCAGAAGATATCTCACTTCTGATGCAATTCTCTATCTATATAAAAGCCAAGTACGTCCAAGGATAGAATACTGCTGCCATATCTGGGCAGGAGCTGCTAAAATAGCCTATCCTGCCTTGACAGAGTACAAAATAGACTTAGTGGGTTAGTGGGGGATGCCCTTTTCTCTACCCTGCAACCTCTCTTCCACAGAAGAGACATTGCGAGCCTATCCTTGTTTTATCGTTATGTCCATGGCAGGTGCTCGTCTGAACTCCAATCTCTGGTCCCCCCTCGCCAATCTTTCAAGAAAAACAACCGTCTAGCTGAATCCACTGTGAAAAACTTCCCCCACTCTTTATCTGTGCTTAAATCAAAATGTAGATTCCATGAACAAAGCTTCTTTCTTAAAACTGCACGCCTATGGAACTCTGTTCCCTCTGCCTGCTTCCCACCTTACTACAACTTGGATGTCTTCAAGTCCAACAAATTCCTAATGAACCGCCCCCTTAAGTAAACACTTTATCAACTCTCCACACTAAGGTAATGTACTTGCAATAACCCTTATCCCTGAATGGCTTCCGGGCCTTGATAATTGGTGACCACTGTGTAAAAAAAAGAACGGTTTGACCATCGCATTGTCCGACTCCTCTCCGATATTAGCAAAGATTTTAAAATGTTAATCAACAAAATTTTGTTGATTTTCCTAGGGAATGTGGTCCTCATTAGTTCAGTATGGCTTTTGTGGTTTTCGTTTAACTACTAGTCTTGTAACGGTTATAACTGAATGGATGTGTTATTATATAGATGATTCAGTCGTGGATAGGGTCATCGCACACGAAAACGTGAAGGCGTTCGACGAAGTAGCGCATTCAGATCTGTTACATAAACTCTGAGATTAAAGTTATTGATAGAGTTCAAAATAGACTTCGTAGCCTCGTAGGAGATGTCCTTTTCTCCTCCTTGCAACCTCTATCTCACAGAAGAGATGTTGCGAGTTTGTCTCTGATGTATCGTTATTTTCATGGAAAGTGTTCAACTGAGCTTCAATCTTTGGTCCCCCCTCGCCAAACTTTCACAAGAAACACTCGTCTAGCTGTAAACACTATCCATAATTTCCCCCACTCTTTATCTGTGGCTAAACCTAAACGTAGATTCCATGAACAAAGCTTCTTTCTTAGAACTGCACGCCTGTGGAATTGTCTTCCGTTTTCCTGCTTTCCGGCTGACTACAATATGGTTGTGTTCAAGTCTAAAGTAAATAAGTTCTTGATGAGCCGTTCCATATAAGTTATTAAATTTACCAAATTTTCATTACTAATGATTACTATATTGACCAATTTCTACTGTACACTCTTTAACCCTTATCCTTGAGTGGCCTCTGGGCCTTGATAATGTGGTGATGCCTTTGTAAAAAAAAAAAAAAAAAAGTATTAGTAGTGAAATTCATGGAATTATTAGGTCTTTCTCTTTCTGATCCAAACTTTTGAGTAACTCATGAAGCAGCATCTTTATTTTATTTTCCTATTAATACTGGTATTTATCCAGGCACAATTCTATGCCCAACGCGGTTTCTTTTATTCCATCAATGATCTTCCACAGAATATTGTGCAGAGAAATAATACCTATGCTAATTGTACTTTTCTCTTTCCTGGTATTGCTTCTTGCCAATCTCCCTTGTATTAGTTAAAATATGCAGCTAATCTTTTTTTTTTCCATTGCAGTCACCACTTAAAAATGGCTTGTGTTGTTTAATCTTATTAAACATTATATTTTGTCTTTAAATCGTAGGTTGATTCATTGTAAATTCGCATAGGTCGACACGGAAACTTCTTCGTCTTTCTTTCACATCAAATATTTCTTGGAGAAAACATATTAGATTTATTGCTATTTCTGCTCCTCATAAAGGAGTATCTTTATATGGTCTGAAACACTTCCTCACACCTGTAGCTATTTTCTATAATCTTAAAATCTACTATCGGACAAGGTTTTGAGTATTGTCGTCATATCTGGGGTGGTAAATGCCTGCCCCATTTAAGAGTTCTTAATAAATTGTGAAAATATATCTCCAATTTAATTGGTCCTACTCTATTTTGTATTCTGGAACATTTCTGTTAAAGACGTAATGTTTCTAGTCTCAGTCTCTTTAAATAATTTTATTGAGTGCGTATCTCAGAATTGTATCATTCCCTGTTTTTTTTTTTTTTGATTATTAAAGCTCGTTTGACTCGTTGGTCTAGGGGTCTCCATCCATTCGCTGTTTTATGAATTTAGCAAAACTCGTCCCGGGAAAACTCGTCTCCGGAAAATTCGTCTCCGGAAAACTCGTCTCCGGAAAACTCGTCTCCGGAAAACTCGTCCCCGGAAAACTCGTCTCCGGAAAACTCGTCCCCTTTCGCTAGGTAGGAAAACTGGTCCCTTATTGAATAAATGTCGGTTGAAAACACATTTTGTGATCGTTCTTGAAGGAGATATTGTTTTTTAAAATATACTATAACCCCCATAATATTTAAAAAAAAATATTTTTACTTGTTTACTGTTTTTTTTTGTTTTTATTTTTTAAAAATAATATCGATTTTCTAAGTCTCCGTTTTCTACCTAACTGGTTAAGTTCTTAGTGATTTCACTTATTTTTAAGCAGTTATTATGTTCATAAACGAGACCGCTTTTTTATATTAATATAAAAAGAATTTCCGGGTTTGTATTACTGTACACATAGATTCGAAAAAGTTGTCAAAAAATAAATATATAACAAATAAATGTTATCAAAGGCAAGATAAATTACTTTTCTACAAAACTGGATATAATTTTCGTGTTTTTATTCAATTTAACATGTTTATTCAGCTCAAAAAGCATACAGTGTTTACCGATGTATTGGAAAATTCAAAATGGCGACCGACGGTAAGTTCGGAAAAAGATGTAATAAATAATAAACTAGACAAAATACTGTTAGAAATTTGCTCAATATATGTTACCGTGACATAACTTGACATATATTCGGTGTTTTTTTAATAGCATTTTGTCTAGTGAACTATTTATAACACCTTTTCCCGAACTTACCGTGTTAAAGAGAGAGTCGGCCACCATTTTGAATTTTCCAATACACTGTATGCTTTTTGAGCTGAATAAACATGTTAAATTGAATAAACACACGAAAATTATATCCAGTTTGGTAGAAAAGTAATTTATCTTGTCTTTGATAACATTTATTTGTTATATATTTGTTTTTTGACAACTTTTTCGAATCTATGTGTACAGTAATACAAACCTAGAACGAGAAATAATGTCCGGTATATAGGGGTCTTGATAATCGCTAAAAAATAGAAAATTAAAGAAATTACTGAGGGAGATTTGGTTTTAAAAAGAAAATAATAAATTTTAATATTTTTTAAAATATAACTTAGAGAGAGAGAGAGAGAGAGAGAGAGAGAGAGAGAGAGGGGGGGGGTAAAAACTATATCTCCCTCCGAAAAACAACCAACAAAAAATGAAATTAAAAACATTCTTGATACACGATAGCGGGGTTTTCAAGAAAATTGATTAATAAATTTATTTAGTGATTACTTTTTCTCTGAATGATTGATTTTAGAATTTTGAAGTAAAAATTTAAAAAAATTAAAAATTAATTAACGAGAGATTGTTAGCACATGGCATCTCTCGCGCCAAAAAAGTATTTCGTTTTTAATTTATTAGTTTATTTTTGCAAAATTTGACAGGACGACAATAAATGTTGATAATTGATACAATTATAATTTTAAATAACGCATGAGTGTTTTTTAATTTTTTGGTTTTGTTTTTAATTATTGTTTTTATGCGTCCAAAAAACATCGTCAAAATAAGAACAAAAAAGAATTTGTAATTAACTTTGTATGAACATAATAAACGCTTTAATATAAGTGAAACCACTAAAAAGTTAGCCAGTTAGGTAGAAAACGGAGACTTAGAAAATCGAATTTATTCAAAAAAAAAAAAAACATTAAACAAGTAAAAATATTGTAAAAAAATATTAGGGGGTGGGGCTATAGTCTATTTTAAAAAATAATATCTCCTTCAAGAATAATCATAAAATGTGTTTTCAATCGATATTTATTCAATAAGGGACCAGTTTTCCTACCTAGCGAAAAAGGACGAGTTTTCCGGAGACGAGTTTTCTGGAGACAAGTTTTCCCGATACGAGTTTTCCCGGGGCGAGTTTTCCGGGCACCCTGTTTTATACCTAATTGTAATTCAGCTTTCTGTTCCAGTAGTCTTTATTACAAGAGCTCTAGGCCTGTGAGACTCACTTCCTGCTGAATTTTTTCGCCGTGAGTTTTAATCTTGGTTATTTAATGACTAAGATCAATAGTCATCTGTCTTTGTTATAAGCAGTTTTTGTTCTTGCTAGCTCCTTAAGTTAAGTTGTTTCATACCTTGTCTGGGCAATTACCATTATATATATATATATATATATATATATATATATATATATATATATATATAGATAGATAGATAGATAGATAAGCATATATCTTTTTTCATCCGGAAAAAATAGAATTTAAGCTAACAACGAAACATTGATTCTCTCTAAGCAACTTCGCTTGCAATTGTTGGGAATGTTCTTAAGAAAATATTATTCTACTTCAATACAATTCATATGACAATTATATCTATCACTTAACAAGAACCATTTAAAATGGTAACTGACAAAAAAACTCAATAAAGCTGATAATAATTTACTAATCGCCACATATATCTTATTTTCACTAGCGGCCAATAGTTATATGAAGACATTGAAAATATCATTTAATAATGTATTTTAGCTTTGAGGTTAGAGCCTAAAACTAGATGATCGTAGGTACTACCCCTTGCTGGTGACGGGTGATATATATATATATATATATATATATATATATATATATATATATACATACATACATATATGTATATATATGTAAATATTTATATATAAATAGATATAAATAATTATATATATATATATGCAAATATATATATATATAAATATGTATATAAATATATATGTAGGTATATATATAAATAAATATGTGCATATATATATTTATATATGCATATATATACATATATATATACCTATATATATACATATATATATATATATATATATATATATATATATATATATATATATATATATATGATTTTCAGAATATGGAGCTTATATATAATAAATTCCACAGCTAAACAACGTCGCAGTCAACAAGAGCCAGGACAGTAAACGAATGTTTCGACGAGTCTTGGACTTCCGATTCGTTGACTGTCATGGCTCTTGTGAGCTGCGACGTTGTTTAGCTGTGGAATCTGTATTATATATATATATATATATATATATATATATATATATATATCATAATTTAGTAATTTTTATTTATGATGTGAAATGGTTAAATTTCAAATCTAGAATTTTCATTATATGCAAGACAAAGAATACATTTCAATAATTATATCTCCTTAACCTATAGGTTTACATGTCTACCCATCTCCTCAGTGGAGAAGATATTAGCAAATATTTTAATTGGTTATACCTAATTTTCTAAATGCAATAAACATTAAAAAATCATAATTAAATATTTTAAAAGTTTTTTTAATCATAGAGTAAGGGAAATTATATATTGATTTAAAATGAAAAGGATATTAATTTCATATCCAAATTGTCTGGTAAATTCCGAAGTGAAAGTCTTTGGAAGCAGTGAGGTAAAATGTATCTAATGCGTATTTTGAATCTTCAATGGCACAAGGTAACAATCCGAAGTAACCGTAACTCCTTGGTCTCTCCTTTGTTTAGATGAGACTGTCGGTAAATATAATATTATATAAGTCTGTGACGCTGTTATTTTTAATAAACATAGAATTTGTTATATATTTATTTAATATTTTGTTAATTATAATATATGAGTTTCAAAGTCCACTCCAAATTAATTTCAATTTGTGAATAAAAACGTTTCTGGAGACAGACAAAGTAAAATGTTGAAATTTCACCATTTAAAATCAGGAAATCCAAATTACTAAATTATGATTTATTTGCTCTATCTGGTTATCTGGTATATTGAGCAATTTTTATTTAGCTGGGATTGCATTTATAAAACATTACAGCTAAGAGTATATTGTAAGACAAATAATCACTGGATTTCCATACCAGTAGACCTATTCCATTACATTATTCTGAAGTATATATATATATATATATATATATATATATATAGATATATATATATATATATAGATATATATATATAATGAGAGAGATGGTGCCCGGAAGACTCGTCTCGGGAAAACTCGTCTCGGGAAAACATGTCCCCTTTCGCTAGGTAGGAAAACTTTTTTTTTTTTTTTTTATTATATTTTCACCCCAAACAAGGCACATTGCCACTTTGGTGTAGGGGGCTACTATCAGGGGAAACATCTACTGGGGCACTATGTAGGGATTAGGGCAGCGAGATGTTGGTTCACGCTGCACTTGAACTTATGCATGTCAGTACAGTTGGGGAAGCAGTGACCTGGAATGGAATTCCAAAGTCTAGCTGTTCTGGGGAAGAAACTACTGGAGTAGAACGATCTTTTACATCTAGGGATCTCTACAGTGTGGGGGTGGGATTTTGCAGCTTGTCGGGTCTGTCGAGGGTGTTCACGTCGTGGGGGCACAAGTGCTTGCAGTTCTTCAGAGCATTCACCATTATAATACTTGTAGAACAGGCAGAGGGATGCAACGTTTCGACGATGGGACAGAGGCTGAAGTTTTGATGCCAGTTTAGGGCCTATCAGATTTGCGACTCTCTTTTGAACCCTGTCAAGGAGAGAGAGACTAGTAGCCGATGCACCGGCCCAAATATGACAGCAATACTCCATACATGGGCGAATAGTGGCCTTATAGAGGTACAGGATACTTTCGGGTGTTAGAAATTTTCTAGCACGGTAGAGAGAGCCCACCTTCCTCGCAGCGGCCCTGGCAATGCCCTCGATGTAATTGTTCCAGCTCATGTTTCCTGTGAACGTTAGGCCAAGGAGCTTGAAAGACGTACTCTCAGCTAAAGAGTTGTTGGCCATTGCTATAGGTGGTAGAGAAGGTTTCCTGTAATTATTGAATGAAACCAGTTTTGTCTTGGTGGCATTTAACGTTACCATCCATTTTTGTCCCCATTCCACTACTGATTTGAGGTCATCTCCAGTGTTTCTGCCATTACTTTAGATATATGTTCATTTGTTTTCCTGTCGTGCCTGCTATAGAGTGTGGTGTCATCAGCATATATACCCATCTCAGAGGCAATTTTATCGGGAGGTCATTTATGAATATCAGGAACAGCAGAGGACCAAGGATAGATCCCTGGGGCACTCCGGCATTTATATTATATTGTTTAGACGTACGACCGTCGAGGACAACCTGGATTTTTCTCTTATCTAAGAAGGATTTAATTATGTTAAGTATTCTACCAGTGATACCGTAAGATCTAATCTTCCTGAGGAGACCCTCATGCCATACCCTGTCAAAAGCCTTAGATATATCTAGAGCTACCGCTCTGCCCTCTCCCGCTTTGTCCAGTGAATGGTATATGCGTTCAGAGATTACAGTGAGGATGTCTGCCGTGGAACGGGCTTGTCTAAATCCATATTGATGGTCGGTCAGAAGTTTAGCATCTGTAAGGTGCTGGACTAGAGCATGGTTAATTAAGGTCTCAAATATTTTGGCAAAAAGTGGGAGGAGGCTAATAGGGCGATAATTTAATGGGTCAGTTCTTTCGCCAGAATTCTTGAATACTGGTACCACAGAAGCAGTTTTCCAGCAGCTCGGAAAGCAAGATTCATTAAGGCATTTGTTGTAGAGTTTGGAGAGAACTGGAGCTACTTCGTCTGAGCACTTTTTTAATAGCACAGCTGGGATGAGGTCGGGTCCACATGCTTTGGAAGTGTCAAGGTTTTTTATGATGGCATGCACCTGAGCAGGGGTGATTTCCAGATCGTCTAGCTTGGCGTCTGTCCGCATAGGAAAGTCAGGTAGGGGGTGGTTTAAAGGGTCCAGTGTAGAGTTGGAGGCAAACCGACTGGCAAGCATGTTAGCCTTCTCGGTTGCTGAGCAAAGAACCTCGTGATTGTTGGTTAGTGGGGGAATCGTTGATTGCCCATTATTTACTACACTGTTGTAGATTTTCCAGAAGTCACGAGTTCCTAATTTTTGTGCTTCGATGCGTTTTTTAGTGGTTTCCGTAAATTCCCTCTTAGCTGTCGCTATTTCTTTCTTAACGTTACTTCTAGATTCTATGTACTTTCGTCTGTTTGAACTGGACTTATGTCGGTTAAACCTTCGGAATGCATGCTGCCTTTGAGCAATGGCAGTTGCGCAAGTCGAAGTAAACCATTGGGGAGAGTGGGGCTTGCTATAGAATTTCCGCATGGGAACATGCGCTTCGATTACAGTTTTGAACCATTCAGTGGTCTCAGTTGCACACTGTTCAGCAGGAAGAGAAAAAATATTTCCCCATGGGGCGTCTCTGATAAGATCTCTGATAGCTTCCCAGTCAGCCTTTTTATAATATCTGGTTGTTTTGAGCACTGGCTCTTCAGTTTTGGGTCTAGAGTTTAGGGCGATTTCAACCATTATTACCGCATGATCAGCGTTCCCAAGTGGGCTGTCGGATTTCGTTACACAATCATCAGGAATTGTGGTCAAAAACAGATCTAATAGTGATGCGTGTTGTTCTTCCTGATCAGGGAAGCGGGTTGGAAAAGTAACAATTTGCGATAGGGAGTGAGATACAGAGAAGCTATGAGTTGCGCTGCCTGCTGCATCTGTATAAGTAGAGAATCCAAGCCAGTTTTTGTGATGGACATTAAAGTCACCAAATACATGTACTTGGGGGCTAGTGTCGAAGGAGAGTGCTGTGTCTATGCTGTCAGATACTTTGTTTATTATGGTGCAGTCTTGGGTCGAAGGAGAGCGGTAGAGAAAGTAAAAGTAGCTAATGTTGTGTTGCATGATTAGTCTAAAGCACATAAAGGCTTGATCATCCGTTTCTAGGTTTGTCTCTCTAGTCAGGGGAAGGGTATTACGAATGTAAACTCCAAGTCCGTGCATATGTCTGTCAGAGTCCTTACGGCAGAGTGGGAGATATCCAGGCATGTTAAAGTAGTTAGAGTGGATGGAGGAGTGTAGGTTAGTCTCACTTAGTGCTAAGATATCCGGGGCATTTGTTAGGAGAAATGCTTCAACATCAGCTAAATTAGTTCTAAGCCCACGGATATTTGTGAATGCAAGCCTCAAGGGAGGAGGCAAGTTGAATTTGGTTGACCCTAAGCCTGGTTTAAGCTTATTTTCAGATTGTACTGTCATCATGTTTTTTAACGAGTTTCAGTTGGGTTAGGGGAAGCCGAGCAGGAGGTTATGCAGAATATCACACATGCATCACAAGTAGACCATCAGCTGACCCACCATCAACTAGGACTGTGGCCTCAGGAAAGCCCACCGGGGATGAGTGCAGGGTCCCTTTCCATGCGCGCCATGGCACTGCAAACATCCCGATATTATTCAACTGTTGATGGAGCAGCCGCTCTAAGCGCTACCAAAGAGTTAGGGCGCTGTACTACCAGTCGGAAACAGCAGCCAGTAACTGTCAATCCGGTACCCTCAACCCATCAGAGGAAGGTCAACCCAATCTAATTGCTCAGGCATATGTGGTACTCAAGCATTCTCAAATGCCCAGCTTTAGGGGTGGGGTGTGTCGGGAGTGGGGGGGGAAACGGCGTTCATTGCCCTAGACAAGAAACAAGATCTACCAATGGGTGTTTCTGTCGAATCACTGATAGTATCTCTGCGCCTGACTAATAGGCAAAGAAGGAGTGTGGATGCCGGGCGATAGGCAGGACCTATCTACTCCTTAAGCAATTTAGGTATTGCAAACCGGTAATTTGTTTGAGTCACCAGCTCTAGGAAGGCTGTCATCCAAGACTGAAGAGGCCTCCCTCCTCTTTGGTTTAGTTTCAGAGTTTTCCTTCTCCTAGACGGATGATCTGGGAAGATCTACTGGGTCCGTCACCACTGAGAGGGTTTGCTCCGCGCCTGGGTTCTAATCCAGGTATTTCTGCGACCCCGCGTGGTTAGATAATGTTATTTGGGTTAGTTTGTAGAGGTTATATCTTCTAAATAGTTACACTCCTCAAAGTGGATTAGGGATATTGTTATTTCATTGCTACTGGATAAAGGGGTTGAGTAGAGCTCATGCAGTGTAAGCAACTATGATTGTAAGGAGGCTTGTTAGGAGATAGTGTGGCTAGAGGCTTTCATTTTTGTTTATGAATATTTTTTTCTCGTTTTTTTTTCCTTTTTTTATTTTTTTTATTTTTTTTATTTTATTTTATTTTATTTTATTTTTTATTTATTTATTTATTTTTTTTTTATCCATGTGAGCTTGGGTCTAGTATAATATTTAAGTGTGAGTAGGAGTTAAGAATTGAACTAAGAGTTGTGCCAAAACTATTTTAGATGATATCAGGGCATGAGATGCCTGGTCCCTTATTGAATAAATATCGATTGAAAACACATTTTATGATCGTTCTTGAAGGAGATATTGTTTTTTAAAATAGGCTATAGCCCCCCATAATATTTTTTAAAAATATTTTTACTTGTTTAATGTTTTTTTTTTTTAAAATAAAATCGATTTTCTAAATGTCCGTTTTCTACCTAACAGGTTTAATGGTTTCACTTATATTAAAGCGTTTATTATGTTCATACAAAGTTAATTACAATTTTTTTTTGTTCTTATTTTAACGATATTTTTTTGAGACATAAAAACAATAATTAAAAACAAAACCAAAAAATTAAAAAAAACTGGGAGCGATTCGATTTTTCGTTTCTTGTTTGTTTTGGTTTTTAATTATAATAGTTTTTTTTGTTATGTTTTTGTTTTCTCTCATACAACATGCACTCATGCGTTATTTAAAATTATAATTTTATCAATTATCAACATTTATTGTCGTCCTTTAATATTTGGCAAAAATTAACTAATAAATTAAAAACGAAATATTTTTTGGAGCGAGAGATGCCATGTGCTAACAATTTCTCGTTAATTAATTTTTAATTTTTTTAAATTTTTACTTCAAAATTCAAAAATCAATCATTAAGAGAAAAAGTAATCACTAAATAAATTTATTAATCAATTTTCTTGAAAACCCTGCTATCGTTTATCAAGAATTTTTTTAATTTCATTTTTTGTTGGTTGTTTTTCGGAGGGAGATACAGTTTTCACACCCCCACACACACCCTCTCTCTCTCTCTCTAAATTATATTTTAAAAAAATATTAAAATTTATTATTTTCTTTTAAAAACCAAATCTACCTCAGTAATTTCTTTAATTTTCTATTTTTTAGCGATTATCAAGACCCCTATATACCGGACATTATTTCTCGTTCTCAAGTAACACTCGACATGTTTTCGTTTGTTTTCTGTGTTTTTTTTTCTTTACCGAATAAACGATTCCAAATAAAGGGTGTGTATTACTGTACACATAGATTCGAAAAAGTTGTCAAAAAACAAATATATAACAAATAAATGTTATCAAAGGCAAGATAAATTACTTTTCTACCAAACTGGATATAATTTTCGTGTGTTTAATTTAACACGTTTATTCAGCTAAAAAAGCATACAGTGTTTACCGATGTATTGGAAAGTTCAAAATAGCGGCCGACTCTCTCTTTAACACGGTAAGTTCGGGAAAAGGTGTTATAAATAATAAACTCGACAAAATACTATTAAAAAACCACCGAATATATGTCAAGTTATGTCACGGTAACATATATTGAGCAAATTTCTAACAGTATTTTGTCTAGTTTATTATTTATTACACCCTTTTCCGAACTTACCGTGTTAAAGAGAGAGTCGGCCGCCATTTTAAATTTTCCAATACATCGGTAAACAGTGTATGATTTTCGAGCTGAATAAACATGTTAAATTGAATAAAAACACGAAAATTACATCCGATTTGGTAGAAAAGTAATTTATCTTGCCTTTGATAACATTTATTTGTTATATATTTGTTTTTTGACAACTTTTTCGAATCTATGTGTACAGTAAATTCTTTTTATATTAATATAAAAAAGCGGTCTCGTTTATGAACATAATAACCGCTTTAAAATAAGTGAAACCACTAAGAACTTAACCAGTTAGGTAGAAAACGGACACTTAGAAAATCGATTTTATTTAAAAAAAAAACAACATTAAACAAGTAAAACATTTTTTTTTTAAATATTATGGGGGTTATAGTCTATTTTAAAAAAACAATATCTCCTTCAAGAACGATCATAAAATGTGTTTTCAATCGACATTTATTCAATAAGGGACCAGTTTTCCTACCTAGCGAAAGGGGACGAGTTTTCCGGAGACGAGTTTTCCGGAGACGAGTTTTCTGGAGACGAGTTTTCCCGAGACGAGTTTCCCCGGGACGTGTTTTCCTAAATTCGAGAGATATATACACACATATATGTATATATATATATATACATATATATATATATATATATATATATATATATATATATATATATATATATATATACATATATATATGTATATATATATATAGATATATATATAGATATTGCATATTGTAATATGTATATATATATTATAATAAATATATATATATTATAATAAATAAATATATATATATATATATATATATATATATATATATATATATATATATATGCGTATACAAGTGTGTGTATTTACAAAGTAGAGAATACGGATGGAACGGAAGATGGGAGTGTAGAATACAAAATAGGAATTATATAAAAAGAAAACGCCTTAAGCCAACGAGTGTAAGCACGACGTGTATAGAAACGGATTTAATAGAAAAGCAATTAGTAAAAAATGAAGATAGAAACAAAGGCGTAGATAAAGATGCTTATGAGAAAATGAAGCAAGTGAGGGAGGAATAATGTGAAGGGAATTACTGCGACACGGAGAGAGAAATAGAGAATGAGGGAAAAATAACGGAAACGAAAGTTAAAAAGAGAAACCGTCTAATTATAATACCAATGGTTATTTCGAAAGATAAAAAGCGGCTTTTTAGCAAAGCACTTATTTTAAGATGACATCAAGAAAAAACATGTTGTGCGACAAGAATTTCGAAATTCATTTTACGAGAACGCCTACTTTCATATATAAGTAAACTATTCGTGTAATTATTCGCACAGTCGCACAGATATACGTCGCTATACAAGTTGGATGACCCATCTACGTTTAGATGAGACTCAAATTCTTGAGCTGGGTTTAATGGTACTACTCTCGTCTTTGGGCTTGTTCAATTTTTTTTTTTTTTTGTTAAAAATAGGATGCATTATTTTGTCATAGACTTTGTCATTAGCTTTGCTCAGATCAACATAGGTAAACTATAGGTCTACATTGTGTTCTTCGTACTTTCCTGGCGGCACCCACAATATCAGTAGTACCACGATCCTTACGGAATCTACATTGACTCCCAGGCCAGTGGTCTTTTTCCAGATCAAATATGAGCTTGTTTTGCATGCAGTATATATATATATATATATATATATATATATATATATATATATATATATACATATATATATATATAATTTAAAGGAGATTAGAATAATAGTCTAAAGAGCTAAGTGTATTTTAATGTAATAGTGAAATTACTAGTTTAATTAAAATACAGGAAATGCTCGTTGTAATTTAGATATATAATAAGCTCGATAGTTAAATGTCCTAGAGCTAATTCAATATTAAGTAATGTGATTTATAATTTAAAAATTAAAAAAAAAATTTTTAATTTAAAAATCAAATTTTAATTAAATTAAAAATCAGTTTCATAAGAAGGAACAACAACAAAGTCAATTATCTGTACGATCGTTTCGGAAATCCGTGCTTTTTATTTGTGGTATACATGAAGTCACGTAGAACAATTATACATAGTTTTTTTTTGGTAAGCACGGTCTCCTCATCAGCAAATTTAGGAGGATTTCTATTGAATTTAAAAGACACCAAAAATAAACCTAGCATTAAAAGTAAGGCAGATGAATCTTTTAGTTTTTCTTTTTTTGAAATCAGGAACTGTGTTTAAAGTAGTCATTTAGATGTTTGCTATAGCTTTTTATTATATATTTATTATTAGATATTTTCAGGGTCAATGTGAAATTGTATGCTCTTTTCAATAAACCGAATATAAGATTATAAACAAACGGTTTTTTTACATTTTCACCCCCCCATTTTCAAGTGTCTATTAAAAAGTAAATAATTAATTTACACACCAAAGTTTTATATATCACAAATTGAAGAGAAAAGGTCAATAAATAATATATTCAAATTTAAAAGAAAAAAGTAGTGTTTTTTTTAGAAATTTACCTGTAAAGTCCTAAGTTTAAAAACTTAAAAAAAAAACAGATTTTTTTAATGAAACCTTGGTCCTTGCTTCTTTTAATTGAAAAAAAAATAGAGCTTGAGTTACATTTTTCGAGGAGTTCTAAGCTCGGAAAGACGGGGTGGAATTATTTATTATTTTTCACGAAATTTCTGATTCACCTTCCAATCTACCCATGTTAGAACAGCTTTTAGAATAGACACCCCTAACCTTGCCAGCATACCCGAAAAGCTATAAAAGTTCACGTGTCGAATGTGAGCGATGAGTTGGACGTAATGTAAAAATGTACCGAATTTAAAAGGGAACGAAATTCAAATTTCCGTTCCATTTTTACAACAACCGTAAAGCAGAGCATTCTATGCAAATTTTACATAACTTACTGTATTAATGCTATTTTTTAAGCAAAAAAAAATATTCATGTTTGGCTATAAATTCCTAAACTCATTTCACCCTTGATAATTTAGGTGACTGAAATAGGAATCTAATTGAATCTTTTATTTCTTGATAGAATGTGAGAAATTTATTTTTTTCGAATTCATTTGACCGACTTTAGGGGCTTTTTTTGGAATGTTCCTGTAAAAATTATTTTTCATTGTTACAAATTACGATGCTTTATTTATATAAAAAAAGCAAAAATAAATTCTTGCGTTTTTTATTTACTACTGAAAGCCATAACTTTAGTAAAGTTATTTTTTGTTTAAACAAAACAAAACATTTTCTCTAAGAGTTCATTATATTCTGCGATCATTATGTGATAAATACTGAAATTTTCATTAAAATTGGTTAATTTCTTGATTTTTAGTGAATTTTTAAGTAAAGGGAAGGGTTAAAATGTTTATACACTTTGAGCGTCGGCATTCATTGGCTGTCCCTACCACTTTTCGATGAATATTTGATAGCAAAGCGACCACGTGTGTTTAATTTAAATCAAATTTAGATCACATGGTTACATTATCAATAATCATGTGATTAAACCCATTGAAAATTTACCGATATTGTAAACACATTATGTTTACATTAAGCCTGTTAGACCAAAATATCCTTTTCTTACATTTAAAAAAGTTCAGGAGAAACAAATGTCCAGAAAATCGCTAGATTTTTAACTTTTGTCATCTGAAATTTTCAAAAATCGCTAATTCACCCCACCAAAAAAACTCCATGTTTAAACTTCTTACACTAAAAAATTATGAATATAGTATATTCAATATATAAAATGTTCCGTGTTTTCTTATTATAGGTTTCTGGAATTATATTGAAGCGGTTAGCTCCCCAGAAGGCTTATATATTTTATCAGGTAGTTTTCCCTGTTTTTTTTTTAGAGAGGGTATATTTTTTTTGCAAGAAACAAATCATAAACTCAAACTTTTTATAATAAAAGTTAAATTGAAATATACTGCAAATTAAACATCACAATAATGGTGCAACATATTTTGAAATTAGAAAAATAAAAAAAAACAAAAAAAATTGTTTTAGCATGTTAAAAGTATTTAGGTTGGTGGATAATTAAATTCTACTGTATTGGTAAAAGTTTTTTTTTGCTGTTGTTTCTTGCTTTTTACAATTTTCGATTAAATACTTCTAAATTAAGCGGGATTGCTTAGATCATATTTTAAACTAAACTTCGGAGGTTGGAATACCCCCCCCACCGAAAATGTACTTGGAAAAATCGATTTTATAGCGAGATTTAAGAATGGTTAGCCGAAAAAAAGGTGAAAAACAAAATAAATAATCAATAAATAATTGTTACCAAAGGCAATAAATGCAACTTTTTTTTTACTTACATGAATGAGTTTATTTTATGTTTTAAAGTATTTTCAAGCGCTTTTCTTTATTTTTTTAATCTAAAATTGTGGGTGTGTGGGTGCAAAATATCTCCAGATTTTCTAGAACGAAATCTCCAGATCTAGCAGGAAAACCGCTAAATTGGAAACATTGGTCACGTGACGGGAATTGGTAATAAATAATTGTCCTTAAATAAAAGAATGGCCTATCGGTAGAAAGAAAACGACCTATTTATCATAGAAAAATTAAGTATAATGTTATAATTAAAAAGAAATATATAAAAACACACATGGATATAGTAAACATATTATACCAAAACGTGGAAGCCATCCGTCCAGTGGTTTTTAGACTATTAATCGCGAACGAACCAAGAGTTACATACATAATGAACATTTAAATTAAAATGTTTAAAAATTCAACGCTATTTCACACGGTTAATAGTAGCCGAATGGATGCGGCCTCCGCTAATCGAGCCAGAGATGTCTCGTGTCGCGGGGTTCGAATCGTTCGACTGGTAGTAATCGTGACACCCTGCACTGAAGAATCCCGAAAGGATGAAACACTAGTGTCTGTAGGTATTTAATTATTATAGTAAAAAAATAATTATGACAGCCCCTTTAAGAAATTCGTTTCTTATCGTTGAGCACTTTCCGTTGAATTAAAAGTCGGTCAATTTAGCTCTTATGCGTAGATCATCGTATAACGATTTGATCACTGTCTGTCTGACGTAATGAACATTTAAATTAAAATGTTTAAAAATTCAACGCTATTTCACACAGTTAATAGTAGCCGAATGGATGCGGCCTCCGCTAATCGAGCCAGAGATGTCTCGTGTCGCGGGGTTCGAATCGTTCGACTGGTAGTAATCGTGACACCCTGCACTGAAGAATCCCGAAAGGATGAAACACTAGTGTCTGTAGGTATTTAATTATTATAGTAAAAAAGTAATTATATATATATATATATATATATATATATATATATATATATCTGTGTGTGTGTTTGTGTGAGTAAAACATGAATAATAAAGGTTTAAGGACCCATGCATGGTATACGCCAGCCTTTATATATTATTATTATTGTTGTTGTTGTTATTATTGTTATTATCGTTATTATTATTATTGTTGTTGTTGTTATTATCGTTATTATTATTATTATAATCATCATCATCGTCATCGTCATTATTATTATTATTATTATTATTATTATTAGTAGTAGTAGTAGTATTTTATTTCTTTCAGTGATCGCAAGAAAAGAGATTGAATGGACGGCTAGGAATGAAATGAATAACGTAAGTAAAATTGATGAAACTTACTCTGATGAAAGAACTGAGAGAGTGGAAGTGCAGAATGGAAAAGCAAGCGATGATGGGAGGCGGACAACTGCGGAGGAATTGAATCCTACGGTAAGAGGAAGTGATGAGAAGGAGTTGAAGGATCTAAGGCAGATGAGGTCATTGACTCTGAGACAATGGAGCCAGTGAAAGGAGCAGATGTATGAAGAAGTGGCGAGGAAGTTCGAACTTTTACTTCTGTAGAAAAAAATACCTTCAGAAAATAAGGGAGGTTCTTCTTAGAGATGATATCATAGATATTCAAGTATGAAGATCAGTGATAGGCGGAAGGTGGAAAGCGAGTGAAAAATAGTTCACAACATCATGAAAAAGAACATATCGATTACAGAACTTAACAGGCTTCTGTATGCAGCGTTATACGTTATTGCGAATCGTCTTGGCTTAATACAGAAGAAAAAGAGAGAAACGAAGAATGGAATGCCACACTGGCAGGGGCGGATTGAAGAAAGTATTAAACGGTGGCAGAAAGACATTGGTAGAATCGAAGAAATAAGAAAAGGAGTTAAAGTAGAACAGAAAGTTAAGGACGAGCTTGAAAGGAGGTATAGATTGCTGGAAAAGGGAACTGTGAGCGTTCTAGGAATGTTGAAAGAGAAGGTCAACACTGGTGATATGAAAATTCGGAACTTTGTTGGAAAAAGTGTTGCATTTCGGCAAAACAACCTTTCCGGAACAATCAGTCTCAGCTGTATAAAGAATTAAATGGTAGTAAACAGGCGGGAAATAACAACACTCCAAATGCAAAACATGCAAGGAAGTTCTGGAGTGGGATTTGGTCTATCTAAGTGCGATATAATTAGAAGGCTAGCTAGTTGGGAGAGGTCAGAGAAAGGCTATCAGAAATGCAGCAGATGAAGAACGTTAAGATAACCATCGCTGACGTTCAGGCTGGCATACGAAGGATGACACACTGGAAGGCACCTGGTCCAGATGGAGGGATGGGTTTCTGGTTTAAACAGTTTCCATGCCTTTATCCACCTATAGCTACTGCCTTGAAAAGGGCTGTAGAATCGGGATATGTTCCTGATTGGCTTGTGAAGGGAAGAACAACACTGATTAGGAACGATCCTGCAAAAGGAACAGATGCCAATAATTATAGACTAATAATCTGTCTGTCATTGATGTGGAAACTGTTGATTTGAATATTTGCGGAGACAATTTATGAACATCTTGAAAGTAATGGTGATTTTCCTGACGAACAAAAAGAGGTGCCGGAAAGGCTCGAGAGGTATCAAAGAGCAACTGCTGATCTATAAAGCATTAATGCAGGATGCGAAGAAGAAGAGGAATCTGAGCGTAGCATGGATTGATTACAGAAAGGCTTATGATATGGTTCCTCATTCATGGGTACGTGAAACACTATTAATGATAACGGTTGCTGAGAATGTGGTAGGGCTTTTGGAGACAAGTATGGCTCAATAGAAAACGGTGCTTACAGCAAACAGAGAGGAGATTGGGCAGGTTGGCATTAAACGTGAAATATTTCAAAGATATTCGTTAACGCCACTTCTTTTTCTAATGATAATGATGTCACTGAGCATCCTCTTGAAGAGAGAAAAACTGGGGTTTAACTTTGGATCTGGTGGCAGACGCCTCAAACATCTACTATTTATGGATGATTTAAAAATATTCGGTAGAAATGAAAAAGAAAATGCAGAGACTGGTAGAACTTGTGGAGACATATTCAGAAGACATTGGGATGGAGTTTCGGGTTAGTAACTGTGCGGTGCTGTTGATGAAAAGAGGAGTAAAGGTTCATTCGAATGGACTAGTGCTGCCAAATGGAGAAATCATGACAGAAATAGAAGATACAGGATATAAGTATTTGGGACTGTTGGACGGTGTAAGCATCATGAACAGAGAAATGAAGGGGAACGTCAGGAAGGAGGATCTTAGAAGAGTGAAACTAATTGCAAAGTGAAACTTTATGGAGGAAATCTAATGAAAGCAGTGAATGCATGGGCAGTCACTGGTTTGAGATAGTGCGGGAATTTTAGAATGGTTTGACAAAGATTTGCATGCAATGTATATCAAAACAAGAAATGTGTTTACAATGTTTGATATATTTCACATTCGAAGTAGCGTAGCAAGGCTGTATCAAAAGAGGAAAGATGGTCGGAGAGGATTGAAAAGTGTAAAAGATTGTGTTAGAAACAAGGAGATGTCGTTGAAGGAGCATGTGATTAGAAGTGAGGAGTGGATGCTTATGGTTGTAGCTAATGAAGTGGAGGTATGTGAGACCAAGGCTGATTATATGAAACGTGTGGATAGAGAAAGGGCAGAGGAACTGGCTAGGAAGAAAATGCATGAAAGGTTCTTCCAGGATATAGCAGAAGGTGCTGATGAAAGATCATGACAATGGCTTAGAGCTGGGTATCTGGCTAAGAGTACTGAAGCTTTTGTTTGTGCAGCACAAGAGCAGGTATTAGGAGTACGATTGTTCAAAAAAGTGGTTTTAGGAGAGGAAGTTGCTGCAGAATGCCGGATTTGTGGTAAGACCTCAGAGTCAATTGCGAACCTTTCAGCAAGGTGTAGTGGACTGGCCCAGAGAGAGTACAGCAAAAGACACGATCGCATGGGACTCCGGATATATTGGGAGGTGTGTAAGAGGGTTGGGGTGAAGTGTGCTGGAAAATGGATTGAGAAGGTGCCTGATGGAGTGAGAATAAGTAAGGATGGCAAGGTGGAGGTATGGTGGGACAAAAGTTTCATAACGACCAAGCAATTGGAACATAATCGTCCGGATTTGGTCGTCGTTGACAAGGCTTCAAAAAACTGGCAGATTGTAGACTTCGCAGTACCCTGGGACAGGAAGGTGAGAGAGAAGGTGAATGAGAAGTGGAGGAATTAATAATAATACTAATGATACTACTACTACTACTACTACTACTAATAATAATAATAATGATAATGATAATAATAATAATAATAATAATAATAATAATAATAATAATAACATCAACGTACGACCATCGAATACAATCTGGACTTTTCAATTTAAGAATAGATTTAATAAAAGTATTCGTCCAGCAATACCATAACATCTGATTTTCATAAAAAGCTTATTGTGCTATACGTTGTCAAAGTCTTATATATATCTAGGACTACTTACCTGCTCTCCCTGCCTTATCCAGTGGATGGTATATACGTTCAGAGATGGCAGTTAGGACATCAGCAGTAGAACGGGCTTGTGGAAATTCATATTGATTGCCGGACAGTAGTTTAGCAATCGTAATGGGGTGGACTAGAGCTTGATTAATTATACATTCAAATAGTTTTGCGAAAAATGGGAAGAGGCCAATAAAGCAATAATTAAATGGGTCAGTTTCGCCAATTTTTATAAACTTGTACCACAGAGGCAGTTTTCCAACCGTAAGCAACGCAACAGTCAGTAAAGCATTTGTTGTAAAGTTTGGAGAGAACTCGAACAAACTAAGTGGAGCATTGTTCTAATAGTACAGCCGGGATGAGATCTAGTCCACATACTTGTGATATGCCCAGTTTTTTTTAATATCATGTTTATATTATATCATGATTTACAGACCATCTATTTTGTGGTTTCCGTCCGTAAAGGAAATCAGAGAGGAAGTGATTTGCTGGGCCCAAAGTAGAATATATATATATATATATATATATATATATATATATATATATATATATATATATATATATATATATATATATATACATATATATATATGTGTATATATATATATATATGCACACACACACACACACACACACATATATATATATATATATATATATATATACTAGCAGGGGACTCGCCGTTGCCTGGGATTTAATGATAATCAACACTTTCGTTTATGCAACGTTCACTTCTTTCGTCGAATACTTAATCAAAACGACGGCAAAATGCTCTATTTTAAATATAATATTTTATATCAGCTACCCGGATATCATACACTGGGTTATCTTCCCCTAACCGTCCACACTATTTAAAAATAGATTTATTGAAATAGACATACACGCCGTGTATTTTATATTTTTCTGACAATTGTTATTCTATATTTAAATATCCTCTTATACTTATATCAGAACTGGATAATGGGATATTTTCCTCGCTTGCAGACTTCTTTTAGGGAGACACCCCCCCTATATTGGTGAGACCTGCCCACTTTAATTAACTCGCCTCTCAACTCTTCAATAAAAACAGTTTGTGTCCCTGGCAGTAAAGAAAAAAGACCAACGAGACCAAAAATAAGAATGGGGGCAAGGAAGAGAGCAAGCGGGAGAATGCCATAAAAGTTATTATAATGAGACAAGGTGTCAATACGTACACACTTATCTTTATGTATATTTCACATGTGCGCTCCTTGTCAGCCGGTCTGTCGTTTGTTTGCTTTTGACTTTTGCTTTTGTGGTTTTATGAAAGTTTCTTACCAATTGAGTCGTGGTATACAGCTAAGTGACTTATAGTCAGCAATATCGCGTCTATCTATCTATCTATCTATCTTTCTATCTATTTATTTATCTCGTTCTCTCCCCCTCTCCCTTTCTCTCTCTATACGTGTGTGTATGTGCGTGTGTGCATTTAAATAAAGTATATATTAATATCCATATGGAAGTATATGCATATTTATATAAAATAAATAGTGTTATATTTCTGTAAGTGATGGGTCGATTAATCGGAAAAGGCGATAAAAGAAAATCGAAAGTTTGAACTAAAAAATATTATGACTATTTTCCGATGCTCCAAATGATTCTTAAATTGTTTTTTTTTTTACTTGATTTTGGTTAAAGAATAATCTTTCCCCACCGGTAGTTATAATAAAATATATTTTATTGCTTTTAAATTTAAAATACAACAACAACATTATTCGCTTGGATGATGTGTCTTCAAGATAATCAGATATAAATAACAACTATATAGTAAAATAGTAAGAAATGTATAAAAAATATATCGGTATTTATAAACTGATCATATAAGAAGTAATAAAGGAATTATACCCATTTTATTTCATAATTATTTTTGGAATTCAAAAATAATATAATGAGAATTTTTAGGAGAATTATATGGGGAATTTATACAAGAATTATATCCAAATAATTAAAAAAAATACATTAAAATTTATAAAAGAAACTATCAGAATTCATAAAAGAATTATGTCAGAATTTACAAAAGAATTACATCTAAAGATATTAAAGAAGTGTATCGGAATTTATTAAAGAATTATATTGGAATATAAAAAAATATATCGGAAGTTATAAGAGAATCACAGGAATATATCAAAAAATTATACTAGGATTTATAATAGAATTTCATTAGAATTCATAAAAGAATTACATCTGAATTTTTCATTATCATATCGAGATGTATAATAGAATTATATCGGAATTTAGAACAGAATTATATCAGACTTCTTAACGAATTACATCGGAATTTAAAAAATTTATTCAGCGGAAGTTATAAAATAATATTATCGAAAGTTATCAGAAATATATCGGAATTTATTAAATAATTATATCGGAATTTACAAAGAAAGGACAGATTATATCAGAATTTCTAAAAAAAATTTTTTTTAAATGAGCAGAATTTATAAAAGAATTATATTGGAATAAACAACATAATTTATGAAAAAAATTATATCGGAATTAATAAAAGAATTTTATCGAAAGTAATGATAGAGTTATATCGGAATTTATGAACGTATTATATCAGAATTTATGAAAGAATTATATGGGAATTTATAAAAGAAATATATTGAAACTTATAACGAATTACATCGGACGTCTATAAAAGAATTGTATCTGAATTTATGAAAAGATTGTAGAATTTATAAAATAATTATATCGAAATACATTAAGATTTATATCGGAATTCATAAAACATCTATTAGAATAAGAATTATACAAGAACTTATGAAATAATTTTAACAAAATTCATAAAGAATTACATCTGGATTTATTTAAGAATTACATTGGAATTTTTAACTATTTGGAATTCATAAAATAACTATATCGGAATATATATATAAGAATTGTATCTGAATTTATAAAACAAATATATCGAAACTCATAACGAATTACATCAGAATGTAAAAAAGAATTATACTAAAATTCATACAAATTTATATACCGGCATGCTTAAATAAATATATAAAAATTCATAAAGAATTATATCGGAGTTTTTAAAATAATTATATCGGAGTTTGTAAAGAAAACATTATAAGAATTTATAAAGAACTATAGCCGAATTTATAAAATAATTATATCGAAATTAATACAGAATTTTATCGGAATTTATTAAATAATTATATCAGAGAAAAGAAAATTATATCGGAATTTATACATAATTGTATTGGAAATTATAAGAGAATTATTTCGGAATTCATATAAGTATTATATCGCATCCATAAAGAATTAAATTGGACGTCATAAAAAAATTATATCAGAATTTATGAAAGAATTATGTAAGAATTTATAAAAGAAATGTATGGGGATTTATAAAAGAGTCTAATATCTCTCCCTCTTTATATATATATATATATATATATATATATATATATATATATATATATATATATATATATATACATCTATTAATTTCTCTTTCTTATATATAAATATATATGTATGTATATATATATATATAGTATCTATTAAATACTTACATACTAGTGATTCTAGGTATTTTAGTTAATAATAATATATGTATATATATATAAATATATGTAATATATGTAATATATATAATATATATATATATATATATATAATTGACAATAATAATAATCAAATATCTTCACACAGAAGTGTTTCATTCTTTTCAAAACTTATATTATCCGTGCAGGATGTCACGATTATCGCCAGTTTAGAGATTCGGTCCCGGCAACAAAGCCATGTCTGACTCCATTAGCCAAGAACAAATCCATTCTGTCTCTATCAACAGCGAGAAATATCGTACAAAGTGAAACAATTATTTTGAAATTCTTAACGTCTTTCAGCAGCCCAGCGTTACGAGGCCATTAAACATTTTATTTTGATTCATGCAGATAGCGTATAAATTATTAAAGAATCAATCCTCTATTGATTAGTTTTATAGTACGAGCAATAATTGGTTTGGTGAAATATTCAGAAAAAATAGTTATTATGCTACCATCAAATTCTGGCTGTGTTTAAAGTATCACATCAGTTCATATCTCACCTTTATACTCTATGCCTTGGAAAAGTTATGCCTGATAAATGATTGATTTTAAAATATGCAAACAAATAAATTGTTTAACTTTACTTAATAATTAATAATTCCAAAACTAATTCAAAACTACTTTACAGCGATTTTAAATGGTACTTCTACCTTTGACGTAAAATAAACTCATTCATAAGAAAAAATTAAAATAGAATTCTAAGGTGCACTCGGGTTGAGCAGAGTATCATTCGATTTGTAGTCGAATGCTCCACCCCTAAGATACATTTACAGAATATATTTAATCGGGTATTTTAGAGAAAAAATAATTCACTAAGACTGTATTATCTCCCTTGGCCGGTGTAGCGAAAATATTTACCTATATAAATTCTTCTTTTTTATCTAGATGAGAAAAAATATTAATTGTAATTTTTTTTTTTGATTTTCGATACTTATCAGATGAATTTCTGTACAAAACATATTTAAGAGCACTTCAAGAAATATAAAATACCATTGTTTAAAATTGGTAAATGATAGAACTCACACAAACACGTATGCACATACACACACAAAGTAACTTTTATGATTTTTAAATAGTAGAGAAAATGATATATATATATATATATATATATATATATATATATATATATATATGCATGCGTGTGCACGCGCGTGTGTATGTAGTAAGTACACCCACACTACTTTTCTTAAAATATTTAAGTATATACCTTCATGGGAGAACACACAAAAATTAGTTTTTGACACGATGATAAGTAGTCTGTCTCCAGCATATATAACAGAGTTAATTTATTTTCCCCTCAAAATAACTACAAATATAGCTATTAAAAGCTAAATCCATGGCATATATAATAATAATAATAATAATAATAATAATAATAATAATAATAATAATAATAATTATTATTATTATTATTATTATTATTATTATTATTATATCGCACTCATAAAGAATTAAATCGAAATTCATAAAATTGAATAAAGTTGAATAATTATTTTGCAAGCAAGTTGTTGGTATGTCCGGTGTATACAAAGTCCGTTGGTGGTATGGAACTTTGATTAATTTCGGAAGAAATTACCTCCCCTTTTCAAAAAGGAAAAAGAAGTATATTTTTTTTTCTTTTTGGAAAAGCTTAAAGCAAATTACCAGTTACTTATATATATATATATATATATATATATATATATATATATATATATATATATATATATATATATACGGTAGTCTTTACATATATACAACAAATTTTCCTTTGGAAAAGACGAAGGACAAATTAATGAATAAATGTGTTATAAAAAAGAAATAATCAATTAATCTACAACATGTTCTTTTCGTTTTCTTTTTTCTCCAGGTGATGGCGTTAAATCAATACTGTTAGTAAGCCATGAGTATTAATCGTGTTATATTTTAAAACACCGACAGACTTATAATTGTAAAATCTTATGATAACTACCATAATTATACATTTAAATTATGATAAATTAAATTTAAATTATAATAAATTAAATTTACATTATAATAAATTAAAAATAAATTAAAAATAAATTACACATAATCTTAAATTCATGGGAAAAATAGATTTTGTTGTCTGTCTGTATGTCTGTCTGTCTGTCTCCCTCTCTCTCTCTTTATATAAATATATTCTTGGATATGTTATGCTTATATATTTTATGAGAATAAAAATTCAAAAACGTTAACGTACTTATTGTACCAGACAAGCAAATAGATTATATAAAAGCAAACCTAGCCTAAAAAATTTAAAAAAAATCAGTTAGAAACATTTAGTTAAAAGAAATATGTAAAAATAAAAATAAAAATGCAGTTTAAATTCCCGAAAAAAACCCAGGAAATTTAGTACTTGTAGAAGCCAACTTCTTAAAAGTCTACAAAAAAGAATACATCTACATTATGATGAAAATATATAAGTACATTTAATATAAGTATATTATTATATATTATATATTCATTCAAACACGGTAACGTTTCAATACATGGCTTAGTGGCAGATTTAGTCATTTAGAACAAATTAAAAGCTCACTCATTTTTAGACCCAATTTCAAACAATTATTACAGTTTATCGATCACCTTACATAGATTGTAAAAGGAAATTTTTCGATTTTGTTCAAAAAAAGAAAAGTTATCATGAATTTTCTGCTGTTCATAATTGTAAAAATATGTAAGGAGGAAAACGACGCTTTTTATGACTGGTTTCCATAGCAAATACCTCGCTTCAGCGACTACTGTTGCTACTAATTCACTGCTGTCTCGGAAAGAGAAGTAGAAATCATACAGAAAGAATAAAAGCATAAAAAGGAAATAATTGAGGGGGGCTTTTATTTAAAGCAGTGCCGGTCTCGTACATTGTTTTATCATGTGTGCTCGTGGGGGCAAAATAAGGCTGAAATTAAAAAAAGAAGAAGGGAATTTATTGGAAGCTTTGAAACACCATAGATTATAATAGAAAAATGCGAGCAGTAAAAGTAACATAGTTAAGCTTAAACATGGAAAAGTAAAGGACTAGTTGTAAAAACTGGAAAAGAAATGAACAAGATATTCTAGTACGAAATATAATAAATCTATAACTTAAAATATTGCCGCATTAAGAGATGTATATATATATATATATATATATATATATATATATATATATATATATATATATATATATATATATTAAATAATTATTAAATACCTAAAACAAGTTATTTTATTACATATTGCTTTATTTCGGCATTAAAGCTTAAAATGTTTGCATTAAAGTGTCAATTTTGTCTTGTTTATCAGCGTAAATATGGGGCCTCTATCTCCTGCTATGTCTGTCTGCCTGTCTGTCTACTACTCTTTATATATATACTAGCGAGGGGTACCCGGCGTTGTCCGGGTGTTTGTAGGGGTGTGTGATGCTAAATAAAAAAGAAACCGGGTAGGGTAGGATCGAAGCCGAACCCCTGAGGCGAAGTTTGAAAATAAAATCGGCCAGCCAGAAGTGAAAGATGTTTGAAAGTCGTCGAGCGTTACGACGACGACGATGACGATGTAAGGATTGTTATAAGCGAAGTAAGAAAAGAAAACAACGTTTTAATTAAGCGGGGGGGACACAAAAAATAACGTAAGGCAAACGAACGATTAAAACAGAAAAAACGAACGAACGTTACGTGAAAAATCGCTTAAATAATTCAGGGTTCAATACTTAAATTTAAAAAATCGAAAAAAAAAAAAACACATCTCACACCACGATTCGAACCCAAAACGTTTAGATAATGAACCAAGATCTAAACAACCTGCGCTAAAGCGGCGTATATAATGTTTGTTCGGTTTATAAAAACCGGTTTATAAAAGAAAATCATGACGTCATCTAACGCATGCGTTGTTTACCCTCCCCCCCCTGTCGATTTCGGGGTGAAAAAGTTAACGTTTTTCTCGTTTTCTCTCTCTCTCTCTGTTTGCGTCTCTCTCAATCTCTCACCCTCTCTCTCTGTTTGCGTCTCTCTCTCACACTCTCTCTCTCTCTCTCTCTCTCTCACTCACTTCGTCTTCCTTACTCTAAAGACTGGAAAATGGCGTCTGGCTGTTTTTATTTTTAAAAACTTCGTTCGTTAATATTTTTTGTAAGCGTACTTTTTTTTTACTTCACATGTTTCGCTTGTTATTTTTCGTTTAACTATCGTATCTACCTATTTTGAATGTGGTAATAATTTTGGTAACGTTGCCATAGCGTAGAAGTTCATAGTTTAGCTTTAATTAATTTTTTTTACCGATAACAACATTTTTAAATAGTAAATTCAGACCGCCTCTTTTTTTATAGAAATGAAGTCGAGAGTTTATCTCTGATCTATCGTTATGTTTTATGACAGGTGCTCACCTACCTTCAATTTATCGGTCATCCCTGTGAAATATTCATAACAAACTCGCGATTAAAGAACAGTCAACAATATACACTACTCTTTATTTGCGCATTAAAGTAAACGAATATTCCAGGAACAAAAATGTATTTCCCTGAACTGCAAGTCTTTGAAACACACCAGCACTTGCTGCTTTCTAGATGATTAGAACATGGTCGTTTTCAAGTCCAGTATAAACATGTTTTGATAAACTACCGTCTTAATTAAATTCTACCCAATTTCCATCATTACTGTTTATGACAGTTTTTTTCTGACCGGCCAACTGGCACTCATTAACCCATATCTTCGAGTGATCATAAAACAGGGATAAATTTAGATGTTCCTGAATGTATGACACATGGACAGGAACTACAAATCTATAAAGTGAATTTATATGTCTGGCAGTGTTCTGAGAGATGTTTTGTACAGAAACCCATCCGATAAGTACCGAAGATCGAAAAAATCCGATCAAAAGATAGTCTTTTTTCTTTTATATGTAAAAATAGAATTTTGACAAGGAAATATTTTACGTTACACCGCCCAAAAGAAATAAAATCTCAGTGAATCATTTTCGTAAATCTAATAAAAACAATATATAAAATAATGTTTCTCTTATAGATGAAAACAAAAATTTACAGAGGAATATTTTTAAATCCTTACAGAGGAAAAATTAAAATCTCAGTAACCACATATTTGTAACATTTGTTTCTTAATAAAAAAAAAGCAACAAAAATTCCAGATATATTGTCATTTGGTGATTCAGCACAGTGTTTGAACATTTGACGATAGATCGAATTATCTCTCTCTTAAATACAGGGTTTACCTCACCATTTTATTTCAATTTTTTCTTAATATACTCAATTTACTATCAAAGAAGAGTACCATTTAAAATTGCCGAAAATCATTTACACGTTTGCATATTTTAAAACTAACAATTAATGATAAGTGACTTTTCCAGCGCATTCGTCGTCAAACCCAAATATCACCTGATATGATATTGTAAACAAACACAGACGGAATTTGATGAACGATATTATAGTTATTATTATTAAGTTTTATTCTTTTTTTAACGATATTATAGTTATTATTATTATTATTATTAAGTTTTAGTCTTTTTTAACGAATAAATCCACCGGGCAAATACTTACTAGTAATATATAATAATCGATAGACTATTGATTCTCTCATAATACATACGCAATCTGAATGAATTAAAATAGCATGTTTAAGTGTATTGTACGACCTGGCAACACTGGGGGTCTAGCTTGCATGCAATAAATTTTAACCTGAAATATGCTTGTTATTAAATTTTAAATAAATATCTTTACAAACTGGTTATCTGTAGAGAAACATTATTATTTAAGGTGTGGTTTTCGGATAATAGCAATTCCTGATTTTATCGCCTGTTGGTTGAGTTTCATTTCATTCCATTCCTGATTATTTTGCTCTCAGTATTTGCACTCGATGCCATTATCGTGAAAACCTCATCTTAAAAAGAGTATTTATTTTATGTGATTCTTAGATAATCTACATGTAGAGTCTGTAGAGGGGTGAGACAGGGTATCTTGGGAACAATGCGAGAGATTTGTTGAATTGTTAAGAAAACAGCATCTGTGCTACGCCAAGATTTATAAATACGCATAATTCTTATTTTATGACACGTTACAAATACCTATCTCTCTTGCTGTCTGAATTATAGAAGCACACCCTCATATATATATATATATATATATATATATATATATATATATATATATATGTGTGTGTGTGTGTGTGTGTGTGTGTACACACACACACATATATATATATATATATATATATATATATGTAGGCGTGTGTGTATAAATATATATTTATATTTATAAATATGCGTCTGTGTATATATATATATTTATATATATGTATATGTATATGTATATCCGTGTGTCAACTCTGATGAGTCGTAGACAACGAAACACCTGTCAGTGGATAAGTATATTTTTGGAATAATATATATATATATAAATCTATCTACCTATCTTTCTATCTGAGCCACCCTATATATATATATATATATATATATATATATATATATATATATATATATATATATATATATATATGTATACTGTCGTTTGATCACTATGGATTGTCGAATAGCAGCTCCCGATTAAGCATTTATTAATTTTTAATTCGCTTGATCTTCGTGGCAATTGTTGTATGGTGGCTCAGAGGTGGCGGCTTAGCTAATGGAGTGAAAGCTTGTATCGAATTGTCATCCTACATTGATAATTTCGTTAGCATCAAACACTAGTATCTATTAATATAAAACATTATTATTCAATTCATATAAAATCTATATATTAAACGATAGCGGTTATCTTATTTTCGGTGTCACGCTTACATCCGGGTTATTTAATTGTTATATACTTCCATTTATTATACTACATTATTTTACCGAACATTCCCCATCAGTTTAGGTTTCACTCAAGTCATTTCATTATTTTATAAATAATTTTAACAAGAATTCATGATAAGTTTTGGTTTTGGTTTTGATTATAACTGATCCTAATCTAATATTTAAAAAATAATAATTTCATTAAGACTAATTCATTAGTTTTGGTTTCGGTTTCGATTATAGCTGAAGGAACTAGAGTTATATATATATATATATATATATATATATATATATATATATATATATATATATATATGGTGATTGCCACTTCTTCACAGAAGAAGACAATCTGTCCCTTGCTTTATTGTTGATTACTCATTCATTTTCATGTATTTTTGAAATATATTTTTAATTATATACACATATATACACTTATACACACACATACACACACATATATATATATATATATATATATATATATATATATATATATATATATATATAGATGTGGAGATGTGATCAAGATGCATCAATTCCTATTTTCTGTGGGGACCAGCCCTGCTCTTACACAGTCTGTTGCAAAGGTCACACTTAAGCTGAGATTGAAGGATGCCAACTGGTGCTGCTCTACTCTGGACGCTCGTACGACGCTTCAGGCCTCCACTCGATTTATAGACCACAGAGCAAACAGAACATCTGTGCCCTGCAATATTTTCCACATCAAAGAAAGATTTATCTCCATGTGAACGCTTGTGGCTAGCTGTGCCAGCTACGTATAAAGTCAGTGTACCGCATAAATCACAGGTGTGGTTCTGCATGAAATCCTCCGACAGACCTGATAGATCTGACAGATTTTTCTTCCGGATATCACGCTTCATTTTTGCATGCTCATATTTTTTCTTCTCAAAATTATCACAGCCAAAATAGACCAAGGAGCGCCACTCTTTACGATCATTGGAAGCACTTTCCCAACTGAACACGTCAATAATAAGAGCTTTAAGATTATCTTTGATGTTATCCTTAAAGCGTTTCCTCGGTTTATGTTGTGGACGCTTTCCTTGTGTAATTTCACCATAGAACAGGCGCTTTGGAAATCTATCGTCGGCCATCCTTGCCAGATGTCCAGCCCACCTCATCTGGTTGCGTATAATCAACTTCTCGATACAAGGTACGTCAGCCCGCATGAGACCATCCATATCAGGTATAAAAGTGCTCCACCTGATGCTCAGAATGTGTCTCAGGAATTTTTGGTGCACTCTCTTCATGACTTTTATGTGTCTACCATAAGTTGTCCAGGCCTCAGAAGGGTAAAGCAGGGATGGTAAAATACAAGATTGATAGACACTGATATTTGTATGAATAGTTATACCCCTGTCAGACCACACTCGTTTCTCTAAGCCACCAAAAGCCTTAGTGGCACACTGTATCCTATAGTTGACCTCAGCATCCAGGGTTCCATCTCTGGCGAGAGTACTACCGAAATACACAAATAAGTATATATAAGTATATATACAAACATATATATATATATATATATATATATATATATATACAAACATATATATATATATATATATATATATGTATATATATATAATTTGGGATTGGGTTTCGATTCAAGCTGATGAACCTAAATCATATAGATATATGTTTATTTATGAAATCACAATTTCATAATATATAAACATGTATAGAAAATTACCTCTATAATAATATATATGAAATCTGCAAGAACTAGAATATCATATTTTAGCGTATTTTACGACCTGGCTACGTCGGGCATACCTGCTTTCTTGGATAAATAATTTTACAATGATATCAGAGCGTGGCAATTTATGCTGACTATCTATAAAATGCCAACATCAATATATTACATATAAATCACTGCCCTGTGAAATTCCACAGTTCTCGATAGTTAAGGTTGTTTTGTTTTACGACATAACGCTTTCCGGGTTATCTAATTCCGAACCCAGTTATTTTTTTAAATAGTATTCATGTCGCATCCAGTTATTTAGTAGAAGGTTTTTATTATTAAAACTTTTTATATGTTCAATTACTAGTTTGTAGTGTTTGGTTTGGTTCGGTTTGGTGTGGTTTGGTTGTTTTATAGTGGATTTTATCGTTTTTGTGCCATGTCATGCAAAACATGAAAGAGTTTTGCAATAGAACAGGCGCGGTAAAAGGTTACAGGTGAGGGAAAAGGTTACAGTATTAATGTTTGGCACATTTTAAGTTAGGCAACCAGTCGGAAGTGGGGGAGATAGAAAGAAAAAGGGGAAATTGAAAGAGGGAAAAGGTAGAAAAGGTGTGTTGTTTTCGTTTTTGGTTTTGCAGAACATAATTAAATTTTGCAAAAAGTCATCAATGTTATGTGCATTTCGTCTCAGGAAGCCAATATCTTCAGACCGCGTGATCTGGTGGCACCAGTCTCGCTAGTTAAATAATAATTCTTATATATATATATATATATATATATATATATATATATATATATATATATGTATATATATATATATACTTGCATTGCAGCCGGCGTTGCCAGGGTGTTTGGAGGTGTACGTTGAGCTAAAAAAAGCGATCAATTTTTTTTAACTTTGACCCCTATTATTACATCTTAACATTTATTGTTTTGGGCTCCAATAAAGTTATTAAGTTAGATCCATGTCCAAGGAACCTATATCTAAAGTGTTGAGACTCCAAATTGTCGAAGGAGTTTGGTAGAGTTCTCAAGGGTCAACTCGTTGAAATTTGATCCCTTAACAGCCAAATTTTTGGCCGAAAACTGATCACATCGATTTTCCCAAACCTTACTACCCTGTATATCAAATTCGAGTCTGTAGACTAAAATTTGACAGAGTTCATGCGCAGGGAAATGTACACAGACAAACAGAGAGACAGGCAAACAGATACACAGACACGTTCACTTTTATAGACATACTAGCATTTAGGCCCGGCGTTGCCCGGGTGTTTGAAGGTGTATTCTGAGCAAAAAAAAAAAAAAATTAAAAGGTCAATTTTTACAAATTTGATCCCTATTATGACCTTACATTTATTGTTTTGGGCTCAAATCAAGTTATTAAGTTAAATCCATGTCAAAGGAACCTATATCCAAAATTTCCAATTTAGACCAAAAATTGTCGGAAGACTTTGGTAGAGTTCTCAAAGGTCAAATCGTTGAACTTTGACCCCTTAACAGACACGTTTCTGGTCGATCACCGATCACATAGATTTTCTCAAATCTCAGTACCCTGTATATTAAATTTAGAGTCTGTAGACAGAAAATTGACAGGATTATCATAGGGAAATGTACACAGACACGCAGACAGACACACACACACAAACACAGACACGTGCACTTATATAGATAGATAGATAGATAGATAGATAGATTAAACAAAAATATATACGTATACATAAGCATACATGGAAACAATTTTGTGTTTACTCTAAACTTTTTACGAAAAGATTATGGAAGTATAAATCAAGTAGACTATCTGCGTGAATATAATTACACGTAATAGTTAACTAAAGATGGTCATTCCATAAGAAAACCGAAAAAAAGCTAATAAAGAATTAATTAAAATTAATGTTTAAGAGAGTATGCAAATTAGCAAGACCTTTTTATAGTGAATGCAATCCAACAACCCATATATAAGAAAATTGTATTTTCGTTTTAAATAAATAGAAAAGAGGGTTGCCTTTTTTGTTGTTCTTGGCGTTCGGGCCAGGATCAAGTGTAGTGTATGGTCCGGCAGATACTGCAAGCAAAGACCATATGTGGGGGCAACCTCACATATAAGACCTTGGTCAATGTAGGGACAAACCTTCATATCAATTGTCACTATCCAGCTCTCCTACTCCCCGGGGAGTTAATCCCTATTTCCCCTTCAATCCCACTTTAAAAATCGGCCTTGTGCCTAATTTGCTCGGTGGGGGAGTAAATTAATACCCTGTTCTTCTTGGCATTCAGGCTGGCATCAAAGTGTAGCATCTGTTCTGCGGGTGCTGCACTTAAGGTAATTAATCCCAGTCAATGGAGGGGAAGCCCTCTATCTGGTACAATTACTATTTTTTGGACCCAATCAGATTGCACCTTTTCTTCGGGGAGCTGTTTTAACCCCACATTAAAAACGACCTCGTATCACATTTTGCTTTGGTGGGAAAGCAAATAAATAATTATTGAAAAGAGGGGTTTTGATATGAATATCAATACACACAAAAGAAATACGAATTTGTAGGAGTATAGATTAATTTGCATTGATTGGCTTTTATGATATCACCATATGTTACGGCCATTCAGTCTATCCATCCTTACCATGTGAATGCTGACGTTACCACATAGTCCAACACTTTTTAATTGAATTCATAAAATGCTTAACACGTATAATTGGAAATAGGGTTACATTTTTTTTAATACTGCATAATTACGTTGACATAGCGGTTCTTCGCAGATCACAGGAGTTAAACAATGATAAGGCTGACAATTACTAGATTTGATTACCATTAGGGAATATCAGGCGTCTTATATGTTCTTCGCGTACCTCCCCATTTTTAACAGTGTTCCTGAATGTCTACTTGCTACTAGAATATTACAGTGCAGGTGCTGTGTGGTGTTAGATTGCGCAATTTTCCCAAACTCTTTACACGTGCAAGTCACACCATCATCAGTGATGGTCGTGGACGAACAGTTTTGTTGTTATATGTGTATGGTGCTGAGGGCCAAAAAAATGGTGTTTCTTTGTCAATCCAGTGCAATGGCTTCGATTTTCATCATAATCGAAATTATTTTCCATATGCTAATCATATTTATGTTGTTCATGTTTGCGTTTTTATTTAAAAAAAAAACAACAACATGCTTATTAGGAGAGCAACATTTAATGTGAAAACGAGTCAGGATATTAACGGCACAAAAACTGAACTATACTTTACAAGTAATATGCATTTTAAAATATTAGATGGACTCGACGTTGCTCGGTATTGAACGTAATGTAAAATCCCTATTCGAAAAATAAACTAAAACATGTAAAGAAACTGAGATAGTGCATACGAGTTTTATGCTTTCTTTTTTGTCAACCTCTAATGAGTAACAGAAATACTCCCGCTAAAGATCAAAAGCGATAAACAATGAACGAAGTACTATAACCAGTTTGCTACGATCTTTAAAAAATTTTTTCAAACATATAAAAAAGTTGACGAATTGATTCAAATCCAATGATTTCCGTAGTAGCAAATTTTAGAATTTAGCACCTTACTATCCCCTTTTTCGGATGAAAACCGATTAAAAATTGTCCACATGTCCGAATAACTAATATATTTAATATGCAGAGTGTAGATAAAAAAATTGATTGAGTGTATAGGTTGAGAACTGCCCTAACACGCACATTCTTACTTATATATATATATATATATATATATATATATATATATTTATATATATATATATTTATATATATATATATATTTATATATATATTTATATATATATATATATATATTTATATATTTATATATATATATATATATATTTATATATATATATATATATATATATATATATATATATATATATATATATATATATATATATACAGCTGAACGTTTGTGTGGGTGTGTCTCTGGTCAAGAATAGGCTCCTATATTGTTGACTATTTAAAAAAAAAAACTGATTGCATATAATGATAGAAGATGTATCGAGGATCAGGAATGGGAATGTTTGATCTGGCAGAAAGGTGGTCTATAAAAATTGTGGGGTCTGCGTTCACGCCTTGCCCCCAAAGTATGGAGACAAAAAATGTAAAAAAAAACGTTTACAAAGGTTTTTGATATAGATGCACATAAGAATACTTTGATAAGTATGTTTTAACTTAAATATGGATGGTATAATAAAAGTGAGGGGTCTGCGTTCGCGCATGTACTCTATGAAACTATGGTACAAACTTTAAAAACTACTTTTTATATCTATTTGCGTAAGTATACTTTGATAATTATGTTTCAGTTTGAAGAAATATGGTATAATAAAATTATTAGGTGTTCGTTCGCACCTGACCTCCAATGAATGTAAATATGTCACAAAGTTTAACAAGATTTTTTAAAAGGGGCGAGGGTCTACAATAACACCTTAACTGTAATCTTAACTTATGTTAGCTTTTATTTATTTATTTTAGTTGAATCATATTATGTCGAATAAATTCACCACATAAATTCACATTCTTATTAAAGTGAAAGCCAAAAAGAAGTCGGAACTTTAGACAATTTTCGACACAAATTTTGCATAACTCTGTTTTTTCCTTCTCCATTTTCACGTGGAACTCCTTCGAAAATAGACAAAAAGATAAATAATAAAAAATAAGAACGTTACTTGTTATCGTGTCAAAAGAAGGAAAAAATCTTGCTCACGTGATTACGTGTAATTTAAAAAAAACATTTGCATAACCTTTTTATTTTTATTTATATATGTTTTCAAGCTTTTTTGTCAGTGTAACCGAAGGAATTCAGTTGATTACAACCCTTTCCGCGTGTTCTTTACATTACAATAGTACAACCCTGAATCTGACCGTACAATACTACAACGTTCAATACTGTAAAACTGAAACGACGCTGTTCTGCTTGAAAAGGGTGGCATATGCTTCTTATTTATATTTATATCGATTCTTTTCTTTAAAAAAACTAAAGTAATTACGTGCTTACTTTTTTATATTTTAATATTCCATTTTGCTGCTTCGATTTATTTTACCAAAGTAAGTAAAGCTTCATTATTTTTCAAAACTGTTTTTGTTTCTTTGTTTTTCGATATTTAGCAGAAAAACCAACAAACGACTACCCGAAAAATAAATATACAAGAAATAAATGTTACCATAGGCAACAAAAGTTAAGTTCATGTTCTTTTGTTTTGAAAGAGTTTTTAATGCTCTTTACTTAAAACAATTTACGCGAACCGAAATTAAAACGAAATTTGAGGCGATACCTACTTAAATGAATTTTTATATAAACTACACCTGCCATATCTGAATAATCCTCAAGCAAAAAATAACGGAAAACATTAAACCATGTTTATAAATATTCCTTACGTTGAAGGAACTCTCTTAAATTTTTAACACATAATGCTCAGGTGCCCCTTCTACAAATTGAAAACGGGGCTCTCCATTTCAAAGTCGCTGCCATTTTGATATTTTTAAACCGATTCGTGAATTAAAAAAAATTACAAACTAGTTAAAAATACAAACCAATGAACTTTTCTACCATAAAAGTAACTTTTATTGACTATGTAACATTTATTTCTTGTATATTTATCTCTCTCTCTCTATATATATATATACAAGCGAAAATGTATGTATGTATGTGTGCATGTTTGTGTGTCTGCTAAAAACTTTCGAAAGACAGTACAAAAATTCACAAATTTGGTATCAGATGAAAGCCCCATCCTTCGCCCGACAAATATCGAGAAATTGGCCAAAAACGTTAATTTTTCATCCTGAAATCAACACTTTCTACGGGGGGGTAAGCAAAAACCGTCCTCTCATGACAATATCGGTTCTACGCATGCATCAGAACCCACCAGAACCTTATTTATTTTAAATATTTGAAGAAGTAGCACAATTTCATGTACGTCGTGTTAGCTCAGTTGGTTAGAGCGTTAGGTCATTATCTAAACGTTTTGGTTTCGAATCGTGGTGTGAGTATCCTTTTTTTTTCGATTTTTAAAATTTAATAATGAACCAGGGTTATTTAAGCCATTTTTCACGTAACGTTCGTTTTTCTGTTGTTTTTTTTTTTACTTCGCTTATTCTTAGGTTTTCATTAACACTCCCCACCCCCGACCGTCTACACACACACAAAAACACCCGAGTACCCACCGATTTTTAAATTTTAATATCGAAACAGGCTTATTTAAGCCATTTTCACGTGTTTTATTTTGTTTTTATTTTTCAGATTTTGTAAAGCAGATTTAACGTTCGTTTTTTCTGTTTGCTTTTTTGTTTTTGTTTTTTAGATTTTTACATTTAACATCGTTCGTTTGCCTTACGTTATTTTTTTGTGTTTTTTTCGATGTTTTGATTACCTCCTGCCCCACCGCCCGGATATCCCCGCTTTATTTTTCAGATGAGTTTTAACGTTCGTTTTTCTGTTTTCTTTTTTTTTACTTCGCTTATTCCTCGGTTTTCATTAACGCCCCCGCCCCCGTCCGACCGTATACACCTCCAAACACTCGGGCAACGCCGGGTACACCCCCGCTAGTATTATGATATACAAAACATTTTCTCTTTGTAAGGAAACATAATTTTATTGGTTACTCTTGGCTACCAATTGAAACAAGTTTGATATAAAAATATATATTTTCGCGAAAATTATCTTTACTTTCATCATATTATGCTAAGGCTAAAATTTTTGAGTATCAAAACCTATCTCTTTACAACCCATTCCTTTTCATAACCTATCATACTTTCATCAATCACAGTCCATTTTCCGTAGGCTGTTTTTGAACCCAGTCAACGACGGGTACTTCTGCTAGTATATATATATATATATATATATATATATATATGAGGTACACGTCTAATGTTTTCTACTTAAAAGTGTGATTTTTCTAATCTTTCATACATAATTTTGAATCTGAAGAATCAATATTTGATTCTAGCGCTGATCCTGCCTCTGCATATATGTATACATATGAATAAGAGAAATACTGATTATATGATTAAAATCGAAAACGAATCGAAAAGAAATATTCAAGAAACAGGCACAGCTTAACTAGTATTATAATGCACAGCTAACGAAGGCCAGATGAATAGTTGACCGAAACGTCGTGAAACAACCTATAAGACAGATGAGCATAATAGTCCGCAAAAAAAAAAAAAGAAAAAAAAAGTAAATTAATAATAAACTCATCTCAATAATGAATTCCAATTAAATAATATACACTACATTCGGTACGGACCGAACCATGGGAGATCAGATGGATTGATCAGACCAAAAAATCCAACATTGATCGCCCTTCGGAGCCCGTGGTGCAGTTGATAGAGACGTTGAATCTCTTCGGTTCCAGGTGAGAATTGTCTGAAGATAGCGGTTTCAATCCTATCCAAAGCTGACCCGAGGTTACTTGCCCAAAACGTGGGCATACGACAACAACTATGGATGACAGTAATCGATGAGAATGCAGTTCGGAAATTCGTAGTTCTTATCCCGTTTTTATGAAACGTCGTGAAACAATATTTAAGAAAGATGAGGATAATAGTCCGCAATAAAATAAATTAAGAATTAGGTATTTGTGCAGATTGTGAACCGGACGTAACTAACTGATCGTTCGTCTTTGCTCGGAACATGAAGTCAATCGCCGGCTTTCGCCAAGCATAGCCGATTATCAAAGCATAAACAATGCTACTCAAGGAAAATACCGGCGAAAACATTTAGATTTAATAAAATTACCAGAAAATATATTACGAAAAGAAAAAAAAGAGCTATTGTAACAATTTTTAAGTGAAGGAAATAAACAGTTAAGGCATATTTTTGGCTACTAATGTAAGCTTTTTCAACCATTTTTCAGCGAATATTGAAACAAAATAATTAGATAAGCCATTTTTTGTGTTTTCGATATGTTTACAAAAGTTTTGATAAATTAATTTTTCTGTGTTTTTTCGTGTATTTTTTTCTAAATTTTTGCACCAAATTTAAACTTTTTTTTGTTATTATTTCATTTTTATGAACAATTTTTTTCCTGTAGGGTGGGGCTTGTCAACCGTCTTTTAAAATTAAATCATTAAGAAAGCAAGGATATTCCCCCAGACTTAGATCGATTTTTCTAGGGTCGCATGAGAAGCTTTCAAGGTACGGTGAGAGTAGAGAGCGGATGTGGAAAAAAATTCACCAACTGGGTAGCTTTCCGATATATGGTTTAAGATGGAGATAAAATCGATCAAATGTATGTTTGTCAATATAAAATGACATCTTCCGGAGTCTGTAACTGTTGATCTAAGGTGGAGATATTCATATTGTTATGAACGGCCGTTTAGTGTGTGTTGTTTACTTAATTGATTGAGTTTATTTCGTCCAATATTTTCCCCCAAAATCGTCTTCTCCTTTGCCGGCATTGATTGGCTGATCTGCGTCTTACGTCAGATTAGATTAAAGCTCGGGCGCAATACGTCATGTTACGAACAAAGCCGAGCGGACGGTTAGTTACATCTGGTTTAAATTTTGCACAAGTCCCAAAAATTGTTTACCACGTACTGAAGTTTAGTTCATTCAATTAACCATATTTAATCCTCTAATTAGTTTTACTTTTTTCAACCAGTAATCATTACAGTGGTCCGAATAGTAATCATTACAGTAATGAATACAGCAACAAAAAGTGATATTAAATTTCAATGAATTGATTATTGTCAACCATGTTACATCAACGGTGTTCGTCTATTTTGTGCCTTTTCTTAAGTTTTAAAGGAAGTTATTTTTCGTATTACATCCTGAACTTAATGTTAGCATAGGAAGGAGATGTACTCTTTTCTTACTTTTGAATAATGCCTTATTTTAAAGTTAAGTATTGTCATTGACATACACATCTTCAGGATTTAAATCAACTGAATTACAAATGAATGAATTCTTAAGAACATTTTCTGGTTCGAAAGGCGTAATGATTTTACGTTCAATTTATATGCGATTTTCAAGTTAAATTGAGTTTTTACGTTAGTGTGTGGTGAAAGTACAAAATAATTAACCCTGTTTATAACGATTAATTAATTAATAGAAATGTAGCAAACATTTAATATATTAAATACATCAGAGTGATAAATCATGCAATAAATGTTCCTTCGATCTGATTCGCACGTGTACACATTAATAACAAACTTTTAGTTAAAATGCAAAGATAACGAAAGAATGTTTTCCAATAAACCCCAATTGACAGTTTCCGATTTAAAGGTCGACACCATCAAATTGAATATTTAAATTCTTGTTTTTTATTCACGCATTCTTCAGGGTGTTCATATCTAATCAGGTAAAAAGTAAAATCCCATTGGGGTGCTTTCGCTAAATTTTGTTTTTAATGTTACAAACTTTTTTGGATTTCCATTCATATAATTTATTGAAATTATAATAAATATTTGTCAAGTGTTTCATTTGTATTTATTTTTCTTTTTATTCATTTTTGACATTTATACTGTTGTCATTTATACTGTTGTCATTTTACCGTTGTCATTTTACCGTTGTAATTTTAATTTTTTACCATTACCATCTTTACTGTTGTCAATCTTTACTATTTTTTCGTTGCCGTTTTTACCGTTGCAATTTTATTATTACCATTTTATCGTTGCAATTTTTACTCCAGTAACTTTCACTTTTTCCATTATTACCGTTGCCAATTTTTTTATTTTATTTCATTTTTTTTACATGGGGTCACCACTTATCAAGGCCCGAAGGCCACCCAGGAATAAGGCTTATTGATGAAACAGTATTGTAGTATTCATTAGTATTGGGGGTTTTGATAGAGTGTCTTACTTAAGGGGGTGGTTTGTCCGAAATTTGTATATGTTGGACTTGAAGACGTCCAAGTTGTAGTCAGGTGTGAAACAGGCAAGCGGCAGAGAGTTCTACTGGCGTGCAGTTCTAAGAAAGAACTTTTGCTCATGGAATCTACGTTTTGATTTAGGCACAGATAAAGAGTGGGGAAAATTATTGACAGTTATTTCAGCTAGACGGGTGTTTCTCGTGAAAGATTGGCGAGGGAGGACGAGGAATTTGAGCTCAAACGAGCACTTGCCATGGAAATAACGATAAAACAAGGACAGGTTCGCAATGTCTCTTCTGTGGGAGAGAGGTTGCAGGGAAGAGAAAAGGGCACCCCCCACTAAACCACGAAGTCTATTTTGTACTCTGTCAAGGCAGGATAGGCTGTTTTTAGCAGCTCCTGCCCAGATGTGGCAGCAGTACTTGATCCTTAGACGTACTTGACTTTTATACAGATAGAGAATTGCATTAGTAGTGAGATATCTTCTGGAGCGGTAGAAGGATCCGACCATTTTCCCAGCGTCCCAGGCAACTGATTTGATGTACGTGTTCCACTTCATATCAGGAGTAAAGATCAAACCCAGAAGCTTGTCAAAACATGGAGCCTCCCCAAGACGAAGCCATCCATTTCAATTGATGTCAGATGGAGATCAGGGCGTTTATGATGTAAAGATAGAAGCTTGGTTTTGAATGCATTAAAAGTGACCAGCTACCTCTTCCCCCATTGTACTACGCGTTGTCATATTTATTTTTACCGTTGTCATTTTTATTTTTATTTTTTTGTACCACGCGTTGTCATATTTATTTTTACCGTTGTCATTTTTATTTTTACCGTTGTCATTTTTATTTTTAACGTTGTCATTTTTATTTTATGGCTATCATTTTATTTTTACCGTTGCCATTTTTATTTTTAACGTTATCATATTTTTGTTTACCGTAGCCATTTTTATTTTTAAATTTGTCATTTTTATTTTTACTGTTGTCATATTTATTTTTACCGTTGCCATTTTTATTTTTGCCGTTATCATTTTTATTTTTACCGTTGCCATTTTTATTTTTACAGTTGTCATATTTATTTTTACCGTTGCCATTTGTATTTTTACCGTTGCCATTTTTATTTTTACCTTGTCATTTTTATTTTTACAGTTGTCATTTTTATTTTTACCGTTGTCATTTTTATTTTTACAGTTGTCATTTTTATTTTTACAGTCGTCATTTTTATTTTTACAGTTGTCATTTTTATTTTTACCGTTGCATTTTTATTTTTACAGTTGTCATATTTATTCTTACCGTTGCCATTTTTATTTTTACCGTTGCCATTTTTATTTTTACCGTTGTCATTTTTATTTTTACCGTTGTCATTTTTATTTTTACCGTTGTCATTTTTATTTTTACACTTGTCATTTTTATTTTTACCGTTGTCATTTTTATTTTTACAGTTGTCATATTTATTTTTACAGTTGTCATATTTATTTTTACCGTTGCCATTTTTATTTTTACCGTTGTCATTTTTATTTTTACACTTGTCATTTTTATTTTTACCGTTGTCATTTTTATTTTTACAGTTGTCATATTTATTTTTACAGTTGTCATATTTATTTTTACCGTTGCCATTTTTATTTTTACCGTTGTCATTTTTATTTTTACCGTTGTCATTTTTATTTTTACAGTTGTCATTTTTATTTTTACTGTTGTCATTTTTATTTTTACAGTTGTCATTTTTATTTTTACCGTTGTCATTTTTATTTCTACAGTTGTCATTTTTATGTTTACCGTTTTCATATTTATTTTTACCGTTGTCATTTTTATTTTTATCGTTGTCATTTTTATTTTTACCGTTGTCATTTTTATTGTTGCTCTTCTTTCCATTACCATTTTTGCTATTGCCATTTTTACCGTTACTATTTTTACAATTGCCATTTTTTTTATTTATCCACTTTTAGCATTTTTACCTTTGCCATTTTGCTGTTTACATTTTTACTGTAACTATTTTTACCCTTGTCTTTCTATTGTTTCTATTGTTACCGTTACTATTTTCACCGTTACTATTTTTGCCGTTACTATTTTTGCCGTTACTATTTTTACCGTTACTATTTTTGCCGTTACTATTTTACAGTTACTATTTCACTGGTGCAATTTTTACTATTGGCATTTCTTCCGTTGCTAGTTTTGCGTAAATGCAATTAACGTCTTATCTTCGAGTAGCGTTTGACCTTGATAAGTGGTGGCCCATTAGTACAATAGAAACAGAGTAGAAGGGGCGGGGTAAATAGATAAGGAAGGAATTGAAATAATATGGCATATACCAACAGGTCACGGGTTTTTTCTAATCGATTTATAAAAGAAAGGAACTCGAATCACTCGATATGGTACATTGTTACGAATATCGACTATTTTTAAACAATAGAAATTAATAGAAATTATTCGTTTGCACTTGAAACATCAATTGACCGAGAAAACGAGAAATAGTCCCAGCGTTCAAATAAAACCTGACCTTCTGTTAGAAATTCGGCACAGATGTGAGTTATTTGCTGAACATCTGCTGATGCTTGCTTCTGAATAATTCAACTGCAATCCGTATTCGAAATTTTTCCCATAATATTAAGATATTTTCTTGTATAACTAATCTTTGCCTTTGTTGTTAACATATGCTTTTTTACGGGTGATTCAATATGGATTAACGAATTAATACATTTCACACAAATATTCGATTAGTTGCCTTTTTACGCTCAGTTTTCAATTGCTTTTTGTTTGTTATATTTTTGTCAAACATTCAAATCCTCACAATAAGCATTTTTTTTTTTTAATTTGAAATCTTGGTTTCTCCGGACGGGATTTCGTGAAGGTTGTCAACATCTGTATTACATCCGATATTATAGATCCAGCTATATTTTAATACACTATGCTGTGCGATTAGTATATGTTGGGGATATTTTGTAGAAAAGTTCCTGCTAAAATATATTCTCGCCACCCCTCAAAGAGGTAAAATATCATTTGTATTAAAAATTAAAAAAATATGATTGCATCCATTCATCATGTTGAGTATTTCAATGAAAATTTAATCATTTCTAATGGGGTAAGCTGAATTGAAAAATATAAATATAATATTAGAAGTTGTCGAAATGCTTGGAAAGGTGATAATCGGTGGGGGAGAGGTCCAGTTAATATGACGGATGAGGCAGTCTCGTCGCCCAATTCGTTCAGTTAAGAAACATGCAGGCAGGGGATATCATGGAGAAGAGTTGGTCCCTTCATATTGTCCTATCTTGGGTACATACGTTTGAGCTTCCGGTGCTTTTCCGTAGTAATCGTTTCGGCCGGATTCAAGAGGCTGTGATGGATAAGACCGGCTGCTCACAACCAAACGGCCTACATAACCTTTTTTGGTGCAATTTCGGGTTCGGGAAGTGTTGTATCCAAGCACTATGCCGAACGTCGCCAGTTGTTGTAAAGGAGCCACTTCTCACCACACGTCACAATCTGCTCGAGATATTAGTCGTTTTTGTTGCACTGAAGGAGTATAGAAGACACCTCAAAACGACGAGTATTTTTATTATCGTTCAATGCACGCGGCACGCATTTATCCAACTTCTTTGACTTCCCTATTTGCTTTAAATGGCGAACGAATGTTGATTTGTCGACCTTGAGTTCAGCAGTAATTACCCGTGTGGTTTTGCGAGGATCGGCTTCAATTAGAGGCTTTCAAAAATGTTCATTATCAACTGCAATCGGCCGGCCGCGACCGTCTTTATCTTCGAGGCTCTCGTCACCATTACGAAATTTCTTGAACCTCCGTTGTGCTAAACGTTCGTAAGTGTTTCCCAAGTCAAACGCATCATTGATATCACGAACTGTCTTTGCGGATTTTCGGCCTAGGTTGACCTGGAACAAGAAAATCGTGCGGATTTGTATTTTGTCCATGCTGTTGAAAAGCTTGCTAATAAAAAAATGAATGAAGAGAAAATATAAACACATGTGCGAAAACGATATTGTTTCTGCTTTAAGCTAATACCTTAGAATTTCGGAAGAGTTAAAGTGAGTAAAACTACAAAATCTAATTGTAGAACATATTCATCCCGTTTCCACGAAGGAAATATTTCTCCACGTACAATCAAGTATCAAGTAATAATAAAACCTGTTGAATTCAACAATTGTACCCTTTTTAATGTTCTTTTCGAATATAACTGATTATGGGGATCTATTTCCAAAATTCTTGAATGACTGTGAACATTTTCAGTTAAAACATACCACCCACAATTTCTGCTGCTACACATAAACATTAAAACAGATTTTATTAAAGTTCTTAGACTAAATAAGCTTCAAAATCTTTCGTGTTTTTGAGTTCATCTCCAAACCTATGAGAAGCGTATAAACTTGCATTTCCTTCTTAGGAGGTAGAGATCAAATAGGATTACACATTTAAAATAGTTGTTCTTGTACCACTGTAGTCTTCCCCGCGGCATTTTCCGATTACGCTAAATTATTTACCACTGGGTTGAAGCAATTATGGAAATGTGATGTTACTGATTCCGCAACCTTGTTTTACTGTATTCTCTCTCGAGCAGACAGCGTTAAAATGTATTATCCATTGTCTTTTGAGAGTGAAAGGAGACCATTAAAAATATTACATAGCTGGCAGTTTTAGTATTTAAAGCTCTTAACTCATCGTTCGGCTTAAAATGGACACCCAACTTGATATACGCCTGAGCGTGTATTGTACTCTCCTAAATGCATACCCCATTCCGATTCATATGAACAGGGAGATGGGTATCTGGCCACCCGAATCAAAGCTTGGGTGTTCTGATAAGGGTTAATCATAAACATAATTTGTTCGAGCGGCACAAAATAAACTGATATGCTGATCAGATATGATTCATTATTTATATTCACTGAGATTTTAATATGTGTTTGGATACTTATCAACATTTCACATCATATAGAATGTTCGTGTCGTCGCGAGGCCAATAGGATTCACATTTAATCACATTAAAGAAAGACTATTGTCTGTTTCCTCTCTCTCTCTCTCTCTTTCTCTCTCTCTCTCTCTCTATATATATATATATATATATACTAGCTGTACCCGGCCACGCGTTGCTGTGACTCAGTTTGTTAAAATGGAACCCATTCCTCAACAAAAATTGCATTTTGTTCGTTTAATTACTTTTATTATTTTTTGCAATTTTTTTTATCAATAAAAGTTGTTGTTTCTCCCCCCCTCAAAAAAAATAATTTTTTACCATAAAATTTTAGGTGAAAGTTTTTTTGGGGGTTTTTCAGGACAACTTGCACTTTTTTAAAAAAGAAATTTGGCAGTAAACGTTTTTTTTTGAAAACAGAATTGTTATTATAAAAAGGACAGATGAATGCTTTATATGAACATTGTAAATAGTTAGGTGAAAGTAGAGAAAAGTTTTTTTCAAGAGACTGTACAATTATTTTTATTCGACAGACGTTAAGAAAATTAGAAAACATACATCATTAATTATGCAAAACAATAAATAAAGGGGAAAACTTTCTGTTATTAATGTTTGCTAAAAAAAAATACAGTAAACTTCGCTGAAGTGTTAGCATATGCTGCATTTTAAAAAGTTAGTTCATACTGACAATTAAATAAAATAAACGTCTAAAAATTAGTAAAAATAAGTAAAATCATGAATGACGGCTCTTAGGGGGCCAGTAAGGTGGAACAACACAATCATTTGTGTAAAATACTTAATATTCGAGAAATTGGAAACAATAACAAAAATACCTAATACCAAATGCAGTACAATTCAATTATTTTTATACGTGCTGAAACTATGTTTAAGTTATTTTTATTTAATTTCTTTTATTAAAAGTTGTCTTTTCAACAATTAACTGGTTGCATGTCGTTTAACCATTGGAGACTTCACTCTTGGAAACATGTATAAATAATCTATGACTATCACTAACTTTAAATTTGGGAGTGCAACTCGAACTTAGGGTTAGTGGTAGATAAGTCATTTGTTAGGTGTGTCAGAAATTTCGTGAACAATATTGAACAATGCGACTCCGTTTTCCTCGAAAAATGTAATTAAAGCCCTAATTCTTTTTCAATTAAAGGAGCAAGGACCAAGGTTTTATTTAAAAAAAACAAAAAAAACAAACAAAACAAACAACGTGTTTAAAAAAAGAAGGTTTTTAACTTCGGACTTTACAGGAAAATTTCTAAAAACACTACTTTTTTGTTTTAAATTTGAATATATTATTTATTGATCTTTTATCTTCAATTTGTGATATATAACCCTTTGGTGAGTAAATTAATTATTTACTTTTTAATAGACATTTCAAAATGGGAGGCGTGAATTAATTCGGCGACATGTATTTCCAAGCTTATAATTACTCGAAAAATATAATTCAAATCCTATTTTATTTCAGTTAAAGGAGCAAAGAGCAAGATTTCTAAAAAAAAAAACGTGTTTAAAAAAAAAAAAGGTTTTAAATTTCGGACTTTACAGGTAAATTTCTAAAAAAACACTTTTTTTTGTTTTAAATTTGAATATAATATTTATTGATCTTTTATCTTCAATTTATGATATATAAAACTTTGGTGGGCGAATATATTATTTACTTTTTAATAGACATTTGAAAATGGAGTGGCTTGAATTAAAAAAAATATTATATTCGGTTTGTTAGAAAGAGCATAAAATTTCACATTGATCCTGAAAATATCGTAAAAATTGAATTAATAGAAAAAATTTGATAGCTTTTTAAAGTTTTAAAATAGTTAAAACACTGAGCTCGTAAAATTCAATTAATTTCATTTCTGTTTAAAAAAAAATATTTCTATTACGTTTTATACATCTTTAATAGTTTATTTTGGAAGTATAAGGCATAAAGAAAATAAACAATCCACTTAAAAAGATAAATTACGAGATTTTTCATATTTTATTCGCAGTTTCGTGTTAGTGGTGTCAAAAATTCATACAAAAATTCTGATACACCTAGTCATTTAAGCCTCCTTACTGCTTAAGCGATGAGCGAACATTTGTTTATTTTTTTCAGTGTGTAAAATCCACTTTGAACAACATATTTGGAAATTAGAATAATAAAAAGAACTAAAAAAACCTTAGTATTAAATTCTACTGTGTTTGGTATAAGTTTTATTTGCTGTTGTTTTTTGCATTTTAGAATATTTTACTAAGGGAGGTTGCTTAGATCGTATTTCAAACTAAAGAACGGAGGTTGGAATGCGCCCCTAAAATGTACTTGGAAAAATTGATTTTATAGCGAGATTTAAGAATGGTTAGCCGAAAAAAAAGGTGAAAAACAAAACAAATAATCAATAAATAATTGTTACCAAAGGCAATAAATGCTACTTTTTTTCTTACATAAATGAGTTTATTTTATGTTTTAAAGTATTTTCAAGCGCTTTTCTTTATTTTTTAATCTTAAACTTGCGGGTGTGTGGGGTCGAAATATCTCCAGATTTTCTAGAATTTCTCGCTAGATTGTAAACGAAATCTCCAGATCTAGCGGGAAAACCGCTAAATTGGAAACACTGGTCACGTGACGGCAAGCGGTGATAAATAATTGTCCATAAATAAAAAAAATGGCCTATCGGTACAAAGAAAACCACCTATTTATTATAGACAAATCAAGTATAATGTTATAATTAAAAAGAGATATATAGAAACACGCATTGGTACGGTAAACATATTATACCAAAATGTCGAAGCAATAATTTATTTAGTTATTAAGACTATTAATTACGAATGAACCAAGAGTTACATTATATATATATATATATATATATATATATATATAAATTTAAAGGAGATTAGAACAGTAGTTTAAAGAGCAGAGTGTATTTTAATGTAATAATAAAATTACTAATTTAATTAAAATACAGGAAAAGAAAAAGTGCTCGTTGTAATTTGGATATATAATAAGCTCGATAGGTAAATATCCTAGAGCTAATTTAATATTCAGCAATGTGATTGATAATTTAGAATTGAAATTAGAATTAAATTAAAAATCCGATTCATAAGAAGGAACAACAGCAAAGTCAATAATTGTTGTTGATTCTTCTTATGAATCGGATTTTTAATTTAATTCTAATTTGATTTCTAAATTATCAATCACATTACTGAATATATATATATATGTATATATATATATGCATATATATATATGTATATATATATATATATATCCATATATATATATATACACGTAAAGGTTATTATCTGATGCCTAACTCTATTCTTGTACGACTCGTGTGCTGGCGTTGCCCGGGGTAAATATAAAATACATTTTTTAGTACAAAATTAAAGAATATTATATTTTGAAGAAGTCTGTATGCTTTTAAGCAAATCAGAAAGACGCCAGACCATAAATCCGCAATAAACAGTGTCCGAAGAAATACACTTCCTTGGATTAAACTTTATCCATAATAAAGGTTGTGTTAGTTTTTCCTTGTTACACAGAACTAACATAAAATGTAATAAAGCACATATTGCTTTTCTTACTCGAAAGGAACATTCTTAAAATGTAAGCACACCATTTGTTGCGGAATGCAAAAATGCACTAAATACCAACACGCCACTACCCCAACCCAAAAAACGGCCCCAAATATTCTGTAACTGGTACCAATAATTAATTGTCGATTTTTGAGCGAGTATAAAACTTTCATGATGCTATGTTTGTCTTTTTATTTTTTATTCCTGTTGACGATTAAATTTATTTTCGTATTCTTGATTTATCCAAGGAATCAAAGCTGTGAGTAATCATGTCGACGTTTTCTTTTTAGAACTGATTACTCGCTTTCATATAAGTTAAAACATAAAACGTATTATGCCGGAAGGTTTCAAAGTACATTTTATTGGAAACAGAAAGATTTATGCTAATATATTTGTTTTAATTTTAGCACTTTTTATTTCTGTGGAGTTTTTTTATTTAGAATATATGCTAGAGCTAATTTTTGAAAAATATACGCGTGGTATACGAAGAAAAAAACGATGCCATTTTTTAAATATATTTTAATCGGTAGAAACTAGTTATCAACCTCTGTTTTCGCACTATCTTAAAAGTTAATGGATTCTTTCTTTATATTCAGCCAGTACCTGTATATTATTGGTAAAAAAATATTAACCGCCAGTAACCAAATGCTGACAATCACAGAGAGAAAACAATGTCCGACAGTGGAAGCCTGATTATTTTATTTGGGCCACGGTTGGCAGTGTCTGCTATTTTCCAGGAACACTAATGGCCACCAACAACAACTTTAATAAGTTTTCGAAGGATTTTGTTCTTAATATATCATGCTTCCACCGGGCAAGGCCGGTTAACGGTTACTGCTAGTGATAAAACTTACATGTTTGACCGGAAAGTAATTCGTAGCTATGACCGTATTATAATTTGCATTTTTGTTTAATAAACCAAAAGTTACATATTAAAAAAAAAACTAAAAATATACCAGACACGTACACAGTATTAGAAATCAATTATTGTAAATACATATATCGTGGAATAAGGATGATATTGATAATATTTTTCAGGATGTGTGCATGGGAAGTGCAAAATCAGCGGCTTTTTGAAGTTATATTGAAAATATACTTTAATTGATTCTATCTCCCCCCCTGACTATCTCTCTTGCTCTCTCTGTCTCTCTCTTTATATATATATATATATATATATATATATATATATATATATATATATATATATATATATAAACACTTAAGGATTATTATCTGATGTTTAATTCTTACTATATATATATATATATATATATATATATATAGATACACACACACACACACACACACATATATATATATATATAATTATTTGTTATAATAATTATTAAATACCCCCTAGTGTTCCATCATTTGGAGAATCATCAGTGCAGGGTCGACAGATCCAAACCTGGCAATAGAATCCAATCGTCTTCATTAGCAAGGACCTAATCCATTCGGCCACCGTTATATATATATATATATATATATATATATATATATATATATATATATATATATATATATATATATGTATATATATATATATATATATATATATATATATATATGTATATATATATATATATATATATATAAAGAGAGAGTGAGAGAGAGAGAGAAAGAGAGAGACCGACAGACAGACAAAAAGACTGACTGAGGATACAGAAAAATAATACAGATTATGTTGAGGTTTTATCAGCTCGATAAGTCTCCATTGAAATAATTTGTAATTCCTTTTTAATACAGGGTGACCCCCCCCCAAAAAAAAATAACAAATTCTAAATGGAGACCATCTAGAAAATATGCTGTAGAACGGAGACAAAAAGCCAAAGACCCTTGTGTTTTGAATATAATAAACTACTTATGACCAATGTTTCATTTAGTTCGGACAAAACACTAAGAAACGGGGTTTAATTAGAGTTGGGGCACGTTTTTTGGTGTCACCCTGTATCTACACACACACACACAAACACTCACAGACGCACACACATCCATAAACACACACACACATATATATATATATATATATATATATATATATATATATATATACAAATATAAATAAATGTGTATATATACATATGCACTTATGTTTATACACACACACACACACACACATATATATATGCGCCTTTAATATTTCCTGTCTGGGTCGTTTTGACTTTTGTTTCCCTTTATTTTATATTTAACTTTATCACTTTTTTTTCTCTCTCTCCTTTTTCTTCCTAGATCTTTTTTTTAATTTATTGTTATGTCTTGGAAGTAGAGTGAAAAGCACATCTTATTTTTCTTTTATTAATATTATTTTTTTCCTTGTACAAATGTTTGTGAATTATTCCATGGATTTCTGCCTTTGGATTATTATGGGCCATCTTCTTCCAATTACGGGATTTCCTTGGATTTTACTTGTACAAATGAAAATTCTTTTAACTTTCTTGAAGTTTTACATTTGGCTTTTACCGTCACTTGATTTTTTTATCTTCAACCAGACTACTCATTCGTGTGTAATCAAGTTTTTCTTCACCATATTCACTCTGCTTAACTTTTAAAAAACAAAATTCAACAATATAATGATAAAAAAACAAAATGCAACAACATAAGGATAAAAAAATAAAATTCAACAATATAAAAATAAAAAAAAACAAAATGCAACAATATAAGAATAAAAACACAAAATTCAACAATATAAGGATAAAAAACAAAATGCAACAATATAAGGATAAAAAACAAAATTCAACAATATAAGGATAAAAAACACAATTCAAAAATATAAGGATCAAAAATAAAATGCAGCAATATAAGGATAAAAAACAAAATGCAACAATATAAGGATAAAAAACAAAATTCAACAATATAAGGATAAAAACAAAATTCAACAATATATAGATAAAAAACAAAATTCAACAATATAAGGATAAAAAAAATTTAACAATATAAGGACAAAAAAACAAAATTCAACAATATAAGGATAAAAAACAAAATTCAACAATATAAAGATAAAACACAAAATTCAACAATATATAGATAAAAAAAAATTCAACAATATAAGTATAAAAAACAAAATGCAACAATATAAGGATAAAAAGCAAAATTCAACAATATAAGGATAAAAAACAAAATTCAACAATATAAGGATAAAAAAATAAAATGCAACAATATAAGGATAAAAAACAAAATGCAACAATAAAAAGATAAAAAACAAAATTCAAAAATATAAGGATAAAAAACAAAATGCAACAATATAAGGATAAAAAACAAAATTCAACAATATAAGGATAAAAAACGCAACAATATAAGGATAAAAACAAAATGCAACAATATAAGGATAAAAAATAAAATGCAACAATATAAGGATAAAAAAAATCTAACACTATGAGGATAAAAAAAAATTAAAAATTTAAAGATAAAAAACACAAAATTTAACAATATAAGGATAAAAAGCAAAATTCAACAATATATGGATTAAAAACAAAATTCAACAATATAAGGATAAAAAACATAATTCAATAATATAAGGATAAAATATAAAATGCAACAATATAAGGATAAAAAACAAAATTCAACAATATAAGGATAAAAAACAAAATGCAACAATATAAGGATAAAAAACAAAATTCAACAATATAAGGATAAAAAAATAAAATGCAACAATATAAGGATAAAAAACAAAATTCAACAATATAAAGATAAAAAACACAATTCAAAAATATAAGGATAAAAAACCAAATGCAACAATATAAGGATAAAAAACAAAATTCAACAATATAAGGATAAAAAACGCAACAATATAAGGATAAAAAACAAAATTCAACAATATAAGGAGAAAAAATAAAATGCAACAATATAAGGATAAAAAAAAATCTAACACTATGAGGATAAAAAAAATTAAACATTTAAAGATAAAAACACAAAATTTAACAATATAAGGATAAAAAGCAAAATTCAACAATATATAGATTAAAAACAAAATGCAACAATATAAGGATAAAAAAACATAATTCAATAATATAAGCATAAAATATAAAATGCAACAATATAAGGATAAAAAACAAAATTCAACAATATAAGGATAAAAAAATAATTAAAAAATATAAGGATAAAAAACAAAATTCAACAATACAAGGATAAAAAACAAAATGCAACAAAATAAGGATAAAAAACAAAAGGCAACTATATAAGGATAAAAAACAAAATTCAACAATATAAGGATTAAAAACAAAATTCAACAATATATGGATGAAAAAACCAAATGCAACAATATAAGGATAAAAAAAAAATTCAACAATATAAGGATAAAAAAACAAAATCCAAGAATATAAGGATAAAAAAACAAAATTCATCGAGACATGGATAAAAAACAAAATGCAACAATATACGGATAAAAAAACAAAATTCAACAATAGAGGGATAAAAAAATGCACCAATATAAGGATAAAAAACAAAATTCAACAATATAAGGATAAAAAAACAAAATTCAACAATATAAGGATAAAAAACAAAATTCAAAAATATAAGGATAAAAAATAAAATGCAACAATATAAGGATAACAAACAAAATGCAACAATATAAAGATAAAACAAAATTCAAAAATATAAGGATAAAAAACAAAATTCAACAATATAAGGAGAAAAAACAAAATTCAACAATATAAGGATAAAAAACAAAATTCAACAATATAAGGAGAAAAAAAAATTCAACAATATAAGGAGAAAAAAAACAAAATTAAACAATATAAGGATAAAAAACAAAATTCAACAATATAAGGATAAATATAAAATGCAACAATATAAGGATAAAAAACAAAATTCAATAATATAAGGATAAAAAACAAAATTCAACAATATAATGATAAAAAACAAAATTAAACAATAAAAGGAGAAAAAAATAAAATGCAACAATATAAGGATAAAAAACAAAATGCAACAATATAAGGATAAAAAACAAAATTAAACAATATAAGGATAAAAAAAACAAAATTCAACAATATAAGCATAAAAAACAAAATTCAACAATATAAGGATAAAAAACAAAATGCAACAATATAAGGAGAAAAAATATCAACAATATTAGGATAAAAAACAAAATTCAACAATATAAGGATAAAAAACAAAATTCAACAATATAAGGAGAAAAACCAAATTAAACAATATAAGGATAAAAAATTAAATGCAACAATATAAGGATAAAAAAAACAAAATTGAACAATATAAGGATAAAAAACAAAATGCAACAATATAAGGATAAAAAACAAAATTCAACAATATAAGGATAAATATAAAATGCAACAATATAAGGATAAAAACAAAATTCAACAATATAAGGATAAAAAACAAAATTAAAGAATATAAGAAGAAAAAAAAAAATTCAACAAAATTAGGATAAAAAACAAAATGCAACAATATAAGGATAAATAACAAAATTCAACAATATAAGGAGAAAAAATAAAATGCAACAATATAAGGATAGAAAACAAAATGCAACAATATAAGGATAAAAAAAAACAAAATGCAACAATATAAGGATAAAAAAAAACAAAATAAACTTAACTGCAATTGATAAATAGAAAATGGAGAGCATCAGCTGCCTGTCATGTAGCTCTTTTGGAGATTAAAAAACAGGGCAGCTGTAAAATTCTACTTTCTTACAGCAAAATCTAGATCCAATACAGGTGTTATTTATACTAAAATATAGAAATATAATAATAATAATAATAATAATAATAATAATAATAATAATAATAATAATAATAATGTATATAAGTAAATTTAATTATACATCATACATATTTAAACCTAATTATAATAATAGGATCATAAGATATATTCTTGGATATGTTATGCTTATAAATTGTATGAGAATAAAAATGAAAACACGTTAAAGTACCTTTTGTACCAGACAAGAAAATAGATGATATAAAAGCAAACGTAGCCTAACAAATAAAAAAATCTATTAGAAACTTTTAGTGAAAAAAAATATGTAAAAATAAAAATAGAAATGCAGTTTAAATTCCCGAAAAAAACACGAAATTTAGTACTTGCATAAACCGACTTCTTAAAAGTCTACAAAAAAGAATACATCTACATAATGATGAATATATATAACTAAATTTAATATTATTCCATGCCAGGTGCTCGTCTGAACTCCAATCTCTGGCCCCCCCTCGCCAATCTTTCAGGAAAAACACCCGTCTAGCTGAATCCACTGTGAAAAATTTCCCCCACTCTATATCTGTGCCTAAATCAAAACGCGGATTCCATGAACAAAGCTTCTTTCTTAGAACTGCACGCCTGTGGAACTCTGTTCCGTCTGCCTGCTTCCCACCGGACTACAACTTGGATGTCTTCAAGTCCAATGTTAACAAATTCCTAATGAACCGCCCCCTTAAGTAAACACTTCCTCAACTCTCCACATTAACGTAATGTACTTGCAATAACTCTTATCCCTGTGTGGCTTCCGAGCCTTGATAAATGGTGATCACTGTAAAAAAAAAAGAAAAAAAGTATATTATTATATATTATATATTTCATTTAAACACGGTAACGTTTGAATACATGGCTTAGTGGCAGATTTAGTCATTTAGAACAAATTTAAAACTCACTCATTTTTAGATCTAATTTCAAACAATTATTACAGTTTATAGATCACCTTACATAGATTGTAAAAGGAAATTTTTCCATTTTTGTTCAAAAAAATAAAAGTCATCATGAATTTTCTGCTGTTCAAATTGTAAAAATATGTAAGGAGGAAAACGACGCTTTTTATGACTGGTTTCCATAGCAAACACCTCGCTTCAGCGACTACTGTTGCTACTAATTCACTGCTGTCTCGGAAAGAGTAGGAATCACACAGAAAGAATAAAAGCATGAAAAGAAAATAATTGGGGGGATTTTATTGAAAGCAGTGCCGACCCCCTACATTGTTTTATCATGTGTGCTCGTGGGGGCAAAATAAGGCTGAAATTAAACAAAGAACAAGGGAATTTATTGGAAGCTTTGAAACACCATAGATTATAATAGAAAAATGCGAGCAGTAAAAGTAACACAGTTAAGCTTAAACATGGAAAAGTAAATGACTAGTTGTAAAAACTGGAAAAGAAAAGGACAAGATATTCTAGTAAGAAATATAATAAATCTATAACTTAAAATATTGCAGCATTAAGAATTGTTTTTAAAATTCAATTTATAACATTATATTATCAATAATTATTACTTTTCATACTCGCATTTTCTATTGTAATATATATATATATATATATATATATATATATATTTGTATAATGAGGGATTGTTTCTTATGATAATTGCTAGTAAGCAGTTATGTAAGCGTTTAAGAAGGGTGATAGCAATGTATGATGATGGGGATAGTGAAATACAATCTAATTTTTTTTTTCGTTGTGACGGTTCACTTTCTTTTAGCTTTCTGTTTAGAAATGAATGCTTTACTCACAATATTACAAATAAATTGCGCCATCCGGGTGACATTTAACGTGTACTGATTTATTTGTTAATTAGCATCTTTTAAATTACCAGATCTATTCATATACGTAATTTAATTCTTGTTATGGATTGTTGGTTTGGTTCCTACGTTATTTCACTCACATTGATATCTACCGTCTTAAAGACAGACTCACATACACTATATATATATATATATATATATTTATATATATATATATATATATATATATATATATAAAGATATATATATATATATATATATATATATATATATATATATATATATACTAGTAGCCCAGTCCAGCTATGCTCGGCCTATATGTTCTGTTTATTACTTCATGTATATATATATATATATATATATATATATATATATATATATATATATACATATATACATATATATATATATATATATATAATAAATTTTGACTCATGTCCAAATAACCTACATCTAAAATTTCAAGTGTTTATAAACAAAATTGGTAGAGGAGTTTTGTAGAGTCTGCAAAGGTCAACTCTTTAAAAATTGACCTATTGGCAGCTATATTCTTATAGTGATTTTAATCAAACTTATTGTTATCCATTATAATAAAAATCCTTGATTAAAATATTAATCTATATATCTATAAAAGGGAAAATGTATGTGCGTGTGGCTGTGTATATTTCCATTCCTAATAATTCTGTTAATTTTCCGTTTAGATACTCGAGATTTGACGTAACGAGTATTGAGATTTGGGAAAATATTTTTAATATGTTTTCGGACCGACATTTGGCTGCCAAGAGGTCAAAGTTCAACGATTTGACCTTTGAAAACTCTACCAAACTACTCCGAAATTTTGGGTCTAAACACTTGAAATTTAAGATGTAGACGTGTTCGATGTGGATCAAACATTTTAATTTGATTTGAGCCCCAAAAATTAAATTGAAAGTGTCAAATTTGGGTCAAAGTAAAAAAAAAATGATCTCTGCGGTCTCTATAAAATTACTCAGATAATTGCTGGTCTAAAAATTTAAAATTGTACAAAAAGGGTTTTCAGAGACAACCTTTTTAATCGGTTTGGGTTGAATATTTTATCTGCCCAGTGGTCAAAGTTTAAACGATTTTACCTTTTGCATTGTCTAGCAAGCTCCTCAACAAATTTTGGGTCAAAACATTTTAAATTTATACATAACGGGTATTATGACATGCGGCAAGCATTTTCATCAGTTTTAGAGCGAGAATTTGGCTTCCAAAATGCCAAAGTTTAAAGTTGAAGATTCTACCAAATTCCACTGTCAATTTCGCGCTTAAAGACTTGAAATTTTAGATGCAAGTAACTTGGTAAAACTTTGTATATTGATTTGAGACCAAATTAATAAATGTTAAGGGGGTAAAATTGAGGTCAAAGTTAATAAAATGATCTATGCGGTATCTACGAAATTACTCACACACATTTTGCTTTAAACATTTGAAATCTTACATAAAGTGTATTCACACGTAGGACAAGTTATGAGCAGTACATAGGGTTCGGGCAAAGCCGGAATGAAGTGTGAGTATCTAATACAGCAGTGAGTTCTTTTGTTTAAAAATAAGTTTTTCTTTTAATGTATTGCAATCTTAGTGAGACGTGATTTTCTATTAATCAAATCAAAACTGGAATGAAACGCACATTGGAATATGAAAAAATATATTCTTTATTCAAAAAGACAAAACAAACAATCATACGGCGAAAACGGATTGCCTCTAGAATATAACGCAATGTAATTTCAAATGCTTCCTCAGATGAAATAGAAACAATGAAAATGCAAGTTTTTTTGTAGAATAGATCAGAATATGATATTGACGAAAGTATGTACTATAGTAGATCCCCAGAATACGTTTTTTTTCGGGTTACAATGTAGAATATGACGCATTTCCGATCCCTGGTTGGGATAATTTCCCCGCCTCACGATGTTATTTATAATGTTATTTGATTTATATCTGTGTATTATATACTGTACTGTATTTTGTTATTAATTTTTAATGCCGTATCCCGGGGTTCGACTGTAAAGATTCCGCCTAGATTTAGATGTCCTCATACTTCGCTCAAAAATCTGATGAGGGTCTTACTTCCTGTAAAATAATTCTAAACTGATGAAAAAGATATTGCCTAGTAGTAGAACAAATAAGCAACTTATAAAGAAACCTATACTCATGTCAAAGCACGATCCAGACTTTATTTTGTATAAGCATTATCGCGTAATAAGGTCTGTAGTTACATCTATTTGTCTGACAGAAACATGCTCATGACTTTGTAGCGACATATAAATGCTTATGTAAAACGAATAAAACGAGGAAACGCGAAAGTGGATAATTATATTTTAAAAGTAATATATATATATATGCCGCTCCCCATGTGGGGATACCAGGTTAGTTAAAGGGAACATTTTTCCCAACTCGCATTTAGGTAAAAATGCACTTTCATAAATAATTGAATTCATTCAAAACGTACCGCAAATAAAAAAAAACAACTAGCATATAAGTAAATCGCGTTTTATTCAAATAACCGTGCGAAATGGAGGAGCGAGTTAAAAAGACCCATTACCGTGGAGTCCGATTTTGAATCTCGCTAGATTCAGACACTCTGATGAGTCGTAGACTACGAAACACTTGTCAATGGATAATTATATTTTAAAACTATATATATATATATATATATATATATATATATATATATATATATATATATATATATATATATATATATATATATATAAGAAATTGTGGGTGTTGGTAACATATGTATATTTAAGTATATGTTTGACCTCTTTCATGATTTCTTGTTTGGGTTATCTTAATGAAGATTGTCCGTCCATTAAACGGGAAATATACGGCGATTTAATCAATGGATGAAAACAAAAAGCATTGCGATGGAGAAAAAAACACACAATAAAAAATAAGAATAATAAAAACAGTCAAAATAGGAAAGAAAACTGAAGTGATGACATCTTTCCTTCTTACACGGCTCAGTACGTTTTTTATCATTGGTCATACGATTTGTATTTACAAAAGAGAATGTGAACAATTAGATAAGAAATCTTTTTTACTAGTTGATCATGAATGAAAACAAAACATCTCTATGTCTTCTAAATTTTCGAACGGCATTTGTCAAAAATATAAATAGCAATTCGTGAGATGAAGTTGGTTAAAATTAAAGAAACAATCTTAATGTAATGTCTGTGTTTGAAGACTTATTAAAACAAAATACTTGATTTTATCTGTGAAGAATTGCGTTTGTCCGCTGTTTACCTCTTTATGTGTCTTTTAAGTGGGTGGTCCTACTACAATTTACTCCTGCAAGTTCTTTAAATAAGTGTTATTGGATCGTACAAAGCAGCTGTGGTAAACTTTTAAAGTTCAATGCTGTTTAATTCAGGTCAATAGCCTCATCTAGGCATACATGGGTTTAAATTTTAAACAGTTGAGTGACCTTCACTAAACTAAACTTTTTTGTGAGCCACTAGATAGGACTTTTTTTCCTTTTTTTTACAAGGTGGTCGCCACTTATCAAGACCCGGAAACCAATCAGCGATAAGGGTAATTGCATGTACAGTACGTTAGTGTGGAGATTTAATAAAGTATCTACTTAAGGGGGCGGTTTGTCAGGAGTTTGTTTATGTTGGACTTGAAACATCCACTTTGTAGTCAGGTGGGAAGCAGGCAGTCGGAACAGTTCCACAGGCGTGCAGTTCTGAAAAAGAAGGTTTGTTCATAGAATCTACGTTTGGATTTAGGCACAGATAAAGAGTGGGGAAAACATTTTCACAGTGGATTCAGCTAGATGGGTGTTTTTCGTGAAAGATTGGCGAAGGGGTAGGTGTATCAGAATTTTTGTAGGAATTTTTAACACCCCTAACACGAAACTGCGAATACAATATAAACATCTCGGAATTTCTCTGTTAAAAGTGGGTTATTTATTTTCTTTATGGATTATACTTCCAAAATAAACTATTACAGTTGTTTTAAAAGTAATAGAAATATATATATATTTTTTTAAACAGTAATGAATTTTCCGAACTCAATATTTTTCAATTAAAAATCTATCAAAATTTTTCTATTGATTCTATTTTTACGATATTTTCAGGGTCAGTGTGAAATTTTGTTCTTTCCAATAAATCGAATATAATATTTTAGACAAACGTTTTTTTTTTAAATTCACGACCCCCCCATCCCAATTTTTAAGTGTCTATTAAAAAGTAAATACTTAATTTAGTAACCCGAAAGTAAATAATTAATTTACTCACAAATTGAAGAGAAAAGGTCAATACATAATATATTCAAATTTAAAAAAAAAAGACATAGTGTTCTTTTAGAATTTTACCTGTAAAGTTTGAAGTTTAAAACCTTTTTTTAAACCACTTTATTTGTTTTTCTTTTTTTTTAATGGAACGTTGGTCCTTGCTCCTTTAATTGAAAAAAAATAGGGCTTGAATTACATTTTTCGAGGTGTTATGAGCTTGGAAAGACAGGGGGTCGAATAATTCACGCCTCCCATTTTGTAAATGTCTAATAATAATTAATTTAGCCCCCCATAAGTACATAATTATTTACTCACAAATTGAAGAGAAAAGGTCAATACATAATATATTCAAATTTAAAACAAAAAGAACATATTGTTCTTGTAGAATTTTACCTGTAAAGTCCGAAGTTTAAAACCTTTTTACAAAAAACACGTTTTTTTTTTTTTTTAAATGAAATCTTGGTCCTTGCTCCTTTAATTGAAAAAAAATTAGGGCTTGAATTGCATTTTTCGAGGAGTTATAAGCTTAGAAAGATGGGGTGGAATTATTCGCTATTTTCACGAAATTTCTGACACTGCTAGCGAAGGGGACCAGAGATTGGAGTTCAGACAGGCACCTGCCATGGAAATAACGATAAAACAAAGATAGGCTCGCAACATCTCTTCTGTGAGAGAGAGGTTGCAGGGAAGAGAAAAGGGCATCCCCACTAAGCCACGAAGTTTATTTTGTTCTCAGTCAAGGCAGGATAGGTAGTTTTTATCAGCTCCTGTCCATATATGGCAGCAGTATTCCATCCTTGGGCGTACTTGGAATTTATACAGATAGAGAATTGCATCAGTAGTGAGTTATCTTCTTGAGCAGTAGAAATATCCCACCATTTTCCCAGCGTCCTTGGCAACAGTCATATGTACGTGTTCCATTTCAGATTAGGAGTAAAGGTAAAAACCAGAAGCTTGTCAAAACATGGAGCCTCTCCAAGACGAGAGACATCCATTTCAATTGATGCCAGATTGGGATCAGAGCGTTGGTGATGTAAGGATAGGAGTTTGGTTTTAGATGCATTAAAGGTAACCAGCCACGTCTTCCCCCACTGAACCACACGCTCGAGATCAGAGGAGAGAGAATCAGAGAGAACTTTGTCATTTACGGCCTTTGATGTGTTTCCGTAGATGGTCGTGTCATCAGCATAGATGTCAACTAATGATTTAAGTATGTGTTTAGGGAGATCATTGATTTAGATGAGGAAGAGAGCTGGGCCCAAGCATTAATACTGCAGGCCTCTGATTCATGAGGGATTTTTTTTATCTAAGTATACCGGGAAGATGCTCTATATCTCTTCTTGTTAGAGGCGTTTAATGTTTAATACTTTTACTTATCTTCCTACTTAGATGGTTTGTTAACATGTGACATTTATCTTTTCTAGTTTTGATATTTACTTAACTGGCAACTTCCAATTTCCCTTCTACAAATGAAAAAAATCCAGTGTGAATATGTAGCTTATTGTATTCAGTTATAGTATATTAAATTAGATAACGATTAATTATACGATTAATACAACTAAACAGAATTATTTCTTATTGTTGACATGAGATAGTATTGAGATTCCTTGTTTTTCATTGCGAGGTAACTTTCTTAGTATAACTGTAACTACAATCAAGTATTAAACTAATGTACACCCCCGCCGCGCACACAAACGCACACACACACATATATACACACATATATGTGTGTGTTGTAAAATTAAAACAAAAAAACACTTAAATAAGTATTTATATTTTAATAAATAAATAAAAAGATAAAATAAAGAAAATACGTCCAGTCAAAACGAATGGAACGCAAAACCAAAAATAAAAAAGGAGATAATCTCTCTCACTCTCCTTTACTGTTTAGATAACGAAAATTAAGTACAAAAACAGGCAAGCCTTCATAACTTCTAATATTCCGCTAAAAATAAAATTAAAGGATCATATATATATATATATATATATATATATATATATATATATATATATATATATATAAGAATAAGTTTAGTGACATTCCAAGATCCAAATATTTATTTAGCATGTAAACAGGCTCCTCCAGCATATTAAAATTTGGATACAATTTTTACTTTTTTTATATTATGCGAAACAAGCGGTTATTGTTATATCGATGCCTTCTCTTTTCGTGCATATACTCTTCAGAAAAAAATGAGATATTCATTCCTTAGATGGAAAAATGCATGACAATATAATGCTGCAAAAAGAAAAAAATAAATCGAAGACAGACTCAACTTCACCATCTCTTTTTATATTATTTTTTATTAATGTTCTATTGTTATTTTTAACATACATTAAGCTTCTAAACAGTAAAAATTAGTATACACAAGAGTGAAATATGATTAAAAAAACATATTTTACGTAAGCAATATATATATATACATATATATATATATATATATATATATATATATATATATATATATATATATAAAGAATGAGAGATCAATAGGAATGATATTTTAATTTGAATAAAATAAAATACCCATCAAGTTGGCTTGAAACCAAATCACAACGTAATATTAGGAAAATAAACAAATATTTTACTTGTTTGAAATTTATCACAAATATATTTCAGAGGTATACTCCATCTTCAGTGTGTTGTTTTCTTTCTTTTTTTCTTTTCTACTTCCTTACCATGTTTTAAATTTGGAGAAATAAATCTCTATAGAGCCCTACTGTGTATCTGGCGGTTGTATTTTGAAATGTTTGAACTGTGCGTAGGTAGCACGAGAATAACGTCAAGAATGAGAGGTCAATAGAAACGTTGTTTTGCTTTGAATAAAATAAAATACACATCTTGAAATGAAATGCTTGAACTGTGCGTAGGTATATATATATATATATATATATATATATATATATATATATATATATATATATATATATATATATATATATACTAGCAGGCAGACGCGGCGTTTTCCAGGATTGAATAATTATCAACAGATATTTAACACTTGCATATTTTTATTGTCATCGAAATCCGTGAAATCGCCTGAGATGAAGCTTCACATGCCTCCACTTAGTCCAAAATAAATGTTATTCTACATTGCACTCTAGAGATCCTAATGTTTCTTTTATAAAACTATTTCATATAATCTTCTTTCCAGTTAACGAAAAAAAAAGACAAACATAAATTTACGTGCGGGGTTTGAACTTACAGACCACTTCATGGAAAAAACTAAAACAAAAAAATACGTAAATTCTCAAGTTTTAAAAATTCTTTGCATTAAAAAAAAAAAGAAATTTACATTCAGAATTTTAGCCGTCGCGAAAAAATAAACACAAAAAGTTTTCACAACCCGTTGTTCCATCATTGTTGCTAAACGACGACATGGAAAAATGGCTTTATCGATGATTGATAAATGAAAATAACGGTTTCGATTATCGATAATTGTCGGGGGTATTATCAGGTATATTTTACTAAGATAACTCTCAGACTTATACACTAAAGTTCTGTAATTTAAAAAATAATCTGTTCAGCCGTTTCGGGGTTTAGGAGGAACGAACTCACACACAGAGACAAAGTTGCATTTATATATATATATATATATATATATATATATATATATATATATATATATATATAATACTTGGCCGCCTAGCGTTACGGTCGTACAATACGCTAAATATGATATTTTAATTCATGCAGATTGTGTATGGATTGCTTAGTGGACTAATTTGCAAAAATCCAATGCATAAATAAAATAGATAACATATAATAATATGAGGTTGGTGCAAAAATAATGTTGTTTTTAGATGAAGTTAAAAGTAAAAAACTACATTATTTTTGCAAAATAGTGTCGTATTTGACATGAAGTTAAACGTCAAAAACGACACTATTTTTGCACCAAGCAAATAATATAATATAATGTCGTTCAACAACTAACATCAGTGTACCTTTACAATATCACGTCAATTCATATGTGGGCTTGACGATAAATGCCCTGGAATGTCACTTCTGATTAATGTTAATTTCAAAATATGATAACAAAGAAATGATTTGCGGCAATTTTTAATGTAACTGAAATTATTACTAAGAAAATATTGAAATTAAATGGTGAGGTGCACGCGTGCTTGAACAGGGGAATAATTCGATATATTGTATAATGCTCTACCAATGACAATGAATCTGTTTTTTTTTTAAGAAGAAATAATGAGTTAAGATTGTATGATTCTTTTTGGCTGATGTAGCGTAAAATATTCTCTTGTGAAAATTCTCCTTTTTTATCCACAAAAGAGAAAGACTATTTATAAATCCGATTTTCTTTTTTCGAATTTTGAAAAGGATTTGCTAAGATTTTATTATTTTGCTGGACTATCAAACATATAAAATTAATCCATGTGAAATTAGCAAAAGATACGCTCAGCTGTTTCGGAACCTATGAGGAAAAACTTACAAACGCAAAGTGACTTTTATAATGATATATATATATATATATATATATATATATATATATATATATATATACATATATATGTATATATCTTGAGGGGGTTGAATATAGTAATAATTTTGAAATTTTTCATCACCATAAAATGGAGACTACATAAAAAGTTATAATATACACACTCAACTCTATAAAATGCAACCATTTCTTAATAAATTGACGAAAAAATTAACTTATTATCAATAAAATCTACATATATATATATTTTTTTTGCAAAGTGCTCACCACGTATCAAGGCTCGGAAGCCACTCGGGGATAAAGATTTTTGAGTGTACAGTACGTAAGTGTTGCGATTTGATGTCTTACTTAAGGGGTCGGTTCATCAGGAATTTGTTTAAGTTGGACTTGAAGACATACAGGTTGTAGTCAGGTGGGAAATCGGCAAACGGAAGAGAGTTCCATAAGAGTGCACTTGTAAGCAAGAAGGTTTGTTCATGGAATCTACGTTTTGGTTTTGGCAGAAGCAGCAAAATCCCATCCATACACAGAAGAAATCATTCAATGTAAGAAAGACATCTACTTCAATAGTTTCTTCTCCAAAACTGCTAGACTTTTGAATTCCCTTCGAGTTTCTGCTTTCTCAACTGTAATGACATTCAGACGTTCAAGTGTAATGTAAAACCACTTTCTCCGATAATAGCCCCCCACATCAAAGTGACACTGTGCCTTGTTGTGGGTAAAATGGATTGAAAATCATTTGAATATAACTATGCCAGTTTATAACAATTGGAATATTCATAATGATTTGAATATTACTATGTATTCCATTGTCTGTCTTTAATGATTGGAATATATATATATATATATATATATATATATATATATATATATATATATATAATCATTTAAATACCAAAATGTATGAATCGATTTAAATACCATAATGTATAAATAGATTTTTATAGAAAATTATTGTTTACATGAATTAAATTTTAATTCCATTAACCTTCTTAGTGCAATATGGTTTCCGCTCTGCAAGATCTACCGCAGATGTGCTAACGGTTATATTTCATAGGATTAGTGAATCTCTTGGCTAAGGCTTCCTTTCCAGGGCAATTGCTCTTGACATATCAAAAGCCTTCGATAAGGCATGGCATAAGCGCCTACTTCACAAGATTTCCAGCTACGGTATCACTGGAAATGTTTTCTCAATCATTAAATCATTTCTCTCCGATAGGTTCATAAGAGTAGTGATTGATGAGCAGAATCAGAAGCCCACAGTGTTAATGCTGAAGTTCCTCAGGGGTCCATCCTGGGCCCAACTCTCTTTCTGATCTACATCAATGATCTCCCAAAACACATACTTAAATAATTCGTTTACATTTATACTGATGACACGACAATCTATGGCAACACATCAAAGGCTGTAAATGACAAAGTTCTCTCTAATTCTCTCTCCTCTGATCTTGACCGCGTGGTACAGTGGGGGAAGAGGTGGCTGATCGTTTTTAATGCATCCAAAACCAAGCTTCTATCGTTACATCATCAACGCTCTGATCCCAATCTGGCATCAATTGAAATGGACGTCTCTCGTCTTGGGGAGACTCCATGTTTTTAAAAGCTTATGGGTTTGACCTTTACTCCTGATCTGAAATGAAACACGTACATCAAGTCTGTTGCCAAGGACGTGGGAAGATGGTGGGATCCTTCTACCGCTCCAGAAGATATCTCACTACTGATGCAATTCTCTATCTATATAAAAGCCAAGTACGTCCAAGGATGGAATACTGCTGCCACATCTGGGCAGGACTTGCTAAAAATAGCCTATCTTGCCTTGACAGAGTACAAAATAGACTTCGTGGTTTGGTGGGGGATGCCCTTTTCTCTTCCCTGCATCCTCTCTCCCACAGAAGAAACGTTGCGAGCCTGAGTCTGAGCTCCAATCTCTCGTTCCCCCTCGCCAATCTCTCACGAGAAACACCTGTCTGGCTGAAACTACTGTCAATAATTTACCACACGCTTTATCTGTTCCTAAATCCAAACGTAGATTCCATGAGCAGAGCTTCTTTCTGAAAAGTGCACGACTGTGGAACTCTGTTCCGTTCAACTGTTTCCCACCTGACTACAATTTGGATCTCTTAAAGTCCCAAAAAAACAAACTCCTGACAAACCGCCCGCTTAAGTGAGACACTCTATCAAATATCTAATACTAATGAGTACTACAATATTATCTCATTGATTACTGTACACGCAATAATCCTTATCCCTGAGTTGCCTTCGGGCCTTGATAAGTGGTGACCCCCATGTAAAAAAAGCGGTTTAACAATTGCTTTTATTTTTACAGTTTAGACGATATACAATTTTTATTTTATATCATTTGAGGTATTAACATTGGTATACTCATCTATAACCACCCACTCCTCAATTTTCCCTCTCATTGGAGTAGTTAAGGATAAGTAATAGAGATTTATGTCGAGGATGAAATCTTTCTGTGTCTGGTGGGTGGTCACATTTATATCACCATGTTTATACTTCTGTAAACGGACGTTTTAATCGAGTCCCCTGCCTTTAAAAGAAGAAAAATATAACACAAATTAATCGCTGGATCAGAACATTAACATTTGCGATATGGAAAACTTTTTATACGGCTCGGTAGGTTTTATAGCTTCTCGTACGATGTGACGTCTTCTAAAAAGCGAACTTGCTATATGCTTAGTGATAGATCTGTTAAAAAGAAAAGCGAAAAACATCTCATCTTGTGAGGCAAAACTTGATTTGCAATAAAATCGAAATCGTTACGTATGTGTGTAGTTATGATTTACATACGTGATAAGACAAATAGAAAATGGGATAATAAAACGAAATTATAAATATTGATTTAGAGATAACTTGTGGAATTAGCATAAAACCGATAAAAGTTGACCTACACAACTATCCAACATTTCCTTTTAATTAACTTATGGCGTTTTATTTTACAAGACTCATTAGGCCAAACCAGACAGCACAGAGGAAATGGCTAACGATAAATGTCTGATTTTCAGAGAATTTAGAAGGATTTTTTTTACTAATATGTAAAAATAACCAGGTTCTATATCAGTGTCCATACTTTACCAGTAAACGTAGGACCTCATGAGGCTCTTCATTCGCGTAGCTCCAGGGTGCTCCGAATGGAAATCCTTTAGAATTTTCTTTTCTATTTTAACTGGATTACTATTCTTTCTCGGTACAACAGCAATAATAATACGCTGATTGAATTTTTTGCTTCGTTTCTTTGATGAAACTATCTTCTTCAGCCTCCCTTATTATATCTTCCAATGTCACTGGTAGTTGCTTGATCGTATTACATAGTATTTGTGTATAGTCCTTTTCATTTTGGAGTTATGCTATTATTGTGTCTTCCAGCGGTTCCCTTGATTTCGGATTAATCATGACAATCCGTCTGCATGACTGAACTTCGCAGATGTAAGAAATTCCATACTGTTAATAATTTTGGCTATGATCACAGCGTAATATATGTGATATGTTATGGGGGCTTATGCCAAAGGTGTGAACGATGATTATTATTGTTATTATTGATTTCTTAGCTGTGGAAAAAATATGCGAATAGAATGTTTTAAAAGAAAGTAATGTTCGGCTAAAATATTTATATTAAATGTAACTGAGCAATTTTACATCAGATTTAAATTTATAACTAATAAAATATTTATATTAAATGTAACTGAGCAATTTTACATCAGATTTAAATTTATAACTAATAAAATATTTATATTAAATGTAACTGAGCAATTTTACATCAGATTTAAATTTATAACTAATAAAATATTTATATTAAATGTAACTAAACAATTTAACATCAGATTTAAATGTATAACTAATAAAATATTTATATTAAATGTAACTAAACAATTTAACATCAGATTTAAATGTATAACTAATAAAATATTTATATTAAATGTAACTAAACAATTTAACATCAGATTTAAATGTATAACTAATAAAATATTTATATTAAATGTAACTAAACAATTTAACATCAGATTTAAATGTATAACTAATAAAATATTTATATTAAATGTAACTAAACAATTTAACATCAGATTTAAATGTATAACTAATAAAATATTTATATTAAATGTAACTAAACAATTTAACATCAGATTTAAATGTATAACTAATAAAATATTTATATTAAATGTAACTGAACAATTTAACATCAGATTTAAATGTATAACTAATAAAATATTTATATTAAATGTAACTAAACAATTTAACATCAGATTTAAATGTATAACTAATAAAATATTTATATTAAATGTAACTAAACAATTTAACATCAGATTTAAATGTATAACTAATAAAATATTTATATTAAATGTAACTAAACAATTTAACATCAGATTTAAATGTATAACTAATAAAATATTTATATTAAATGTAACTGAGCAGTTTTACATCAGATTTAAATTAATCACTAATAACATATTTATATTAAATGTAACTGAGCAGTTTTACATCAGATTTAAATTAATCACTAATAACATATTTATATTAAATGTAACTGAGCAATTTTATATCCGATTTAAATTTATAATAAATAAAATATTTATATTAAATGTAACTGAGCAATTTTGCATCAGATTTAAATGTATAACTAATAAAATATTTATATTAAATGTAACTAAACAATTTAACATCAGATTTAAATGTATAACTAATAAAATATTTATATTAAATGTAACTAAACAATTTAACATCAGATTTAAATGTATAACTAATAAAATATTTATATTAAATGTAACTAAACAATTTAACATCAGATTTAAATGTATAACTAATAAAATATTTATATTAAATGTAACTGAGCAATTTTACATCAGATTTAAATGTATAACTAATAAAATATTTATATTAAATGTAACTAAACAATTTAACATCAGATTTAAATGTATAACTAATAAAATATTTATATTAAATGTAACTAAACAATTTAACATCAGATTTAAATGTATAACTAATAAAATATTTATATTAAATGTAACTGAACAATTTAACATCAGATTTAAATGTATAACTAATAAAATATTTATATTAAATGTAACTAAACAATTTAACATCAGATTTAAATGTATAACTAATAAAATATTTATATTAAATGTAACTAAACAATTTAACATCAGATTTAAATGTATAACTAATAAAATATTTATATTAAATGTAACTAAACAATTTAACATCAGATTTAAATGTATAACTAATAAAATATTTATATTAAATGTAACTGAGCAGTTTTACATCAGATTTAAATTAATCACTAATAACATATTTATATCAAATGTAACTGAGCAGTTTTACATCAGATTTAAATTAATCACTAATAACATATTTATATTAAATGTAACTGAGCAATTTTATATCCGATTTAAATTTATAATAAATAAAATATTTATATTAAATGTAACTGAGCAATTTTACATACTATTTAAATTTATAATTAATAAAATATTTATATTAAATTAAACTGAGCAATTTTACATCAGATTTAAATTTATAACTAATAAAATATTTATATTAAATTTAACTGAGCAATTTTACATCAGATTTAAATTTACAATTTACAAAATATTTATATACAATGTAACTGAGGACTTTTACATCAGATTAAAATTTATAACTAATTAAATACTTATATTAAATCTTACTGAGCAATTTTACATCAGATTTAAATTTATAATTAATAAAATATTTATATGAAATGCAACTGAGCAATTTTACATCAGATTTAAATTTTTAACTACTAAAATATTTATATTAAATATAACTGAACAATTTTACATCAGATTTTAATTTATAACTACTAAAATATTTATATTAAATGTAACTGAGCAATTGTATATCAGATTTAAATTTATAATTAATGAAATATTTATATGAAATGTAACTGAGCCATTTTACATCAGATTTAAATTTATAATAAATAGAATATTTATATTAAATGTAACTGAGCAATTTTACATCAGATTTAAATTTATAATTAATAAAATATTTATATTACATATAACTGAGCAAATTTATATCATATTAAAATTTTTAACTAATAAAATATTTATATTAAATGTAACTGAGCACTTTTATATCAGATTTAAATTCATAACTAATAAAATATTTGTATAAAGTGTAACTGAGCAATTTTATATCAGATTAAAATTGATAACTAATAAATATCTATATTAAATTTAACTGAGTAATTTTCCATCAGATTTAAATTTATAACTAATAAAATATTTATATTAAATGTAACTGAGAAATTTTAAATCAGATTTAAATTTATAATAATTAAAATATTTATATTAAATGTCACTGAGCAATTTTATAAAAGATTTAAATTCATAACTAATATAATATTTATATTAAATTAAACTGAGCAATTTTACATGAGATTTAAATTTATAACAAATAAAATATTTATATTAAATGTAACTGAGCAATTTTACCTCAGATTTAAATTTATAATTAATTAAATATTTATATTTAATCAAACTGAGCAATTTTATATCAGATTTGAATTTATAATTAATAAAATATTTATATAAAATCAAACTGAGCAATTTTACATCAGATTTAAATTTATAACTAATAAAATATATATATTAAATGTAACTGAGCAATTTTACATCAGATTTAAATATATAATTAATAAAATATTTATATTAAATGTAACTGAGCAATTTTATATCAGATTTAAATTCATCACTAATAAAATATGTATATTAAATTAAACTGAGTCATTTTACAACAGATTACAATTTATAACTAATAAAATATATATATATTAAATGTAACTAAGCAATTTTACATCAGATTTAAATTTATAATTAATAAAATATTTATATTAAATGTAACTGAGCAATTTTACATCAGATTTAAATGTATAATTAATAAAATATTTATATTATATCAAACTGAGCAATTTTATATCAGATTTAAATTTATAACTAATAAAATATTTATACTAAATGTAACTGAGCAATTTTATATCAGAATAAAATTTATAATTAATGAAATATTTATATTAAATATAACTGAGCAATTTTACATCAGATTTAAATTTATAACTAATAAAATATTTATATTAAATGTAACTGAGCAATTTTACATCAGATTTAAATTTATAATTACTAGAATATTTATATTAAATGTAACTGAGCAATTTTATATCAGATTTAAATTCATCACTAATAAAATATTTATATTGAATATAACTGAGCAATTTTACATCAGATATAAATTTATAACTAATAAAATATTTATATTAAATGTAACTGAGCAATTTTATATCAGATTTAAATTTATAACTAATAAAATATTTATATTAAATGTAACTGAGCAATTTTATATCAGATTTAAATTTATAATAAATAAAATATTTATATTAAATGTAACTGAGCAATTTTACATCAGATTTAAATTTATAACTAATAAAATATTTATATTAAATGTAACTGAGCAAATTTATATCAGATTTAAATTTATAATAAATAAAATATTTATATTAAATGTCACTGAGCAATTTTACATCAGATTTAAATTTATACCTAATAAAATATTTATATTAAATGAAACTGAGTCATTTTACATCAGATTACAATTTATAACTAATAAAATATTTATATTAAATGTAACTGAGCAATTTTGCATAAGATTAAAATTTATAACTTAGAAAATATTTATATTAAATGTAACTGAGCAATTTTACATAAGATTAAAATTTATAATATAAAATATTTATATTAAATGTAACTGAGCAATTTTACATTAGATTTAAATTCATAACAAATAACATGTGTGTATTAAATGAAACTGAGCAATTTTACATCAGATTTAAATTTATACCTAATAAAATATTTATATTAAATGTAACTGAGCAATTCTATATCAGATTTAAATTTATAATAAATAAAATATTTATATAAAATGTCACTGAGCAATTTTAAATCAGATTTAAATGTATTACTAATAAAATATTTATATTAAATGAAACTGAGGAATTTTATATCAGATTAAAATTTATAATTAATAAAATATTTATATTAACTGTAACTGAGCAATTTTATATCAGATTTAAATTTATAATAAAATATTTATATTAAATGTAACTGAGCAATTTTACATTAGATTTAAATTCATAACTAATAAAATGTGTGTATTAAATGTAACTGAGCAATTTTCCATCAGATTTCAATTTATAACTAATAAAATATTAATATTAAATGTAACTGAGCAATTTGACATCAGATTAAAATGTATAACTAATAAAATATTTATATTAAATGTAACTGAACAATTTGACAGATTAAAAATTATAACTTATAAAATATTTACATTAAATATAACTGAGTAATTTTCCATCAGATTAAAATTTATAATTAATAAAATATTTATATTGAATGTAACTGAGCAATTTTACATCAGATTTAAATGTATAACTAATAAAATATTTATATTAAATGTAACTGAGCAATTTTACATCAGATTTAAATTTATAACTAATAAAATATTTGTATTAAATGTAACTGAGTTATTTTCTATCAGATTTAAATTTATAATTAATAAAATATTTATATTAAATGTCACTGAGTAATTTTACATATGATTTAAATTTGTAACTAATATAATATTTATATTAAATGTAACTGAGAAATTTTCCATCAGATTTAAATGTATAACTAATAAAATATTTATATTAAATGTCACTGAGCAATTTCATATAAGATTTAAATTTATAACTACTAAAATATTTATATTAAATGTAACTGAGAAAATTTATATCAGATTTAAATTTATAACTAATAAAATATTTATATTAAATGTAACTGAGCAATTGTATATCAGATGTAAATTTATTACTAATAAAATATTTTTATTAAATGTAACTGAGCAATTTTACATCAGATTTAAATTCATAACTAATAAAATATTTATATTAAATGTAACTGAGCACTTTTATATCAGATTTAAATTCATAACTAATAAAATATTTGTATTAAGTGTAACTGAGCAATTTTATATCAGATTAAAATTGATAACTAATAAATATCTATATTAAATTTAACTGAGTAATTTTCCATCAGATTTAAATTTATAACTAATAAAATATTTATATTAAATGTAACTGAGCAATTTTAAATCAGATTAAAATTTATAATTAATAAAATATTTATATTAAATGTCACTGAGCAATTTTATATAAGATTTAAACTCATAACTAATATAATATTTATATTAAATTAAACTGAGCAATTTTACATCAGATTTAAATTTGTAACTAATAAAATATTAATATTAAATGTAACTGAGCAATTTTACCTCAGATTTAAATTTATAATTAATAAAATATTTATATTTAATCAAACTGAGCAATTTTACATAAGATTAAAATTTATAATTAATAAAATATTTATATTAAATCAAACTGAGCAATATTACATCAGATTTAAATTTATAACTAATAAAATATATATATTAAATGTAACTGAGCAATTTTACATCAGATTTAAATTTATAATAAATAAAATGTTTATATTAAATGTAACTGAGCAATTTTACATCAGATTTAAATTTATAATTAATAAAATATTTATATTAAATCAAACTGAGCAATTTTATATCAGATTTAAATTTATAACTAATAAAATATTTATACTAAATGTAACTGAGCAATTTTATATCAGATTTAAAATCATAATTAATGAAATATTTATATTAAATATAACTGAGCAATTTTACATCAGATTTAAATTTATAACTAATAAAATATTTATATTAAATGTAACTGAGCAATTTTACATCAGATTTAAATTTATAATTACTAGAATATTTATATTAAATGAAACTGAGCAATTTTACATCAGATTTTATTTATAACTAATAAAATATTTATATTAAATGTAACTGAGAAATTTTACATCAGATTTAAATTTATAATTAATAAAATATTTATATTAAATTGAACTGAGCAATTTTACATCAGATTTGAATTTATAACTAATAAAATATTAATATTAAATTTAACTGAGCAATTTTACATCAGATTTAAATTTACAATTTATAAAATATTTATATACAATGTAACTGAGGACTTTTACATCAGATTAAAATTTATAACAAATTAAATACTTATATCAAATCTTACTGAGCAATTTTACATCAGATTTAAATTTATAACTACTAAAATATTTTTATTAAATGTAACTGAGTAATTGTATATCAGATTTAAATTTATAATTAATAAAATATTTATATGAAATGTAACTGAGCAATTTTACATCATATTTAAATTTATAACTAATAAAATATTTATATTAAATGTAACTGAGGCATTTTACATCAGATTTAAATTTATAATAAATAGAATATTTATATTAAATGTAACTGAGCAATTTTACATCAGATTGAAATTTATAATTAATAAAATAGATATATTAAATGTAACTGAGCAATTTTATATCAAATTTAACTTTATAACTAATAAAATATTTATATTAAATGTAACTGAGACATTTTACATCAGATTTAAATTTATAACTAATAAGATATTTATATTAAATGTAACTGAGCAATTTTACATAATATTTAAATTTATAATTAATAAAATATTTATATTAAATTAAACTGAGCAATTTTACATCAGATTTAACTTTATAACTAATAAAATATTCATATTAAATGTAACTGAGTAATTTTACATCAGATTTAAATTTATAACTAATAAAATATTTATATTAAATGTAACTGAGCAATTTTATATCAGATTAAGATTTATAATTGATAAAATATTTATATGAAATGTAACTGAGCAATTTTATATCAGATTAAAATTTATTACTACGTAAATATTTATATGAAATGTAACTGAACAATTTTACATCAGATTTAAATTTAGAACTACTAAAATATTTATATTAAATGTAACTAAGAAATTTTACCTCAGATTTACATTTATAATTAATAAAATATTTATATTTAATCAAACTGAGCAATTTTATATCAGATTTAAATAAATAACTAATAACATATTTATATTAAATGTAACTGAGCAATTTTGCATAAGATTAAAATTTATAACTAAGAAAAAATTTATATTAAATGTAACTGAGCAATTTTACATAAGATTAAAATTTGTAATACATAAAATATTTATATTAAATGTAACTGAGCAATTTTACATTAGATTTAAATTCATAACTAATAAAATGTGTGTATTAAATTTAACTGAGCAATTTTACATCAGATTTCAATTTATACCTAATAAAATATTTATATTAAATGTAACTGAGCAATTCTATATCAGATTACAATTTATAATAAATAAAATATTTATATTAAATGTAACTGAGCAATTTTACATCAGATTTAAATTTATAACTAATAAAATATTTATATTAAATGTAATGAGCAAGTTTACATCAGATTTAAATTTATAACTAATGAAATATTTATATTAAATAAAACTGAGAAAATGTATATCAGATTTAAATTTATAACTAATAAAATATTTATATTAAATGTAACTGAGCAATTTTATATCAGATGTAAATTTATTACTAATAAAATATTTATATTAAATGTAACTGAGCAATTTTACATCAGATTTAAATTCATAATTAATAGAATATTTATATTAAATGTAACTGAGCAATTTTACATCAGATTTAAATGTATAACTAATAAAATACTTATATTAAATGTAACTGAGCAATTTGACATCAGATTTAACTGTATAACTAATAAAATAGTTATATTAAATGTAACTGCACAATTTTACATCAGATTAAAAATTAAAACTTATAAAATATTTACATTAAATATAACTGAGTAATTTTCCATCAGATTAAAATTTATAATTAATAAAATATTTATATTAAATGTAACTGAGTTATTTTCTATCAGATTTAAATTTATAATTAATAAAATATTCATATTAAATGTCACTGAGTAATTTTACATATGATTTAAATTTGTAACTAATATAATATTTATATTAAATGTAACTGAGAAATTTTCCATCAGATGTAAATTTATAATTAATAAAATATTTATATTAAATGTCACTGAGCAATCTCATATCAGATTTAAATTTATAACTACTAAAATATTTATATTAAATGTAACTGAGAAAATTTATATCAGATTTAAATTTATAACTAATAAAATATTTATATTAAATGTAACTGAGCAATTTTATATCAGATGTAAATTTATTACTAATAAAATATTTATATTAAATGTAACTTAGCAATTTTACATCAGATTTAAATTTATAATTAATAAAATATTTATATTAAATGTAACTGAGCACTTTTATATCAGATTTAAATTAATAACTAATAAAATATTTGTATTAAGTGTAACTGAGCAATTTTATATCAGATTAAAATTGATAACTAATAAATATCTATATTAAATTTAACTGAGTTATTTTCCATCAGATTTAAATTTATAACTAACAACATATTTATATTAAATGTAACTGAGAAATTTTAAATCAGATTTAAATTTATAATTAATAAAATATTTATATTAAATAAAACTGAGTCATTTTACATCAGATTACAATTTATAACTAATAAAATATATATATTAAATGTAACTGAGCAATTTTACATCAGATTTAAATTTATAATAAATAAAATATTTATATTAAATGTAACTGAGCAATTTTACATCAGATTTTAATTTATAATTAATAAAATATTTATATTAAATCAAACTGAGCAATTTTATATCAGATTTAAATTTATAACTAATAAAATATTTATACTAAATGTAACTGAGCAATTTTATATCAGATTTAAAATTATAATTAAAGAAATATTTATATTAAATATAACTGAGCAATTTTACATCAGATTTAAATTTATAACTGATAAAATATTTATATTAAATTAAACTGAGCAATTTTACATCAGATTTAAATTTATAATTACTAGAATATTTATATTAAATGAAACTGAGCAATTTTACATCATATTTAATTTATAACTAATAAAATATTTATATTAAATGTAACTGAGCAATTTTACATCAGATTTAAATTTATAACTAATAAAATATTTATATTAAATTTAACTGAGCAATTTTACTTCAGATTTAAATTTACAATTTATAAAATATTTATATACAATGTAACTGAGGACTTTTACATCAGATTCAAATTTATAACTAATTAAATACTTATATCAAATCTTACTGAGCAATTTTACATCAGATTTAAATTTTTAACTACTAAAATATTTATATTAAATATAACTGTACAATTTTACATCAGATTTAAATTTATAACTACTAAAATATTTATATTAAATGTAACTGAGCAATTGTATATCAGATTTAAATTTATAACTAATAAAATATTTATATTAAATGTAACTGAGCAATTTTACATCAGATTTAAATTTATAACTAATAAAATATTTATATTCAATGTAACTGAGCAATTTAACATAATATTTAAATTTATAATTAATAAAATATTTATATTAAATTAAACTAAGCAATTTTACATCAGATTTATCTTTATAACTAATAAAATATTCTTATTAAATGTAACTGAGTAATTTTACATCAGATTTAAATTTATAACTAATAAAATATTTATATTAAATGTAACTGAGCAATTTTATATCAGATTTAAATTTATAATTCATAAAATATTTATATTAAATGTAACTGAGCAATTTTACATCAGATTAAAATTTATTACTACTAAAATATTTATATGAAATGTAACTGAACAATTTTACATCAGATAAAAATTTATAACTACTAAAATATTTATATTAAATGTAACTAAGCAATTTTTCCTCAGATTTAAATTTATAATTAATAAAATATTTATATTTGATCAAACTGAGCAATTTTATATCAGATTTAAATTTATAATTAATAAAATATTTATATTAAATCAAACTGAGTCATTTTACATCAGATTACAATTTATAACTAATAAAATATTTATATTAAATGTAACTGAGCAATTTTATATCAGATTTAAATAAATAACTAATAACATATTTATGTTAAATGTAACTGAGCAGTGTTACATAAGATTAAAATTTGTAATACATAAAATATTTATATTAAATGTAACTGAGGAATTTTATATCAGATTAAAATTTATAATTAATAAAATATTTATATTAACTGTAACTGAGCAATTTTATATCAGATTTAAATTTATAATAAATAAAATATTTATATTAAATGTAACTGAGCAATTTTACATTAGATTTAAATTCATAACTAATAAAATGTGTGTATTAAATGTAACTGAGCAATTTTACATCAGATTTCAATTTATAACTAATAAAATATTTATATTAAATGTAACTGAGTAATTTTACATCAGATTAAAATGTATAACTAAAAAATACTCATATAAAATGTAACTGAACAATTTGACATCAGATTTAACTGTATAACTAATAAAATATTTATATTAAATGTAACTGCACAATTTTACATCAGATTAAAAATTATAACTTATAAAATATTTACATAAAATATAACTGAGTAATTTTCCATCAGATTAAAATTTATAATTTATAAAATATTTATATTAACTGTAACTGAGCAATTTTACATCAGAGTTAAATTTATAACTAATAAAATATTTATATTAAATGTAACTGAGTTATTTTCTATCAGATTTAAATTTATAATTAATAAAATATTTATATTAAATGTCACTGAGTAATTTTACATATTATTTAAATTTGTAACTAATATAATATTTATATTAAATGTAACTGAGAAATTTTCCATCAGATGTAAATTTATAATTAATAAAATATTTATATTAAATGTCACTGAGCAATTTCATATCAGATTAAAATTTATAACTACTAAAATATTTATATTAAATAAAACTGAGAAAATGTATATCAGATTTAAATTTATAACTAATAAAATATTTATATTAAATGTAACTGAGCAATTTTATATCAGATGTAAATTTATTACTAATAAAATATTTTTATTAAATGTAACTGAGCAATTTTACATCAGATTTAAATTTATAATTAATAGAATATTTATATTAAATGTAACTGAGCAATTTTACATCAGATTTTATTCATAACTAATAAAATATTTATATTAAATGTAACTGAGCAATTTTACATCAGATTTAAATTTATATTTAATAAAATATTTATATTAAATTAAACTGAGCAATTCTACATCAGATTTAAATTTATAAGTAATAAATATTTATATAAAATTTAACTGAGCAATTTTACATCAGATTAAATTTACAATTTATAAAATATTTATCTCCAATGTAACTGAGGACTTTTACATCAGATTAAAATTTATAACTAATTAAATACTTATATCAAATCTTACTGAGCAAGTTTACATCAGATTTAAATTTATAATTAATAAAATATTTATATTAAATGCAACTGAGCAATTTTATAAAAGATTTAAATTTTTAACTACTAAAATATTTATATTAAATATAACTGAACAACTTTACATCAGATTTAAATTTATAACTACTAAAATATTTATATTAAATGTAACTGAGCAATTGTATATCAGATTTTAATTTATAATTAATGAAATATTTATATGAAATGTAACTGAGCAATTTTACTTCAGATTTTAATTTATAACTAATAAAATATTTATATTAAATGTAACTGAGCCATTTTACATCAGATTTAAATTTATAATAAATAGAATATTTTTATTAAATGTAACTGAGCAATTTTACATCAGATTTAAATTTATAACTAATAAAATAGTTATATTAAATGTAACTGAGCAATTTTATATCAGAGTTAAATTTATAACTAATAAAATATTTATATTAAATGTAACTGAGTTTTTTTCTATCAGATTTAAATTTATAATTAATAAAATATTTATATTAAATGTCACTGAGTAATTTTACATATTATTTAAATTTGTAACTAATATAATATTTATATTAAATGTAACTGAGAAATTTTCCATCAGATGTAAATTTATAATTAATAAAATATTTATATTAAATTAAACTGAGCAATTTCATATCAGATTAAAATTTATAACTACTAAAATATTTATATTAAACAAAACTGAGAAAATGTATATCAGATTTAAATTTATAACTAATAAAATATTTATATTAAATGTAACTGAGCAATTTTATATCAGATGTAAATTTATTACTAATAAAATATTTATATTAAATGTAACTGAGCAATTTTACATCAGATTTAAATTTATAATTAATAGAATATTTATATTAAATGTAACTGAGCAATTTTACATCAGATTTAAATTTATAATTAATAAAATATTTATATTAAATGTAACTGAGCACTTTTATATCAGATTTAAATTCATAACTAAATAAATATTTGTATTAAGTGTAACTGAGCAATTTAATATCAGATTAAAATTGATAACTAATAAATATCTATATTAAATTTAACTAAGTAATTTTCCATCAGATTTAAATTTATAACTAATAAAATATTTATATTAAATGTAACTGAGCAATTTTACATCAGATTTAAATTTATAATTAATAAAATATTTATAATAAATCAAACTGAGCAATTTTATATCAGATTTAAATTTATAACTAATAAAATATTTATACTAAATGTAACTGAGCAATTTTATATCAGATTTAAATTTATAATTGATGAAATATTTATATTAAATATAACTGAGCAATTTTACATCAGATTTAAATTTATAACTAATAAAATATTTATATTAAATGTAACTGAGCAATTTTACATCAGATTTAAATTTATAATTACTAGAATATTTATATTAAATGAAACTGAGCAATTTTACATCAGATTTTATTCATAACTAATAAAATATTTATATTAAATGTAACTGAGCAATTTTACATCAGATTTAAATTTATATTTAATAAAATATTTATATTAAATTAAACTGAGCAATTCTACATCAGATTTAAATTTATAACTAATAAAATATTTATATAAAATTTAACTGAGCAATTTTACATCAGAGTAAATTTACAATTTATAAAATATTTATCTCCAATGTAAGTGAGGACTTTTACATCAGATTAAAATTTATAACTAATTAAATACTTATATCAAATCTTACTGAGCAAGTTTACATCAGATTTAAATTTATAATTAATAAAATATTTATATTAAATGCAACTGAGCAATTTTATAAAAGATTTAAATTTTTAACTACTAAAATATTTATATTAAATATAACTGAACAACTTTACATCAGATTTAAATTTATAACTACTAAAATATTTATATTAAATGTAACTGAGCAATTGTATATCAGATTTTAATTTATAATTAATGAAATATTTATATGAAATGTAACTGAGCAATTTTACTTCAGATTTTAATTTATAACTAATAAAATATTTATATTAAATGTAACTGAGCCATTTTACATCAGATTTAAATTTATAATAAATAGAATATTTATATTAAATGTAACTGAGCAATTTTACATCAGATTTAAATTTATAACTAATAAAATAGTTATATTAAATGTAACTGAGCAATTTTATATCAGAGTTAAATTTATAACTAATAAAATATTTATATTAAATGTAACTGAGTTATTTTCTATCAGATTTAAATTTATAATTAATAAAATATTTATATTAAATGTCACTGAGTAATTTTACATATTATTTAAATTTGTAACTAATATAATATTTATATTAAATGTAACTGAGAAATTTTCCATCAGATGTAAATTTATAATTAATAAAATATTTATATTAAATTAAACTGAGCAATTTCATATCAGATTAAAATTTATAACTACTAAAATATTTATATTAAATAAAACTGAGAAAATGTATATCAGATTTAAATTTATAACTAATAAAATATTTATATTAAATGTAACTGAGCAATTTTATATCAGATGTAAATTTATTACTAATAAAATATTTATATTAAATGTAACTGAGCAATTTTACATCAGATTTAAATTTATAATTAATAGAATATTTATATTAAATGTAACTGAGCAATTTTACATCAGATTTAAATTTATAATTAATAAAATATTTATATTAAATGTAACTGAGCACTTTTATATCAGATTTAAATTCATAACTAAATAAATATTTGTATTAAGTGTAACTGAGCAATTTTATATCAGATTAAAATTGATAACTAATAAATATCTATATTAAATTTAACTAAGTAATTTTCCATCAGATTTAAATTTATAACTAATAAAATATTTATATTAAATGTAACTGAGCAATTTTACATCAGATTTAAATTTATAATTAATAAAATATTTATAATAAATCAAACTGAGCAATTTTATATCAGATTTAAATTTATAACTAATAAAATATTTATACTAAATGTAACTGAGCAATTTTATATCAGATTTAAATTTATAATTGATGAAATATTTATATTAAATATAACTGAGCAATTTTACATCAGATTTAAATTTATAACTAATAAAATATTTATATTAAATGTAACTGAGCAATTTTACATCAGATTTAAATTTATAATTACTAGAATATTTATATTAAATGAAACTGAGCAATTTTACATCAGATTTTATTCATAACTAATAAAATATTTATATTAAATGTAACTGAGCAATTTTACATCAGATTTAAATTTATATTTAATAAAATATTTATATTAAATTAAACTGAGCAATTCTACATCAGATTTAAATTTATAACTAATAAAATATTTATATAAAATTTAACTGAGCAATTTTACATCAGAGTAAATTTACAATTTATAAAATATTTATCTCCAATGTAACTGAGGACTTTTACATCAGATTAAAATTTATAACTAATTAAATACTTATATCAAATCTTACTGAGCAAGTTTACATCAGATTTAAATTTATAATTAATAAAATATTTATCTTAAATGCAACTGAGCAATTTTACATCAGATTTAAATTTTTAACTACTAAAATATTTATATTAAATATAACTGAACAACTTTACATCAGATTTAAATTTATAACTACTAAAATATTTATATTAAATGTAACTGAGCAATTGTATATCAGATTTTAATTTATAATTAATAAAATATTTATATTAAATGTCACTGAGTAATTTTACATATTATTTAAATTTGTAACTAATATAATATTTATATTAAATGTAACTGAGAAATTTTCCATCAGATGTAAATTTATAATTAATAAAATATTTATATTAAATGTCACTGAGCAATTTCATATCAGATTAAAATTTATAACTACTAAAATATTTATATTAAATAAAACTGAGAAAATGTATATCAGATTTAAATTTATAACTAATAAAATATTTATATTAAATGTAACTGAGCAATTTTATATCAGATGTAAATTTATTACTAATAAAATATTTATATTAAATGTAACTGAGCAATTTTACATCAGATTTTAATTTATAACTAATAAAATATTTATATTAAATGTAACTGAGCCATTTTACATCAGATTTAAATTTATAATAAATAGAATATTTATATTAAATGTAACTGAGCAATTTTACATCAGATTTAAATTTATAACTAATAAAATAGTTATATTAAATGTAACTGAGCAATTTTATATCAGATTTAAATTTATAACTAATAAAATATTTATATTAAATGTAACTGAGCAATTTTACATCAGATTTAAATTTATAACTAATAAAATATTTATATAGAATGTAACTGAACAATTTTACATCAGATTTTAATTTATAACTACTAAAATATTTATATTAAATGTAACTGAGCAATTTTACCTCAGATTTAAATTTATAATTAATAAAATATTTATATTTAATCAAACTGAGCAATTTTATATCAGATTTAAATTTATAATTTATAAAATATTTATATTAAATCAAACTGAGCAATTTTACATCAGATTTAAATTTATAACTAATAAAATATATATATTAAATGTAACTGAGCAATTTTACATCAGATTTAAATTTATAACTAATAAAATATTTATATTGAAGGTAACTGAGCAATTTTACATCAGATTTAAATTTATAATTAATAAAATATTTATATTAAATCAAACTGAGAATTTTATATCAGATTTAAATTTATAACTAATACAATATTTATACTAAATGTAACTGAGAAATTTTATATCAGATTTAAATTTATAATAAATGAAATATTTATATTAAATATAATTGAGCAATTTTTCATCAGATTTAAATTTATAACTAATAAAATATTTATATTACATGTAACTGAGCAATTTTACATCAGATTTAAATTTATAATTACTAGAATATTTATATTAAATGAAACTGAGCAATTTTACATCAGATTTGATTTATAACTAATAAAATATTTATATAAAATGTAACTGAGCAATTTTACATCCGATTTAAATTTATAATTAATAAAATATTTATATTAAATTAAACTGAGCAATTTTACATCAGATTTAAATTTATAACTAATAAAATATTTATATTAAATTTAACTGAGTCATTTTACATCAGATTTAAATTTACAATTTATAAAATATTTATATACAATGTAACTGATGACTTTTACATCAGATTAAAATTTATAACTAATTAAATACTTATATTAAATCTTACTGAGCAATTTTACATCAGATTAAAATTTATAATTAATAAAATATTAATATTAAATGCAACTGAGCAATTTTACATCAGATTTGAATTTTTAACTACTAAAATATTTATATTAACTATAACTGAACAATTTTACATCAGATTTAAATTTATAACTACTAAAATATTTATATTAAATGTAACTGAGCAATTGTATATCAGATTAAAATTTATAACTAATGAAATATTTATATGAAATGTAACTGAGCAATTTTACATCAGATTTAAATTTATAACTAATAAAATATTTATATTAAATGTAACTGAGCAATTTTACATCAGATTTTAATTTATAATAAATAGAATATTTATATTAAATGTAACTGAGCAATTTTACATCAGATTTAAATTTATAACTAATAAAATATTTATATTAAATGTAACTGAGCAAATTTATATCATATTAAAATTTATAACTAATAAAATATTTATATTAAATGTAACTGAGCACTTTTATATCAGATTTAAATTCATAACTAATAAAATATTTGTATTAAGTATAACTGAGCAATTTTATATCAGATTAAAATTGATAACTAATAAAATAGTTATATTAAATGTAACTGAGCAATTTTATATCAGATTTAAATTTATAACTAATAAAATATTTATATTAAATGTAACTGAGCAATTTTACATCAGATTTAAATTTATAACTAATAAAATATTTATATTCAATGTAACTGAGCAATTTAACATAATATTTAAATTTATAATTAATAAAATATTTATATTAAATTAAACTGAGCAATTTTACATCAGATTTAACTTTATAACTAATAAAATATTCTTATTAAATGTAACTGAGTAATTTTACATCAGATTTAAATTTATAACTAATAAAATATTTATATTAAATGTAACTGAGCAATTTTATATCAGATTTAAATTTATAATTTATAAAATATTTATATTAAATGAAACTTAGCAATTTTATATCAGATTAAAATTTATTACTACTAAAATATTTATATGAAATGTAACTGAACAATTTTACATCAGATTTAAATTGATAACTACTAAAATATTTATATTAAATGTAACTGAGCAATTTTACATCAGATTTAAATTTATAATTACTAGAATATTTATATTAAATGAAACTGAGCAATCTTACATCAGATTTGATTTATAACTAATAAAATATTTATATTAAATGTAACTGAGCAAGTTTACATCAGATTAAAATTTATAACTACTAAAATATTTATATTAAATGTAACTGAGCAATTGTATATCAGATAAAAATTTCAACTAATGAAATATTTATATGAAATGTAACTGAGCAATTTTACATCAGATTTAAATTTATAACTAATAAAATATTTATATTAAATGTAACTGAGCCATTTTACATCAGATTTAAATTTATAATAAATAGAATATTTATATTAAATGTAACTGAGCAATTTTACATCAGATTTAAATTTATAACTAATAAAATATTTATATTAAATGTAACTGAGCAAATTTATATCATATTAAAATTTATAACTAATAAAATATTTATATTAAATGTAACTGAGCACTTTTATATCAGATTTAAATTTATAATAAATAAAATATTTGTATTAAGTGTAACTGAGCAGTTTTATATCAGATTAAAATTGATAACTAATAAAATAGTTATATTAAATGTAACTGAGCAATTTTATATCAGATTTAAATTTATAACTAATAAAATATTTATATTAAATGTAACTGAGCAAGTTTACATCAGATTTAAATTTATAACTAATAAAATATTTATATTAATTGTAACTGAGCAATTTTACATAATATTTAAATTTATAATTCATAAAATATTTATATTAAATTAAACTGAGCAATTTTACATCAGATTTAACTTTATAACTAATAAAATATTCTTATTAAATGTAACTGAGTAATTTTACATCAGATTCAAATTTATAACTAATAAAATATTTATATTAAATGTAACTGAGCAATTTTATATCAGATTTAAATTTATAATTTATAAAATATTTATATTAAATGAAACTTAGCAATTTTATATCAGATTAAAATTTATTACTACTAAAATATTTATATGAAATGTAACTGAACAATTTTACATCAGATTTAAATTGATAACTACTAAAATATTTATATTAAATGTAACTGAGCAATTTTACATCAGATTTAAATTTATAATTAATAAAATATTTATATTTAATCAAACTGAGCAATTTTATATCAGATTTAAATTTATAAATTATAAAATATTTATATTTAATCAAACTGAGAAATTTTATATCAGATTTAAATTTATAATTAATAAAATATTTATATTAAATCAAACTGAGCAATTTTACATCAGATTAAAATTTATAACAAATAAAATATATATATTAAATGTAACTGAGCAATTTTACATCAGATTTAAATTTATAATTAATAAAATATTTATATTAAATGCAACTGAGGAATTTTACATCAGATTAAAATTTTTAACTACTAAAATATTTATATTAAATATGACTGAACAATTTTACATCAGATTTAAATTTATAACTACTAAAATATTTATATTAAATGTAACTGAGCAATTGTATATCAGATTTAAATTTATAATTAATGAAATATTTATATGAAATGTAACTGAGCAATTTTACATCAGATTTAAATTATATAACTACTAAAATATGTATATTAAATGTAACTGAGCCATTTTATATCAGATTTAAATTTATAATAAATAGAATATTTATATTAAATGTAACAGAGCAATTTTACATCAGATTTAAATTTATAACTAATAAAATAGTTATATTAAATGTAACTGAGCAATTTTATATCAGATTTAAATTTATAACTAATAAAATATTTATATTAAATGTAACTGAGCAATTTTACATCAGATTTAAATTTATAACTAATAAAATATTTATATTAAATAACTGAGCAATTTTACATAATATTTAAATGTATAATGAATAAAATATTTATATTAAATTAAACTGAGCAATTTTACATCAGAGTTAACTTTATAACTAATAAAATATTCTTATTAAATGTAACTGAGTAAATTTACATCAGATTTAATCTTATAACTAATAAAATATTTATATTAAATGTAACTAAGCAATTTTATATCAGAGTTAAATTTATCATTTATAAAATATTTATATTAAATGAAACTGAGCAATTTTATATCAGATTAAAATTTATTACTACTAAAATATTTATATGAAATGTAACTGAACAATTTTACATCAGATTTAAATTTATAACTAATAAAATATTTATATTAAATGTAACTGAGCAATTTTACATCAGATTTAAATTTATAACTAATAAAATATTTATATTAAATGTAACTGAGCAATTTTACATCAGATTTAAATTTATAACAAATAAAATATATTCATTAAATGTAACTGAGCAATTTTACATCAGATTTAAATTTATAATTAATATAATATTTATTTTAAATGTAACTGAGCAATTTTACATCAGATTTAAATTTATAATTAATAAAATATTTATATTAAATGTAACTGAGCAATTTTACATCAGATTTAAATTCATAACTAATGAAATATTTATATTAAATGAAACTGAGCAATTTTATATCAGATTTAAATATATAACTAATAAGATAATTATATTAAATGTAACTGAGAAATTTTACATCAGATTTAAATTTATACCTAAGTAAATATTTATATTAAATGTAACTGAGCTATTTTCCATCAGATTTAAATTTACAACTAAAGCAATATTTATATTAAATCAAACTGAGCAATTTTAGATCAGATTTAAATTCATAACTAATAAAATATTCTTATTAAATGTAACTGAGCAATATTACATCAGATTTAAATGTATAACTAATAAAATATTTATATTAAATGTAACTGAGCAATTTCATATCAGATTAAAATTTATAACTAATAAAATATTCTTATTTAATTTAACTGAGCAATTTTACATCAGATTCAAATTTACAATTAATAAAATATTTATATACAATGTAACTGAGGAATTTTACATCAGATTTAAATTTATAACTAATTACATACTTATATTAAATGTAACTGAGCAAGTTTACATCAGATTAAAATTTATAATTAATAAAATATTTATATTAAATGCAACTGAGCAATTTTACATCAGATTTAAATTTTTAACTACTAAAATATTTATATTAAATATAACTGAACAATTTTACATCAGATTTAAATTTATAACTAATAAAATATTTATATTAAATGTAACTGAGCAATTGTATATCAGATTTAAATTTATAATTAATAGAATATTTATATTAAATGTAACTGAGCAATTTTACATCAGATGTAAATTTATAACTAATAAAATATTGATATTAAATGTAACTGAGCCATTTTACATCAGATTTAAATTTATAATAAATAGAATATTTATATTAAATGTAACTGAGCAATTTTACATCAGATTTAAATTTATAACTAAAAAAATAGTTATATTAAATGTAACTGAGCAATTTTATATCAGATTTAAATTTATAACTAATTAAATATTTATATTAAATGTAACTGAGCAATTTTACATCAGATTTAAATTTATAACTAATAAAATATTTATATTAAATGTAACTGAGCAATTTTACATCAGATTAAAATTTATAATTAACAGAATATTTATATTAAATGTAACTGAGCAATTTTACATCAGATTTAAATTTTAAATTAATAAAATATTTATATTAAATGTTACTGAACAATTTTACATCAGATTTAAATTTATAACTTCTAAAATATTTATATTAAATGTAACTGAGCAATTTTACATCGGATTTAAATTTATAACTAATATAATGTTTATATTAAATGTAACTGAGCAATTTTACATAAGATTTAAATTTATAACTAATAAAATATTAATATTAAATGTAACTGAGCAATTTTATATCAGATTTAAATTTATAACTAATAAAATATTTATATTAAATGTAACTGAGCAATTTTATATCAGATTTAAATTTATATTAAATGTAACTGAGCAATTTTCCATCAGATTTTAATTTATAATTAATAAAATATTTATATTAAATGTAAATGAGCAATTTTACATCAGATTTTAATTTATAATTAATAAAATATTTTTATTAAATTAGACTGAGCAATTTTACATCAGATTTAAATTTATAACAAATAAAATATTAATATTAAATGTAACTGAGCAATTTTACATCAGATTTAAATTTATAACCAATAAAATATTTATATTAAATGTAACTGAGCAATTTTACATCAGATTTAAATTTACAACTAAGAAAATATTTATATTGAATAATACTGAGCAATTTTATATCAGATATACATTTATAACTAATAAAATATTTATATTAAATGTAACTGAGAAATTTTACATCAGATTAAAATTTATACATAAGAAAATATTTATATTAGATGTAACTGAGCAAGTTTCCATCAGATTTAAATTTACAACTAAGAAAATATTTTTATTAAATCAAACTGGGCAATTTTAGATCAGATTTAAATTTATAACTAATAAAATATTCTTATTAAATGTAACTGAGCAATATTACATCAGATTTAAATGTATAACTAATAAAATATTTATATTAAATAGAACTGAGCAATTTCATATCAGATTAAAATTTTTAACTAATAAAATATTCTAATTAAATGTAACTGAGCAATATTACATCAGATTTAAATTTATAATTAATAAAATATTAATATTAAATGTAACCGAGAAATTTTACATCAGATTTAAATTTATAATTAATAAAATACTTATATTAAATGTAACTGAGCAATTTTACATCAGATTTAAATTTATAACTACTAAAATATTTATATTAAATGTAACTGAGCAATTTTACATCAGATTTAAATTTATAATTAATAAACCATTTATTTTAAATGTAACTGAGCAATTTTACATCAGATTTAAATTTATAATTAATAAAATATTTATATTAAATTTAACTGAGCATTTTTACATCAGATTTAAATTCATAACTAATGAAATATTTATATTAAATGTAACTGAGCAATTTTATATCAGATTTAAATATATAACTAATAAGATATTTATATTAAATGTAACTGAGAAATTTTACATCAGATTTTAATTTATACCTAAGTAAATATTTATATTAAATGTAACTGAGCTATTTTCCATCAGATTTAAATTTACAACTAAAGCAATATTTATATTAAATCAAACTGAGCAATTTTAGATCAGATTTTAAATTATAAGGAATAAAATATTCTTATTAAATTTAACTGAGCAATATTACATCAGATTTAAATGTATAACTAATAAAATATTTATATTAAATGTAACTGAGCAATTTCATATCAGATAAAAATTTATAACTAATAAAATATTCTTATTTAATGTAACTGAGCAATATTACATCAGATTCAAATTTACAATTAATAAAATATTTATATACAATGTAACTGAGGAATTTTACATCAGATTAAAATTTATAACTAATTACATACTTATATTAAATGTAACTGAGCAAGTTTACATCAGATTTAAATTTATCACTAATAAAATATTTATATTAAATGCAACTGAGCAATTTTACATCAGATTTAAATTTTTAACTACTAAAATATTTATATTAAATATAACTGAACAATTTTACATCAGATTTGAATTTATAACTACTAAAATATTTATATTAAATGTAACTGAGCAATTGTATATCAGATTTAAATTTATAATTAATGAAATATTTATATTAAATGTAACTGAGCAATTTTACATCAGATGTAAATTTATAACTAATAAAATATTGATATTAAATGTAACTGAGCCATTTTACATAAGATTCAAATTTATAATAAATAGAATATTTATATTAAATGTAACTGTGCAATTTTACATCAGATTTAAATTTATAACTAATAAAATATATATATTAAATGTAACTGAGCAATTTTATATCAGATTTAAATTTATAACTAATTAAATATTTATATTAAATGTAACTGAGCAATTTTACATCAGATTTAAATTTATAACTACTAAAATATTTATATTAAGTGTAACTGAGAATTTTACATCAGATTTAAATTTATAATTAACAGAATATTTAAATTAAATGTAACTGAGCATTTTTACATCAGATTTAAATTTTTAATTAATAAAATATTTATATTAAATGTAACTGAACAATTTTACATCAGATTTAAATTTATAACTACTAAAATATTTATATTAAATGTAACTGAACAATTTTACATCGGATTTAAATTTATAACTAATATAATGTTTATATTAAATGTAACTGAGCAATTTTACATAAGATTTAAATTTATAACTAATAAAATATTTATGTTAAATATAACTGAGCAATTTTATATCAGATTTAAATTTATAACTAATAAAATATTTATATTAAATGAAACTGAGCAATTTTATATAAGATTTAAATTTATATTAAATATAACTGAGCAATTTTCCATCAGATTTTAATTTATAATTAATAAAATATTTATATTAAATGTAACTGAGCAATTTTACATCAGATTAAAATTTATAATTAATAAAATATTTATATTAAATAAGACTGAGCAATTTTACATCAGATTTAAATTTATAACTAATAAAATATTAATATTAAATGTAACTGAGCAATTTTACATCAGATTTAAATTTATAACTAATAAAATATGTATATTAAATGTAAGTGAGCCATTTTACATCAGATTTAAATTTATAAAAAATAGAATATTTATATTAAATGTAACTGAGCAATTTTACATCAGATTTGAATTTATAACTAATATAATATTTATATTAAATGAAACTGAGCAATTTTACATCAGATTTAAATTTATAACTAATAAAATAGTTATATTAAATGTAACTGAGAAATTTTATATCAGATTTAAATTTATAACTAATAAAATATTTATATTAAATGTAACTGAGCAATTTTACATCAGATTTAAATATATAACTAATAAAATATTTATATTAAATGTAACTGAGCAATTTTACATCAGATTTAAATTTATAATTACTAGAATATTTATATTAAATGTAACTGAGCAATTTTACGTCAGATTTAAATTTATAACTAATAAAATATTTATATTAAATGTAACTTAGCAATTTTACATAATATTTAAATTTATAATTAATAAAATATTTATATTGAATTAAACTGAGCAATTTTACATCAGATTTAAATTTATAACTAATAAAATATATATATTAAATGTAACTGAGTAATTTTACATCAGATTTAAATTTATAATTAATAAAATATTTATATCAAATGCAACTGAGCAATTTTATATCAGATTAAAATTTATTACTACTAAAATATTTATATTAAATGCAACTGAACAATTTTACATCAGATTTTTATTTATAACTACTAAAATATTTATATTAAATGTAACTGTTCAATTTTATATCAGATTTAAATTCATAATTAATGAAATATTTATATTAAGTATTACTGAACAATTTTACATCAGATTTAAATTTATAACAAATAAAATATTTACATTAAATGTAACTGAGCAATTTTACATCGGATTTAAATTTGTAACTACTTAAATATTTATATTAAATGTAACTGAGCAATTTTATATCAGATTTAAATTTATAACTAATTAAATACTCATATTAAATGTAACTGAGCAATTTTACATCAGATTTGAATTTATAACTAATATAATATTTATATTAAATGTAACTGAGCAATTTTACATCAGATTTAAATTCATAACTAATAAAATATTTATATTAAATGTAACTGAGCAATTTTATATCAGATGTAAATTTATTACAAATAAAATATTTATATTAAATGTAACTGAACAATTTTACATCAGATTTAAATTTTTAATTAATAGAATATTTATAGTAACTTAGCAATTTTACATCAGATTTAATTTTATAACTAATAAAATATTTATATTAAATAAAACTGAGCAATTTTACATCAGATTTAAATTTATAATTAATAGAATATTTATATTAAATGTAACTGAGCAATTTTACATCAGATTAAAATTCATAACTAATAAAACATTTATATATTTAATATAACTGAGCAATTTTACATAATATTTGAATTTATAACTAATAAAATATTTATTTTAAATCAAACTGAGCAATTTTGTATCAGATTTAAATTTATAACTAACAAAATATTTATATTAAATGTAACTGAGCAATTTTACATCAGATTTAAATTTACAACTAAGAAAATATTTATATTAAATCAAACGTAGCAAATTAATATCAGATATAAATTTCTAACTAATAAAATATGTATATTAAATGTAACCGAGAAATTTTACATCAGATTTCAATTTATAATTAATAAAATACTTATATTAAATGTAACTGAGCAATTTTACATCAGATTTAAATATATAATTAATAAAATACAGATATTAAATGTAACTGCACAATTTTACATCAGATTTAAATTTATAACTAATAAAATATTTATATTAAATGTAACTGAGAAATTTTATATCAGATTTAAATTTATAAAATTATGAAATATTTATATTAAATGTTACTGAGCAATTTTACATCAGATTTAAGTTTATAAATAAAAAAATATTTATATTAAATGTAACTGAGCAATTTTATATCAGATTTAAATTTATAACTAATAAAATATTTATATTAAATGTAACTGAGCAATTTTACATCAGATTTAAAGTTATAACTAATAAAATATTTATATTAAATGTAACTGAGCAATTTTACATCAGATTTGAATTTATAATTAATAGAATATTTATATTAAATGTAACTGAGCAATTTTACATCAGATTTAAATTTATAACTAATAAAATTTATATATAAAATGTAACTGAGCAATTTTACATCAGATTAAAATTTATAATTAATAAAATATTTATATTAAATCAAACTGAGCAATTTTATATCAGATTTGAATTTATAACTACTAAAATATTTATATTAAATGTAACTGAACAATTTTACATCAGATTTTAATTTATAACTACTAAAATATTTATATTAAATGTAACTGAGCAATTTTATATCAGATGTAAATTTATTACTAATAAAATATTTATATTAAATGTAACTGAGAAATTTTACATCAGATTTAAATTTATAACTAATAGAATATTTATATTAAATGTAACTGAGCAATTTTACATCAGATTTAAATTTATAATTAATAAAAAATTTATATTAAATGTAACTGAGCAATTTTTCATCAGATTTTAATTTATAACTAATAAAATATTTATATTACATGTAACTGAGCAATTTTACATCAGATTTAAATTTATAACTAATAAAATATTTATATTAAATGTAACTGAGCAATTTTACATCAGATTTAAATTTATTACTAAAAAAAATATTTATATTTAATGTAACTGCGCAATTTTACATCTATTTAAAATTTATAACTTAGAAAATATTTATATTTAATAAAACTGAGCAATTTTACATCAGCTTTGAATTTATAACTAATGAAATATTTATATTAAATATAACTGAGCAGTATTAAATCAGATTTAAATTTATAACTAATAAAATATTTATATTAAATATAACTGAGCAGTTTTACATCAGATTTAAATTTATCACTAATAAAATATTCATATTTAATATAACTGAGCAATATTACATCAGATTTAATTTTGTAACTAATATAATATTTATATTAAATGTAACTGAGCAATTTTACATCAGATTTAAATTCATAACTAATAAAATATTTATATTAAATGTAACTGAGCAATTGTATATCAGATTTAAATTTATAACTAATAAAATATTTATATTAAATGTAACTGAGCAATTTTACATCAGATTTAAATTTATAACTAATATAATATTTATATTAAATGTAACTGAGCAATTTTACATCAGATTTAAATTCATAACTAATAAAATATTTATATTAAATGTAACTGAGCAATTTTACATCAGATTTAAATTTATAACTAATAAAATATTTATATTAAATATAACTGAGCAATTTTACATCAGATTTAAATTTATAATTAATAGAATATTTATATTAAATGTAACTGAGCAATTTTACATCGGATTTTAATTTATAACTAATAAAATATTTTTATTAAATGTAACTGAGCAATTTTATATCAGATTTAAATATATAACTAATAAAATATTTATATTAAATGTAACTTAGCAATTTTACATCAGATTTAAATTTATAACTAATAAAATATTTATATTAAATGTAACAAAGCAATTTTATATCAGATTTAAATTTATAATTAATAAAATATTTATATTAAATGAAACTGAGCAATTTTACATCAGATTTAAATTCATAACTAATAACATATTTATATTAAATGTAACTGAGAAATTTTACATAATATTTTAATTTATAATTAATAAAATATTTATATTATATTAAACTGAGCAATTTTACATCAGATTTAAATTTATAACTAATAAAATATTTATATTAAATGTAACTGAGCAATTTTACATCAGATTTAAATTTATTACTAAAAAAAATATTTATATTTAATGTAACTGCGCAATTTTACATCTATTTAAAATTTATAACTTAGAAAATATTTATATTTAATAAAACTGAGCAATTTTACATCAGCTTTGAATTTATAACTAATGAAATATTTATATTAAATATAACTGAGCAGTATTACATCAGATTTAAATTTATAACTAATAAAATATTTATATTAAATATAACTGAGCAGTTTTACATCAGATTTAAATTTATCACTAATAAAATATTCATATTTAATATAACTGAGCAATATTACATCAGATTTAATTTTATAACTAATATAATATTTATATTAAATATAACTGAGCAATTTTACATCAGATTAAAATTCATAACTAATAAAATATTCACATTGAATCTTACTGAGCAATGTTACATCAGATTTAAATTCATAACTAATAAAATATTTATATTAAATGTAACTGAGCAAGTTTACATCAGATTTAAATTTATAACTAATAAAATATTTATATTAAATGTAACTGAGCAAGTTTACATCAGATTTAAATTTATAACTAATGAAATATTTATATTAAATGTAACTGAGCAATTTTATATCAGATTATAATTTATAACTAATAAAATATTTATATTAAATATAACTGAGCAATTTTACATCAGATTTAAATTCATAACTAAGAAATATTCATATTAAATCTTACTGAGCAATGTTACATCAGATTTAAATTAATAACTAATAAAATATTTATATTAAATGTAACTGAGCAAGTTTACATCAGATTTAAATTTATAACTAATAAAATATTTATATTAAATATAACTGAGCAAGTTTACATCAGATTTAAATTTATAACTAATAAAATATTTATATTAAATGTAACTGAGCAATTTTATATATGATTTAAAATTATAACTAATAAAATATTTATATTAAATGTAACTGAGAAATTTGTATCAGATTTGAATTCATAACTAATACGATATACATATTAAATCTTACTGAGCAATGTTACATCAGATTTAAATTCATAACTAATAAAACATTTATATTAAATGTAACTGAGAAAGTTTATATCAGATTTAAATTTATAACTAATAAAATATTTATATTAAATATAACTGAGCAAGTTTACATCAGATTTAAATTTATAACTAATAAAATATTTACATGTAATGAAACTGAGCAATTTTACATCAGATTTAAATTTATAACTACTAAAATATTTATATTAAATGTAACTGAGCAATTTTATATCAGATTTAAATTTATAACTAATATAATATTTATATTAAATGTAACTGAGCAATTTTACACAATATTTAAATTTATAACTAATATAATATTTATATTAAATGTAACTGAGCAATTTTACATCAGATTTAAATTTGTAACTAATAGAATATTTATATTAAATGTAACTGAGCAAGTTTACATCAGATTTAAATTTATAACTAATATAATATTTATATTAAATGTAACTGAGCAATTTTACATCAGATTTACATTCATAACTAATAAAATATTTATATTAAATGTAACTGAGCAATTGTATATCAGATTTAAATTTATAACTAATAAAATATTTATATTAAATGTAACTGAGCAATTTTACATCAGATTTAAATTTATAACTAATATAATATTTATATTAAATGTAACTGAGCAATTTTACATCAGATTTAAATTCATAACTAATAAAATGTTTATATTAAATGTAACTGAGCAATTTTATATCAGATGTAAATTTATTACTAATAAAATATTTATATTAAATGTAACTGAGCAATTTTACATCAGATTTAAATTTATAACTAATAGAATATTTATATTAAATGTAACTGAGCAATTTTACATCAGATTTAAATTTATCACTGATAAAATATTTATATTAAATGTAACTGAGCAATTTTACATAATATTTAAATTTATAATTAATAAAATATTTATATTAAATTAAACTGAGCAATTTTACATCAGATTTAAATTTATAACTAATAAAATATTTATATTAAATGTAACTGAGCAATTTTATATCAGATTAAAAGTTATAACTAATAAAATATTTGTATTAAATGTAACTGAGCAATTTTACATCAGATTAAAATTTATAATTACTAGAATATTAATATTAAATGACACTGAGCAATTTTACATCAGATTTAGATTTATAACTAATAAAATATTTATATTAAATGTAACTGAGCAATTTTACATCAGATTTAAATTTATAACTAATAAATTTTTAAATTTAATGTAACTGCGCAATTTTACATCTATTTTAAATTTATAACTAAGAAAATATTTATATTTAATCAAACTGAGCAATTTTACATCAGATTTAAATTTATAACTAATGAAATATTTATATTACATATAACTGAGCAGTATTACATCAGATTTACATTTATAACTAATAAAATATTCATATTAAATATAACTGAGCAATTTTACATCCGATTTAAATTCATTTCTAATAACATATTCATATTAAATCTTACTGAGTAATGTTACATCAGATTTAAATTCATAACTAATAAAATATTTATATTAAATATAACTGAGCAATTTTATATCAGATTTAAATTTATAACTAATAAAATATTTATATTAAATGTAACTGAGCAAGTTTACACCAGATTTACATTTATAACTAATTAAATATTTATATTAAATGTAACTGACCAATTTTATATCAGATTTAAATTTATAACTAATAAAATATTTATATTAAATATAACTGAGCAATTTTACATCAGATTTAAATTCATAACTAATAAAATATTCATATTAAATCTTACTGAGCAATGTTACATCAGATTTAAATTCATAACTAATAAAATATTTATATTAAATGTAACTGAGCGAGTTTACATCAGATTTAAATTTGTAACTAATAAAATATTTATATTAAATGTAACTGGGCAAGTTTACATCATACTTTAAATTTATAACTAATAAAACATTTATATTAAATTTAACTGAGCAATTTTATATCAGATTTAAATTTATAACTAATGTAATATTTATATTAAATGTAACTGAGCTATTTTACATAATATTTAAATTTATAATTAATAAAATATTTATATTAAATAAAACTGAGCAATTTTACATCAGATTTAAATTTATAACTAATAACATATTTATATTAAATGTAACTGAGCAATTTTACATCAGATTTAAATTTATAACTAATAAAATATTTATATTTAATGTAACTGCGCAATTTTACATCTATTTTTAATTTATAACTAAGAAAATATTTATATTTAATCAAACTGAGCAATTTTACATCAGATTTAAATTTATAACTAATGAAATATTTATATTAAATATAACTGAGCAGTATTACATACGATTTTAATTTATAACTAATAAAATATTCATATTAAATATAACTGAGCAATTTTACATCAGATTTAAATTTATCACTAATAAAATATTCATATTTAATGTAACTGAGCAATATTACATCAGATTTAAATTTATAACTAATAAAATATTTCTATTAAATGTAACTGAGCAAGTTTACATCAGATTTAAATGTATAACTAATAAAATATTTATATTAAATATAACTGAGCAGTATTACATCAGATTTAAATTTATAACTCATAAAATATTTATATTTAATATAACTGAGCAATTTTACATCAGATTAAAATTCATAACTAATAAAATATTCATATTAAATCTTACTGAGCAATGTTACATCAGATTTAAATTCATAACTAATAAAATATTTATATTAAATGTAACTGAGCAATTTTACATCAGATTTAAATTTATAACTAATGAAATATTTATATTAAATATAACTGAGCAGTATTAAATCAGATTTAAATTTATTACTAATAAAATATTTATATTAAATATAACTGAGCAATTTTACATCAGATTTAAATTTATCACTAATAAAATATTCATATTTAATGTAACTGAGCAATATTACATCAGATTGGATTTTATAACTAATAAAATATTTATATTAAATGTAACTGAGCAATTTTACATCAGATTTAAATTCATAACCAATAAAATATTTATATTAAATATAACTAAGCAATTTTACATCAGATTTAAATTCATAACTAATAAAATATTCATATTAAATCTTACTGAGCAATGTTACATCAGATTTAAATTCATAATTAATAAAATATTTATATTAAATGTAACTGAGCAAGTTTACATCAGATTTAAATTTATAACTAATAAAATATTTATATTAAATGTAACTGAGCAAGATTACATCAGATTTAAATTTATAACTAATAAAATATTTATATTAAATATAACTGAGCAATTTTACATCAGATTTAAATTCATAACTTATAAAATATTCATATTAAATCTTACTGAGCAATGTTACATCAGATTTAAATTCATAACTAATAAAATATTTATATTAAATGTAACTGAGCAAGTTTACATCAGATTTAAATTTATAACTAATAAAATATTTATATTAAATATAACTGAGCAATTTTATATCAGATTTAAATTTATAACTAATAAAATATTTATATTACATGTAACTGAGCAATTTTACATAATATTTAAATTTATAATTAATACAATATTTATATTAAATAAAACTGAGCAATTTTACATCAGATTTAAATTTATAACTAATAAAATATTTATAATAAATGTAACTGAGCAATTTTACATCAGATTTAAATTTATAACTAATAAAATATTTATATTTAATGTAACTGCGCAATTTTACATCTATTTTAAATTTATAACTAAGAAAATATTTATATTTAATCAAACTGAGCAATTTTACATCAGATTTAAATTTATAACTAATGAAATATTTATATTAAATATAACTGAGCAGTATTACATCAGAGTTAAATTTATAACTAATAAAATATTTATATTAAATGTAACTGAGCAATTTCACATCAGATTTAAATTAATCACTAATAAAATATTCATATTTAATGTAACTGAGCAAGTTTATATCAGATTTAAATTCATAACTAATAAAATATTTATATTAAATATAACTGAGCAATTTTACATCAAATTTAAATTCATAACTAATAAAATATTCATATTAAATCTTACTGAGCCATGTTACATCAGATTTAAATTCATAACTAATAAAATATTTATATTAAATGTAACTGAGCAAGTTTACATCAGATTTAAATTTATAACTAATAAAATATTTATATTAAATGTAACTGAGCAAGTTTACATCAGATTTCAATTTATAATTAAGTAAATATTTATATTAAATGTAACTGAGCAATTTTATATCAGATTTAAATTTATAACTAATAAAATATTTATATTAAATATAACTGAGCAATTTTACATCAGATTTAAATTCATAACTTATAAAATATTCATATTATATCTTACTGAGCAATGTTACATCAGATTTAAATTCATAACTAATAAAAGATTTATATTAAATGTAACTGAGCAAGTTTATATCAGATTTAAATGTATAACTAATAAAATATTTATATTAAATATAACTGAGTAGTATTACATCAGATTTATATTTATAACTAATAAAATATTTATATTAAATATAACTGAGCAATTTTACATCAGATTTAAAATCATAACTAATAAAATATTCATATTAAATCTTACTGAGCAATGTTACATCAGATTTAAATTCATAACTAATAAAATATTTATATTAAATGTAACTGAGCAAGTTTACATCAGATTTAAATTTATAACTAATAAAATATTTTTATTTAATGTAACTGAGCAAGTTTACATCAGATTTAAATTTATAATTAAGTAAATATTTATATTAAATGTAACTGAGCAATTTTATATCAGATTTAAATTTATAACTAATAAAATATTTATATTAAATATAACTGAGCAATGTTACATCAGAGTTAAATTCATAACTAATAAAATCTTCATATTAAATTTTACTGAGCAATGTTACATCAGATTTAAATTCATAACTAATAAAATATTTATATTAAATGTAACTGAGCAAGTTTACATCAGATTTAAATTTATAACTAATAAAATATTTATATTAAATGTAACTGAGCAAGTTTACATCAGATTTAAATTTATAATTAAGTAAATATTTATATTAAGTGTAACTGAGCAATTTTATATCAGATTTAAATTTATAACCAATAAAATATTTATATTAAATATAACTGAGAAATTTTACATCAGATTTAAATTCATAACTGATAAAATATTCATATTAAATCTTACTGAGCAATGTTACATCAGATTTAAATTCATAACTAATAAAATATTTATATTAAATGTAACTGAGCAAGTTTACATCAGATTTAAATTCATAACTAATAAAATATTTATATTAAATATAACTGAGCAGTATTACATCAGATTTAAATTTATAACTAATAAAATATTTATATTAAATATAACTGATCAATTTTACATCAGATTTAAATTTATAACTAATAAAATATTTATATTAAATGTAACTGAGCAATTTCACATCAGATTTAAATTAATCACTAATAAAATATTCATATTTAATGTAACTGAGCAAGTTTATATCAGATTTAAATTCATAACTAATAAAATATTTATATTAAATATAACTGAGCAATTTTACATCAAATTTAAATTCATAACTAATAAAATATTCATATTAAATCTTACTGAGCCATGTTACATCAGATTTAAATTCATAACTAATAAAATATTTATATTAAATGTAACTGAGCAAGTTTACATCAGATTTAAATTTATAACTAATAAAATATTTATATTAAATGTAACTGAGCAAGTTTACATCAGATTTCAATTTATAATTAAGTAAATATTTATATTAAATGTAACTGAGCAATTTTATATCAGATTTAAATTTATAACTAATAAAATATTTATATTAAATATAACTGAGCAATTTTACATCAGATTTAAATTCATAACTTATAAAATATTCATATTATATCTTACTGAGCAATGTTACATCAGATTTAAATTCATAACTAATAAAAGATTTATATTAAATGTAACTGAGCAAGTTTATATCAGATTTAAATGTATAACTAATAAAATATTTATATTAAATATAACTGAGTAGTATTACATCAGATTTATATTTATAACTAATAAAATATTTATATTAAATATAACTGAGCAATTTTACATCAGATTTAAAATCATAACTAATAAAATATTCATATTAAATCTTACTGAGCAATGTTACATCAGATTTAAATTCATAACTAATAAAATATTTATATTAAATGTAACTGAGCAAGTTTACATCAGATTTAAATTTATAACTAATAAAATATTTTTATTTAATGTAACTGAGCAAGTTTACATCAGATTTAAATTTATAATTAAGTAAATATTTATATTAAATGTAACTGAGCAATTTTATATCAGATTTAAATTTATAACTAATAAAATATTTATATTAAATATAACTGAGCAATGTTACATCAGAGTTAAATTCATAACTAATAAAATCTTCATATTAAATTTTACTGAGCAATGTTACATCAGATTTAAATTCATAACTAATAAAATATTTATATTAAATGTAACTGAGCAAGTTTACATCAGATTTAAATTTATAACTAATAAAATATTTATATTAAATGTAACTGAGCAAGTTTACATCAGATTTAAATTTATAATTAAGTAAATATTTATATTAAGTGTAACTGAGCAATTTTATATCAGATTTAAATTTATAACCAATAAAATATTTATATTAAATATAACTGAGAAATTTTACATCAGATTTAAATTCATAACTGATAAAATATTCATATTAAATCTTACTGAGCAATGTTACATCAGATTTAAATTCATAACTAATAAAATATTTATATTAAATGTAACTGAGCAAGTTTACATCAGATTTAAATTCATAACTAATAAAATATTTATATTAAATTTAACTGAGCAGTATTACATCAGATTTAAATTTATAACTAATAAAATATTTATATTAAATATAACTGATCAATTTTACATCAGATTTAAATTCATAACTAATAAAATATTCATATTAAATCTTACTGAGCAATGTTACATCAGATTTAAATTCATAACTAATAAAATATTTATATTAAATGTAACTAAGCAATTTTACATCAGATTTAAATTTATAACTAATGAAATATTTATATTAAATATAACTGAGCAGTATTACATCAGATTTAAATTTATAACTAATAAAATATTTATATTAAATATAACTGAGCAATTTTACATCAGATTTAAATTTATCACTAATAAAATATTCATATTAAATGTAACTGAGCAATATTACATCAGATTTAATTTTTTGACTAATAAAATATTTATATTAAATGTAACTGAGCAATTTTACATCAGATTTAAATTCATAACTAATAAATTATTTATATTAAATATAACTGAGCAATTTTACATCAGATTTAAATTCATAACTAATAAAATATTCATATTAAATCTTACTGAGCAATGTTACATCAGTTTTAAATTCATAACTAATAAAATATTTATATTAAATGTAACTGAGCAAGTTTACATCAGATTTAAATTTATAACTAATAAAATATTTATATTAAATGTAACTGAGCAAGTTTACATCAGATTTAAATTTATAACTAATGAAATATTTATATTAAATGTAACTGAGTTATTTTATATCAGATTTAAATTTATAACTAATAAAATATTTATATTAAATATAACTGAGCAATTTTATATCAGATTTGAATTTATAACTAATAAAATATTTATATTAAATATAACTGAGCAATTTTACATCAGATTTAAATTTATCACTAATAAAATATTCATATTTAATGTAACTGAGCAAGTTTATATCAGATTTAATTTAATAACTAATAAAATATTTATATTAAATGTAACTGAGCAATTTTACATCAGATTTAAATTCATAACTAATAAAATATTCATATTAAATATAACTTAACAATTTTACATCAGATTTAAATTCATAACTAATAAAATATTCATATTAAATCTTACTGAGCAATGTTACATCAGATTTAAATTCATAACTAATAAAATATTTATATTAAATGTAACTGAGCAAGTTTACATCAGATTTAAATTTATAACTAATAAAATATTTATATAAAATGTAACTGAGCAATTTTATATCAGATCTAAATTTATAACTAATAAAATATTTATATTAAATGTAACTGAGCAATTTTACATAATATTTAAAGTTATAACTAATAAAATATTTATATTAAATTAAACTGAGCAATTTTACATCAGATTTAAATGTATAACAAATAAAATATTTATATTAAATGTATCTGAGCGATTTTACATCAGATTTAAATTTATAACTAATAAAATATTTATATTTGATGTAACTGCGCAATTTTACATCTATATTAAATTTATAACTAAGAAAATATTTATATTTAATCAAACTGAGCATTTTTACATCAGATTTAAATTTATAACTAATGAAATATTTATATTAAATATAACTGAGCAGTATTACATCAGATTTAAATTTATAACTAATAAAATATTTATATTAAATATAACTGAGCAATTTCACATCAGATTTTAATTTATCACTAATAAAATATTCATATTTAATGTAACTGAGCAATTTTACATCAGATTTAATTTTATAACTAATTAAATATTTATATTAAATGTAACTGAGCAATTTTACATCAGATTTAAATTCATAACTAATAAAATATTTATATTAAATATAACTGAGCAATTTTACATCAGATTTAAATTCATAACTAATAAAATATTCATATTAAATCTTACTGAGCAATGTTACATCAGATTTAAATTCATAACTACTAAAATATTTATATTAAATGTAACTGAGCAAGTTTACATCAGATTTAAATTTATAACTAATAAAATATTTATATTAAATGTAACTGAGCAAGTTTACATCAGATTTAAATTCATAACTAATAAAATATTTATATTAAATGTAACTGAGCAATTTTACATCAGATTTAAATTTATAACTAATAAAATATTTATATTAATATAACTGAGCAATTTTACATCAGATTTAAATTCATAACTAATAAAATATTCATATTAAATCTTACTGAGCAATGTTACATCAGATTTAAATTCATAACTAATAAAATATTTATATTAAATGTAACTGAGCAAGTTTACATCAGATTTAAATTTATAACTAATAAAATATTTATATTAAATGTAACTGAGCAAGTTTACATCAGATGGAAATTTATAACTAATAAAATATTTATATTAAATGTAACTGAGCAATTTTATATCAGATTTAAATTTATAACTAATAAAATATTTATATTAAATGTAACTGAGCAATTTTATATCAGATTAAAATTTATAATAAATAAAATATTTATATTAAATGTAACTGAGCAATTTTACATCAGATTTAAATTTATAACTAATAAAATATATATATTAAATGTAACTGAGCAATTTTACATCAGATTTTAATTTATAACTAATAAAATATTTATATTAAATGTTACTGAGCAATTTTACATCAGATTTAAATTTATAACTAATAAAATATTTATATTAAATATAACTGAGCAATTTTACATCAGATTTAAATTCATAACTAATAAAATATTCATATTAAATCTTACTGAGCAATGTTACATCATATTTAAATTCATAACTAATGAAATATTTATATTAAATGTAACTGAGCAATTTTACATCAGATTTAAATTTATAACTAATAAAATATTTATAATAAATGTAACTGAGCAAGTTTACATCAGATTTAAATTTATAACTAATGAAATATTTATATTAAATGTAACTGAGCAATTTTATATCAGATTTAAATTTATAACTAATAAAATATAACAGAGATAAATAATAAAATAGGCATAAGTGTCCAATACATTTTTAAACAATAAACAACGGAAACCAAAACCAAAATTTTATATAAAGAGTACAATAAAGTACGAGTGTAAGAGAACAAGTGAGTTTGCCAGTCGTTGACGTTGTTTTGGAATGGGTTAACTACGATGTAAAAAATAAAGCGAGAAAGCATTGTAAATCTCCAAAGGAAACATCTGTGCTTATGTGTAATATTTGTTGAACTCGTCGAGAATTGATGACTGTTACTTTGTTCATGTTACGAGAACATTCCTGTTTGAATATGTGTAAACACGCGCGTACACACACAGCAAATATTTATAACCACTAGACTATACGACATTAGTTTTATACACACGTATATTTATATACACTAGAATGTATACACTAGTTATAAACAATCACCGTTGATCTAACATTTTCTATAGAGCAAAAGTAAACTCGCAAAAGTTCTCTGACTAAAAACTAGTGGGAAAGAGAATTGCGCCTCGCCTACTTGATTTTGAAACCTGTGACAGGTGGCATCATTAGCTTATGCTAGGACATTAAGTGAACTATATTTTAAAATATAAAGCATAGCAATATAAGTAACATCTTTTATTTTACATGGTAGTCACCATTTGTACACTAATTAATGGGATGATATCGTAGTAATCGTTAGTAATAGAAGTGTACACAGACACACACATACACACAGACAGAGATACATTTTCACTTTTATAGATATATAGATGATGTACCATGTTTAAATATAGTGTATAACATAAGATTAATCCTTTAGTGTATAATGTTTATATATATATATATATATATATATATATATATATATATATATATATATATATATATATGCATGGAAGTCACCACTCATCATGGCCCGGCGGCCACTCGGGGATACGTATTATTCCGTGTACTGTAATCAATGGAACAATATTGTAGTATTCGTTAGTAATAGAAATTTGGTAAAGTGTCTTACTTAAGGGGGCGGTTTATCAGGAATTTGTTTATGTTGGACTTGAAGACATTTAAGTTGTAGTCAGGTGGAACACGGCTAAAAGGAACAGAGTTCCACAGGCGTGCAGTTCTAAGAAAGTATCTTTGTTCATGGAATCTCCGTTTTGATTTAGGCACAGATAACGAGTGGGGAAAATTATTGACAGTTATTTCAGCTAGACGGGTGTTTATCTTGAAATATTGGCAATGAGGGAAGAGATTTGAGCTCAGACGAGCACTTGCCATGGAAAAAGAACAAAGACAGGCTCGCAATGTCTCGTCTGTTGGAGAGATGTTTTAGGGAAGCGAAAAGGACATTCCCAACTAAGCCACGGAGTTTATTTTTTACTATCTCAAGGCAGGATAGGCTGTTTTTAGCAGCTCCTGCTCAGATGTGGCAGCAGTACTCCATCCTTGGACGTAATTAAATTTTATATAGATAGAGAATTGCATCAGCAGTGAGATATCGTCTAAAGCTATGTTGAACTTAAGTGATACATAAACTGAAATAATATCTGGAAGATTTATAAGAAAATTAAATAATTGAGTTGGACCAAATATACGGCATAGTGGCAGGCCGCCCAGCGTTTAACGGTGGTAAAATACGCATAAATATTATATATAAAATAATACAGAAATAGAGGCATGTGCATGCGAGCATCATTTTTTATATGCTAAACTTGTGGTAAGTAAAAAAAAAAATACTCGCGTTGAGTTCATAACCGAAACCTAACGCAATGAGTCAAGAATGCTAATCATTACAATAGCGTGACGCGATCTGTAATAGTTTTTTTTTTCAAACTAATTACTTATAACATAAGTAATCAGTAATGTAAACTATTCACGCATGCGCATTCGTAGAACAGTTAGCAAACAACATAAAGGCTTATGACATTCACACACCAACTTCTCAATTTTGGTCGGTTATCAGCCTTTTTCCCAGATCAAATGTTTTCCATATGTCTGATTATACTATATACCAAGTATCATGTCTGTAGATAAAAATCCGTTGAGTATATAGGTTGAGAAGGGACCTTACACACATTCTCACTTTTATAGATGTATGAATATATCTTCATATATATATATATATATATATATATATATATATATATATGCATATATCTATAAAGGTGAGAATGTGTGTAAGGTCTCTTCTCAACCTATATACTCAACGGATTTTTCTACAGACATGATATATATATATATATACATATATATATATATATATATATATATATATATATATATATATATATATAGGTGTTATTCACAGTCTCTTACACCACGCTAGACTCGTGAGCATCCATACATACTCGTTAAATGCATATATACTCGAATTAAACTATATATAACGCCATTCAACAAATCGTTTAAAAAATGAAAACAACATTAAAATCTGCGCGTGATTCAGTGTTTATTTCATTAGATTCACTTGTTTTAGGATGACTACAGCAGAGCAGGTCTTAGCCTTCAAAAGACTCAACCTCTTGTTTCTCTATATCAAACAGGATCTGAAACGAGTCTCCATCCCTTGAGCTGGTGTTCCTTAGTGGTAATTGATCCGCTTTACTTGAGAAGTAGCAAAATTCAACCTCTACACTGCAAACAGATGAATGTCGCCGAACCTTTCAATCTGAAAGTTGCTTCTTTCGAACTGCTTGAATTTGTAGTTATCTCCATTTTTCCTGCTTCTCTGACTATACTAACATGCAGAAATTCACGTATAATACGAGGAGGCACCTCGCCATTAAACTCGCTACTTAGAATGTTCCTAGATGCATGGTGCTAAATTTAGAGTAGCCATTTACATGTCCGTAGCAATTTATCATGTTTGAGCGTGTTAAAGGTTACAGAACATGAAATACAGATACTATATTAATGAATAATACTATTTTACTATAACGGCCATTAAAAATTGTAGGTCGGAAGTAAATGCATTAATCCAGAAAAAATACGCGCCAGTCTTGCCTACATCTCGCTCTTATAGCTAATTCAATAACAGTTTTCCGGCTTACATAGACAATGAATGAAGGTTGCTAAATTTAGTTTTAATTTATTTACCGCTAAAACCACAGTGATGTAGTCCAGAATGAATCAGAAGAAGCCCATTAATCCATAAGATTTATTTATTTTACGACATAATAATTATGTTAATAGATGTGAAATAATTGTATCTGTGTAAGCGATGCATTGTAGACGAATAATAAAACCCAACATTTGAAACAATAGTAGTTCAAAAATGATCACATAAATTATCTCTGTTTTTAAACGTTTCGTTAGATGTTAACATGCAAACAAAACACTGAAGATATCTCAGTTGGTCTCAGCGATGGATATTGATTATAAAACTTAGCCTTCTTTTATATGAATACTAGCGTGGGTGACCGGCGTTGCCCGGGAGTTTCGAGGTATATGTTGAGCAAAAAAAAATGTGGTAGTAAGCAGGCAGGCTTGACCCTGTACCGCGAACGTGAATGAAAAACGTGACGTCTTGTTGTTGCGTCCTTCGCCAAACATACATTTAAACAGGTAAGACTTATATTATAGATGTACATAAAAATGCGTGTTAATGTATAAAGTTATTACATTTCAGCATTCGTAATCTTCGCATGGATAATTTGTAAAAATAGTGTCCAACTCAGAAACTATCAGCTAATCTCAAACGTCGCAATGTTGTATCCCTTTTTCTGTTTTACAACTATTTTAATGACTTTCTGGGACTAACTCGTTGCACACGTGCCACCTCGACATATTTACATCCGACATACTCAACCAGATTCAAAATTCACCTCTTTACTAAATGCTGAACAGTCTTTTACTCTAATAATTTCTTCTCTTTAACTGCTAGACTTTGGAATTTCTTCACGCGCTTCAGGTTCTCCTACAGTAATTATATGCATAAATCCAAAGGTGTCCCGGTATATACGGTTTCAAATAGTCAGGTCACTTAAGTCGAAGTTCTTATATGCCTTATTCGTGAAAAACAAGCGTGAAAAGCGCAAAATAAGATTTTTAAATTGTAAAACCGATTTAATTTTTAACATTAAGAATTATTTACTATATATATATATAATACATATATATATATTATATATATTTATATATATATATATATTTATAAAGGAAGGAAAACGTCTACCTTAAACCACTAACCTAGATCTAAAACATATCCTTTGTTCGATAAAATGCATGCCCATTGGCTGATAGGAAGGGACGCGGTGGATACTAGAAAACTGATTGGCTAACTAGAAATCCTCAACATATATAAAAACAAGAAGCAACCACAGAATTCGCGCATAAGCCTGACGAATCCTATAGTGGATGAAACGCAGAATATTCAGTGTAGCTTAATCGCCATATATATTTTATAAATTACTATATATATATATATATATATATATATATATATATATATATATTATATATATATATTTAGTGGAAATGGTAATTAATAAAAAACTGAAGAAAGTGCTCAATACTGTTGTAGAGCAAATGTGCGTTTTATTTTTTTATTTTTTATAACCGTATCTTTCTGTTAAGTTACATTATTGTTTCAGCTATATATATATATTTGATAAAACTGGTAATTAGTAAAAGCCAGAAGAGAGTGCTCAATACTATTGATGAGCAAATATGTGTATTATTTTTTTATTACCGTTTTATCTGTTTGGTTACATTTGGTTTGGATGTTGGTCCATGTTTACGATCCAACAGCCTCGTCAGACCTTACAGAAATGATTGTTAGTATAAGGAAGAAGTGTTTTAGAAGACATACGAAAAAATGGAGGTGGTTGGGGTAGGAAATAATAAGTGGAAGGGAGACGGGTATTAGCAATATTTGTGTTTTGAAGGTTAACATACATTAGATTGTACTGTGTGTGAGGGAGTAGTAGATTCAGGTAGGCGTGGGTGGAGATATATGGATATAGGGAGAGGAGGGGGAGAGAGGACGGTAAAGAAGAAGGAGAGAGGTAAGGAGAGGAGAGGGGAGGAGTTCCCATTTTTAGGTATCAAATTTTGACTGCTTTTTGCTTGTTCAGCAAGGTATATTATGTAGATGAGAGTAAGAGAGGGAAAGATAGGGAGCGAGAGGGAAAGGGTTAGTGTAGATGTCATGTTTTTGACAAGTGCAGGGTTCCATTTAAAATTTTCGTAGTCGCTGTAGGTCGAATTCTTCATTTCATTTTACAATGGGTTGTTTTTTTAAAGAATTAATACATACACCAACGCACACGCTAATACGCATACACACATATACATACATATGTACATTTCTACACATCCATATACAGACACATACGCACACACACCTATATATAAACAATGCATATGCAGAAATATATGGATCTATATGCAGACATACACACACACAACTCTTATAGACATACTCACATATATATATACACCCCCGCCTATATACATATACGTGGAGATATAGATCTCCAGTAAGAAGTAGGTGTACATATACATACATACATATACATACACACGCATGTACCCATATACACGCATATACATTTACGTAAATATGCATATTTATAAAATATAAATATACAGGCATACATACACACATATATATATACACATATATATATATATATATAACAGAAATGTATATATTTTATATAAGTTTTAGATATACATGCAAATATACATACATAGATTTATATATTTGTAGCTCAAATTTTCGACCCAAACCGATTAAAAAGCTGGCCCTATCTCTGAATACCCTTTATGTCAAATTTGAAATGTTTAGACCAGAAATTGCCTGAGTAATTTGGTAGAGACCGCAGAGGTCAATCTTTTTTTTAATTGACCCCTATTAGTATCCCTTAATATTTATTGTTTTGTGGTCAAATGAAGTTATTAAGTTAGATCCATGCCCAAATAACTATATCTAAAATGTCAAGTGTATATACCCAAAATTGTTGGAGGAGTTTGGTAGAGTTCTCAAAAGTCAAATCGTTGAACTTTGACCCCATCAGAGCCAAATTTCTGGCCGTAAAACTGATTATAAAGATTTTCCCAAATTTCACTACTCTGTATATCAAATTTCGAGTCTGTAGATTGAAGGTTGACGGAGTTATTATGCACACAGACAGACAGACAGACAGACATACACTTTCACTTCTATTGATAAATAGATACATGTAAATAAGTTTATATATGTGGGGGTACAGAATGAGCTCAAAGTTAATAAACTAATTATTATCTATCAGTATATAAAAAGAATTTTGTGTGGGTAAGTTCCTTCCCTATAGACGCTAAAACAGCTTGGCAGATTTTTTGGAAAATTCACAGGTACGTATATTTCATGCCGACAGTGTTCTTAGATTGGTTTTATATCCAATGCTTTAAGTAAGTATCGATAATTAACGATGGAAATAATCGGATAATAGAAGGAATCGGCGATTTTGACCACAGCCTAAGATCACAAGTGCATGTGTGAAATTTTATTACAATACAAAGCGAAAAGTCCAACACATAAAATAAACAGTAGGTTTATTGATATAGCATTGGTGCGTCTGTAAGGAATGTTTCTGTTTAAAGCGCAATTTCACCATGATATTGATATTTTAATTTTAAACATTACTTATATTTTCTTTACCGCTCTCCCTCAAACCAAGACTGTACCCTAATAAACAAAGTCTCAGACAGCATAGATATAGCACTCTCCCTCGATACTAGCGCACAAATACATGTATTTGGTGACTTCAATGTCCACCATAGTAACTGGCTAGGATTCTCAAATCACACAGACGTAGCTGGTAGCGCCACATATAGCTTCTCTATATCTCATTCCCTATCTCAGATGGTTACATTTCCGACACGTTTCCCAGACCAGCACGATCAACATGCCTCACTTCTAGATCTCTTTCTGACAACGGTTCCCAATGACTGTACAACAAATGCCCATAGCCCACTCGGGAATGCTGATCACGCTGTGATAATGGTAGAAATCAGCCTAAATTCTCGCCCTAAAACTGAAGACCCACTACTCAAAACAACGAGGTATTACAAAAAGGCTGATTGGGAAGCCATCAGGGAGCTCATCAGAGATGCCCCATGGCAAAATATCTTTACTCTTCCAGCGGAACAGTGTGCAAATGAGACAACTGAATGGTTCAAAACTGCTATTGAAGCACATGTTCCCGCACGGAAATACTATAGCAAGCCTCACTCCCCCCAATGGTTTACTTCTGCTTGTGCAGCTGCCATTTGTCAAAGGCAGCATGCGTTCCGCAGATTCAACCGACATAAGTCCAGCTCAAATAAACAGAAGTTTATAGAAGCTAGAAATAATTGTAAGAAAGTGATAGACACAGCTAAGTCAGATTACTCTGAAACCACCAGAAAGCGCATCGAAGCACAGAAATTAGGAACCCGGGATTTTTGGAAAATCTACAACAGCGTAGTTAATAATGGACAGCCAATTATTCCCCCACTAACAAACAATCATGAGGTTGCTTGCACGGCAACTGACAAGGCTAATCTGCTTGCCAGTCGGTTTGCCTCAAACTCCACACTGAACTCGGTACACCACTCACTCCCTGATTTTCCTCTGCGAACAGACGCCACACTTGACGATTTGAAAATCACCCCTTCTCAGGTACATGCTATTATAAAAAACCTAGACACCTTTTTTTTTTTTTTTTTTTTTTTACATAGGCATCACACTTATCAAGGCCAAGAGGCCACTCGAGGATAAGGGTTAAAGAGTGTACAGTAGAAATTGGACAATATAGTAATCGTTAGTAATGGAAATTCGGTAAATTTGTTAACTTATATGGAATGGCCCATTAAAAACTTGTTTACGTTAGACTTGAAAACAACCATATTGTAGTCAGCTGGAAAGCAGGAAAACGGAAGACAATTCCATAGGTGTGCAGTTGCAGTTCTAAGAAAGAAGCTTTGGTCATGGGGGTCTACGTTTAGATTTAGGCACAGATAAAGAGTGGGGGAAATTATTTTTAGTGTTTTCTGCTAGACGGGTGTTTCTTGTGAAAGTTTGGCGAAGGGGGACAATAGATTGGAGCTCAGCCGAGCACTTGCCATGAAAATAACGATAAAGCAGAGACAAACTCGCAACATCTCTTCTGTGAGAAAGAGGTTGCAGGGAAGAGAAAAGGACATCTCCTATGAGGCTACAAAGTCTATTTTGAACACTATCAAGGCAGAATTAGTCCTTTCTAGCAGCCTCTGCCCAAATGTGGCAACAGTACTTCATCCTTGGACGTACCTAGCTCTTATATAGATAGAGCAGTGAGATATCTACTGGATCGATAGAAGGATCCCACCATTTTCCCAGCGGCCTAGCAATATTAATTCTAAATAAAAAAATACGGTACTTGCACATTTTTTAATGTCTTGATGAAACATCGAGACATTAAAAAAATGAAAATATCGAAAAAAGGTTACACTGCACGTATCCGCCCTGAACTGAAAATCTCCGGAAAAAAAAAAAAAAAAAAAAAATTCACTTAATTTGATCGAGTAGTTTTTTTTTTTTTTTTTTTTTTTTTTTTTTTTTACAGCGGAAAAACATTTTTATAACAGCACGTTCAAGGCAGATATCTTGGATTTTTTCTTAATTTTAGCTTGGCGTTTAGAAACGCTACGGGGAGATAACTCAATTTAAAGCGCCGACACTCCCTCCCATCTTTAATACTAGCTTTTCTTCCTAAAAATCGAACCTTTTGCTCGGTATTATAACAAATTGTTTTTTCGCTGTAAAACAAAAACTACTTTATGAAATTAGGTGAAATTTGTTTTCGGAGATCAGATCTTCATTCCACAGCGGATACGTACAATTCACCCCCCCCCGATATTCTCACTTTTCTAATGTCTTGATTAAACTGTACAAGTGCCAAAAATACTGTCAATTGAATTAAAAATCAAATCTGGTGACAATTTAGGAAATTTTATTGTAATAAAGTCTCATAAGTTTAGTGACTTCCTAAAAGTGTAAAACATTTATAAGAATTTGACATTTTAAAAGTAGGGAATAGACAGGGAGGAGTATTGGCCCCAATGAATGCAATCAAACGAGTTCATTAAATTTGAAGTTATTATTCTGTTTACTTGAAGAAAAAAGAAACGCATCGAAAATAGCAAAAACACTGAAAAAGCGAAATTTAATTTTTACGGCTTCTAATAAGAATTGATGATACCGTGGGCATTTTTTGCAATGTAGACGAGACAAAGTAAGTGAAAATACAGATGTACGTAGACTTAACATTTCGGATTATTATTTGAAATAAAAAAAAAAAAACAATGTAAATGCGAGACAAATGTTCCACTGATAAATGTTTTTTTTTTTTTTTTTTTTTTTTACAAAGGCATCACCACATTATCAAGGCCCAGAGGCCACTCAAGGATAAGGGTTAAAGAGTGTACAGTAGAAGTTGGTCAATATAGTAATCATTAGTAATGAACATTTGGTAAATTTGATAACTTATATGGAACGGCTCATCAAGAACTTATTTACTTTAGACTTGAACAAAACCATATTGTAGTCAGCCGGAAAGCAGGAAAACGGAAGACAATTCCACAGGCGTGCAGTTCTAAGAAAGAAGCTTTGTTCATGGAATCTACGTTTAGGTTTAGGGACAGATAAAGAGTGGGGGAAATTATTGATAGTGTTTACAGCTAGACGAGTGTTTCTTGTGAAAGTTTGGCGAGGGGGGACCATAGATTGAAGCTCAGTTGAACACTTTCCATGAAAATAACGATACATCAGAGACAAACTCGCAACATCTCTTCTGTGAGATAGAGGTTGCAAGGAGGAGAAAAGGACATCTCCTACGAGGCTACGAAGTCTATTTTGAACTCTATCAAGGCAGGACAAGTCCTTTCTAGCAGCTCCTGCCCAGATGTGGCAACAGTATTCCATCCTTGGACGTACCTGGCTCTTATATAGATAGAGAATAGCATCAGCAGTGAGATATCTACTGGATCGATAGAAAGATCCCACCATTTTTCCAGCGGCCTTGGCAACAGATTTGATATACGTGTTCCATTTAAGATCAGGAGTAATGGTCAAGCCCAGAAGCTTGTCAAAACTTGAGGCCTTCTGAAGACGAGAGCCATTCATTTCAATTGATGACAAATGTTGATTAGAATGTTGATGATGTAAAGAGAGAAGCTTGGTTTTAGATGCATTAAAAGTAACCAGCCACTCCTTTCCCCATTGTACTACGTGCTCAAGATCAGAGGAGAGAGAATTGGAGAGAACTTGCTCGTTTACTGTCTTAGATGTGGTACCATAAATGGTAGTGTCGTCAGCATAAATGTCTACAAATGATGTAAGGATATGATTTGGAAGATCATTAATGTAGATCAGGAAAAGAGTTGGGCCCAGGATGGATCCCTGAGGGACACCGGCATTAATACTGTGAGCTTCTGATTTTTGCCCCTCAACTACTACTCTTATGAACCTATCGGAAAGAAATGATTTAATAATTGAGAAGACTTTTCCAGCTATACCATAGCTAGCGATCTTATGAAGTAAACCTTTATGCCATACCCTATAAAAGGCTTTAGATATGTCAAGAGCAATTGCCCTAGAAAGATTGCCACCGTCGAGAGATTTGCTAATCCTATGCGATATAACTGTAAGGACATCTGCTGTAGATCTAGCAGAACGGAAACCATATTGAGTGTCACTAAGAAGGTTATTTTTGTTGAGATGTTTGATTACTTCTGTATTTAATACAGATTCTAGCAACTTACTCATGACGCACAGGAGACTTATTGGCCTATACTGAGAGGGGGATGAGCGATCACTTGAATTCTTAAATACAGGGCATACTGATGAGATTTTCAGGGAGATGGGAAACTATTCTCCTTAAGACAACGTTTAAACAGTTTTGTAAGTATGGGCGCTAGTTCAGGTTGAAGTTTTTTGAGTACTATAATTGGAATACCATCAGGGCCAGTTGCTTTACTCGAATCAAGGTTTTTGATTAGCTTGGCAACATCACGTACAGATATACGTATATCACGTAGCGTGTTTTCTGATACAAGAGGAAATATTGGGGGTTGGCGGTCTTGGTCGCAAAGGGTAGAATTAGCTGCAAAGTTCTTGACAAAGAGTTTGGCTTTGTCTGATGCTGACGAGATTACCTCAGGTCCATTGATAATAGTTGGGATGGAGCACACGCTTCTGTTCAGGATTCTGTTTGCTATTTGCCAAAACTGGTGGGAACCAAGCCGCTGCTCAGCTACTTTGGACTTAACAGATTGAGCATATAACTCTCTTGCGTTCCTTATTACTTTCTTACAATGGTTGCTGGCAGTCCTGAAAACGGCTTTAGTTTCCATACATCTATTACGTTTGAAGCAGTGGAAAAAGTGATTTCTGTGCGCAATGGCAGCAGCACATTCTGGAGAGAACCATGGCTGGCTGTTAGGTTTTTGCTGAAACTTTTTAGAGGGTATGAAATGGTCAATACCTACAATTAACCATTCAGTTAGGTCTAATACTATAGAGGACACATCCTTTTTAAACATGGAATGCAGAGGTAGATCAGGTATAAATGTACGGAAGCTATCCCAGTCAGCCTTAGTGTATCGATATACTGTACGATGAAGAGGTACGTCTGAGGACTTATTACATTTCATTTTTATCTTAATTGATACAACAGAGTGGTCGGAAGATCCAAGAGGCGACAGAACAGAAACTGAACATAGTTCAGGGCAAGTTGTGAGAAAAAGATCTAGTAGGCTCGCATACTGGCCGTCATTATCGGGCACACGGGTAGGTTCCTGAACAATCTGAGTGAGGTCATAGGCAATGGAGAAATCATGACAGAACCTCCCCTCATCATCGGTCTTGTTTGAGTGGGTCAACCATTCGACGTTGTGAACATTGAAGTCTCCACATACGTGAATGTTAGCTGAAGGATAAGTAGAAAGGACTTGGTCAATTTTCTCAGATATGCTTTGAAAGATAGTAACTCCGCTGTTGTGGGGGCGATAGGGAGTAAATATAAATGCAGTAGTGTGAGCTAAAGCAACCCGGAAGCACATATAGGGTAAGTTAGGATCTTCCCTGGAGATGTCCCTCCCACATGGAAAGCTATCTTTTATATAGGCACATATTCCATGCCCATGGCGATCTTGGGGGTCAGATTTAGAAGTTAAGTTAGAGTATCCTGTAATTGCAAACTCATCAAGGGAAATAGCCTGTCCAATGCCAGTTTCACTTAAAAATAAACGGTCTGGTTTAGTCTCCTGTAATTGGGTTTCAACCTCTGGAAGGTTAGAACGTAGACCCCTGATGTTGGAGAAGGAGACATGGTAGTAGGGGTCTACGTTGGAAGTTGGAGAACCGGGTTTAATCGTGTATTTTTTCTTGAAACTTGTCATGATGAAATTTTGGAATTTGTGGACTAGGTCGACAGATTTACTTAGAGCAGGACAGAGAGGGGAAACTAAGAGAGAAAAAGAAACGAAGAATTTTTTTTTTGTACCACATGATAAGGTAAAGCCGTAACAATTACCCACTAGTATGGCATCGAGAGGCCCCACCAGAAGCTACTGCATGGTCCAGATTCCATTCACCAAATGGCAATACAGCAGCCCCAGTACTTTGCACCTGCTGATAGGACAGCCTCCTTAGTGGTTAATCCAAGGTTCGGGTCCCTGACTATCAGGCGGATAACGTCAGCCCAGACAAAACGTTTACCTCCAGCACCCTTACTAGTGACATGGCTACAAGGATAGACATAGAAACAGAAAATTTCCACCAACTCTGCCAACTGTTCGCGCAAAAATACTGCCAACCTCTAAAGAATGTGGACCAGATCTTATCCCGGCTGTGCTATTAAAAAAATGCTCTGCCGAGGTTGCTCCAGTTCTGTCCAAACTTTACAATAAATGCCTTAACGAATCCTGTTTTCCCGACTGCTGGAAAACCGCCTCTGTGGTACCAGTCTTCAAGAATTCTGGTGAAAGAACTGACCCACTAAATTATCGCCCCATTAGCCTCCTCCCGCTTTTCGCCAAAATATTTGAGTCCTTAGTTAATCAAGTCCTAGTCCAGCACCTAACAACTGCTAAACTCCTGACTGACAAACAATATGGATTCAGGCAAGCCCGTTCAACAGCAGATATCTTAACTGTAGTTTCTGAACGTATATACCGTTCATTGGATAAAACAGGGGAGGGTAGAGCGGTGGCCCTTGATATATCTATGGCTTTTGACAGGGTATGGCACGATGGTCTTCTAAGGAAAATTAGATCATATGGAATCACTGGAAGAATTCATAACGTAATTAAATCCTTCTTAAGTAATAGAAAAATCAAAGTTGTCCTCGACGGACGTACATCCAAACAATATGACATAAATGCGGGAGTGCCTCAGGGGTCTATCCTTGGACCTCTATTGTTCCTGATATTCATAAACGACCTCCTTGATAATATTGTTTCGGAGATGGGTATATTTGCCAATGACACCACTCTCTATAACAGATATGAGGGGAAAACAAATGAACACATATCCAAGAAAATGGCAGAAACACTAGAGGATGACCTCCAATCCGTAGTGGAATGGGGACAAAAATGGTTGGTCTCATTCAATGCTGCTAAGACTAAGCTTGTTTCCTTCAATAACTACAAGAAACCTTCTCTACCACCAATAGCAATGGCCAAGAACACATTGCCTGAGAGTACTTCTTTTAAACTCCTCGGCCTAACGTTTACAGGGAATATGAACTGGAATAGATACATTGAGAGCTTTGCCAAGGCTGCTGCAAGGAAGGTTGGCTCCCTCTACCGTGCTAGAAAACTACTTACGCCTGCCAGTATCCTATACCTCTATAAGGCAACCATTCGCCCATGTATGGAGTACTGTTGTCACATCTGGGCTGGTGCATCTGCTGCTTGTCTCTCGCTCCTGGACAGGGTTCAAAAAAGAGTCGCCAACCTGATAGGTCCTGAACTGTCATCTAGGCTTCAACCTCTGTCCCATCGACGAGATGTTGCATCCCTCTGCCTGTTCTACAAATACTTTAATGGTGAATGCTCTGACGAACTGCAAACACTTGTACCTCCCCGACGTAACTACCCCCGACAAACCCGACAAGCTACTAAGTCTCATCCCTTTACAGTGGAGATCCCTAGGTGCAAGAAAGTCTTTTACTCCAATAGTTTCTTCCCCAGAACTGCGGGTCTTTGGAACTCCCTTCCGGGATTCTGCTTTCCCAACTGCAATGATATGCAGAAGTTCAAGTGTAATGTTAACACACAGCTTTCTACTCTTCTCACTTCATAATGACCCCGCTAATTAATTCCCTAATAGTATCCCCCTGCTTCAAAGTGGCACTGTGCCTTGTTTGGGGTGAAAATTGAATTAAAAAAAAAAAAAAATTCAATACATTTTTATCGGTCAAGCAGTAATGGTAGGTATATAACATTAACAATAGGTCCTTGGTATGACAAATATGCGTCGGAATTGAAAATTTATTTTAGAACAGATTGAAGCATGCTACTTGACTTTTAAATTTTATATTTTTTCTATATAAAATATAATTTTGTAAATTCAACAGTTGGTTCTCTACTGGGCAATGTAGAATATTGTGGACTACACCAACGCGGGGGGCATGTAACGCATTCTTCCGGTGCACCCCCTCTAGAGCAGGAGTTGAATCGATTGTATTGAGAAATGTGCGATTTCACCGACTCCAATAACAAAAAAAAGAGAGTGCGAAACATTCGTTGCTCATCATTAAATCTTCGGCAACGTCGAACCTGTTATTTGTAGAAAATCATATTTGTAAAGTGTTTAACAGTAAGTGTATATTTAGTTGATTTTTATACGTTTAAAAAGAGGGTAAAATCGCTTCGTGGAAATTCATATTACTAACGCATTTGTGAAATTGTTAGAAAGAAATTATTATGAAATATTTTCCAAATATCAGCTAATTTGGACACAAAACAGAAATATGTGTAATTAGACACCACACCCAATTAAAAAGAAGCATTTAAAGTGAATTTCGTTTCTTGTCATTAAACATCTCTAGAGGATAATTTTCTGAGTTAGAATTTATTTCTAAGCTTAAGTCTAATATTTTATTCATTGTATAACATGAATATTATATCATTTTTACCAAAGTAAGAATAGCGCATCATATAAGTTAAATCATGATTTGGTATAAAATGACATAAAATGCAGCAGACTGTTCGGTTACGGCTATTCTTCTAATACGTTTATATAATCATAACAGCCAGTAATATAATTTTTCCGGTATCATTTATTATAATTTCTGATCAGCTTGTAAAAAACTTATCTGTTTCACATGAAATGAAACAATAACATCCTACTTCCAGGATTCATTCGATCGTTTCAAAGATAAAAAATATTTTTATTATATTAAAAACATCTATCTCTACTTTCGCATCGCTTTATATCCATCATTAGTTATTCTCTGGTGACATTGATGATATTAAAATATCCCATATTTCGATAAAGATATTTATGACCAGTCTGTCATCAAATTCATGAATTCGTAATTTGACTGTAGTTTTGCGCCAAAATATTTGCTTTTATTTATGGTTAGTCTCCAATTTATAATGAATATACATATGCATATATATATATATATATATATATATGCATATGTATATTCATTATTTTCAATGCAGTTTTTGTTTCAATATATATATATATATATATATATATATATATATATATATATGGAAACAAAAACAGCATTGAAAATAAACCTACTAAGAGCATAATAACCTATAATATGGCCATGCCATCCCGTATGCGAGTTACAAAAAATGACCAAAAAGCAAGACAAAGCAAAATGAAACCGTAAGTATTAGATACAAATAATCAGCAAACCAAAGTTCGTAAGAGTAAAAACAGACATAGGGAGACCATATGGTTCAACCCTCCATATTCCAAAAATCTTGAGACAAACATAGTCAGATAATTTTTTTAAATATTAGAAAAAAAACTTTAAAGCCCCTCATAGATACAGCAAGATGTTTAATAAGAACACAATCAAATTGTCTTACTCAACTATGCCAAACCTCCATCCAAAAGTAATTAATTCTAACAATAAAAAATAATAATATACAAAATAAAAATACAGAAAATATAGCAGGCTGTAACTGTAGAAGAAAAAATAGATGCCCTCTACAAGGTTCATGCAAAATAAAAAAAAATGTACATTACAGCTACACAGTATCACAAACCCCAAATTTTAATGAGGTTAACAGCAACCATAACTCGACCACCCGATTAAATAACTACACCAACTTAAACTCATCTGCCAATCAAATACAGACTAACCCCTCACATAGCAATGTTACCCCTAATCTAACTGAAAATAAATACATTAAACAAGACGCAATCTACTTTGGTTCTACATCTGGACTTATTATGCATAGAATTTAAATCCATAAGCATTCCTTTAAAAACCACTCCCTGCTGAACCAAACCACTCTATACAAACATATTTGGCGACTCAAAGATAAGAATATTTCCTTCAATTTGAAATGGCAAATAATAGGATCATATAAAGGATATACACCAGGAGATAGATTCTGTGAACTTTGTATACATGAGACCCTAAAGATTTTAAAATATGACGATATCAAAAATAGAACCACCCTCTTTAATTCAAAGGAGCTTATATCCTAATGCGGTGATAAACGTTGGTTTAAATTTAATAAATATAGACCACCATAAGTCATTAAAAATGTTACTTATTAATATTAAAATTTGAAATTTAAGTATAACTTGATACCCTTATTAATAATATTTTATCATCAATATTATTATTAATATTAGTTTATCTGATATATTTACCATTATTATATATTGTTGAAATATATATTTATGCTTAACCTATTCTATATTTAATAATTTCAATAAATAAAATAAAACATTAAAAATACTAAATTCAATAAGTTCTAAATATAATATCTTATAATCTAAATAGAATAAACACTAATTATCTCCCTTTGATTATTTAAGTAGAAAAATAAGATTATCCCCCACTTTTTTGGAATGTTTGCTTAATTCTAAATTAGGTGTTTGCTAACATATTCTAACCGCTAAAAAATGTTTAATTGGCGTTCTTTTTGAAAATTCAACATTTCGTACATTTATAAGCTACAATCAACATCCAAATGAATGTTTTGACGATAATTACGGTTTTCAAAAGGCGAACAATTAAAAGGTAAATATTTATTTATGTGTGTATATATATTTATACATATATATATATATATATATGTTTATATATATATGCATGTATGTGTGTATATATATATAGGTATATATATATAATTCTTAAGTTTTATTAAAAGCATTATTATAACCTTATATTTAAACCAAATTCAGATTTATAATTTTATTCTATTTTTTTATTCTCAATCCATATTACTTTTCTCATCAAGTAAATATTTTCTTTTTATATTATTTTTTCCATATACATCTTCCTACTTACTTAAAAATTGCTAGGTTTATTCATGGTGTCTTTTACATATTAAAAAAACACCCAATATTTTTGCTGATGAGGAGATTTTGTTTTAAAAAAAACTATATGTCAAAATTTTTGTCCGTGGCTTAATGTCTATCACAATAAAAACATCGTTTCCGAAACGATCGTACAAATTATTGACTTTGGTGTTTTCCTTCTTATGAAACAGATTTTTAATTTTTAATTCTAATTTGAATTTTAAATTATCAACAACGTTACTAAATATGTAAGTAACTCTAGGCTATTTGCCTATCGAGCTTATTATATACCTGAATTACAATGAGCACTGTTTTTTTCTTGTATTTTATTTAAATTAGTAATTTTACTATCACATTGAAATAGACTCTGCTCTTTAGACTACTGTTCTAACCCCCTTTATATATATATATATATATATATATATGTACATGCATAAGTGTACACATACACATACACACACACACACATATATATATATATATCAGTATGTACGTTTAAATTAAAATAAAAGCTTGACAGAGTAAAAAATAGACTTCCTGGCTTAGTGGGGGATGCAGTTTTCTCTTCCATTGATTACTGTACACACAATAACCCTTATCCCCGAGTGGCTGTTGGGCCTTGATAAGTGGTGAACTCCATATAAGAAAAAGAGCTACTGAAGATGCGGAAAATTTGCACGAAGTTTGTCCCAAGGATGCGCAGAAAAGATCAGAAAGCATTAGAACAGTTCCTCACCCTCTCTATAATCCAGACCTTGCTCCTTCTGACTTTTGGTTTTTCTTAAGCTCAAGGAAAACCTTAAAGACTGTCGTTATGAGATAATTAAGGAAATGAAAAAGGCCGTGACGAGGACCATTAACACACTCATACGAGATAACTTTCACGGAGCCTTCCAGAAGTTGTTGGAATGATACAGATACATTGCAGCCGGAGAAGATTACTTTGAAAGGCTATAGTTATATGTGCTTACTATGAATAAATGTGACCGTATGAGAAAGTCTGGAAATTATTGAAGGATCCTTGTACGTGTTTGTGTGTGTCTCTGTCTGAGCCTGAGTGTATGCATGTGCGTCCGTGCGTGTGTATTTTACCGGGTAGCGTTTTTATTTTTTTTACTATTGAACTTATATTATTCAGCACTTTTTTAGAATTGTGAAAAAATTAAATATTCCAATTTCTGACGAGTAGAAATTGAGTGTATTTCTATTTATTTTTGGTTAATCTTATTCAGGTTTTGTTCTTTTTTTTTTTTTTTTCATTTTTTTCACTTTTCTAATTTATGCTCCGCGTGAAGTTCTTAAAATGTAATCACTAAAGATGAGGAGAGAAGAAAAAACAAACTTATTACTTTTTTAAAATCCAAACCAGGTGAAAGTACTAAGACATGAAGCCCCATAAATAATAACATACTAAATAGATTCAACCACTTACATCACAGGTCAACATGGGACTTAGTACACTCCTATTCCTGTTATTAGACTGCCTATCTAGCAATAACGCGGATTTTATTTTGTGTTAATTTATTCCGTATGATATTTTGAAGATGCGTCCAATCAAATTACGCGTTTTACAATGACAATGCTTTTTGTAAATAATCGTTGTGAACAGACATACAATATGGACGCTGAAGTACTCATACTCATTTTACAGTATGCAACGCCGATTGCATCCACAAATGCAATCGTAAGCATTCTATTTTAGAAAAAAGAGCAAGAGACTGAGGAGTATAACCGCCTTTTAGTAAAGTGCGATCTCACCTGAAATCACTATTTTCAATAAAAGTCCGCCTGAAATAACTTCTTATTGGAATATTTAAATATTGACAAAATAGATAGGTATGCATGAGGTAAGCTATCCGTTTAGACACAGAACATTGTTTCAAATGCGTCCAAGCATATCTATAGAGGTGAGGTTTGTCGGTAAGATACAACGAGCGTAATTTTTTACAAGTTGTAATAAACAAATACTTGTGGCACCATTTTCTTAAATAATCAATTAATCTTGAAGAATCTTTTGCTAATTTCTATCTTCTTAATCCTGTTGTGGAATTGAAAATCGTCATACTGGCGATCTGTTTGACTTTAACACCGAGTGTACCCCAAGCCTTATAAAAAGAGTTTGGATATTTTTTCACACATACACACACGCACACACGCGCACACACGCGCACACACACACACGCGCACACACACAAAAACATACACACACACCCATATATATATGTGTGTGTGTGTGTATATATATAGAGAGAGAAAGAGATAGAGAGGGAGAGAGATTGTCCTGGAAGTATCTTTAACACCTTTAAAACTATAAAAAATATCCTTTATTTGAAAATGGTGTTGTTAGTAAGTCAATTAATTTCCTGCACCGAATATACATAAACAAGCAATACAACCATTGTTCTTAAAGAGATCATACTTTTCCCCCCTATGAAACACTGTTTCGTGGATTTAAACATAAAACAGTATATTAAATCATGCCCCATCAGAAGTATATTACATATGCATATATAGAAATATATATATATATAATATATATATATATATATATATATATGCATATATATATGTATATGTATATATATATACATATATATATATAGTATATACATACCTAATACGTATGTACATAACATAATATGAACAATATAAATGATTCAGCATCAGATACGATCAGTTTGGATACATGCGAATTCGTTGAGATTTGTCAAAACATATTTATAGAGGTTGTGTCGGTCGGTTAGTCTGTAATATTTATGTTTTAAATTGCTCTTTTAGATCCGTCTACACTCTTCTATAAATTACCATTTGATATGCTGGTTTGTTGATGGTCTTGTTATGTAGAATGCTTGTTGCATTTCAAATTTATATTGGAAACATAAAGCCGACGAAAAAAAATTGAACGTACGAGGGACGTTCCAAAAGTAATATCTCCTATTTTTTTAATTCCACTTGAATGGCTCAGAGAGGATTGCTAATTGTATAGCTATGACGACGAAGTACTATTGACAAGTCTGTAGGAATTACCGTTGAACTTGAAATAAGGATTTAATATAAGCATAGGCTCTTCTATAAAAATAAAATTCTCGCTTCGTCCGCTAGTTCCATTTAGTTGAACAAAAAAACTGATGATTTTTAAAACATATTTTTTATGGTTTCGAGTCATTATAAAGATAATTAAAAAAAATAAGGTCTATATTTTACTGAAGAACTAAAACATTGGAGATCTATAAAAGGAGTTGCTTTCTTGGAGTCAGTCATCGTTAATATATGGAACAGAGAAATAAAACGTTTGGACCCCGAATGTATAAGTGTCGTCGTCATAGCTATATAATTAGCAATCCTATCTGAACCTTCCAAGATTAGGAGATATTACTTTTGAAACGTCCCCCGTAAGTTCGATTTTTTCGTCAGCTTTATGTTTCCGATATAAATTTGAAATGCAACAAGCGGTCTCCATAACAAGACTGCTCATCGATATTTTATTTGAGATAAAATTATACTATCAACAAACAAGCATATCAAATGAATGCATCTTCATTAATGTTTCAAATATTTTTGTAAGACCGGCCCAATTAGAATAATCGTCTGAATGTTCGCTAATGAGATTCAATCTCTAGTCCAACTATACAGAAGACTAAAGCGCATTTCCAAACGTTCCGTATTATGTCGAGTGAATCAAGTGTAAGTTAAGTACTCCCCTCAATGGTTCTTGCTGAAGAAATTGAAAAAAAGTTCTGGTTACCCTTGACTATAATCGACTATTTACATTATATATAGTCGCTACATTTCGTTTGAAATATCAATTTTGAATGCGCTCACGTTTTCCCAAAACAATGATATGTTGTCTGTAGTTCTGTCACACTGAAGTAAGTAAAAATAAAAGTTAAATAAAATTTACATGGAATTCATAAGACACGAATAAAAATTAAAAATGAATAATAATAAAAAAATTAAAAAAAATATATTTATCATGAAAATAGTATAACGCGTATGTAAAAATAAAATAAAGAAATTGAAAATGTTACATTAAATAAATTAAATAACATTAAATAAACACTTTCCAAACTATTAGTACAGAGATATTGTAAAGAAGACTCCATAGACTTGCTGAAACAAAGGATAGCTCCACTACTATCAGGAAAGAATTATATTAGCTGCCCAATCAAGGTCGATGACCAATATTTAAAAAAAATGAGTGATCTAAGCACTGACAGCAAGTGGAGTTTCTTCCACACAGAAGTAGAGAGTGTGCGCCACCTGATATACATCTGTAAGGTTCTGTTGGGGGGGGGGTGACTAATATACAGCCTGACAAAATGGAGTGTGTAACTATCTCCACGCGACGATCTGTAAAAAGTTAAATATCGAATACAACAGTAAATCCTGGGAATATATATACCAGAAAGAACTGTCCAATTCTTACAGCTATGCACATAGAGAACGGAGTTATAAAACACTTACATAGGGATATGTTTCAAGAAAGAGAAAGAAGCAACCTTTGTAGAAGTTAGTCTCCCCAATGATGCTGGATTAAACAAACCTTAAGGGGAAAAGATAATGAAGATTTTATGCCATGAAAACAAATCGGTATCTTAAGAAGATCTCTGTAATGTAAGGAATTATAGGAACAACTTCCCTCATGTAAAATAATTTCGTAAACTATCTGACAATAATAATACGCGGTGAACTAAGAGCAAGAGGGATTCACACAATTGCAATTAAAGAGACTGCCATAATCTTAAAAAGACCTCTTCGTCGGTATATCTGATGGTAGCGGGTAAATGTTTAACATCCGGCAGGATGCTCTATCTTCAGCTTGAGCAAACTAAGTAAAAATATGGTAAATCTGGCTGAGTTTTGTTGTTTCTAAGGATAATTACTGAGAAATACTGAAAAATGCTGAAAAAGACAAACAAAATAAATTTCCAAAGCAAATAAACCGAAGCCAAAATATTTTCAATATCTTCTTAAAATTTTTTTGTTGCAGTCATTTGTTTTAACATGAAGCAAGCCCATATGGTCCCATGGGTAAAATATTGTTAAGTGTTTTTTTATGTATCTTTTTTTAAAATTCAATTTCCACCCCAACAAGGCACAATACCACTTTGAAGTAGAGGGCTACTATCAGGGACAATTTGCGGGAGCATTATAAAGGGAAATGAGTAGAAAGATCTTTGTTCACATTACACTTGAACTTCTGCATATCAGTACAGTTGGGAAAGCAGAATCCTGGAAGGGAAGTTCCAAAGACTTGGGGAAGAAACTATTGGAGTAAAAGGCTTCTTATACCTAGGGATCTCAACTGTAAAGGGGCGGGAATTAGTTAATTGTCGGGTTTGTGGGGAGTAGTTTCGTCGAGGAGGTACAAGTGCTTGCAATTCGAAAGAGCATTCACCATTAAAGTATTTTTAGAACATGCAGAGGGATGCAACATTTCGTCGATGGGACAGAGTCTGAAGCCTAGATGACAGTTCAGGACCTATCAGGTTGGCGACTCTCTTTTGAACCCTGTCCAGGAGCGAGATACAAGCAGCAGGTGCACCATCCCAAATGTGACAACAGTACTCCATACATGGGCGAATGGTGGCTTTATAGATGTACATGATACTTTCAGGCGTAAGTAATTTTCTGGCACGGTAGAGAGAGCCCACCTTCTTTGCAGCAGCATTGGCAAAGCTCTCAATGTATATATTTCAGTTCATGTTCCCTGTAAACGTTAGGCCGAGGAGTTTAAAGGAAGTACTTTCAGGCAGTGTGCTCTTGGCCATTGCTATTGGTAACAGAAAAGGTTTCTTGTAGTTATTGAAGAAAACAAGTTTAGTCTTTGCAGCATTAAATGTGACCATCCATTTTTGTCCCTATTCCACTACAGATTGGAGGTCATCCTCTAGTATTCCTGCCATTTCCTTAGATATGTGTTTATTTGGTTTCCCCTCTTGCCTATTATAGAGCGGGGTGTCATCGGAGAATATACCCATCTCCGAAACAATTTTATCAGGGAGGTTATTCATGAATATCAGGAATAATAAAGGTCCAAGGATAGACCCCTGGGGTACTCCCGCATTTATAGTATATTGTTTGGATGTACGAGCGTCTAGGACAACTTGGATTTTTCTCTTACGTAAGAAGGATTTAATTACATTATGTATTCTTCTAGTGATACCATATGATCTAATTTTCCTTAGGTGACCATCGTGCCATACCCTATACATATATCAAGGGCTACCGCTCTACCCGACCCTGTTTTGTCTAGTGAACGGTATATACGTTCAGAGACAACAGTCAAGATATCTGCTGTAGAACGGGATTGCCTGAATCCATATTTTTTGTCGGTCAGGAGTTTAGCAGCTATTATGTGTTGGACTAGGGCTTGATTAACTAAGGAGCCAACTATTTTGGCGAAAAGTGGGAGGAGTGTAATAGGGCGATAATATAGTGGGTCAGTTCTGTCACATGAATTCTTGAAGGCTGGTACCACAGAAGCGGTTTTCCAGCAGTCTAGAAAGCAAGATTCGTGAAGGCATTTATTGTTAAGTTTGGAGAGATCTGGAGCAACCTCAGCAGAGAATTTCTTTTTTAATAACACAGCCGGGATGAGATCTGGTCCACATGCTTTTGAGGTGTCTAGGTTTTTGATGATACCATGCACCTGAGAAGGGGTAATTTTAAAATCGTTTAGTGTTGCGTCTGTCCGCAAAGGAAAGTCGAGGAGTGAGTGGTGTGCCGGGTCCAGTGTGGAGTTTGAGGCAAACCGACTGGCAAGCAGATTAGGCTTGTCGGTTGCTGTGCAAGCAAACTCATGATTGTTTGATAGTGGGGGTATCGTTGACTGCCCATTATTGACGACACTGTTGTAGATTTTCCAAAAATCACGGCTTCCTAATATCTGTGCTTTGATGCGTTTTCTGGTGCTTTCAGTGTAATCGGTCTTAGATGTTGCTATTAATCTCTGACAATTATTTTTGGCTTCTATATACTTCTGTCTGTTTTAACTGGACTTATGTCGGTTTAATCTGTGGAACGCATGCTGCCTTCAAGCAATGTCAGCTGCACAAGCAGCGTTAAACCATTGGGGAGCGTGGGGCCTGCTATAGAATTTCCGTGGGTAACATGTGCTTCAATTGCAGTTTTGAACCATTCAGAGGTCTAATTTGCATACTGTTCAGCTGGAAGAGAAAAGATATTTTGCCATGGAGCATCTCTGGTGAGTTTCAGGACGGCTTCTCAGTACGCCTTTTTGTAATACCTCGTTGTTTTGAGTAGTGAGTCTTCTGGTTTAGGGCGAGAATTTAGGGTTATTTCTACCATTATCACAGCGTGATTAGCATTCCCGAGTGGGCTGTGGACATTTGTTGTACAATCCTCGATATCTGTTGTTAGAAATAGATTTAAAAGTTAGGTATGTTGATCTTGCTGGTCTGGGAAACGTATCGGGAATGTAAGCGTCTGAGACAGGGAATGGGATATAGCGAAGCTATGTGTTGTGCTACCAGCTACGTCTATGTAATTTGAGAATCAAAGCCAGTTATTCTGGTGGGGATTGCAGCCGCCAAATACACGTATTTGTGTGCTAGTATCGAGGGAGAATGCTATATCTATGCTGTCAGTGACTTTGTTCATTACGGTACAGTCCTGGCGTGAAAGAGAGCGGTAGAGAATATACAAGTAGTTTATATTATGTTGCATATTTAGTCTGAAGCACATAAAGGTCTGCCCTCTGATTCTAGTTTTAATTCTCTAGTCAGGGGGAGGGGGTTACGAATATACTAACGTCAGAGTGGGAGATAACCAGGCATGTTAAAGTTGTTAGTGGGAATGGAGGAATAAAGGTTAGTTTCAATTACTGCTAAGATGTCCAGGTTGTTTACAAGGAAATATGATTCAACTTCATCTAAGTTAGTTCTAAGCCCGCGGATATTCGTAAATCAAGCCTCAAGGGAGGATGCAGGGTTGTTTTCTTTGAGTTTGTTCCTGGTTTAAACGAAACTTTTGCTTGATATGTCATTTCATTTTGTTTAATTTAATAGTTTCAGTTAGGGCGAGGGAGTGATGCGTACTGGAAAAGTGGTTGTGCAGAATATCAGACATGCAACAAAAGTAAACCATCAGTTATTCTCACCCACACGATTGTAGCTTCAGGAAAGCCCACCGGGCATGAGTGCAGGGGCCCTTTTCATGCGCGACATGCCACTACAAATATCCTGATCTTATACAACTGTTGATGGAGCAGCCGCTCTAAGTACTACGGCGTTCATTGCCCTAATCAGAAAACACGGTCAACCACTGGGCGATTTTGATGAACCCCTGTGATACCACTTATACGCCTGTCTAATAGGAAAAGAAGGAGTATTAGAGCCGGGCGATAGACAATACCAATCTACTCCTTATGCAGTTTAGGTTTGCCAACCGGTGATTTGTTTGAGTCACCAGCTATAGGAAGATTGTCGTCCAGGACTGAAGAGGGATCCCTCCCCCAGATTTGGTTTCAGAGTATTCCTTTGCCAAGACGGATGATCGCGGAAAATCTATGGGTCCATCAGAACCGAGAGGGTTCGCCCCGCTCCTGGGTCCTAATCTAGGTATTTCTGCGACCCCGCACGGGTAGTTAATATTAATCGTTTTTCAGGTTAATATCTACTGAAAAAAAACGGTTATTTAGGTTAACACATACTGTAAAATTATACTCCTCGAAGTGATTAAAAGGACATTACTATGCTTTCCATTTTCATTGTTAATGGGCAATGGGATACGAAAGAATGCATGCACTGTAAGCACTAAATTTGCAACATTGGTTTGGGAGAGTATGATTAGATATGATTTTGTAAGTTCAGGAAGATCGACTCATCGGTTGCTTCCTTTCAACATGTAGTATTTCTTTTTGCTCATATTTATTACAATTATGTATAGTTGGTGTTATTTTAGGTAGTGAACTCTAAACTGACAACTATATGTTATTAAATTGCATAGTTGGCAGTATTGTCAGTAAAATCTAACAATTAGTTTATTGAAAACTCACATGTTTATGAAAGAAAATATTTTACATCATAACTTTTTTCTGTCATATATTTTGATAAAAATTCACCGTCTCTATAAAACTACCATATATATATATATATATATATATATATATATATATATATATATATATATATATTTATATATATATATATATATATATATTGATTATTTATTTGTTTTAGTTTTTGTGATACGTTTTCAATGAATTCAATTATATATACAAAAGTGCATTCTTACCTAAACGCGATTTGGGAATAATTTTCAATTTTACCAATTTGGTACCCCCAGCGGCATATATTCTTTTAAACATATAATCATCCATTGAATAGTGGATAATTATATATATATATATATATATATATATATATATATATCTGTAGAACTATATATTCTTATTATATATCGATCCTTATTTAAGAAGGTCAATGTGATTACAGAGCAATATATAAAATAAATTACAATAATTTATATTCCAAAATTAATGATGTTGACCATCTTATTATTTGTTCCTTTAAATAAGTTGATTTATTCAATTTCTGACAGTATCTGTTTCGTAGCGCAAAATCAATCACTTAATATATATATATATATATATATATATATATATATCAATTAGTGAATCTATTATGCCCTTAACTCATCAGAAGAAATAGCAACAATCAATCCGTCAAAAGGAATTGAAATGTGATTTGACATGGTGAAAATCCGAAAATTGGAAGAGAAGCTGCAATTACCATTATATTTTTCCATTACGCCATATTTAATTTTATCAAGCAACGTCATTAAACCCAACTATTCTTACTAACAATGTTAATTAATTTAAGCATCTTCTACCAAAATGTTCTATTTAATAATTAGTAAATTTATTAATCCTTAGTTATATATACATACTTATGAAAATAATATCAGCAAATTATAAATTATAAATTATAAATTAACATCCCTGCCCATATATACGAAACTAAACTAAGGTACAAAATAAGGAAAACCATTTTAATTCATTTATGAATCTTCTAACAAAATGTTATATTTAATAATTATTAAATTCATTAATTCCAAGTAATGTATACATACTTATGAAAATAATATAAGCAAATTATAAAATATTATATACGCATGTACGTACATACGAAACTAAACTAAGCGACAAAAAAACCCATTGATCATTCTAGTTAGTTATCGTAGCTAAACGATTTATCCGAATTGAAGACTATACATAATTCAAATCTATTAGCTATCAAGAACTATACTTAGGTTTTGTTAAGTTTATAAAAATCTGAAAATTCTTTTATATCGTAATTGTTCAAATTAAATGAACTTAATAAATGTGGCAGAGTTACCTCCCTTGGAACAAATCTTCGGAAATAAACTTTGCTTATATAATTTTTCACAACGCATAGATATACATATTTAACTAATAATTAGTTTTTAATTTTTATATAGTTTTAATGTCTTTCATTCAATATTATTTTTAAAAAGTCGATTTAATTTCACCATGTCAAATCGCATTTTAATTCCTTTTGACGGACTGATTGCTGATATTTCTTCTGATGAGTTAATAGATTCACTAATTGACATAATAATTAAGTGATTGATTTTGCGCTACGGAACAGATACTGTCCAGAATTTTATAAATCGACTGATTTAAAGGAATAAATTATAAGATGATCAACATCATGAATTTGGATATATATATATATATATATATATATATATATATATATATATATATTTGAATATATATATGAATTTGGATATATATATATATATATATATATATATATATATATATATATATATATATATATATATATATATATATATATTCTCCGGTTTTATAGTGAGATTGAGCAAAAAATACTCCTTTAGTTATATTTAGAATATTCTTTCTCCTTTATTCAACATCCCCAGTTTTTAAAAACTGATTGCTGCCTGTGATTTCATTCCTTCAAAGTTTCACACCTACTTCTAAAATAATTTTTGCTAATGGTTAATAATATCTTGTATTTCTTGGCATTGTGTGATGTGCAGATTTTAGAAGCTGATTTGAATGACGTCATTCTGTCTATCACCTTTCATAACATACCTTTTTTAGAATACACTTAAATCTAAACGTGTGCTCGTTTTTTTTTTACTAGAACATATGTTCGGGCTGGAACAGAGGCAAACGTTAAAGCATAGAAACTATTTATTATTCTGCCGTATAATACGGACATCATGGTAGCAACTATTAAGAGTTATTTGTTACTTCTTGAAAAATATTTTTCCCATAAAAAATATTTTAATTATGTAAATAAATATGGTAATGGAGAGATATAGTTGTTAGGTGAATAATCTTTATGTCAGGTTGTCCTGACAATCATTTGTAAAGAGAGAGAGGGAATACACGAAGGTGGTGTTTATTAGGTAATTTGCGTATGTGCGCATGCGTAAATTGCATTAATACTATGGCAATTAAATCTGAGCAGGTGTTTCGCATCTTTATCTTTTGAACCACACATACGGATAATTAATGTGATCTTATATACTGTATTGTTAGTGCAGAAAGAGAAACAGGCAGATAGATTGATTAATAGAAAGGGAGAGAGAGAAAGAGAGAGAGAGAGAGTGAGCAACGTGAAAGATACTTGTACTAGTAAAGTAATTACCCTGTTCGCAACCATCAAGATATCACATGCTATTTTTAAAGCCGTGCCGTAAAAACACATGAAAGTCGCTCGTTTTTCTTTATTCCAAAAGCGATGATCACTTATTATTTTTGATGTCTTTTCTATATCCGATCTCTGCGCACGGCATCGGCCATTTCTCATGTTAATTCCCCCAATAGAGGAGATAGGTTAATTCATCCGGCAGGGGCGATTCACAACGACGACGAATCGACTTCTAAACGGCGCACAATAAGGCACGGATGGAGTGGGGTAGGTTGAATTGAGATAGTGGAGGACAATCTTACCGATAGCGGTGATTTTCTGGCTGGAAAAAGGGAAAAAGGGCGGCCGGAAATCAAGTGTCGTCGGCGTGAAAACGTTTGCGAGATCTCGTTTATTTGATAAGCGTTGTCGACTGCAGGAGTTTCTAATACGAGCGGAAATTAACGATGGGAGAAAGCCGATCGAGGTAGCGGAGGCACAGGGAGAGATAAGGAGAGAAAGAAAAGGAGGGTCGGAAGGAAAGCCGTTATGTGGTGACGTGTTCATCACGGGGAGAGGAAAGTAGAAATAGCTTGAAACAAAAATAAGGCTAAAACTTAATGCCTTATAAAGCACGGAGTAAGAGGGGGAGGATAAGAAGAATCGAAAGTTAGAACAAGAATTTTAAGAAGAAAAAGAGAAAAGAAATAAAAAGAAAAGCATATGAAGTGAGTTAGAACGAGAAGAAACAGAAAAAAAGGCAAAAAAGTAACATACTAAGATTCAATGAAAGTGAAAACTAAAAGAAAGGAATGAAAAGAAAGAAAAGATCGAGGAAAAGGACTGAGAACAGAAAAAGTTGCTGAAAGAGTAACAAGAAAAAGCGGTAAAAGAAAGAAAACCACTACAAAACGAAGACGATAGAAAGAGCGAAAAAGAAAATGAGGAGGAAAACGAGAAGAGGAAACCGAAGAACAATGGCAAAATAAAAATAAATCCTAAGTGGCGAAAAGAAAAACACAAAAGAATTCGAAGAACCAAAAGAGACGAGAAAAAAAAAGAAAAAAAAAAGAAGTGACCAAAATAGGAAGCGGCAAGAAAAAGAAGATCCTGATGATGATGATGATGATGATGATGATGATGGAAACAAAGTAATAACAATCATCATCATCAACAACCTTTGTTTTATTCATACGCTGATTGGATTTATACAGAAATTCTTATCTTTTTGACGGTCGCCTTTTTTTTGTTGTTCCTTGTGACAGTTTGCCGCCATTCACACGTCATTTCCGTTTTTTTTCTATTGTCCAAATAACACGTTTGTTTAAAGTTATTTCAAGAAATGACAGACCGACTGTTTCAATAATTAGCGTCCATTTAATGGTCTTGGGCATTCTTGTGTTTCTTAGTTCAGCCAGTTTTTTTTTTTCCGGTAGTCCTTTTTCTTAGATTGTTCTTAGTCTTTTATAATTATTGGTATCGCATTAACTTTTCCCATATTGCATAATTCTTGCGACTGATTAGCGAATCTAATGACCAAATTGATGACTTGACATATATCTACTTATTCACTATTATTAAATCTGGTATCATTGTTTGAATTTGTCTTTTCGGACATTTATATCGCACACGTTTTGGTGTTTCTCTTTTTCAGCATTCTCTGTGTTTGTATTATTTGTCTAGAGGTTCAACATTTAATCTGTTCCCAAACTGCTTCTTCCCACGCATTCGTATCTATTTAAAAATTTACTTTGGGTTAGTTTGTTGTCTTTAGTATTTCTATTATTTACCTGATGTCAACGTTTAATATTTTCTCATTCTCTGACTTATAGTGCTGATCTAAAATGGTACGCGGTCATCAAATATGTTGCCAAGGCTGCTGGAAAAATGATGCGATCGTTCTCTCTCTCCATTAGATGTATCACTCCGTATGCAATTCTTTATCTGTATGAGAGCGAAGTACGTCCAAGGATGGAGTACTGCTGCCACCCTTGCTGTAGATGATTATATACAATGCATTGTTTGCGAATATATATATATATATATATATATATATATATATATATAATGTATCTCTCTCTATATATATGTATATATATACATATACATAATGTGTATATATAAAGCATATATATATACACACACATATATATATATATATATATATATATATATATATATATATATATATATATATATGCCGTTCGCCGTTTGGGGGTACCAAATTGGTAAAAAGAAAAATTATTCCCAACTTGCATTTAGGTAAAAATGCACTTTCGTATAAATAATTGAATTCATTCAAGACGTATCTCAAAAACAAAAACAAATAAACAATATAGGTACTTTTGTAGAGAGAGTGAATTTTAAATCCAAATAAATCACAGAAAAATATTATCATGCAAAAATATTTTTTTACACAAACATGTGATTATTCAATAACCTAATTGTTAGAATTTACAACCGATATTACCAAATATGCAATTTAATAATATATAATTGTCAGTTTAGAGCTCACTACCTAAAATAACACCAACTATGAATAATTGTAATAAATATGAGCATAAAAAGTCCTACATGTTGAAAGGAAGCAACCGACTTGTATATACATAAGAGAAAATAACGAACAACATTTTACCCACGTGACCAGATGGGCTTGATTCGTGTTAAAACAGAAGCTTGCAAACAAGAAATTTTAAGCAGTTTAGAAGCAGCTTATCCTGCCTTGACAGAATTCAAAATTGACTTCCGAGCCTAGAGGGGAATGCACTTTTCTTTTTCATTCAACTACTTTCCCCCAGAATGGACATTGCGAGCCTATCTCTGCTACATAGTTATTTTCATGACAAGTGCTCTCCTGAGCTCCAATCTATGATCTTCCTAGTCTAACTTTAACGAAAATCACCCACCTAGCAGAAACCACTAACAATACTTTTCCCCATTCTTTATCTAAGCCTACACCTAAACGTAGATTCTATGAATAAAGCTGGTTTCCTAGAACAGCAAGCTTGTGGAACGCAGTTCCGTTTTCTTACTTTTGCGTAGACCAATTCACTGTATTTATTATGTGTTCTACCGGTTCGTCTCGTTGTCTGCACAGTTTACATTTATTTTTTATTGTTTTATTTTCTACGCTAGTTTAGTCGCAGTTTTTTCTTGTTGAGTCAATGGCGTTGCAAGCTATTATTATTGATATACGCTGATCGACTTGAAGACAAGCAAATTACGGTAGAATTTGACCATTTATTTTGTATAAAATTTCATTTTGAAAATATACGGTTTCTCATCGACCAATAATATTTAGTTATGGAAATGTTTTGGTTAAAACTTTTTTTTATTTTTTAGATATTTAAAGTATGTTTTTGATTCTTTTAGAAACACGTGTAATTTTACTTTGCTTCGAAACAATAAATCGTAGTTGAATTTAATCTTTTTATTAACTAATTAACACATAGGTAGATGCCTCATTGTGTCTTCATAGGTCCATGGTCATATATATTTGTTTTTATTTCAAAGACAGAAAGAAATTGAGTCCGTAACAATTTCGAAGGGATTTGAATTAGGTCATTACGAGTGAAGTTGGCTATTTCCTTCTTGTAATTGATAAGGTTATTGATATCCAAATGACTGCCCTCTCATGACAGGATGATTTGGTTGATTAAACAAATGTTGAGGATGAGAAATAAATTAATTGCTATATTGTTGAAGATTGGCGATCACCGAAATTTAAAAGAGAAATAAAGAGCTTCATGTCGCTGAAAAGCGTCATCGCAGTCCGGGAATCATCGGTTCGTATTATGCTAATTATTGGAATTAAAATGTCAAAGTTTGGAGATGTTTGGAAACAATTAAAGGAAAAAAAACGCTGTTAAGATTGAACTGAATCGAACAAAGACGTAATGTGTATGTGTGTTTTTTCATATATCACGTATTCTTTTTCGTAGTGTTTTGTTTTGTACACTTTCGTTTCGACTATTCTCTGACTTGCCGTAATGTGTATTATTATTGATGAGAAAACGGAAAATAATCGTTTGGTGAAAAAGGAAAATGAGTATATATGTAATTACATATATATATATATATATATATATATATATATATATATATATAATTATATATACCTAATTATAGAAGCCTGAAGAATCCTAGAGTGGATGAAACGCGGAATATTCAGTGTAGCTTAATCGCCATATACATTTTATAACTTACTAATTATATATATTTATATATATAATTATATATATCATTATATATATATAATTATATATATATTTATATAAATATAATAAAATATATAATTATATATAGAGATATAATGTATGTGTGTGTATATATATATATATATATATATATATATATAGGTGTGTATATAGGAATAAAAATTATATATAAGTATATATGCACATTAGATATATGCATATATATGCATTATATACATGTATATATACACATTATATTATTATAATATATATTAGTATATACATATTATACATTATATATGTGTGTATACATATGCATTATATATACATTATATATGTATATATACTAATATATGCATATATTATATATACATATATTTATACATTATATATATGTATATATATGCTTTATATACATTATATATATGTATATATATGCTTTATATATACACATTATGTATATGTATACATATACATATATAGAGAGAGATACATTATATATACATGCCATATATGTATACATACATTTATATATACATCCTATATATGTATATATACATATATACATTATATATACATATGCATATATATATATATATTGATATTATATAAATACATGTTATAAATGTATACAGATACGTATATATTCCTATGCATATTATGTATGTACATATACATATTATATATACATATACCAGTTATATATATATACATACACATATAATATATATATATACATATACATATTATATATACATGTACATTTCATATATATACATATACATATTATATATATATATATATATGTATATACGTGTTATGTATGCACATATACATATTATATAAACATATACATATATATGCACATATATACATATACATATATATTTACATATGTATACATATATATCTATACATATACATATCTATCTACTCATCTATCTCTATCTCTCTCTCTCTCTATATATATATATATATATATATATGTATATATATATATATATGTATACATATATTAAAATAAATTTTATTGAAAACATAGAATCCTTTTGTTTCACTATTTTCATTTTTACCTTTTCAATCTCAGAATAGTTATTTTTATGTTTTTCCAGTTATTGAGAGCGGATCGATATATTTGTTTAGGGAGCGCTTTCAATTTGAATACTTCCATAATCCTCAGGTATCTAATTTTTATAAGATGGCGTTATAAAACACACACACACACGCACACACATTTATAGGCCCTTATTAGGTACCACGTGATCGTTACATCCATACTCACACATACATATGTATATATAAATATATATATATATAAATATATATATATATATATATATATATATATATATATATATTTGTAACGGGCACGTGGTGGCTATTTAAGAATTAGGTGGGCGGAAAATTTTTAACAGGAAAAGTAGGTTCACATTGATATTTACAGCATTTTTTTATACATATATACATAATTTATAATTAAAAATTTTCCACGCTAAGCACTTTAAAATATTGCGACAACAATTGTAATTTACATTATTTATCTGGAGCTTCTTTGTCTTTATATCTAACTATTCAAGTATTTTAAATCTACATATATTATTTTCGCTTTGTTAGACTTTAGTATTTTTAACCATGCTACAAAAAATAAAAGGAAAATTGCGAGCACAAAGAAAAAGAATGTGATAGTAGGCAGCCAGGCTCGAACCCGTACCTCAAAGGATAAGACAGAAAGTGCCCCCCCCCCAAAAAAAAAACAACGTGACCTGTTAGCGGTATTAGCTATCGCTAAACGGGAAATGACGTACGTTTCAATTAAGTCTTGGCAATCGATAAGGTGCCATGACTTTTGAAGATATCGGTGAAAAAGCGACCCCTTCCTGTAGAAAAATGTAAGGCGAAGAAATTCATGCTTTTGGTCAATTTATGGATATTTTTCCTCTGAAAAGTCGGGCTTCAAAATGCTTCCGATCTCGTGAAATTTCTTTAACTTTGGCCCCATTTTAGACCGCTTAACATTTATTGTTTTTGGCTAAAATAGAAATTAAAATTTTAGATCCATGTTCAAGTAACATACACCTACAACTTCAAGTGTTTAGACCCAAAATTAGCGTAGGAGTTTGGTATAGAGCTTTCAAAGGTCAAAGGTAACACTTTGACCTCTTGACAGCATAAGTTTTAGTCGAATACAGATTAAAAAGGTTTTCCCAAATCTCACTACCCTTTATTTCAAATCTCGGGCATGTAATTTAGGCAGAGAAAATGTACACACACAGACAATTATACTTTATTCATGCATATATATATATATATATATATATATATATATATATATATATATATATATGTATGTATATATATGTATGTATATATACACGCATATATATATATATATATATATATATATATATATATAACACAGAACACATATCACAGAACGTCTGAAACGTGTTAAAAACGATTTCAATGATCTAAACATAATTTTCAATGAAAAACCAAGACACGGAATAATAAAATAATGTTAAAAAATACACATTGTTGGTGACTACCCTCTTATTTAAATATACATCTTTCTTTCGTTTGAATTTCTTAACTTATTTTCTATAAATATATATATATATATATATATATATATATATATATATATATATATATATAAATGTAAAGTTGGTTCGTTCTAAACGAATTAAACCATATTTCTACGTTACCAATTTATTTGAAATTTTCAGACAACCCATTTTTAGAGTCGAGGTATGTTTTTATGTTATTAAAATAAATTTACCTCGCAAATTATTAAAATTAAAATATTAAATAAAATAAATATATTTTTTAAACCGTTACTGCGAATCTGTTCTGGTTATAAAACTGAACTTCCGGTTCGATTCATTTCACAGCCACGAATTGACGAAAGATTTCATTTTCTGTTAACTCGATAAGTAAAAAAAAAAGAAAACAGACAAACTTACTCATGCAGAGAGTGATCCGTGCTGAAATAATAATGTTATTATTTAAAAAGCCATTCTTAACATGGGGAAGGGAGGGTGTTTTGTACCTATACTGTACTTTAACCTTACAATTGAATAAAAACATATCATAAACTTTAATTAAACGTGGAAAACGATTTAAAAAAAAATAGCGCGGATCACTCTTTGCATTAGCACACACACACACACAAAAAAATCCCATATTTAAAAAATTTAAATTCATTTATGTACTTACCAATTTTTTTAATTTTATTTATGTTAAGGCTTTTCCCTCATGAAACATTACGTTTTGATGGTTTCGTTTCTATTCACGGCATTGTTTAGATAAAAAAGTTTGTTTTAACTTTTTCTAAACTATTTCATTTTTACGACATGCGTCAACGTATTATAAAAACCCTACCCCCCTATGTTAAAAAACGCCCTTCCGTAAACCTCGAAAGCCGTTCTTAATATGGGGAGGTTGTTCATTCCGAAAACCGTTTTAACATGGGGAAGTTAGGGTGTTTATAATATGCTGGGGCGAGTCGTAAAATTAACGAAGTTGCTATCTATTATTTATTGATAAAATTGCTTGAAATTTATTTATTTGACAAAGAAAATTACATTTTGGTACTTCTTGGGCGTTGAGTTCCATGGCGCCCAGTAGAAAAAAATAATAGTCGCTCCCTTAGTCTCCCACCCCACCCCGCACGTAACATATTTTATTTACTGACGTTGCCGTAACTAAACGATTATTTGTCACATTTACAAACATTTATTTATTTGTTTATTTTTTTTTTTTAAAGTTTTACTATTTATGAATATTAAAAGAAAAATGGGTACTCATGCAGAGAGTGATCCATGCTGAAATAATAACGTTATTATTTAAAAAGCCATTATTAACATGTTGAGGGGAGGGTGTTTTGTACCTATTCTGTACTTTAACCTTGGAATTGAATAACAAAAACACGATTTAAAAAATAGCGCGGATTACTCTCTGCATTAGCACCGAAAAATGTTACTAAACATTTATTAATAATTTCTCACTTTTACAAACATTTGATTTTAAATTTCTTTTTAAATGACGACTTTTATTGAATTTTTTTTAAAAAATATCCCCCCCAAATGGTGTTTATTCCGAAATCCGTTGTTAACATGAAGAGGTTGAGAATGTTTATTCTGAAAGCCGTTCTTAACATTTGTGGAGGTGGAGCTAATGTAAAAATAAATAAATAAATAAATTAAAAAAAACTAAATCATTTACTGATAATTTCTCACTTTTACAAATATTTTTTAATTTACAGGAGCGGATGAACAAATTGTTGAATAGTGCGAAAACAAAACGTTTTTGTAATAAACTTCGGGATACTTTTTTGGGTAAATATTTACATTTAGGTCCACCTCCACAATTTTCTTTTTTAAATGACGACTTTTATTGATAAATAAATTTACTTCTCCGCAACTTTTATAGATAAATAAATCTACTTCTCTGCCACGGGCACTGACCCCCTCCTTTTTTGGATAACCTTTACGGAGATGGTCCCAACGTCTGGCACGTTCTGAGCTCGGGGAGAGGCCGTCTGACGTAGGCGGTGTCGAGGCAGAAATTTACCCCTTCAAGAAAGTGCCCAGTTGTTAACTTAAGGAGAAAAAAACCCGTTCCAATAATTAGAATTTTTATTTTTTTTTATTTTAAACAGTTCAAATAATTAGAATAAAAAAAAATAAACAGTTCAAATTTTTGATAATTCAACAGTTCAAATAATTGGAATTTTACAAAATAAACAGTTCAAATAATTAGAATTTAAAAACAAAAAAAAAACAGTCCACATGATTAGAATAGTTCCATGTGGTTAGTTAACCTTGTAAAATTCTGTGATTTGTTTCACAATATTTGTAAAAGCATCTGTCTGCGACATATCGCATATTTTAGGGTTAGGGTAATTTTCTGCCTCGACACCACCTACGTCAAACGGCCTCTCCCCGAACTCAGAACGAGGCGGACGTCGGGACCATTTCCGTAAAGGATAACCCTCCTTTTTTTTAAATAGTATTTTCGGGTGAGTATGCTGACAACAAATATCAGTTAAATTTGGCAAATAGCCCCCCTCCAAAAGTGGTGTTCATTCCGGAAGCTGTTCTTAAGATGAGGAGGTGGGGGTGATTATAAGGTGGACCTAATCTAAAAAAAAAACAAAACAACAAAAAAAAAAACAAGTTTTTATACGCACATAAGCAACTATTTTTTATTACATTTTTCTTACGTTTTTATTTAAAAATTAGTAAATTTCAATGAATAGAATAATAAATCATTTATCATTAATGTGTTTTTGGTTTTGTCTTGAATGAAACTTTTTTTTTCATTACAACAATAATGAACCAATTTAAATCTTCCGGCATGCGTTTAAGGGTTACAAAATTATCAATAAATCGTTTAGTTACTAAGCCAACGTCAGTAAATAAAAAAATGTTACGTGCGCATGCATTAGCCTTGACTGGGGGGATCAGGGAGCGACCATTAAATAATTATGCTGGTTGCCATGGAACTCAACGCCCAAGGTGTACCTAAAGTGGCACTTATGTTATCGTGCTATTTTTTAAAATAGTATTTTCCTGTTAAATTCAAATTTTACAATATGTTTTTCTTTTATTAATTTGTTAAGTGAAAGTACAGATAACCCGGTCGGTTTCTAATGCGAGGAAAATCTAGCCCCCCCAAAAAAAGGGGTACTCTGGATGATAACAAAACATTAAAATTGCCTCAGTCTAGAAAGATTTCTTCTCTACTGAACGAGGAAACAAACGGTGAAGTGTAGTTCACCTTCTGTTTCTCTCCCCCTCTCTCTTCCTCTCTTAATATCTCTCTTTATCCATCTCCCCCTTTCCCTCTCTCAATCTATCTTTCTCTCTATATCACCCTCTCCATCTCTCTTTGAGCCCCTTTCTCTCTCTAACTCCCTATATCTCTCTCCTTTCCTCTGTCTCATTCCTCTCTGTTTCTAACTCTCCCCCTCTCTCTGTTTATATATCAATCCCTTTATCTCTCTATCTCCTTTTCTTTCTCTATTTTCCTCTCACTGTCTCTTTTCTATCTATATATCTTCCTCTCTATCTGTCCATCTCTAATCCGTCATCCTATTTTAGTCTCCTAAATTAATTACAGTGAATAAGGCATTGTCAAAACATGGATAAATCCTATTTTAGTAGCCTAATTTACTGACTGTGAGAATAGAAGTTATTTGGAAATTACTGCTACCTTGAACAGCACCAGAAGTAACTGGTAGAACCTTTCTAATTAAATTGATTTTGTCAGCCATGTGGTAACAAAATGACATAGCCTTAGCCCTTGCTGCATGAGGAATACCTGCGACCTTGCTGCCAATTAGAAGAATGATTTATTCTACTTTAAACCATTCAATTTTTCAAAAATCTCATGTTCGACATCTCCAAAACATCCAATATGGGGAAAAATATTGCAGAAATGCAAACTTATTGTTTAGAATGAATGCACAATGGTACGCAAAAAATCACTTGAGGCTCTTGGTCGATCCTTGCAAGATTTGCGTGGCAATGTCAGACCATTTGGAAATGCAGTAATATTGCTTGCAGGAGATTTTAGACAAATGTTACCTGTTATTCTTCAATCAACACCAGCAGATGAAATAAATGCTTGCCCCAAATACTCTACTTTTTTGTTCCATGTGAAGACATAAAACTTAACTCAAAATATGCATGTACAGTTGCAGGCTGTTCGATCTGCACAAAAACTTTTGCATCACTTGTGGGAAATTGGGTACGAAAAAGTGCCAGCTGATCAGAGTTAAGGGCAAAATTCTTTGACTTTCAACTTCTGTAATTTCTGTTTATTTCATCAAAAGAATAGTTAGTTTAAAAGGTTTTTGCAGATATTCAAATTATAAGAATTCCATTTGAGTGAGTGAATGAGCTATTCTTGCAGGTCAATACAAAGATGCCCATGAACTTAACGCTATTATTCAATGTAAAATTCCAAGTGAGGTAGTCAAATACAAATCCATCGACACTGTTGTGAAAGCAGATAAAGTGGTTAATTATCCAACATTTATATTTGCCAGGGATGCCACCGCATGTATTGCAACTGAAATTTGGTGTACTAATAATCATGTTGTGAAATATAAACCAAGCCAAGCTTTGCAATGGCACATAGCTTGCAGTAAAAAAAATTAACAAACAATATCATAGAAACAACCATCTTAACAGGACCTTTCACAGATGAATATATCTTCATTCCATGCATTCCTATGATTCCATCGGATACATCATTACACTTTAGCAAATTGCACTTTCCAATTGTATTGTCATTTGCAATAACCATCAACAAAGCACAGGGAACAATCTTTGCAATTGTGGGCCTTACAGTTACACACTGACTGTTTTTTCACATGGACAATTTATGTTACATTTTCAAGAGTCACCAAACCGGAAAATCTCTATATCAGCTAAGAAAATGGAACAACAAAAACTGTACCCATGCAAAATGGAAATTTAAACCTATAAGTAACATGCTTTTTCTCATTTTGGAACTTTTTCCATTGCGCCAATTTGAGCCACAGCAACGCGTGGCAGGGTACAGCTAGTATATATATATATATATATATATATATATATATATATTTCAG
>NC_136489.1:5493174-5530674 GCF_053919585.1 Euprymna scolopes
ATTTTAGTTCCTTCTAATTATCACATGAGCATTTTTTCAAGTTTAATCATGCCCACGAAATAAATCGAAATACGGTAGATTCAGTACAATTCGACAAGCAGGACCCGATCCTAGGGAATTGTTTGACCTTTTTCTTTGTTGTTACCTTAGTATGGTATTGGTCCTGTACCACAGCCAGGACTTAACTTCTACCACTTTGAGAAGAAGTTATTTTATTGTTAATCACCGACGAGGCTGTCCAATCATTTTTTGTAGACGAAAGTGTTTATCTTTTAGACGCTGACTTTTGACTCTCACGTTCGGACCCTTTCGTTACATTATTACGCCGTATGAGGAAACGACATAGATGTGTACTACCTTTCCCTTAAAACACCGACTGTATGGGTTCAGCACATGCACACATAACTCAGAATTAATGTTTGCAAGAAATACTGCCTTTTTGAGTCACGAATAAAATTGGATTAAAGATCACTAACTTGATATAACAGAAACCTCTAAGGTGATTCTTAAATAACACGCAGATATGTCTTCTTTTCAAGCCGGAAAGATATGGCCTCAATGTAGGGAAATTGATACAACATAGAAACTGCATTCGGGACCATTGGAAACTGCCGAAGCGACTCCATTAGTTTACTAACTATCGCCGCAATCTTGCGTCTATGTGCCTGTTTTACAAGTATTTTAATGAGAATGTGCTCTGATCAACTTGTTGCACTTACGTCACCTCGACAAACGGGCTTAGCAGCAAAATGTCCCCCTTCACTGTTAAACGCTAGAAAATTTCTTACTCTAATAGCTTCTCACCTAGAACAGCTAAACTTCGAAATCCCCTTCATGTTACATGCTTTGTGAACCATCTGTATCTTTCCTAGGCATAATCCCAATTGGTAGCCCTGTGCAGCCAAGTGAAAATATGCCTTGTTTGGGGGGAGGCCTAGTAAAAAAATAAAGAAGCTAACTGTCTTCAACGCATTAATGTAAGTTCAAGGATGGTTGATATTCTTACGCCGAACAAATAAAATGTCACAGGCTTACAGGAGAAAGGCTATTTTTTAGAAATGAAAATTTATGAATGAAATGTTTGGAATGTAGCATTTTCCTAACGTTTTAGGTTATCGAATTGTTTAAGTCGGGGAGTCTTAAATCTATCCTAAAGAAAAAGTTTTCATTTTAAATATTTTCAAGTTGTCTTAAATTTTAGATCAAAAGTGTGTATATATATATATATATATATATATATATATATATATATATATATATATATATATATATATATATATATATACTCATGTATATGTATGTATGTGTGTGTGTTCAGATTTATACAAACAAATAAATAGGGTTCTTTATCATGGAATGAAGAATATGTGTGTCCTCGACCACATTTATCTTCTATTAACATAATTATTGCATCTCTACACAACGAAGCAAAATCTCATCTACATTAGCCATTATAAGATATCTGCAAGCGAAGGGCGAAATATGCACAATCTGACACTAATGACTCCCGTTAAAGCGTACAGTATAGTTAACTTAAGAATCCACCGCAGAGATAGGAATCGTTCGCCTAGAATTATTTGAGGAAATGAAAGAGCTTTTCCAACAATTGAAGCGGGAATTGTAGTGACTGAGGGGGGCAATGATAATGAGAGCAGAAGAAAGACGTAGATAGCCTATAGTTTTGACAGTTTTAGAAATAAAGAAACGTCAATATGTGACAAATGTAACAGCCAGTCTTTTAGTTGATTCCTCTTGAAAATAATCGACTCTTGTTTTAGATGTTATTATTATTATTATTATTATTATTATTATTGTTATTATTATTATTATTATTATTGTTATTATTATTAGTATTATTGTTATTATTGTTATTATTGTTGTTATTATTATTATTGTTATTATTGTTATTATTATTATTATTGTTATTATTATTATTATTATTGTTATTATTAGTATTGTTATTATTATTATTATTATTATTATTGTTATTATTATTGTTATTATTGTTGTTATTCTTCTTATTATTATTGTTATTATTATTGTTATTATTATTGTTATTATTGTTGTTATTATTATTGTTATTATTATTATTATTGTTATTATTATTATTATTGTTATTATTGTAATTATTATTATTGTAATTATTGTCGTTATTATTATTGTTATTATTATTATTGTTATTATTATTGTTATTATAATTATTATTATTATTATTGTTATTATTATTGTTGTTGTTATTATTATTGTTATTGTTATTATTATTATTATTGTAATTATTATTTTTTATTTTTATTAATATTATTATTATTGTTTTATTATTATTATTGTTACTATTATTGTTATTATTGTTGTTATTATTATTGTTTTTATTGTTGTTATTATTATTATTGTTATTATTGTTATTATTGTTGTTATTATTATTATTATTGTAGTTATTATTATTGTTATTATTATTGTTGTTATTATTATCGTTATTATTGTTGTTATTATTATTATTATTGTTGTTATTATAATTATGGTTATAATTGTTATTATTATTATTATTATTGTTATTATTATTTTTGTTATTATTGTTATTATTATTGTTATTATTGTTATTATTATTGTTGTTATTATTATCATTGTTATTATTATTATTGTTGTTATTATTATTGTTATTATTAATGTTATTATTATTGTTGTTATTATTATCGTTATTATTGTTGTTATAGTTATTATTATTGTTATTAATATTATTGTTTTTATTTTTATTATTATTATCATTGTTAGTAATATTATTATTATTGTTATTATTATTTTTATTATTATTATTGCTGTAATTATTATTATTGTTGTTGTTGTTATTGTTGTCATCATCATCATAATCATCATCATCGTCATCATCATCATCATCATCTATATATGATTATCCGGATTCGCTTCGACCGTTATAATCTTGGTTATCCCTTAGATTGAAAATAACTAATAAACACGTGAGTTTAATGAAACAAAAATAAGATGGTGTAAAGATAAAACTTTGCCACATTTTGATTTAATGATAAAATCTCAGCTAATTCCTGGTTTGATGAAAGAACCGTTGCTTGCAAATGAGATCTAAAAAAAATGGCAGTTTGCAAATTTTTTTCGAAACTAAAAGAAAATGGCGGTGTTAAAATTCTGTTTCAATTTGGTTCAAATACTTACATTATGAACGAACACAGACTTTTAATGCTTTTTCCGTAATGTTACTAAAATATTCAACTGTTAAAAATACAGAATTTCTGGTGCTTATGCATCTACCTAACAGCACTATTTTTTGAATAGTATCTTAGAATTAAATTCAATTGTTACAATATTTTTCAGTACGGAAAAATTCACAAAATACCCTCCCTCTAATGTTAAGAATTGTTCTCTAGACAATAACGTTATTATTTCAGCACGGTACATGCTATGCGATAGTATTAACATTTGTTATTGTTAACATCTGCGATGCTTTATTTTAATAAAAAAATGCACAAATAAATTCGTGCGCTTTTCTTATTACTTTTTTGAACGCATTTATTTTAAATGAAATAAACATCGTAAGTTAGATTTTACAAAAATAACCAGTTCATTATATTTTCTGATCGTTCATTAATATATACTGAACATTTCATTAAAATTGGTTGATTTCCTGAATGTTGGTTAAATTTTAAGTTAATGGCGGGGGTCAAAATGTTTATACATTTGGAGGATCGGTCATTCATTTTGCACAAATCTAAATTTTCCTATGTTACGAATAAGTTTCTAATAAATGACGTAATTATTTCACCAGGGTCCGTAATCTGCAAAAATATTTGTTTATTTAATATTATTGATAATTGAAAATATGCGAAAACAAACATAAAAAAGAACCTTGTGTTTAAATTGGCCCTCGATGGGAGGAAAGTGAATAGGGATAAGTCAGCCATTTTAATATGTTTGTGATTGTTTTAAAAAATATTCACTTTTATTAATTTCATTGAGAAACATTATCATTTTGTTTTATTAAAAACTGAGTTAAATTAATAATTTAATGACCAGTAAATGGTACCACAATAAGAATTGCATTGAATATAAGGTGGGTTTTTAACATCGAAACTTTGATTTGAAGGTCCTCCCCTATTTTATCAGATGTTGTGATGAGCGACGAGAACATTACGACTCGCTTCGTCGTAAAATTAGATTTTTTAAAATAAAATATACTTGATCGATTTATATGATTTTTGGAATATGACATCTTCGTTTCGTAACGATTGCGTACATAATGCAGACTTTTTCTGTATTTTCTTTAATTTTAATTGCCGCGATAAGTGCCAATTTGAATAAGCACCCAAAATTCATTTCATTTCAATTCCTTCGCAAACAAGTCAGCCATTTTAATATTTTGTTAATAGTTTAACAAAAAATTGTAGAGAAACAACATTACATTCACAGCACTTAGGTTTATAATAATTTAGTTAAGTTATTAATTAGTTCGTAATAAATTATTTATTATTTCCTAATTAATTAGTTAATTTGGCGGACGTTAAATAAGTTGCCCCCATCTCTCAATGTTAACGAGCATCTCTCCCCTCCGCCTCTCTGGCTTTCTTACTCTTTCTATTTTCTCTCTCTGTGTCTCTCTAAGAGAATAGAGAGGGAGAGAGAGAGGGAGAGAGAGAGAGAGAAGTGAGTAAACGTGGAGGTAGACACGTTTACCAGAACCAAAGGTCAGCTGACCAAATTACGTATGTGTGACGTGGTTGGCTAGATCTGGGAGATTTGATTTGAGCTTTGAAGAAGACGGACGTTTTCCGTGGTCTCCCCCCCTCTTAACTGAGGAGGGGGGAGACGAACGCTGACGTGTGTGAAGAAGAACTAACACAAGCCGATTTCACTTCCACTTCTGCAGAACCTCTGGGGAAAGTGAAATAAAAAACTATAAAACCATTTCATCGTCTTGGAGTGATAAATCTTTGTCAAACAGGTATCAAGTCTCTCTCCAGGATGAGAAATTGCCAGATGGTTCAACAGCGAGAAGAAACAGAGGTAGGTTCAGAAATTACATGTCACACACACGATTCCCTTTATGATAATCAAACACACAACCATTTATATTAGAGACAATCATACGCACACGGAATCTTTGATGTTATATAGTGTATACACCCAAACGTAAAAAAGTGCCCCTAAATGAAGAACTCTATATAACATATTCAAATGTAACGAAAGCTCAATTTGGTACCCCTCAGGATAACCTTCGATGATACCGATATGTAACATCAATTCAGATAAAAAAAATGGAACTTTTTTTTTATGACTTCTATTGTCCGGGATCAGTTTTAAATTACAACATTTAACTAAATTGAATACCTACTTTGTGACCATCTCCCTTACATGACGGTGAACATTCTCGTCTAAAAAAAAAGGGCTCGGAAGGAAAATGTTTGTACCCTCTTCTTTCTTTTACTTGTTTGAAAAATTCCCAACCATAAGAAAGTTTGAAAAAAAAAAAAAAACATTTTTATTTTTTTAAAGAATTTGATAAAAAAAAATTCAAATAGCCACTCTGAGAAGGATCTTTTGAAAAATTGTACGAGAAATAATGTGCTACATGATGCAAGGACGAAGCTTCTTGTGGACATGCCATATCTATGGCATATTAGTAATATTCTATTTCTGAATTGGAAAAAGGTATAACTAAATGTTATTTGTATCAAATGTTATGTTAGACCCGTTGAATTGTCAGACATTGAACAAATATTTAAAAAAATCTGCTTTTTATTTTTATACAATTATAAAAATTAAACTTTTTATTTAATTTTTTGTTTGAATTTGATAATTTTTGAAACTTTGTTCCGACTCTAAAATAGGACGTTACCGTGATCAACATACTCGAACACTTGAAATCGTCATGATCGAGTTGGGAAGAAAGTAAAAATTGAACCTTTCCCCTTTTTTAGACAGCAATATTAACCGAACGCGTGACAGAGATGGCCACAACGTAGGTGTTTTATTCAGTAGAACGTTATCATTGAAAACTTATCACGCACGATAAATGTTAGTAAGTTTTCAAATTTTTCGTTTTAATCTGAAAACAAAACAAAACAACAATGTGTCGTGTGTTGAATTTTCATTGAAAATTCTAAACTTTTTGAATCCATTCTTTTAAAAGTTTCAAAGAAGTCGGATCGTTACTTTAAGCAAAAACAGTCACAAACAAGTGACAGTAACTCTTACATGACCCACGGGGACATTAAAAGAGTCACACCGGTAACAAGGTTAAGGTGTCAATATGATCGATTAAAGAGTTTCATTTTCTTTCTCTTTTTCACTTTATTTAAACAAACAATTACTGAAGTTAATAAGTATTTTATTTTTAACAATACAGAAATTTATAAAATAAAAATGTTAAATGACTGTTTTTCTCTTTTTCCATCCTTTCTGTTCATCGGGGAGGAGTCCTCGATTATTCAGGGAGTGGTAGATTTGTTCACTCTGTTGTGCTGTCAGTATCTTCCACACAGTGGGTAAGCACTTGATCGGCCTAGAGTTGCTGGAGACGGTTCATTTCTCTGTGTGCTTCTGTAGCAGTGTGGGCCAGCCTTTTGACATCCAATCTGGTACGCTTGCTTTCTGCATACAACTTCTCAGGTTTGGAGTTAGCCTTTCGTGTAAGGTTGCGATTTTTTTAAAAAAAAGTACGCATGTATCCCCTCGTGACCTGGTGATAATTTTTTCTATAGTTTTCCTTAAGGTTTCGTTACTGATTTCATTCAATCTTACTTCTATTTGTTTTAGCATTTCTGTAGTGATCCCGTCCTTCTTCCCATTGTTTTACTCCATTAGAATTTTGTTTCTGTCGTGTTTTGTCGTTTTTTTTTCCTCCGTTCATATTTCGGTAGAATTGGCTTTAATTGTTTTCAAATATTCTGTTTTGTTTGCATTGTCCAACAAGAAGGAAAAATTAAATAATAGTTTTATTTATAAACAACGCAGGCAGAGCAGCAAAACTGTAAACTTTGCAAAAGAACATTTTAAAATAATGTTAATCAAATAAATTTCTAAAAAATAAGTATTATTTTTATGTTTCTAATTGTAAAATTAATAAATATAACAATTAGGATTTTTATATGAAATTTTCTCCCATATTTACAATGAAAAAATAATTTTTCACCGAATTAAAAGAAACATAAATATTATTCCATTTTGAAGAATCTAATATTTAATCTTTTTTCTTTTTTAAAATTTTGTTACATCTACACAAGTGGTTGTATATGAAATGAGGACCAGTGTATTTTCTGACCATCGTATATAATTAAAGTTGTTTAAATTTCGTATTAAGCTGTCTTGAAAATTTGTTAAAAAATCGTTTTAAATTCGTTATTTGTTTCATTTTATTTTCTGTTGTTTTTATGTGTAATGTGTTTAAAAAAAATTCAACTACCGTGGAATTTTAACGGGATCTACTAGTTATAATTATTGACGAACAAGGTGCTTTCACACAGGTCATGAAAGATCTTCCATTGAACGTCTGTGGTGCTCCCTGTAAGCTTAGTGACAACACGTTTCCCCATACGCCCAGCACCCTCCACGTCCTTTGATATATTTGCAAAGAAATTTGAGTTGCGATAACAACAGCCTCTCACCATTGACTTTTCGCTGATAGCGGCCATTGGTCTAGATTGGAATTTGAGTGGCACTAAACCTCCCCAAAGTCCCACTTCTCTTAGCGCTTGCCAACGGAGGTCTGGTCAGTGCTCTCACCTCTCCAATTTTCCCTTTGTTGTAACTAGTAGTGCGCACTCTTCCATTCCAAATTCCATTTGGATATCATGGCTGACGATCCTGGTAGTGTTTATTAGTGTCTCTTGTTCGTTTTCAGTGCTTGCAAAAAGCTTTAGATCGTTCCTATGCATAAGGTTTTTCATTTTTTGTTCTGTGTTAGAGAACTTGTATCCGGCTGGGCACTTTCTGAGAATATTGTTCAGGGGCATCATGGCTATGATGAACAGTAATGGTGATAGTGAGTTACCTTGGAAGATGTTTCTTTGTATGTTAATTTCAGTTCTCCATGTTCTAATTGCATTTTCTATTACGTTGATGATCCTGCTTGGTACTTTATACATTTTAAGCATTCTATTATCCATGTTTGGGGCGTCCTGTCGTATGATTTATTGTAGTCGATCCATGCCATGGCTAAATTCCTTCTCCTTCGTTTTATCCCCTTTAAGATCTAATAACCGATCATGTTTCTCTTTTTCCTTTTTTTCATCATTTCTGTTCATCGGGGAGGAGTTCTCGATTATTCAGGGAATGGTAGATTTGTTCACTCAGTTGTGCTGTCAGTATCTTCCACATAGTGGGTAAGCACTTGATCGGCCTATAGTTGCTGGAGACGGTTCATTTCTCTGTGTGCTTCTGTAGCAGTGTGGTCTAGCCTTTTGACATGCAATCTGGCTCGCTTTCTGTATACAACTTCTCAGGTTTGGAGTTAGCTTTTCGTGTAAAGTTGTGAATTTTTTTAAACCAGTATGCATTTATCCCTCGTGACCTGGTGATCTCCAGTTTGCCATTTTTCTTATAGTTTTCGTTAGGGTTTCCTTGCTGATTTCATTCAATCTTACTTCTTCTAATTGTTTTAGCTTTTCTTCCGTGTCTTCCAGCCATTCGGCATTTCTATTGTGATCCAGTAGAATTTTGTTTCTGTTGTGTTTTGTCGTTCTTCTTTTGTTTTTCCTCCGTTCACATTTCGGTAGAATTGGCTGTAATTGTTTTCAAATATTCTGTTTTGTTTGCATTGTTCAGATTTATATCTGTATCGTCTCAATGTCGATTCTTTTGCTTTTATCTTTTGGTTCAGTTCTTCATGTTTCTTGTCTAGGCTCTCCCTGCCACTCACATTTCCAATTTTCCATCTTCTCCACATAGTTTTCTTCCTGTTAACAATTTAATTTTTATATGTTTGTTTATTTTGGTTTCTAGCCTTATTTTCCATCCAGGTTTTGTCGATCCACTTTTCCCCGTTTTTTTCTGATTTGATTTCAATACTTACGATTTTTGCGCCTGCGTAAATTAAGTTCTTTAAGTCTGTGATTTTATCTGTAGTGATGTGTGAGAGAAGCTTTTTAACCTTCTCTGTTTCTATTATTATTACCATCATTACTTTATCATTATTATTATTATTATTATTATTATTATTATTATTATTATTATTAGTAGTAGTAGTAGTAGTAGTAGGAGTAGTAGGAGGCGTATTATTATTAATATTATTATCATTATTATTATTAGTAGTAGAAGTATTATTATTATTAGTATTATGTTTATCATTATTATTATTAGTAGTAGTAGTATTACCATCATTACTTTATCATTATTATTATTATTATTAGTAGTAGTAGTATTAGTATTGTTATTATTATTATTAATATCAGTTTAATACTATTGTAAATAGCATTATAATCATTATTATAATATTTAATGTAATTTTAATTATTATAATTATTAATAATATTTATATTATTATTAATAATAGAGTTAGTATTTGTATAAATAATAATGGCTCTAATAATAGTAATAATATAAATATTATTAATATGCATAAAAGTGGGAATTGAAAAATATCTTTGCACATTGAAAGACATGGTGAAGACGACCATCCATTTCGCATGTCTTTCAACGACTCTTTCGTAAACCGCTTCTCGCTTCCGGAAGTGACGTCATGGACGGGAAGCACAGCATGGAATAATTCATTATTCCTGTAAATATGGGTGCGTCCCCAACATTATTATTATTATTATTATTATTATTATTATTATTATTATTATTATTATTATACACCTAATGAAAGCAGTAAATCCATGGGCAGTCAGTGTTTTGAGATAAAGTGCGGGAATTTTAGAATGGTCTGGCAAGGATTTGCATGCAATGGATATCAAAACAAGAAAGTAGAAGCGTGGCAAGGCTGTATCAAAAGAGGAAAGATGGTCGGAGAGGATTGAAAAGTGTAAAAGATTGTGTTAGAACCGAGATGTCGTTGAAGGAGCATGTGGTTAGAAGTGAGGAGTGGATGCTTAAGGTTGTGGCAAATGAAGTGGAGGTATGTGAGACCAAGGCTGATTATGTGAAACGTATGGATAGAGAAAGGGCAGAGGAACTTGCTAGGAAGAAAATGCATGGAAAGTTCTTCCAGGATATAGCAGAAGTGGCTGATTAAAGATCATGGCAATGGCTTAGAGCTGGGTATCTGGCTAAGAGTACTGAAGCTTTTGTTAGTGCAGCACAAGAGCAGGCATTAGGAACACGATTGTTAAAAAAAAGTGGCTCTAGGGGAGGAAGTTGCTGCAGAATGCGAATTTGTGGTAAGACCTCAGAATCAATTGCGCGCCTTGCAGCAGCGTGTAGTGGACTGGCCCAGAAGGAGTACCGCAAAAGACACGATCGCATGGAACTCCGGATATATTGGGAGGTGTGTAAGAGGGTTGGGGTGAAGTGTGCTGGAAAATGATTTGAGGAGGCGCTTGATAAATTGAGAACAAGTGAGAATGGCAAGGTAGAGGTATGGTGGGACAAAATTGTCATAACGACCAAGCAATTGGAACATAATCGTCCGGATTTGGTCGTCATTGACAAGGTCTCAAAAAATTGGCAGATTGTAGACTTCTCAGTACCCTGAGAAAGGAATGTGAGAGAGAAGGAGAATGAGAATTGAAACAATTATGCTCAATTGGCCTTGAAGATAAGGCGTATACACGGGGTTAAAACACTCATAATCTCGGTCGTAGTTGGTACACTAGGAGTAGTATCAAGTCATCTGGAAGGCCAATTGAAAAAAAACTACAAATCACCGATGTTTTAGGCGGCCTTCAAACCTCTGCAATTATAGGTACCACCAACATCCTTAGGAAAACCCTTGATTTTTGAAGCTCCATATTTAAAGCCGGCATTAAGGGAAATCCTCTGGAAATGAATCCAATCCCTGTCCAGAGAGACGTTGATAAACGAAATTATTATTATTATTATTATTATTATTATTATTATTATTATTATTATTATTATTAATAATAATAATAATAATAATAATAATAATAATAATAATAATAATAATAATAATAATAATAATAATAATAATGGCTTACATGGAGCTTTCACACAAGTCAACGAACCATCTGATTAGAAACCTGTGGTGTTCTCTGGAAGCTGAGTGACAACAAGTCTCCCCAGACATCCAGTCCTCTCCACCTCCTTCGATAGCATTTGCAAATGAATTTGCATCATCGAAACAGCCGCTTATCATTGATTTCACGCTGGTGGTGGCCATTAGTTTATGCTGGAATTTGAGTGGCACTCAGCCTCCCCATGGTCCCAGTTCTCTTTGCGCTTGTCCAGCCGAGGTCTGGTTGGTTCTCGCTCCTTGGTCTTTCAGTCCTTATTGACCCTTCTCGGCTATTTGGTATCACTTTTTTATTAGGGGGAACGGTGATGAAACAATGGGGGATGCATGATGGGACGTGTAGCACTTGTAGATATGCAGTTTCGGTGGTCTTCATTCCCTGTATCGTTTCTTCATTATATTGTATACTTGTATTATTCTCGGCATTCAAGGGTTTTCCTTAATATTTCAGTCGTGCTCATTATCGTTAGTCGTTGTACTTTTGCAATTATTCCTCTAATTCCAATTTCTGTCATTTTTTCGCAGTTTTTTGGAATTGTACCTAGTGTTCCTACTATTATCGGTACTATTTTGATTTTCTTCCTCATCCAAATCCCATTTAACTCTCTGCTAGCTCTGTGTATTGGCTTCGTTTCTCCTTTTCTTTCATACTCAGCCTGTGGCCAGCTGCGACAGCAAAGTCTACGATTTGACAGGATGACAGAATTTTTCTTTCTTGTTAATTATTACGACATCTAGTCTTCTTGCTTGGATTGGTTTGTCCGTCTGTATGTCCATGTCTCATAGGATTCTGTGGTTCTCCTTTTTGAGTGCTGTTGCGAGTTTATGCTTGTACCGTTTGTCTGTACGCTCAAAATGCAGTCATTTGCGCAATTCCCAGTGTACCACCCTCCCCGCTTGGTCATGCCTGTTTTTGTATTCCTTTCGGTTAAGTTTGCTACATTCACTTACATATATGTTTTATCGTTTTGTCTATTTGTCCACACAGTCCGCATCTGCTGTTTTCTTGTGTTTTATCAACCTTTTCTTTGATATGGTTGGTTCTTATCGAGTTATCTTGTGCTCCAGTTATTAGAGATTCAGTTTCTCGGTTTATATGTCCTTTTTGCATCCATGTCCAGGTGTTTTCGTTATTCTCATCTTTTGTCATTCTTATGAATCTTCCGTGGATTTGTTTCTCTTCCCATTTATCTTTTCTCGTTTTGTCGTTTGTCTCTCTGTTTTCTGTTTGGTTGTTTTTTTTCAGTGTCTCTCGCTGCCATAATTATCCTTTCAGTGTTTTGCATTATGTATTTTTCTAGTTCTTTTTTTCGTGTCCTTCACGCAGTCTTCTATACAGATCAGTCCTCTCCCGCCGTCTTTCCTTTTCACGTAGAGTCTGTCAATATCGTCCTTTGGGTGTAGTGTATTATGCATTGTCATGAGTTTCCTGTTTTTCTGGTCGAGTTGTCCCAGTTCTTCTTTTGTCCACCCTATAAACGGTCCAGAGTATCTTACTAGTTATACTGCCCGTGTATTTATACCTTTTATTAGGTTTCTGCTATATAATTCCGTTTCTAGGAGTTTCTATTTCTCCTGAGGTATTCCTTTCCAATATTCTCTTTCATTTTTGTTGCTATGATGGTGTCCGCTTCCAGAATTCCCAAGTATTTATAGTCGTCTTGTTCTCCTAGTGCGATAATTTCTGTTTGGTTAGGTAGTTCCATGCTTTCTGTCGTTTCCAGTTTTCCCTTTCTTATAACCAGTAGTGCGCACTTTTCCATTCCAAATTCCATTTGGATATTTTGGCTGACGATCCTGGTAGTGTTAACTAGTGTCTATACCATGGACGATCTGAAACTTTTTGCAAGGACGGAAAAGGTTCCGTCCTTGCAAAAAGTATCAGATCGGCCATGTACATCAGATGGTTCATTTTTTTCCTCTGTATTTGAGAACTTGTATCCGGCTTGACACTTTCTCAGAATACTGTTCAAGGGCATCATGGCTATGATGAACAGTAGTGGTGATAGTGAGTCTCCTTGGAAGACGCCTCTTTGTATGTGAATTTCTGTTATGTGTTGTCCATCAGCTGTCAATTCCAGTCTCTATTTTTGCATTGCATTTTCTATTACGTTGGTCATCCTCCTTGGTATTTTATACATTTTTAGGCATCCATGCTTGGGAGATCCTGTCGTACGCTTTTTTGTAGTCGGGCAATGCCATGACTAAATTATTTCTCCTCGTTTTTACCTCCTTTAGGATCTTTCGATCTATATAAAGCAGGTCATGTTTCCTCTTTTTTTTCCTTTTTAACATTCTTTCTTCTCCTCAGGGATGAGTCCACGGTTACTCAGTGAGTGGTAGATTTGCTCCCTCAGTTGTGCTGACAGTATCTTCCACATAGTGTGTAAGCACGTGATTGGCCTATAGTTGCTAAGGACGGTTTCTTTCTCCGTGTCTTTCTGTAGCAGTGTGGTTCTCTCTTTTGTCATCAAGTCTGGTACGCTTGCTTCCTGTATACATCGTCTCAGGTTTTGGGCTAGCCTTTCGTGTAAGGTTGTGAATTTTTTGAACCAGTATGCATTGCTGATTTCATTCACTGTTCCTTCTTCGATTTGTTATAACTCTTCTTTCATTTCTTTCAGCCATTCGGCATTTCTATTGTGATCTCGTCGTCCTTCCCATATTTTCCTCCAGTAGAGTTTTGTTTCTGTCAGATTTAGTTGTTCTGTTTTTGTTTTTCCACCGTACACATTTTGGTAGAATTGGCTTTCATTAGTTTCAAATGTTCTGTTTTGTTTGCATTGTTCAGATTTATATCTATATCGTCTCAATCTCGCCTATTGTATTGTTATTATTATTATTGTATATAATTAAACGATTATTTCATCATTATTATTATAATTTCAATTATTATTATAATTATATTATTATAAATATTATCATTAATAAAAATATTATTAGCAAGATTATTATATTATTGTATTTTCAATTAAATGATTATTTTATCATTATTATTATTATTATTATTATTATTATTATATTATTAAACTAATTTTATAATAATTGGTCTTCATATTCTCATCATGTTTTTAATAATATTATATTGTTATTTTATTAAAATTGGTGTTTTTATTATTAATAAATTTCTTGTTATGGTTTTCATTATTTTTTATTGTTATTATTTTATTAGTATTACTATTATAATGAAGTTAATATTTTATTATAGTGATTCTTATTAATATATTTATATTATATCATTTTGTATATTCCTATTTTTATTATTTTGTTATTATTATTAATCTTATTATTATTATTCGTAATACTTTTTCATTTTTTAATTATGCTTATTATTCTTCTAATATGGTATTGTATTATTATGGTTATATTTATTAACATTATTATTGTTTTTATAAGTATTTTATTTATTATATTATTTTAAAATATTATTGTTATTATTTTTGAATTATTATTATTATTATTATTATTATTATTATTATTTTAATCATGTTAGTATTAGTGTTATTAATTCTTATATTAATTATATATAATTTTCTTATTATTATAATTTGTAATGTTACCATCGGCATAATGATGATGATCATAATAATAATAATAATAATAATAATAATAATAATAATAATAATAATAATAATAATAATAATTATTATTATTATTATTATTATTATTATTATTAATCCTGTTATTATTAGTGTTATTAATTTTATTTTAATTATTTCATAGTGTTATTATTATAATTTGTAATGCTACCATCGTCATCATAATAATCACTATTATTATTATTATTATTATTATTATTATTATTATTATTATTATTATTATTATACACTAGGAGTAGTATCAAGTCGTCTGAAAGGACAATTTAAAAAAAAAACTATAAATACCCGATGTTTTAGGCGGCCTTCAGACCTCTGTAACTAAACCTTAATCTTTGAAGCTCCTTGTTTGAAGCCAGGGCTTAAGGAAAATTCTCTAGAAATTAATCCCAACCCTTTTCAGAGAGACGTTGATAAACGAAATCAGAATTATTATTATTATTATTATTATTATTATTATTATTATTATTATTATTATTATTACCTATCTTATTATTATAATCATCCCCATCATCATTATTAATATTATTATCACCAACATCATAATTATCATTATCATTATTACTATTATTATAATCATAATCATGATCATTGTGCTCATTAACCTTATTATTATTGGCTCACAGAGAGCGTCCACACAGGTCATCATTGATATTTTCTTGGAAACAGCTATTATTATAGGCATTTTTAATTTTCTTTAATTTTCTTCATTTTCCATATCCCTGTTTGCTCCCTGGCTTGCTCTGTGTATGTGCTCCGATTCTCTTTTTCTTAGGACAGCGAATTCTACGATTTGACAGGATTTTTCATTCTTGTTAATTATTACGACATCTAGTCTTCTTGCTTGGATGTTTTATCAGTTTTTATGTCCATGTCCCATAGCTTGTTGTGATTCTATTTTTCAAGTACTGTTTCCGGCTTATGTGTGTACCATTTTTCTGTGCTTTCAAGATGCAGTTGTTTGAATAATTGTCCTTTCAACTTGGCCATGTCTGTTCTTTTATTCCCTTTGGATCAATTTGCTGCATTCACTTACTCTATGGTGTATCGTCTCGTCTCTTTGTCCACAGAGTCTGCATTTACTGTTTTCATGCGTTTTGTCGATCTTTGCTTTTATGTGGTTGGTTCTTAACGATTTATCTTGTGCTGTAGTTCTTAGGTTTAAGTGTCTTTTCGCATCCATACCCAAGTGTTTTCTTATTCTTATCTTTTGTAATTCTTATGAATTTTCCATGTACTTGTTTCTCTTCCAATTTCCCCCATCTTATTTTTTGTCTTTTTGTTCTCTGTTTTGTTAATTATTTCAGTGTCTCTCGCCACCATAATTATCCTATCAGTGTTTTGCTTATGTATTTTTTTAGTTTTTCTGTCATTCACACAGTCTTCCATATAAACCAGTCGTCTCCCACCGTCTTTCCGTTTCATGGACAGTCGGTCAACATCTTCCTTAAAGTGTAATGCATCGTACATTGTCGTGAGTATCCAGTTCTTCTGATCGAGCTATCCCAGTTTCTGTTTAGTCTACCATATGAACGGTCCAGGGTATCTTACTAGTGATACTGCACACGTATTTATGCCTTTTATACTGTTTCTCCTATGTAATAAAGATTCAAGAACATTTCTTATTCTTCTGAGACATTGCGTTCCAATTATCTCGTTCATTTCTGCTGCTTTGATGGTGTCTGATTCTAGAGCACTCAAGTATTGATAAGCGTCTGGTTCCCTTACTGCCCGCATTTCAATTTGGTTGAGTTGTTTTATGCCTTCTCTCGTCTCCAGTTATCCCTTTCTTTTTACTAGTAGTGTGGACTTTTACATATCAAACTCTATTTAGAAATCCTAGCTGGAGATCCTTGTATTGTTTATTTGTCTCTTGTTCGTTTTCTTTCAGATCGTCCATGTCCATGAAGTAGTTCATTTTTCCTCTGTATTAGAGAACTTGTATCCAGCTTGGCACTATCTCAGTATATTGTTCAGTGTATCATGGCTAAGATGAACAGTAATGGTGATGCTGAATCTCCTTGGGAGATGCCTCTTTGTATGTTTGTATGTTAACTTTCCTTCTGTGTTGTTCATAAGCTGTCACTTCCAGACTCAACGTCCCATTGCATTTTCTATTACGTTGATAATTCTACTTAGTATTTTATAAATTTTGAAGCATTCTATTATCCATGCTTAGGGGGATCCTATCTTTCGTTTTATTGTAGTCGATCCATGCCATGGTAAAATTCTTTCTCCTTCTTTCCACCTCCTCTAGGATGTTTGATCTATGTATAGCAGATCATGTGTTCCTCTTTTTCTTTTCTAGCATTCTTTCACTTCCTCGGAGAGAAGTCAAGGATTATCCAGGGAGTGGTAGATTTGTTCCCTTAGTTGTGTTGTTAGTATTTTCCAAATAGTGGGTAGGCACGTTATCAGCCTATAGTTGCTGGGGACGATTCCTTTCTCTGCCTTTCTGTATCAGTGTGGTTCTGCCTTTTGTCATCCAATCTGGCACGTTTCTTTTCCTGTATACATTTTCTTATGTTTTAGGATAGTCTTTCGTATTATTATTATTATTATTATTATTATTATTATTATTATTATTATTATTGCAGCGGCCACTGGTCTCCACTAGAATTTGAGTAGCAATACGCCTCCCAGTTCTATTCGCACTCATCCATCGGATGTATTATCAGCGCTCTCTCCTCGGTCTTTCCATCCTTCTTGATCTTCTCGTTTATTTGGCATCTCTATATTACGCTAGGGGATTTGGCTATGGGAGGAGATGTGGTAGAGGATCGAGAACTTGTAAGATATGCAACTTGGTTCCATATAACGCTTCATGCATTTCCTCTCCAGCAGTTTGTCTCTCCTGGGTCTATATCGTCTGAATCTCCCTCTTTTAGCTGCTATAATTTGGTTCAGTTTTTCTTGTTTCAACTCTCCCTGCTAGTCACATTTCCAATTTTCCATCTTATCCCCGTTACTTTCTTCCTATTTATCGTGTCGGCTTGTTTTTATGCTTGTTTATTTAGGTTTCTTGCCTCATTATTTATCCAGGTTCTGTCGTTGCATCTTTTCCCGACTGTTTTATTTTTCATTCGAAGTTCATACTTACTATTTTGACGCCTGCGTAAATCAAATTGTTTAAGTCTTTAATTTTTTTTTTCTTTCATTTTTCTTAAACTTTTTCTTCTAGGGAATGGGCCATCCAACCAGATGTCTGACATTTACCCCTATTTTAGTGAGTCCAACCAAGAGATTTTTTTCAGGATTCTAGCCGTCCCTTTCAGTGCAATCGTTTGTATTTCACTTGCACTTGGTTCACCGGGTATGCTTGCTATGTACTTTTTAAAGTTCTTTTTCATAAGCCCAGTTGCTCCTATGATGACTGGTATAATTGAAACGTCTTTTAATTTCCAATTTCGTTTCATATCATACATAAGTCCTTGATACTTCGTTATCTTTTCCCTCTCAACTCTGTTAAGCCCTGTATCATTGGGTACACTGACCTCTATTACGGTCGGTTTTTTGTTTGCTCTGTCCCAAATCACTATATCTGTTTTAACAGCTACGTTTTCAAGATATGTAGCAGTAGGGATTATGTAGTCATAGTGAATAGTGTAGTTGTCATTCCCAACTGTTCGTTCGGGTATATGTTCCCAGGAGTTTTTACTACACTGAATGTTGAGGTTCTTACATATCTTCCAGTGAAGGTATTTGCAAACTCCATTATGGCGATCTGTATAATAACCGTCCCCAAGTAGGACTTTGCAACCAGAAATCAGGTGGCCCACACTCTCAACCTCAGTGCTACAGAACCTGCATTTATTATTGTTGCTTAGACCACACATCTTTTTGAAGGCGTTTGTCATGAGGCCCTGGTCTTGTGCAGCCAATATCAACCTCTCTTGGTCGTAATGGAGGGATCCTATTTTGAGCCAGTCCAGGGAACCATCCCTATCAATATATTCTTGGGATAGATCAGTCGGTAGGTATTTTGCCCGTTTATGGTTGGTCCATTCTTCTGTTTTAATACTATGGAACTGGCTAGTGTATTTTTCCGACTTTTCTGGGCTATGTCAGTGGCAGGCTTGTTTGGGTTCTCAGTGTCATTTGTAAGGCAATCTTTTCCAAAATGAGTGGCAAGTTGTGTTATAGATGTTGTACTACTTGCTCGATTCTGATAATGGTCTTTAATTTTCATAAGCTTGGGGTTACAGGAACTTATTATGTACTGACCTATGCTGACGATTGTGGCTCTGTGTTGATGATTGACTTCCGAGAGTCCCATACCTCCTTCTCGCCTGGGTAGGTACAAACGAGGCATGCACTGATTTCGATAAATAACTCGGTACAAGGTTAGCATTTTCCTTGTCTTTGTGTCAAGCCAATTTATGTCTTTCTGAGGCCAGTCAATAATGCCAAAACTATATGTTAGTACTGGCATGGCAAGTTGGTTAATTGCCGTAATTTTGTTCTTGTTTGTGATTTCAGTTTTGCAGATTTTTCTTACCCGGCGTAAATATTCTTGGCTTAGTTTCTCTCTCATCTTTGAATGCTGGATGGACTCATTTTCATCAATGCCGAGGTATTTGTATGTTTCCTGTTCATCCAGTTCTCTGATTACACTATTTTCATCGTGCTGTATATTTTCAGTAGATATCTTCTTGCCAGCTTTCAGAGTACACATAGCACACTTATCCAGTCCGAGCTTCATTTTGATGTCATTAGAAAAAGTGTGGACAATTTTCAGTAGATTATCTAAATCCTTATCCGAGCTAGCATAAAGCTTAAGATTATCCATGAAAAATAGATGGTTTATTAACTTGGAGGATTCTCTTTGGCGGCTGTAGCTTAGATTATAAGCACCTTGGTAGTTCTTTAGAAGCTTACTTAGAGGATCAATTGCCAGGCAAAATAGTAGAGGAGATAAACTGTCTCCTTGGAAGATTCCTTTTTTTATTCTTATATTTGGGATGGATATCCTTCCCCCGTTATGGTTTAAGGTAATGGATGTTTGCCACTCCTTTATTTGGGCAGCTAAAATTTCTCGTATGGTCGGGTGGATTTTATATAATTCAAGGCATTTTAGTATCCACGAATGGGGTACACTATCAAATGCTTTCTGATAATCTATCCATGCCATATTTAGATTTCTTTTTCTTTTCCTGCAATCTTCCAAAATAGTCTTATTAATGAGCAATTGATCTTTGGTGCCCAGGCAGTTTTTCCTACATCCTGTTTGTTCCTCCTCAAGATAATCACCGGATGAAAGATGGTCATATATGCTGTCAGCTATTAATCTAGTGAACAGCTTGTAAGTCGTGGTTAGGCAGCATATTGGACGATATTTGCTAGGGTTTTTGACTTTAATAGTATATGTTACAATGTGTGGGAGGAGCTTGTTAACCTTCTGTTTCTGTTTTTAATTTCTTCTGTTCATGGTTTCTTAAAGAGGGGAGCTTTGTTTTCTCTTCGTTCATGAAGCGTTTTATTTTATTTTCGGTTTCATCTGCTTCATCCTCTCTTATCTCTGTTTCATTATTCTCGATTTTCACGCTTGTAGAGTCCAGCCTTCGTAGGTTCTTCGCCTATAGTGTTTCTACTTGTGGGGTTTCTAAACGTGCGGTCTCAGTGGGAGTGTTTTATACTAAATTCCCTGATTAAATTTTCTGCTGTATTTCCGTTAGTTCAAGCTTTGAGATTAAGCCCCTTGAGTATCAGTCTTGCCTGGTCCGCAGTTTTTGTTCTATTGTATGGTAGTCACTAGACAATCCCCATAGCTTTTTCATTCGTTTCCGATAATGTCCATATTTATATCTAGGAGGGTTTCTATAATAGCATTCCATATTTATATTTAGGTGGGTTTCTATAATAGCAATCCATATCTATGTTAAGTAGGGTTTCTATAATAGCATTCACTATTTATATTTAGGTGGGTTTCTATAATAGCATCCTATATTTATATTTAGGAGGGTTTCTATAATAGTATTCCATATTTATATTTAGGTGGGTTTCTATAATAGTATTCCATATTTATATTAAGGAGAGTTTCTATAATAGTATTCCATATTTATATTTAGGTGGGTTTCTATAATAGTATTCCATATTTATATTTAGGAGGGTTTTTTAATAGTATTCCATATTTATATTAAGGAGGGTTTTTATAATAGCATTCCATATTTATATTTAGGTGGGTTTCTATAATATCATCCTATATTTATATTTAGGTGGGTTTCTATAATAGTATTCCATATTTATATTAAGGTGGGTTTCTATAATAGTATTCCAAATTTATATTAAGGTTGGTTTCTATAATAGTATTCCAAATTTATATTTAGGTGGGTTTCTATAATATCATCCTATATTTATATTTAGGAGGGTTTCTATAATAGTATTCCATATTTATATTAAGGTGGGTTTCTATAATAGTATTCCAAATTTATATTAAGGTTGGTTTCTATAATAGTATTCCAAATTTATATTAAGGTTGGTTTCTATAATAGTATTCCATATTTATATTTAGGAGGGTTTCTATAATAGCATTCCATATTTATATTTAGGTGGGTTTCTATAATAGTATTCCATATTTATATTTAGGTGGGTTTCTATAATAGCATTCCATATTTATATTTAGGTGGGTTTCTATAATAGCATTCCATATTTATATTTAGGTGGGTTTCTATAATATAATTCCATATTTATCTTTAGGAGAGTTTCTATAATAGTATTCCATATTTATATTAAGGTGGGTTTCTATCATTGTATTCCATATTTATATTAAGGTGGGTTTCTATAATAGTATTCCATATTTATATTAAGGAGAGTTTCTATAATAGTATTCCATATTTATATTTAGGAGGGTTTCTATAATAGCATTCCATATTTATATTTAGGTGGGTTTCTATAATATAATTCCATATTTATCTTTAGGAGAGTTTCTATAATAGTATTCCATATTTATATTAAGGTGGGTTTCTATAATAGTATTCCATATTAATATTTAGGTGGGTTTCTATAATAGTATTCCATATTTATATTAAGGAGAGTTTCTATAATAGTATTCCATATTTATATTTATGTGGGTTTCTATAATAGTATTCCATATTTATATTTAGGTGGGTTTCTATAATAGTATTCCATATTTATATTAAGGAGAGTTTCTATAATAGTATTCCATATTTATATTAAGGAGAGTTTCTATAATAGTATTCCATATTTATATTAAGGAGAGTTTCTATAATAGTATTCCATATTTATATTTAGGAGGGTTTCTATAATAGTATTCCATATTTATATTAAGGTGAGTTTCTATAATAGTATTCCATATTTATATTAAGGAGAGTTTCTATAATAGTATTCCATATTTATATTAAGGAGAGTTTCTATAATAGTATTCCATATTTATATTAAGGTGAGTTTCTATAATAGTATTCCATATTTATATTTAGGAGAGTTTCTATAATAGTATTCCATATTTATATTAAGGAGAGTTTCTATAATAGTATTCCATATTTATATTAAGGAGAGTTTCTATAATAGTATTCCATATTTATATTTAGGAGGGTTTCTATAATAGTATTCCATATTTATATTAAGGTGAGTTTCTATAATAGTATTCCATATTTATATTAAGGAGAGTTTCTATAATAGTATTCCATATTTATATTAAGGAGAGTTTCTATAATAGTATTCCATATTTATATTAAGGTGAGTTTCTATAATAGTATTCCATATTTATATTTAGGAGGGTTTCTATAATAGCATTCCATATTTATATTTAGGTGGGTTTCTATAATATAATTCCATATTTATATTTAGGAGAGTTTCTATAATAGTATTCCATATTTATATTAAGGAGAGTTTCTATAATAGTATTCCATATTTATATTAAGGAGAGTTTCTATAATAGTATTCCATATTTATATTTAGAAGAGTTTCTATAATAGCATTCCATATTTATATTTAGGGGGATTTCTATAAGAGTATTCCATATTTATATTTAGGTGGGTTTATCTAATAGAATTCGATATTTATATTTAGGTGGGTTTCTATAATAGCATGACATATTAATATTTAGATGGGTTTCTATAATAGTATTCCATTTTTATATTTAGGTGGGTTTCTAAAATAGCATTCCATATTTATATTTAGGCGGATTTCTATAATAGTATTCAATATCTATATTTAGGAGGGGTTCTATAATAGCATTCAATATTTATATTTAGGATGGTTTTTATAATAGCATTCCATGTTTATATATAGGACTGTTTCTATAATAGTATTCCATATTTATATTTAGGAGGGTTTCTATAATATTATTCCATATTAATATTTAGGAGAGTTTCTAAAATAGTATTCAATATAAATATGTAGGAGGGTTTCTATAATAGCATTCCATGTTTATATTTAGGAGTGTTTATATAGTAGTATTCAATATTTATATTTAGGAGTGTTTCTATAATAGTAATCCATATTTATATTAAAGTGGGTTTCTATAATAGTATTTATATTTATATTTAGATGGGTTTCTATAATAGTATCCCATATTTATATTTAGATGGATTTCTATAATAGCATTCAATATTTATATTTAGATGGGGTTCTATAATAGTATTCATATTTATATTTAGGTGGGTTTCTATAATAGCATTCTATATTTATATTTAGGTAGGTTTCTATAATAGAATTCCATATACATATTTAGGAAAGTTTCTATTATAATATTCAATATTTATATTTAGGAGGGTTTCCATAACAGCATTCAATATCTATATTCAGGGAGGGTTCTATAAAAGCATTCCATATTTATGTTTTGGTGGGTTTCTATAATAGCATTCAATATTTATATTTAGGAGGGTTTCTATAATAGTATTCCATATTTATATGTAGGCGGGTTTCCATAATAGCATTCCATATTTATATTTAGATGGGTTTCTATAATATCATTCCATATTTATGTTTAGGAGGGTTTCTATAATAGCATAACATGTTTATATTTAGGAGGATTTCTATAACAGCATTCCATATTTATATTTAGGAGGATTTCTTTAATAGCATTCCATATTTATATTTAGGTGGGTTTCTATAATAGCATTCCATATTAATATTTAGGTGGGTTTCTATAACAGCATTCCATATTTATATTTAGGTGGGTTTCTATAATAGTAATCCATATTTATATTTATGTGGGTTTCTATAATAGCATTCAATATTTATATTTAGGAGGGCTTTTATAATAGCATTCCATATTTATATTTAGGAGGGTTTCTATAATAGCATTCCATATTTATATTTAGAAGGGCTTTTATAATAGCATTCTATATTTATATTTAGGAGGGTTTCTATAATAGTAATCACTATTTATATTTAGGAGAAAAAAAGGAGTATTTCTATAATAGCATTCCATATTTATATTTAGGAGGGTTTCTTTAATAGTATTCAATATTTATATTTAGGAGGGTTTCTATAATAGCATTCCATATTTATATTTAGGAAGGTTTCTATAATAGTATTCCATATTTATATTTAGGGGGTTTCTATAATAGCATTCCATTACGTGTCTGTTCTCTTTTGTTTTTCATTTCTGTTATTCGGTTTTTCTTTGATGCTTATCTTGGCTGTATAATGTTTGGTCGATATCCTTTTATTCCCTTAAATTAGGAGTTATGTTTACATGTTCACTGTTCGCATTATTTGCGTTTCTTGAATTAGAAAGTGGGATAAAATTCACAGATTGATGACCATGTCCCCGTTGCTGGCTACCGAGGGAGCGCCTGCCAATCATGAAACCCGGAGCTTTTTTTCTTTGCGGCACGTTTTGTTTTATTTATATTGGATATTTGTCATGTTGTCGTGTTTGTGGCAACATCGGCCCAAGAAATATTTTACATGTTGTCCTGACGCATGGGTAGTGTATACCTATTATGCATATGGGATGAGTCATGCACTATCACACATACATATAGTACAGGCACAGAGTGGACTGAAAAAGTTAGAGGGAGTTTTTAGTGTATACTTTTAAGAAGTCCGTTACTCTATTTCAAATATAAGAATGTGGAATCAACTTTGCACGGTTAGGTACAATTTTCATTTTTTTTTTTAATATTCTAGACACATATCAATTTTAAATACTTACAGCAATTAGATTAAAATTAAAAAAAAACAAAAACAAATTTAACAAGAAAATTATTTACCGTTCGTCCAACATTCGTCTAGAACTTTCTTTTTGATCTTTTCATGGGCAGGTAATTTGTCGACAGTTTATAAGTCTGTTTTTCGCTGGCTCAAAATATTTAGGAGAAAAAATGGTTGAGTCTGCTACTTTAAGATGGCCGCTAAGATGTTTCGTTAAAATATTCTTTGTCCAGTAAAAATGGCGTTTATCCCCCATCCCTTACATATTCCAAATGCGTAAATGGACGAATCAGTTAACAGCAGCGTAAAATCCGCTGTTGATTCAGTGCCCCATTTTATGATGAAACGATATCAATAAATGATTAAGTAGGGAGCTTACACCCGATCGAATTGGCATGTTTTAGTTTTACTCTGAAGCTTAGTACTCAGAAAATCTATAACTTAATATTAATTTACTCAGATTATATTATCATTTGAAAAAAGGTGAATGTCAAAAAAGTCCAATACAATAAATAGATATTTGAAGATCTTAAAGATTTGAAGTTTCCAAACTCTGATAGAAATTACTTAATTCAAACGTTGATAAGTCACAAGAAACATGCAATAAAAACGCAATCAATATGTATGAGGAGAAGTTATTGCCTTAAATATGTTACTCTATTCGGCATTACAGGGTGGAACGATAACATAGTAGACATACACAATGCTCCAGGTTTATTTAAAAAAAAAACAATAAGGTAACTTGACTATGCTACAGACCTGACATCTATTAGAGGTAGTTGCATTCAGCCTCAATCACCGTCTCGATACAGATCCGGAACTGGGAACATGCCTTTTTCACAAGTGCCGGCAGGAGCTCGGCGAATACTCAGCGGATAGAGATATAAGACTGGTTTTGGTGTTATAGAAGATCATACCGGTGATGATCTCGGCATATAACTAAAATGAAGTAGTCCAGCGGTTCCAGATAGGGGGAAGAGGAGGGTCAGTGAGAGAATGGTGCAAAGCTGTAGTACTCCTTCTGAAGACAAGCCTGAGTCTCTTTGAATCTGTGGACCGGCGCCCAGGCCTGCTGGCACACTCAGGGTATGTAAGCGGTCACCTGGCCGCACGATGGGATCATCACACTCTTCACCACATCCAGGTACACTTTGGTGTTGACTTTCAAGCCGACTTCGAAGATGTGAGGTAGCATCGATGTGACCCTCACTTGAAACCACACCAAAGACAATAATCGTAATCGAAAACTAAGCACTGTCATTCGTGATAATCATGCTATGGATTCCGAGGGTGCTAACAATGATCCTGTTTTCGTAATTTGGATCAGTAAAGTGTGTGAAATGTAGAGCGGCACATCTCTGATCACGCTCGTTGAACATTATATCACTTTCAGACATGATAAAATGCTCCTATCGCTTTTAGAATTCGTACACAACTTGCCAACTAGTAAGCGGGTTGTAACTACAAAAGATCACGGGCTTTCATCAAACGGAAATGGCATCATATCGCCTTTCCTGAGTGACAATTTTATGGTTCCATGCTGTATATGACCCAAAAAGATCATGAGATCACACAATTAAACCTAAAGACGAAAACTAGATATTTGCAGATATAAAGGCATGCTACTTTCAAGTTCTGATTAAGAGTTTTATTTTTAAATTTTGTTCAAAGTCAGCACTAGAAGGTTTGATACAATGACCTCCCCCCAAATGACATGAATCAATATTTGAAAATATCGAGAATTTTCAGCCTAAAAATTCTCATCAAAATATTTGAGTTCGGCATTAGACCAACTGAAAAATATTGATATACCGTTATATAACACTCAAAGCAAAAATGAAACCAACGCATGGCTGATTTCTATTCTCTTGTATGGAAAGTACAAATAAAATAACAAGAAAAAATAAAATTAAAAAAAACAACAAAAAGCTGTCGAAATTGAAAAGTTTTAAATGGCATACATTTTCTTTGCGGTAGCTAAAGCGTCTTGGCAAGCTAAAAAGTTAGTCAGCTGCTCAACCCGAAAAGAAAAAAAAAAGGCGTGGATTTAACCGACGTAAAACCGAAACTAATTGTACATAATTTAATAGCGATTCTCACTAAAGACATACAATCTTTGTTAACGTCGTTTTGTGTTATGCCTTTGAATAACATGGCCGATCTTTCTGCTTCAGCAAGTGGTACGAATCTTTTTATCAGACATTCTAAAAAGAAAAATTATTGCGCTAGTGACTTATTTTATTATTAATGGGCATAACATGAAAGTAAAATGCTGAAAGTAACTCTGAGAATCATAGAACTCGTTTTCACTTTTTTCACACAAAACAAGGTATACTGGATCTTATTATGTAACTTACTATTTAGAAGTGTGGTTAGTTGAGACGCGAGATGTCTATTCACAGAACATGTGAACTTGTGCATGTCAATACAGTCAGAGAATCAAGAAAGTAGTCGAGAATTCTAAAGTCTAACAGTCAGCGCAAAGTAACTATTAGTGCAGAATCTAAACCATGTGTACCGTTTCAGATCAATATTTTTTTAACTTTTAAAATAGTTATAAAATGCAGAAAAGTGAAATCTGAAATCTAAAAGAGCATTGCAATGTACCATATTTCCCTATTTTTTGTGAAATTTTAACAAATATTTTGAAAATCATGCTAATTTTCCGATTTCTGGTAATTTAAGTGCGTATTATTTCATTGAAAGTCTCTCAAAATTACAGCTAGTGAAAAGGAACGTGTTGTTGCAGGCCTTTCAGATGTTTTATCAATCGTAGTTGAAGAACATTTTCTTAATTCGTCGAAAATCCAGATATCAAACCAAGGAAGGACAAAAACACAAGAAAGTCAGTTTCTGTTCGGGATGTTAGAAAAATTTGTCGTCAACCTATCAAGTGGCCTAGCAGCAACGGTACTGCTATATTTGACAAGGCTGGAATATGTTGTCCAGAAAGACACGCTGCAATGCCTTAAACGACATCGCAGGGAACATTAAGCTAATAATAAGATCTCATATATAAAAACGTTTGGCTGGGGTTCAGTAGTACATGAAAACCAGCTTTGAAAATGTTTTCACCGATTAGGTGATTTTTTTTACATGGAGGTCACCACTTATCAAGGCCCAGAACCCACTAGGGGATAAGGGTTATTGTGTGTACAGTAATCAATGGGACAGTGTTGCAGTATTCCTTAGTATTGGAGATTTGTTGAAGTGTCTTACTTAAGGTGGCGGTTCATCATGAATTTGTTTATGTTGGACTTGAAGACATCCAGGTTGAATTCTGGAAGGAAACAGGGAAGCGGTAGAGAGTTCCACAGGCGGGTACTTCTAAGAAAGAAGCTTTGTTCATGGAATCTACATTTTGATTTAGGCACAGATATAGAGGGGGGAAATTATTGACAGTGGTTTCAGCTAGACGGGTGTTATCGTGTATGATTGGCGAGGGGCGACCAGAGATTGGAACTCAGACGAGAACCTGCCATGAAAATAACGATAAAACAAGGTAGGCTCGCAACGTCTCTTCTGTGGGAGAGAATTTGCACGGAAGAGAAAAGGGCATCCCCACCAACCCACGAAGTCTATTTTGTACTCTGTTAAGGCAGGATAGGCTGTTTTTAGAAGCTCCTGCCCATATGTGGCAGTAGTACTCCGTCCTTGGACGTACTTGGTTTTTATATAGATAGAGAATTGCATCAGTAGTGAGATATCTTCTGGAGCGGTAGAAGGACCCCACCATTATCCAGTGACCTTGGCAAGAGACTTGATGTAAGTGTTCCATTTCAGATCAAGATTAAAGGTCAAACACGGAAGCTTATCAAAACATGGGGCCTCTCATTGACGAGAGCCATCCATTTAAATTGATGCCAGATGGGTCGGCCAAAGTTCGGAATCCTCTTAGATTCCCTACCCCTCAACGATTACGTCGTTAGAAAGGAAGTGGGGATGTTATGGTTTGGACTGGAGTAATCTGCGTTGAACTAATTTTACCATTTCGAGTGCCAGAAGGTGTCAAACTGACAGGCCAGTCTTATATTTTATTTTTTAAATGAACATTTTCATCATTGCTTGATGACCTTTCATTGGCGCGTGACCGAAAATTGATTTTTCTCTATGATAATTTGCCATCCCACTCAGCCAAAGCTACGACATTTTTCCTTAACTCATTAGACACTCGTGGAGAAAATTTGATGACATAGTCACATTGTTCACCAGATATAAGCGTAAGTGAGCAGCTCTGGTCAATAAAGACAGAAGTTTATGAAGGAGGTGTTTAATTTTCGTCGAAGGATGAACTTTGGAAGAAGATTGTAGAAGTTTCCTATAACATCACATCATCTCCAATCCGCCGATTTACATGATCAGTTGACAAAAGGCTATTCAAAGTGATTTTGAAGTATGGGAGTTCCGTTAATAAATAAATAATTCCTTAAAAAATAATGTAAAATTCGTTATTGTTTTGTGTTAATATTGTTATTGGAAAAAGAAAATCTAAAAAATTCTCTCATACATATAAGTACACTCGGACAAACTCATCAGAGCAAATAGAAAAGGTGTGACAGACAAAACAAAACGGGAATCTTCTGCGAAATTTTATATTTCATCGTTCCAGAAATTATAGGGTGACGATCAAGAAGACAAAAAAGCGAAGCAAATATATAGAAAAATGAAATGAGAATATTGTATTATAAGCGAGGATATACATTTTAGATACTTGCAATAAAGTGATACACACTTGAAATTACCAGAAAATAGCAAATTAAGCCAAACGTTCAAAATATTTCTTCAAATTCCACAAAAATCAGATAAATAAGACACCTTGTCATGCTGTTCCAATATACCAAATTTCACTTTTCTGCGTTTCATAGCAATTTCATAGCGTTTCTAGGGAACTTGCTCTTGACATATCAAGGGCCTTTGATAGAGTATGACATAAAGGTTTACTACACAATATCTCCAGCTACGGCATAGCTGGAAATGTCTTCTCAATTATGAAATCATTTCTCTCTGATAGGTTCATAAGAGTAGTGATTGATGGGCAGAAATCAGAAGCTCTCAATATTAATGCTGGAGTCCCTCAGGGGTCCATCCTGGGCCCAACTCTCTCCCTGACCTACATTAATGATCTTCCAAATCACATCCGTACAGGGTTTGTAGACATTTATGCTGATGACACTGCTATCTACGGTAGCACATCTTAGACTATAAACGACAAAGTTCTCTCCGATTCTTTTCCTCTGATCTTGAACAAGTGGTACAATTGGGAAAGGAGTGGTTCTTACTTTTAATGCATCTAAAACCAAGCTTTTATCTTTACATTAAACGCTCTGATCTCCATCTGGCATCAATTGAAATAAATAACTCTCGTCTTGGGGAGGCCTTATGTTTTGACAAGCTTCTGGCCTTGACCATTACTCCTGATCTTAAATGGAACACATACATTACATCTGTTGCCAAGGCCACTGAGAAAATGGTGGGGTCCTTCTATCCATCTAGTAGATATCTCACTGCTGATGCAATTCTCTATCTATATAAGAGCCATGCACGTCAAAGGATAGAGTACTGTTGCCACATTTGGGCAGGAGCTGCTAGAAAGGACTTATCCTGCCTTGAGAGAGTTTAAGTTGACTACGTAGTCTCGTAAGGGATGTCATTTTCTCTTCCCTGCAATCTCATTCTCATAGAAGAGATGTTGCGAGTTTGTCTCTGCTTTATCGTTATTTTCATGGCAAGTTCTCGTCTGAGCTTCAATCTATGGTTCCCCCTCGCCAAACTTTTACAAGAAACATCCGTCTAGAAAAAAAAAAACACTATAAATGATCTCCCCCACTCTTTATCTGTGCTTAAACCTAAACGTAGATCTCATAAGCAAAGCATTTCTTAAATCTGCGCCTCTATGAAATTGTCTTCCGTTTTCTTGCTTTCCAGCTGACTACAATATGGTTGTCTTCAAGTCTAACGTAAACAAGTTTTTGATGAGCTGTTCCATATAAGTTAACAAATTTACCAAATTTCCATTACTAACGATTACTATATTGTCCAATTTCTACTGTACACTCTTTAATCCTTATCCTCGAGTTTCCTCTTGGCCTTGATTAATGGTGATGCCTATTTTAAAAAAATTCTTAATTAAAAAAAATGACCTGCAGTAAATCGATATACAGGCTTTTTATACATCAAAAGTGAATGGGTGAGATTTTGTTGCTAGTCGAGAATATTGGGTAAAATGTGTTATATTAAAACGTTTAAGAGGTATAGTTAGAAAGTGTTTTACAACAATATTTTTATTTCAAATATATATTCTAATATTAAATAATTAGGCTGAAAAGAATGTTCTTGCTGAATTTTTAATTTTAAATTGGGTTACGAAACTACGCTTCATCCGCCATACTCTACGGACCCTTCATCTTCCGAGTACAACTTTTTCAAGCATTTCGACAACTTTATGCATAAGAAATGCTTCAAAACCAAAGGGAAATCAAAAACATTTTCAGCGATTTCATCGTCATCAGAACGCACAGTTTTAGGATACTGGCATAAATACACTTGTTTTTGGCTGGCAAAATTGTGCTGATCCTGATGGTGCTTTTTTCCAGTCAATAATGTTTTGCTAGAGACGAGATAAATTAATCTGAATTGATGAGTAAAAAGCTTTTAAGTCTGGCCTTTACGCCTGGTCTGAGTTAGAAACACGTACATCAAATCTCTTGTCAATGGTTGGGTCGTTCTACCGCTCCAGTAGATATCCCAATGCAATTGTCTACATGTATAGGAGCCACGCATGCCCTAGGATACAGCACTGTAACCACATCTAGGCTGTCGCTGCTAGAAGTAACCTATCATGTTTTGACAGTGTTCAAAATAGACTTTGTAGCCTAGTGGGAGATACCTGTTTCTCTTCCCTGTAATCTCTTTCCCAGAGAAGAGATGTTGCGTACCTGTGTCTGCTTTACCGTTATTTTCATGGCAAGTTTGCGTATGAGTTCAAATCAATAGTCCTCTCTGATATGCCTTTAACGAAAAACACTTGTTTAGCTGAAATCCACTCTTTATCTGTGCTTACACCTAAATGTGAATTCCATGAACAAAGATTTTTTTAAAACTGCACGCTTGTAAAACTTAGTTCCGTTTACCTACTTTCCAACTGACTACAATATGGTCGTCTTAAAGTTCCAACGTAGACAAGTTCTAGATGCGCCGACCCCTTAAGTAATCAAATTTACAAAATTTCCACAACTCTTACTACGCCACTGTATAAATATTAACCCTTACTTTCGAGTGGCTTCCGGGCCTTGATAATTGGTGACTCCTTTGTATCGCTGAAATTGCTCAGTAAAATAACATGTTTTTCAGCAACAATATCAGTAGACGATTGTCGTAGAGAGACAACAAGCTCCCTATATTTGAGTTGTTCTTTTTCTGGATGTACTGCTTTACCTCCATAGAGTAATTCCAAATACCAACTTTTTAATATCATCCGCAACAGGATTCTCAAAACTCACTCAGGACTAAGCAAGGCAGGGCCGATTAACTTTCTGTCTGATTTATGTGGATAGTATTTCTAATTAAGTAACTAAGGGATTTTATACAGATTTAGTTTTCATAGTATTTTAATGAAACTTTAACATGACAGAGACAATGGAGATTTGTTTGAAACTAAACTGTAAAATACACACGTTTAAAGACAAAACATTGGTACGTTACTATACACAACCACTTTGTACAGCATTTCTCACCTTAAAACTGAAACTATAAAATGAAATGACAGCTCAACAAAAAATATGATTAAACTAGACACACATAAAAACAAAACTAATTCGCCTCCTCCCTTGAGACTTACATCCACTATTATCCCTAGATTTATAACAAATGTAAATTATGTTGTATCATTGTTCCAAGCCAACTACTTCAATATCTTAAAACTAAGTAAAAATAAAATACAATCCGTCATACACTGTTACCAATTTAACGGTCTAACGTTCACAGGAAACATGAGTTGGAACAATTACATTGAGAGCATTGGCAGGACGCTGCGAAGAAAGTAGGTTGTCTAGAAAGCTACTAACGCCCGAAAGTATCCTGTACCTCTATAAGGCCACCATTCGCCCATGTATAGAGTATTGCTGTCATATTTGGCTGGTGCATCTGCTACTTGCCTCTCGCTCCTCGACTCCTAGGTTCAAAAGAGAGTCGCCAACCGGATAGGGCCTGAACTCCCATCTAAGATTCAACCTGTGTCCCATCGACGAAATGTAGCATCCCTCTGTCTGTTCTACAAGTAATTCAACGGTGAATGGTCTGACAAACTGCAAGCACTTGTACCCCCTCGACTTAAATACCCCCGACAAACCCTACAAGCAGCTAAATCCCACCCCTTCACAGTGGAGATGTAAGATGTAAGAGAGCCTTTTGCTCCAGTAGTTTGTTCCCCAGAACCGCTAGACTTTGGAATTCCCTTCCGGGTCCCTGCTTCTCCAACTGTACTGACACGCAGAAGTTCAAGTGTTACGTGAACCGACCTCTTGCTGCCCAACTCCCTACATAGTACCCCTGTAGGTTATGTTCCAGATAGTAGCCTCCTACATCAAAGTGGAAACGTGCCTTGTTTGGGGTGAAAATGTAAGTTGAAAATATGCCTGGTTATGTTGCACCTTGACGTATATGCATGCACGGACATTGAGTACATATTCGTACCACCTTTCCTTTGAGTATGAAATCCAAACATCTAGATAATAATAATAGTTTTAGATCGGGCAAGGCCGACCGCCTTTGCTAGAACACACACACCCACACACACACACACACACACACACACACACACACACACACACACATATATATATATATATATATATATATATATATATATATATATATATATATATATATGAACTAGCATGGGTGCCCGGCGTTGATCGGAGCAAAAATAATGTGCTAGTAGGGAGGCAGGCTCGAATCAGTACCGCAAAGGAGGAAAAGAACGGAGAAAAAAGCTGACGTTGTAAAAATCCGTCGCCTCTGTTGAAATTTTAGGCAGATATGCAAACATACATACATACATACATACATACATACATACATGCATACATTTATATATTGGTAACTCAAATTTTCGACCCACACCGATTAAAAAGCTTGCCCTATCCCTGAATACCCTTTATGTAAAATTTCAAATGTTTAGAAAATACATTTTTCTGAGTAATGTGGTAGAGACGAATTTAAAAAAAATTGACACCTCTATGCCCCCCTTATTATTTATTGTTTTGGGCGCTAATCAAGTTATTAACTTAGACACATGCCTAAGGAACCTATATCTAAAATTTCAACTGTTTTTACCATGTTCCTTTCTATCTCCCCTGGGATCCTTCGATCACAGAGTTGTATCAGTTAAGATAAAAATTAAATGCAATAAGTCTTCAGATGTACCTCTTCACCGTACTGCATATCGATACTCTATGGCTGACTGGGATAGCGTCCATAAATTAATATCTGATCTACCTCTGCATTCCATGTTTAAAAAGTATGTATCCTCTATAGTATCAGACCTGACCGAATGGTTAATTGTAGGAATAGGCCGATTCCTACCATCCAAAAAATTCCAACAAAAACCTAACAGCCAGCCATGGTTCTCCCCAGAATGTGCTGCTGCCATTGCGCACAGAAATCACTTTTTCAATAGCTACCAACGTAATAGATGTACTGAGACTAAAGCTGCTTTCAGGACTGCCAGCAACCACTGTAAAAGACTAATAAAAAATGCAAGTGAGCTATATGCCCAGTCCGTTAAATCCAAAGTGCTTGGTTCCCACCAGGTTTGGCAAATAGCAAACAGGATCCGCGACATCTATCCCAACCATCATCAATGAACCTGAGGTCATCTCATCAGCATCCGACAAGTATTTGCCAACAACTGTGCAGCAATTTCTACCCTATGCGACGAAGGTCATCAACTCCCCGTATTTCCCCCTACAACAGCCAACACACTATCCAACACACAACTATCTCTGCACGAGGTCGTCAAACTAATCAAGAACCTTGATTCCAGTAAAGCAAGTGGCCCTGATGTCTTTCCAATTATAGTGTTGAAAAAGCTTCGACCAGAACTTGCCCCAATACTTACAAAACTCTTTAAGCGTTGCCTTAAGGAGAAGTGCTTTACAACACCCTGGAAAACCTCGTCAGTATGCCCTGTATTTAATAACTCAGGTCATAAGTCATCTCCCTCTCAGTACAGACCAATAAGTCTCTTGTGTGTCATGAGTAAGTTGCTGATATCCATATTAAATAAAGAAGTAGTCAACCACCTCAGCAGAAATAACCTCCTTAGTGACATGCAATATGGTTTCCTTTCTGCTAGATCTACAGCTGATGTGCTAACAGTTATATCCCATGGGATTAGTGAATCTCTCGACAAAGGCTTTCTTTCTAGGGCAATTGCTCTTGACATATCAAAGGCGTTTGATAAGGTATGGCATAGGGGCTTACTTCACAAGATTTCCAGCTACGGTATCACTGGAAATGTTTTCTCAATAATTAAATATTTTTTAGGATAGGTTAATAAGGTTGATGTGCAGTAATCAGAGGCCCACAGTATTAATGCTGGAGTCCCTCAGGGGTCCATCCTGGGTCCAACTCTCATCTGATGTACACCAATGATCTCCCTAAACACACACTTAAATCATTCGTTTACACCTATACTGATGACACGCCCATCTATGGCAACACATCAAAGTCCGTAAATGACAAAACTCTCTCTCTCTCTCTCTCTCTCTCTCTCTCTCTCTCTCTCTCTCTCTGATACCCTCTCCTCTGATATAGAGCGCGTGGTTCAGTGGGGGAAGAGATGGCTGGTTACTTTTAATGCATCTTAAACCAAGCTTCTAACTTTACATCTGTGGCACTATTTCTTTGTGCCACTGTTTCTAACGGACTCTGCAGCATGGACCCGTGGTAATTTGGCCATGAGCGTAGAGATACAAAGAAATCCATTCCCATAATTCCCTTGCTATCTTTCTGTCTCTTTCCTGCACGACCACCGTGATGTGAGGACGCATAGTCTGTCTCTCCCTAAATGAGGGGGGCCACCCCCTCCCTCAACACTAGTTAGGGTAGGTTAGTTAGCTTTGAAAAGCCTATTGCCCACTTTTAAAATGATTTTTGTAATATATATTGTATCTCTAATGTAAAATAAAATAGTTAATTATATCTTATGTATATTACAATTGTGTCGCGTGTCATTTTTCTTGTGTCTGCCATGAATGCCTTCATAAATGTCTTAAGTCAAAAGAGATGAAGATTCCAACCAGAATGCCACCAGGGTGAAGAGATCATCTTGAGAAAAGAAAGGAGCCACACCCAGATCCAACATCTCAGGTATGATTTTGTTCTTACTACACAGACCCTAATGACTGGCCCATCTTCATATCTTCATGAGACCGCTTTAAGACATTTACTATAACACGTCTGTCGGTCACACCTCAGTGACCGGCTGATAGTGGTATACATCATCAACTCTCTGTTCCTCATCTAGCATCAATTGAAATGGATGGCCCTCGTCTCGGGGAGGCTTCATGTTTTGACAAGCTGCTGGGTTTGACCTTTACTCCTGATCTGAAATGGAACACGTATATCAAGTGAGTTGCCCGGGCCGCTGGGAAAATGTTGGGATCCTTCTACCGCTCCAAAAGAGATCTCACTACTGATACAATTCTCTATCTCTATAAAAGCTAAGTACATCCAAGGATGGAGTACTGCTGTCACATGTGGAGTGGAGCTTCAAAAAACCGCCTATCCTACCTTGACAAAGTACAAAATCGACTTCGTTGCGAGCCTGTTTTTTATCGTTAGTTCCATGGAAAGTGCTCGTCCAAGTTCCAGTCTCTCGTCCCCTCTCGACAATCCTTCATGATAAACACCCGTCTAGCTAAAACTACTGTAAGTAATTTCCCTCACCCTTTATCTGTGCATAAATCAAAACGTAGATTCCATGAACATAGCTTTGTTTCTGAGAACTGCACGCCTGTGGAATTATTTTCCGTTTTCCTGTTTATTAAATTTCGAGTCTGTAGACTGAAAATTGACAGAGTTATTGTGTAGGGAAATGTAGACAGACACACAGACAGACACCCACACAGACACATTCACTTTTATAGATATACTAAGATTTCAGCCCGGCGTTGCCTGGGTGTTGTGATATATATGTTGGGCAAAAAAATGGTAGTAGGAAGGCAGGCTCGAACCCGTACTGTGAAGGAGGAAAAGAACGGCAAAACGTGACGTCTTTGCTGTTACGACCACGATCAAACCGGCAGTGATGTAGATTATAGCTAGACAATCGAAAGGAAAGGATGATTTTCGAAAATATCGACGAAAAAAGCGATCCCTTCCTGTAGAAAAGTGTCCAGTTGAGGGTGAAGAAATTAATGATTTAGCCAATTCCTCGTTATTTGTCGTCTAAAACAATACTGATCTTGTGAAAATGCGTCGCCTCTGTCGAAAGTTTTAGGCAGACATGCTAACACACATACATACATTTATATATTGATAGCTCAAATTTTCGAGCCAAACCGGTTAAATATCTTGCCTATCTCTGGATAACCTTTATGTAAAATTTCAAATATTTAGACCAGAAAT
>NC_136489.1:5535674-5875674 GCF_053919585.1 Euprymna scolopes
CTCTGCGCATGGAATCTACGTTTGGATTTAGGCACAGATAAAGAGTCGGGAAAATTATTAACAGTAGTGACAGCCAGACGGGTGTTTATCGTGAAAGATTGGTGAGGGGGGCGAGAGATTGGGTCTCAGACGAGCAATTGGCATGGAAATAACGATAAAAAACAGGCTCGCAATGCTTTTTCTATGGGAGAGAGGCTACAGGGAAGAGAAAAAGGCATCCCCCATCAAACAACGAAGTCAATGTTGTACTCTGCAAAGGACGGATAGGCTGTTTTAAGGAGCTCCTGCCCATATGTGGCAGCAGTACTCCATCCTTGGACTTACTTGGCTTTTATACAGATAGAGAATTGCATCAGGAGTGAGAGATCTTCTGGATCGGTAGAAGGATCCCGCCATCTTTCCAGTGTCTTTGGCAACAGACCTGATGTACGTGTTCGATTTCAAATCAGGAGTAAAGGTCAAACCCAGAAGCTTATCAAAACATAAAACCTCCCCAACACGAAAGCCATCCATTTCAATTAATGCCGGATGGGGATCAGAGCGTTGATGCTGTAAAGAAAGAAGCTTGGTTTTGGATGCATTAAAAGTGACCATCAACCTCTTCCCCCATTGTACCACGTGCTCAAGATCAGAGGAGAATTAGAGAAACTTTGTCATTTTAGGCCTTCGATGTGTTGCCATAGATGATCGTGTCATCAGCAGAGATGTCAATGAATGATTTAAGTATGTGTTTTGGGAGATCATTGATGCATATCAGGAAGAGAGTTGAGCCCAGGATGGACCCTTGAGGGACTCCAGCATTAAGACTGTGGACCTCTGATTTCTGCCCATCAACCACTACTCTTATGAACCTATCGGAGAGAAATGATTTAATGATAGAGAAAAAAATTCCCAGTGATACCGTAGCTGGAAATCTTCAGAAGAAGGCCCCTGTGCCATATCTTATCGAAGGCCTTTGATATGTCAAGAGCAATTGCCCTGGAAAGGAAGACTTTGTTAAGAGATTCGCTAATCCTATGAGATATAACCGTTAGCACATGTGCTGTAGATGTTGCGGAGCGGAAACCATATTCCATGTCACTAAGAAGGTTGTTTCTGTTTAGGTGGTTGACCACTCATTTATTTAATATGGATTCCAACAACTCATGGCACACAACGGAAACTTATTGGTCTGTACTGAGAGGGAGATGACGTTTCACCGTAATTATTAAATACAGGGCATACTGATGCGGTGTCAAGGGTGTTGGAAAGCATTTCTCGTTAAGGCAACGCTTAAACGATTTTATAAGTAGTGGGGAAAGTTCTGGTTGGATCTTTTTCAGCACTATAACAAGAATGCCGTCAGGTCCAGTTGCTTTACTGGAATCAAGATGCTTGATTTTCTTGGCGACCTCACGCACAGATGTTTGTATGTTGCATAGCGTGTTCTCAGTTATAGGAGGAAATACAGGGAGTTGATGGCCTTTGTCGCATAGGGTAGAATTAGCTGCAAAGTTGTTGGCAAATAGTCTGGCTTTGTCTGATGCTGACGCGATGACCTCAGGTTCATTGATGATGGTTGGGATAGAACGCACGCTTCTGTTAAGGATCCTGTTTGCTATTTGCCAAAACTGGTAAGAACCACGCCGCTGCTCAGCTATTTTGGATTTAACGGACTGAGCATATAGCTCTCTTTCATATTTTATTACTGTTTTACAGTGGTTGCTGGCAGTCCTGAAAGCAGCTTTAGTCTCAGTACATCTATTACGTTGGTAGCTATTGAAAAAGTGATTCCTGTGCGCGATGGCAGCAGCACATTCTGGGGAGAACCATGGCTGGCTGTTAGGTTTTTGTTGGAATTTTCTTGATGTTATAAATCGGTCTATGCCTACAATTAACCATTCGGTCAGGTCTGATACTATATATGCCACACCTTTTATAAACATGGAATGCAGATGTAGATCAGATATGAATGTACGGAAGCTATCCCTGTTAGCCATAGATTATCGATATAGTCATTCATAAAGTATCGATATCGTCAGCCATAGAGTATCGATATAAAGAATAATAGAATTCATACGTACATACATGATGGCAGTAACTTGTTCTCGAGTATTACCATTACTTTATATATCTCTGGCTAAAATGACGCAAGAATGAGCGCAAATAGCAGCACGTGAAAGACGGTCACTTTTTTTACAAGGGCGACCACCACTTATCAAGGCCCGGAAGCCACTCGGTGGTAAGTGTTATTCTGTGTACAATAATTACTGGGATAATATCGTAGTGATAGTTGGTATTGAAGAATTGATAAAGTATCTTACTTAAGGTGGCGATTAATCAGGAATTTGTGTATGTTGGACTTGAAGACATCCAAGTTGTAGTCAGGTGGGAAACAGGTAAACGGAAGAGAATTCCACAGGCGTGCACTTCTCAGAAAGAAGCTTTGTTCATGAAATCTACATTTTGATTTAGGCACAGATACAGTGTGGGGAAATTACTGGCAGTGGTTTTGGCTAGATGGGTGTTTATCGTGTAAGATTGGCGAGGGGGGACCAGAGATAACGATAAAACAAAGACAGGCTGGCAACGTCTCTCCCGTGGGAGAGAGATTGCAGGAAAGAAAAAAGGGCATCCCCCACTAAGCTACGAAGTCTATTTTGTACTTTGTCAAGGCAGGATAGGCTGTTTTAAGCAGCTCCTGTCCAGATGTGGCAGCAGTACTCAATATTTGGACTTACTTTCTAAATTCCCAGTGATACCGTAGCTGGAAATGTTATGAAGTTAGCCCTTATACCTTATCGAAGGCCTTTGATATGCCAATTGCAATTGCCCTGGAAAGGAACTTGACGAGAGATTCACTAATCCCATGGGATATAACTGTTAGCACATACTCTGTAGATCTAGCAGAACGGAAACCATATTGTATGTCACTAAGGAGGTTATTTCTGCTGAGGTGGTTGACTACTTCTTTATTTAATATGGATTCCAGTAACTTACTCATGCCCCACAAGAGACGTATTGTTCTGTACTGAGAGGGAGATGACTTATGACTTGAGTTCTTAAATACAGGGCATACTGACGAGGTTTTCTAGGGTGTTGGAAAGCACTTCTACTTAAGGCCACGCTTAAAGAGTTTTTATAAGTATGGGAGCAAGTACTGGAGGAAGCTTTTTCAACACTATAATTTGAATTATGAACTTTCTATATACGCTGTTTTTACTATTTTTTTTCATGTTTTGATTATTTTCTTATGTTTTAACTATTTTTCTCATATTTTAACTATTTTTGTTAGGTTTTAACTATGTTATTATGTTTTTACTAGTGTGCTCATGTTTTAATTATTTTTCTTATATTTTAACTATTTTTCTGATGTTTCAACTGTTTTTCTCATGTTTTACTAATTTTATGGTTTAACTGTTTTTCTTATGTTTAAACTATTTTTCTAACGTTTAAAATATTTTTCTCATGTTTTAACTATTTTTATGATGTTTTAACTATTTTTCTTATATTTTAATTTTTTTCTCACATTTAACTATTTTTTTCATATTTTAACTATTTTTCTCTCGTTTTAACTATTTTTCTCATGTTTAAACTTTTTGCTCATGTTTTAACTAATTTCATTATGTTTTAACTATTTTTCTTATGTTTTACCTATTTTTTATTCTTTAACTATTTCTCTTTTGTTTTAAATATTTTTTCATGTTTTAATTATTTTTCTCATGTTTTAACTATTTCTCTTTTGTTTTAAATATTTTTCTTATTTTATACAATTTTTCTTATTTTGAACTATTTTTTATGTTTTAACTATTTTTCTTTTTTTACTATTTTTCTCGTGTTTTATTTATTTTTCTTTTGTTTTTAGCATTTATTTATCTTTTACTTTTTTCTCATGTTTTAAGTATTTAAAGACTAGAAAAATAGTTAACACAAAAGAAAAATTTGTGTTGTATTTTTCTAGTTTTTTATCTATTTTGTGTATGTTTTTCTATTTTACTCATGTTTAAACTATTTTACTATGTTTTAATCATGTTTTACCTATCTTCCACATTCTTTAACTATTTCTGTTTTGTTTTAACTATTTTTCTCATGTTTTAATTATTTTTCTTATTTTTAACTATTTTTCTAATATTTTAACTATTTTTTATGTTTTAACTATTTTTCTTTTGTTTACTATTGTTCTCATGTTTTAACTATTTTTATGTTTTAATTATTATTCTTTTATTTACTTTTGTTCTCATGTTTTAACTATTTCTCTAATGGTTTAACTATTTCACTTTTCTTTTACTATTTTTCTCATGTCTTAACTATTTGTCTAATGTTTTAACTATTTTTCTTATGTTTTAACTATTATTATCATGTTTTACCTATTTTTCTTATTCTTTAACTATTTTTTTCATGGCTTAATTATTTTTAACTATTTTTCTTTTGTTTTTACTATTCTTTTATGTTTTACTATTTTTCTCATGTTTTAAGTATTTTTCTTATGTTTTACTATTTTTCTTATGTTTTAAGTATTTATCTTACGTTTTACTATTTTTCTTATGTTTTAAGTATTTTTCTCATGTTTTAAGTATTTTTCTTATGTTTTACTATTTTTCTTATGTTTTAAGTATTTATCTTACGTTTTACTATTTTTCTTATGTTTTAAGTATTTTTCTCATGTTTTAAGTATTTTTCTTATGTTTTACTATTTTTCTTACGTTTTACTATTTTTCTTATGTTTTAAGTATTTATCGTTTGTTTTTACTATTTTTATTATGTTTCAACTATTTTTCTTATTTTTAACTATTTTTCTTATTTTTAACTATTTTTCTTTTGTTTTTACTGTTTTTTTTTGTTTTTACTGTTTATTTATGTTTTACTATTTTTCTCATGTTTTAAGTATTTTTCTCATGTTTTTACTATTTTTCTCAAGTTTTAACTATTTTTCTAATATTTAAACTATTTTTCTTATGTTTTAACCATTATTCTCATGTTTTACCTATTTTTCTTATTCTTTTACTATTTCTCTTTTGTTTTAACTATTTTTTCATGTTTTAACTCTTTTTCTAATGTTTTAACTAGTTTTCTTATTTTTAATTATTTTTCTTCTTTGAACTATTTTTATGTTTTAACTATTTTTCTTTTGTTTACTATTTTTCTCCAGTTCTATCTATTTTCCTTTTGTTTTTACTATTTATGTTTTACTATTTTTCTCATGTGTTAAGTATTTTTTATGTTTTAACTATTTCCTTTTGTTCTCATGTTTGAAGTAATTTCTTATGTTTTTACTATTTTTTATGTTTTACTATTTTTCTTATTTTTAACTATGTATCTCATGTTTTAACTATTTATTATGTTTATCTATTTTTCTCATGTTTTAATTATTTTCTTATTTTTTTACTATTTTTCTCATGTTTTAACTATTTTTCTCATGTTTTAACTGTTTTTCTCATGTTTTACTATTTTTTATGGTTTAACTATTTTTCTCATTTTTAAACTATTTTTCTGATAGTTTAACTATTTTTCTCACGTTTTTTCTATTTTCTCATGTTTTAACTATTTTTCTCATATTTTAACTATTTTTCTTATGTTTTCACTATTTTTTACATGTTTTAACTATGTTTTACATGTTTTAATATTGTTCCTTTGTTTTAACTATTTTTCTCATGTTTTACTATTTTTTAGGGTTTACCTATTTTTCTAATTTTTTAAACTATTTTTCTAATTTTTTAACTATTTTTCTAATTTTTTAACTATTTTTCTAATTTTTTAAACTATTTTTCTAATTTTTTAAACTATTTTTCTAATGTTTTAACTATTGTTCTCATGTGTTTACTATTTTTCTCATGTTTTAACTATTTTACTTATCTTTTTACTATTTTCTCACGTGTAACTATTTTATTCACGTTTTAACTATTTTTCTCATGTTTTAACTATTGTTCTTGTGTTTTAACTATTTTACATATGTTTTAACTATTTTTCTTATGTTTTAACTATTTTTCTTATGGCTTAACTGCTGTTCTCATATTTAACTAATTTCCTTATGTTTTAACTATTTTTCTTGTTTTTTTACTTATTTTCCTATGTTAGACCCAAAATTGGTGGAGCAGTTTCGTAGAATTCTCAAAGGTCAAATCATTGGTCTTTTACTTCTTAGCAGCCCAATTTCTTACCGAAAACGTATTACAAATATTTTTCCAAATCTCAGTACCCTGTATATCGAATTTCAAGTCTGAAAATTGACATTGTTAATGCGTAGGAAAATGTACACAGGCCTACGCATACAGACACACACACATAGACACGTTCACTTTTATATATATAGATTATAAATTTGCAGGTCGGTAAGGATCCAAACAAACAGTGATATAGTTAACTAAAACCGTAGGAGCAAAATTATTTTAGAAATATGTATGTCGGATATCTGGCAGCTATTATTACGAGCCCTTACATTAGAAATAATTATATTTGTAGTCTAGGCGTAAATCTATTCGTCGTGAAAGCGTTAGATCAAGTTAAAACATAAGGCTTTCAAAGAGTATCAGATCCATGAGTTGAATCTGCAAAAAATTGACAACGGAGATTTCGTCAAAATGTTTACCTTAGCATAAATAATAAAGGTAAAGGTCACAGATAATGTCCTGGGAGATGAGCAAGTTAAATAATAACAAGATACACTCAGTAGCTGTGCTAAATATATATATATATATATATATATATATATAGAATGGACATGACGCGTATGTATGTGAGGAAGGGTTCATCTGAACGTGCGTACGTATCAATAAATGTCTATAGTAATTTTCACTATCTGAACTCTTGCTTATCGTGGTCCAGTCAAGGTGCGTTAACATTTGCCTAGTGTATAATTTACTCTTTTCTTTAACCCTTTAATCTTGCTATGATCGTTAGTAATATCTCTTTTAGTGTGTGTGTGTGTATGTGTGTATGTTTGTATGTGTGTGTGAGTGTGTGTGTGCGTGTGTGTTTATGTGTGTGTGTTTGAATGTGTGTATGTGTATCTGTATGTGTGTGTGTTTGTATGTGTGTGTGTGTTGACATATAGCACGTATACATAAACGTGGCAGACCTGGTTTTGCTTCTGGCTTTTGGGAGGTTTATTCGCTTATCTTGAGGGAGTTGGTTCTCTTGACCAAGAAGACGCATGCAAGATACTGAAGAGAATGATTGTTTTATATGGTTGTTTATTCACTCCCAGGCATTATGTCGAGCAGAGAGGCAATCGCCGATTATTCACTGGGTGAATAATGCTTATACGTCCTAGGTCTGAAACGCCCCCCTTCTCGAGAAGAGACCCCTTTCAGATTATCTTCTATAGACGTCCTCAATCCAACTCATATATTTTTCTGCCTAACCTGATCACGTGACAGCCGCATCCTTCCGGATCAGCGACCAGACACTCTTCCGGTGCAACTTGTCCTATTTATAGTCTTGAAAAGTTTATTAAACATCTTTAAACAATAAATAACTTCCAATATAAACAATTTTAGCAATATCACTGGATAGATAAATAGATAGATAGATAGATAGATAACACAAATGAATACATATCCAAGGAAATGGTAGAAACATTAGAAGATGACCTCCAATCTCTAGTGGATGGGGACAAAAATGGATGGTCACATCCAATGCTACTAAGCTTGTTTCCTTCAATAATCACAATATACCGTCACTACCACCAATAGCAATGGCCAAGAACAAATTACCCGAAAGTACTTCTTTTAATTCCTCAGCCAAAGGTTTACAGGGAACATGACCTGGGATACATATATTGAGAGCATTGTCAAGGCTGCTGCGAGAAGATGGGCTCTCTCCACCGTGCTAGAAAGCTACTTATGCCTGAAGTATCCTGTACCTCTATAAGACCATCATTCACCCATGTATGGAGTACTGTTGTCACATTTGGGCTGCTGCATCTGCTACTTGTCTCTCACTCCTTGACAGGGTTCAAAAGAGAATCGCCAACATGATAGGTTCTGAACTGTCATCTAAGTTTCAGCCTCTGTCCCATCGACGAAATGTTACATCCCTCTGCCTGTTCTACTAACATTTTAATAGAGAATGCTTTGATGAACTACAAGCATTTGCACCCCCTCGACGTGAATGCCCCCCACAAACCCGACGAGCAACTAACCCCCTCCCTTCACAATAGAGATCCCTAGGTGTAAGAAAGCATTCTACTGCAGTAGTTTCTTTGCCAGACCTGCTACACTTTGGAACTATCTTCCGGGATTCTGCTTTCCCAACTGTACTGACATGCAGAAGTTCAAGGGTAATGTGAACAGATATCTTGCTACTCATCTCCTTTCATGATACCCTTCAACTTATGTGCCCGATAGTAGCTCCCTGCTTCAAAGTGGCACTGTGCCTTGTTTGGGGTGAAATAAAATAAGAAAAAAAAACATAATTTATTGTGTTCCACAACGACATATCAAAGCTATCTTTCACGACTGCTGATGTTTACCTACGCGCTCATATGCATTATGTTGTAGCCAGAATAAAAGATGATTCGCGTTGTGCAAATCTTTTGTACGCTCTATATGTTTCGGGCTTCTGTGTGAATTTATTTATTTCTTTTGCGATATTGTGAATATGAAAATTGAAAGTTGTTTAATGTGAAGTGAAAATTAAAAATGTACGTATTTCAATGAGATCGAGTGAGGTATTTGAATTTGAACGAGATACGCTCAAATAATTAAATAACACAATGGTTGAGAGCAGTATGGGCACGTAGATCTTGATACGAATGAAAATTTAAATTTGAAAGTTAAAAAAAAAGCCGACCATATTGCCACCTGATCACATAGAAAGACAGGGCATATCTTAGTTCGTGATACATATGCTTCAATGCATACACGCTGTATAGCTTATACTATAAATATGCATATTCCAGCGGAATATTAAGTGTAGCTTTATCGGCATATATATTTTATAACATTTTCGTATATTAATTGATGTGAGTAAATGAAGTAGTTATATATATATATATATATATATATATATATATATATATAGTAATTCATAAAATATATATGGCGATTAAGCTACACTACAAATAGTGTAGCTTAATCGCCATATATATTTTATAAATTAGAGCCACCTTGGATAGGCATCAAAAGGGATGCAAGCCTCACGTTAGGAACACTAGCTTGGACCCTAACCCTTGTGCAGTATGACAACTTACCAGATTATTAGTCAAAACTGTAGCAAAGCCAGCTCAGCTACTTCAACGATATATATCGCTATATCAGTGGTGACGTAAGATCTAAAACTCACAAGTTTAGATAATACAGGCTCATGAGAGGAACTATTATTACATAGCGGGGGATGATATATATATATATATATATATATATATATATATATATATATATATATATATATATAGTAATTTATAAAATATATATGGCGATTAAGCTACATTGAATATTCTGCGTTTCATCCACTCTAGGATTCCTCAGGCTTCTGCGCTTATGCGTTTATGAGGAATCCTAGAGTGGATGAAACGCCGAATATTCAGTGTAGCTCAATCGCCATATATATTTCATAAATTACTAACCAGCTCCACCCACGCACTAAGCACCCTTGAAATAAATACTCAAAGTTCACGCACAAATCCATACCCCGCATATCAATCACATGTGAGCAAATGAAGCAGCTATATATATATATATATATATATATATATATATATATATATATATATATATATATATATATATAACTACTTCATTCGATCACACAAAACTAACACGCAAAAGTACAGATCTATGCGAAAACCCCAAGTATTTACCTAAAAATTGCTCAACATGTAGGCAGAGCTAGCAATACGTAGGTAGAGCTAGTTAGTAATTTATAAAATATATATGGTGATTGAGCTACACTGAATATTCGGCGTTTCATCCACTCTAGGATTCCTCATAAGCGCATAAGCGCATAAGCCTGAGGAATCCTAGAGTGGATGAAACGCAGAATATTCAGTGTAGCTTAATCGCCATATATATTTTATTACTAACTAGCTCTACCTACGTATTGTGCACTTTTGCAGTTTACGCATAAAAGAAAAGAAAGATTATGCTTCATACCTTTCTATCTCGAGGTCCTTTGTCTTCCTGCTGCTGGGCACTTTGATGAATGCCCACCATAGTGACACAATAACACGACTTAGACATACCCGCTTTTTCTTCTTTGTGAAACACAGGACAACGACTTAATATTTTATAAATATAAATTTATTTCAGGTGTCCCAGTGTCTTCGCACATGAGTTTGCTACGACTACAACTTGTTTTCTAGCCCCGCTTTCCAACCTTTCTGGAACACGTCCGTATACCTAAACTTATGTTACCAAAACAATATTTCTATTCTTAGCCTAGCAAGGTCACTGGTGGTGTCCGCTTATCACTAGATAGCTTGATAGCAATCGGAACGACAAAGCCAACATCATCAACAAGACAGGCTTGAAAAGTTATTCAAACAAAAAAATCACTTTTGGAAGACACGATCACCAAGTTTGAAAATATTTTCGGTTGTAGAAATTTCACAGACTTAGAGAAAATGCGAAATATTTTCTTTGTGTAAAAAAAGTTAACGAGGAATATACAAAAAGTACTTTTTCTATCCGATTCTTGCATAAAATAAGAAATTGTCACTTCCTCTTAATAGTAGAGGATGGAACGATATAATGCCAGAAAGAAAACAAAACTACAGCTTCATTTTACAACTTTTATTAAAAAAATAAATTCAGGTAACTTGATTATGTAATAGAGCTGACATATATTGAATGTAGCCGCCTTCAGCCTCAATAACTGCTTCGATACGGGTTCGAAACTTGGATCATGCTTTTATCACAAGCGCCGGCACTGAGCCCGGTGAATTCTCGGCAGATGGCCGAGATCAGGCTGGTTTTAATGTTGTGGGACGTCATTTTGTGATATTCTCGACGTATGGCCACCCCAGGAGAGGAAAGGGTTATTGAGAGAAATGTAAACTTGAGGAATCTATAAAATAGTACTATTTTTAATTCAATTCTTACATAAAGTAAGAAATTTCCCCTTTCCTTTTATTAGCAAGCTCGGCTAAGCTACTTCAATTATATATATATATATATATATATATATATATATATATATATATATATATATATATATATATATATATATATATTCATGGGACATATAAAAAATATGTTGCGTATTTCAGTATCATTTCCAAGAGAAGATAACTCTATTCATATCATTTTCCATATATATATATATATATATATATATATATATATATATATATATATATATATGTTATTTATTTCTATGTATAAGATTCACTCCTAAACTGACTAACCGTTCAATATGAATTTTTTAAAACAGCTACAATAATGTAAGCTAAAATTACTTTAATCTAATTCATGCAGAGGTCGCAAAGAGGGGGGAGGGATCCCTTCGGGATATATTTGTGAAATTTTAAAAATAGGTATTAAATGCCAATTAATAAATATTCTCATAATGTCAGTTTCTTTGGAATATGTTAAACGGTTATAAGGAGGCATTATATAGACAGAGCCTCTCAGTTGAAAATTCAAATATTTCAGATTTGCATTAAATTATATTTATAGACATCAATTAAGCAAGATTATCTGCACTTCTGTTTCTTCTTAAGGTTTACTTATGCTTACTCTTAAATTTAAGGCATTTGTTTAAATCAAAATCATCTAATGGATTTTAATCAATACTAGACTACGTGTGACCCGTTGGGTCAGTATGTTATATTGGCTATGGAATTCATGTATGAGCGTGACACTTGTGATGTAAAGAAAATAGGTTTTTTTTTGACATAACAAAAACATTTCTATGAAAGTATACTAAAATAAAAAATTGTGTGAAAAATTTCCCCCACTCTTTATCTGTGCCTAAATCAAAACGCGGATTCCATGAACAAAGCTTCTTTCTTAGAACTGCACGCCTGTCGAACTCTGTTCCGTCTGCCTGCTTCCCACCTTACTACAACTTGGATGTCTTCAAGTCCAACGTTAACAAATTCCTAATGAACCGCCCTCTTAAGTAAACACTTCATCAAATATCCACACTAAGGTAATGTACTTGCAAAAACCCTTATCCTTGAGTGGCTTCCGGGCCTTGGTAAATGGTGATCACTGTGTAAAAAAAAAAAAAGACTAAATCACGGACGGATTATTCAAACATGAAAAAAATCCTCCCCATTCGTGTAAAGTTTCCTATTTTCTGAATAATCGCTCAAAAATCGAAGATTAAACATGATTTTCATAGGAATCGAACGTATTGAACACTTTTGAAGTAAATACTTAAAGATTACGAATAAATCTATACTTTCGTATATTAATTTTATGTGAGTAAATGAAGTAGTTGTATATACATATATATATAAATATATATATATATATGTAATATAATATATATATATATATATATATATATATATATATATATATATATATATATATATATATGAAATATAATATAATATAAAGTTGAACGTCTTTGTGTGTGTCTGGTTACGAATAGGCTCCTATGTGTTTGACTATTATAGAAAACTGATGACATATAATGATATAAGATGTATCGGGACACAGGTATGGGTATGTTTGATCTGGCAAAACGGTGGTTCATTAAAATTGTGGGGTCTGCATTCGCGCCTGGTCCACAAAGTATGGAAATAAAACAATTTTACATTAAGAAAAAACGTTTACAAGTGTTTTTGATATAGATGTACATAATAATACTTTGATAAGTATGTTTTAACTTAAATAGGGATGGTATGATAAAATTGTGGGGTCTGCGTTGGCACCCACCCTCCATAGAATGGAAAAGGCACAAACTTTAATAAATACTTTTCATATCTATCTATGTAAGTATATTTTGATAGTTATGTATACTTTTATAATTATGTTTCAGTTTGAAGAAATATGGTATAATAAAATTATGGGGTGTTCATTCGCACCTGCCCTCCATAGAATGGAAATATGTCACAAAGTTTAACAAGGTTTTTTATAATAGATCCACAGAATATTGTGATAAGTGTTTCAGTGTGAACAGGTATGGTATAATAAATTATGGGGTTTATTTATTTTATTTTTACTTTCATCATATTTTGCTTTGGTTTTGATAACTCCAAATTCAACCCAAATTAACAACCCTTCCTTTTCATGACCTATCATACTTTCATAAATCAGTGTCCATTTTCTGTAGGCTGTTTTTGAACCCAGTCAACGACGGGTACTTTTGTCGTCAAACTGTCCATTGCAGATATTCCAAATAATCTTTAATTAATATCCATTTAACTAACAAAGATATTGTAAAATTAAATGTAATTGAAAAATATTATACAAAAATAGATCTCGCTTATCTGTAAATGTACATGTTGTATAATATTTTCAGATTTTTGCAATTTACAGATAAACATACATTAACAGTGGCCCATTTAAAAAAAAAAGACCTAGAAATGTAGTAGCAGCAGCAGCAGCAGCAGCAGTAGTAGTAGTAGTAGTAGTAGTAGTAGTAGTAGTAGTAGTAGAGAGCATTTTGTTTTTAGGTAAATTACCTGAAGCATTTTTAAAATTACCTGTAGTGTTATAATAAATTCTGGAAGTACTCACCGTTGACATGTACGCATTTCTGGGCACGTTTAACAATGTTTGCAGATACTGCCTGTAGATCTTCTCTGATGATTCTCTTGATAGTGTTGGTAATATTCACCTTTACTTGGTCTACATTGTTTGGATTATTTCATAAACGTTTTGTTTTAAAGTCCCCCAAAGATGCAAGTCACATGACAAGTCCGGGGAACGTAGTGGCCACAACCATTTGTTTATTGTTCTCTCTGCATGTCATGAACTTGTGTCAGTGATCTGTGAAACGTGTTGCATGTAACGCCATCTTGTTGGAAAAAGAATTTCATTTTGTTTTGTGGGTTCAGTTGATCTTGAAGACTTAGAGAGATCGGGCTACTTGTAGATATGAGAAAGAAAAAAACAAACACAAAAAGAAATAAAAATCTAGCAAGTAAATGACGGTTACATTCGGATCAATAGAACATCTATATATAAAAAAACTGATTCTGCGAATAAATTTACATCTATTCATAGTGTGTAACCAGCTTTAGGAACAGTAGGTTGGTCCCAGTAGGTATTGAGCATCTCTGTGAAATTCAGCCGCATGCCAAAATTGTTTAAGGCAAAAACGACAAATCTCTTTTAAGATTTGTATTTCGTTCTGTGTAATTTTTACATCTTATTCATAAATTTCTACGAAATACCATTCCATATGTCTTCGCAGTTGACTATAGACTAGTCGTCTTTAAGTCTAATGTGTACAAATTCTTATTGACTCGTCCATTTAGATAATCTTACCTTATCTAACCTCCACCGTTCCTGGTCTTGTCTCACTATCTACCTAACCCTCAACATATATTCTTAAATGCTTTCTGGGGACTTGATATGTTGTGATACACCTAGTAAAATATTTGTATGAATATGTATGTATACATACGTATAAATATGTGCATATATAGATATACAAACATGTTCAGGAATGCATGAGGCCGCAAGATTTTCTAACAAACATGTACACATTTCTTAAGCTATCTGCATATATTTACATGGCTATATATATATATATATATATATATATATATATATATATATATATATATATATATATATGCATGTCAAGAGAATATGCTTAAGATGGAGCGAGAGAGCGATAGAGATGAAAAAAATAGAGAAAGCACAAAAGAGAGAGAATCCTAGAAAGACAGCCACAAAAGAAGAAAAATCAAGAGAGAGAGAGAGAGCGAGAGAGAAAAAGAGAGAAATGAAAAAGAGAGAGGGGAACGAGAATAAAGGAGATAAATGGTGGACGTTGATACGGGGCGAGATCTCCTTGCACACACAGTGTCTTTGTTCTCAAACAAAACATGAAACACGGCGTCGCATATGATCTACAAAGCGCGCAATAAGCGAGTATGATGTCTTTTTAATTGGCTGACAAAGCGAACAACTAAGCAAAGTAATTTTCTTTCTCGCTTTCTTTCTTCAAAATAATAAATCTGTGATATCAAAAAAAGAAACAAGAAAACATGAATAAAAAGCTACCTGAATGATATCTGATCAGCTGCCGGCCTTACAGTACTCCTTTGATAAATGATGATGACTTTTTTATATGTGTATTTTTATTGCCTTATTTGGGACTATTTAACCCCACCACCCAGAGAGAAACAACCCACCTTAGTTCTCGACTCATATTTTAAAACTGTGTTCAGGTTGTTAGGTTCGAGTCAAAGTACAAAAATAAAAGAACGCAAAAAGAAAAGTGCGTGTTTGGGATGGATTTCTTTTTCGTCAAGCAGTCTCAATACGAAGGCGTGGTCGTGTCCTTGAGATTTCCTATCCATCTGATTCTGAATTTAAATTATGACCCAAAAAGTACAAATACCAACCCGACCTGCATTTTTTAGAACTATACTGTGCTACAACTATATACGCACAAATATACACACACACACACACACACACACATATATATATATATTTATATATTTATATATATATATATATAATTACTTCATTTACTCACATAAAATTAATATATAAAGTAAAAATTTATGCGTAAATTTTAAGTATTTACTTCAAAAGTTTTCAATACGTAGGTAGAGCTAGTTAGTAAGTTATAATATATATATATATATATATATTATATATATGTCGATTAAGCTACACTGAATATCTCGCGTTTCCTCTATTCCACATAAGCTTGAAGAGTCCTAGAGTCGATGAAACGTGGAATATTCAGTGTAGCTTAATCCCCATATATATGTTATAACTTACTATATATATATATGTATATATATATGTATATATTTATATATTTATGTATATAAATGTATATATGTATATATATGTATATATATATATATATATATATATATATATATATATATATATAGTAAGGTATGAAATATAAATGGTGATTAAGCTACACTGAATATTCCGCGTGGCATCCATTCTAGGACTCTTCAGGCTTATGTACGAATTTTGTGGTTGCCTGTCGTTTTTATATACGCACCTTCTATTAAGATTTTAGTTAGCCAATCAGCTTTCTAGTATCAACCGCGCCCTTCCTATCAGCCAATGAACATGACCTTACAGGACAAAGACCTATTTGACCTCTGGTTGACCTGTTCCTTTGTCTGTGCTCTATTTATTCTGGATATCTAGTTTCTTGACCTGTTTTAAATCCAGGTTAGTTTTTTTATGTTAGTTTATGTATATATATATGTGTACATATATATATATATACACACATATATATATACATACATACATACATATATGTGTGATAGTTTATGTATATTCATGTTTATTTAATTTATTTATTCGTTTATTTTCTATTGTTTTTGTTAGTTTTAAAACTAGTTTGTATCGCTATACTAGAGTAAAGTTCATCGTGTGAACACTGTTGGTCGCTATTTCTCTTCAACAGTTTAATAGATGTTGGAATTATTTAAAGTACAGGATAGCAAATTTTTCATGAAGGTATAATCTACATGGGTCGTCTAGGTCGTTACACGTGGTAGCTTGTCTTATTATTTTCCATTCGACTACCGGCGAATGTCCGCTTTCCTTGAGTTCCCAGTATTTATTTGCTAGGGTTGTTTTCATACGGTGTTTATCTTATTGTTTAATGTAATTTTGTGGTCATAGTATCGAGTTTTGAAATCTAAGGAAGTCATACCAACGTAATATTTATTGTTATTCGGGTTTTCTTTCGCAAATATTGTTACCGGGTAAACTACGCTTTTGGTTGGACATTTATTTTGAAGTGGGCAAAGTGTGCGGTGTCTACAGTTGTGTTTATCTTGTTCGTTATTAGTATTTTTATTTTTTATTTCTAGTATGGTTGTTGTTGTCCGGGGTTGGTTTATTATTATTATTATTATTATTATTATTATTATTATTATTATTATTATTATTATTATTGTTGTTGTTGTTGTTGTTGTTATTATTATTATTATAATTATTATTATTATTATTATTATTATTATTATTATTATTTCTGCTAGTGTTATTTTTAGTTTTGTCATGGTTTCTGCTTTTTATTGTTTACTTTGTTGTTGTTTACATTGTTTTTATTTAATATTTTGTTATTATGTGCTTTAATTATCAGTTCTAAATTTTCACAGGAGCGGTAGGATACGTTTATGGTATTTTTATTGGAAATTTTGTGTTAGGAGTTTGTTGCGGGAAAGTGTTTTTCAATAAGATCTAGATATTTCTTACCAAGTTGTGTTTTTAACATTTGATTGTATGGGGCGGTATACCAAATTATAGTTCTTTTTCTTCTAAAAAAATACTAATAATGAACAAGATAAATGCAACTGTAGACACAGTGTAGCTTAATCGCCATATATATTTTATAACTTACTAACTAGCTCTACCTACGTATTGAGCATTTTTAAAGTAAATACTTAAAGCTGTCGCATAAATTTATACTTTTGTATATTAATTTTATGTGAATAAATGAAGTAGTTATATATATATATATATATATATATATATATATATATATATATATATATATATATATATATATATTAGTAGGCTGGCAGGCGTTGCCCGTTTTAAAAGACGCTCAGATACAATATTATAATTTGTGCAAATTTCGTATCTTTTATTATAGATACGCTTTTGTATTGATTAGTATATTGTATTCGATACGAATGATTTTAAAGGTTAAAAATCAAAAATCAAATATAACATAGATGCATCAGCTAGAACATATAGCTCTATAACTTTATTCGCAACAATCCGTGAACAATATTTAATGAATAAGAAATTAAGAACTAATGATCAATATTTCTTAATTTATTATTCTTTCTAATTTAAGGTTTAAATGTTATGTAGCCAGTTCGTTTCTCTGTATTGAAGTTTTCTATAATTCAGCACCTTTTTATTACCGATCTCAATTATATTTAGCTGCAAACAATAAGTTTTTTTTTCTGTCTTGAATTTTCGTTATTGTTCTGGTGTTATAATATAGATATATACAACTATTATTATCCATTGTTGACATAATATATATATATATATATATATATATATATATATATAGAGAGAGAGAGATAGAGAGAGAGAGAGATATCGGAAGCCTCAAAGAGCAAAGTTTAATTTAATGTATAAATACTTTAAAGGAACATTGCTCATTGTAGATATATAGTAAACACAAAAGGTATGTTTGTTCTAGAGCTATATGCATATTGAGGATAAAGATTCATAATTGTTTGTTACGAATTTCAAATGGAGAAACAAAACAAAGTCAAATTGGGTGAGCGATCGTTTCTGAAACGATATTAATTTTCTTAATATTGAAATATAATATTTTTTATATTGTGTTCTCATCAGCACAAACGGGGCGCGGAAGGAAGTTAAGACACCAAATTAAACTAACATTTTTGTAGTAAGTAGGGTGGATAAGTCTGAAAAATAGGTAGAACATAAGAAAAATAGTTAGAACATAAGAAAATAGTTAGAACATAAGAAAAATAGTTAGAAACATGAGAAAACTGTGTGTAGGGAGGATAATTTTGAAGAAATATAAAGAAATAGATTTTTATTTACATTTTGTTGGGTGGAATTTGCATATTTGCATTTGTCGCTATATATATATATATATATATATATATATATATATATATATATATATATATATATATATATATATATAAATGTTGTTATATTAGTTTTGGGGGCATAAATGCTTTAATTAAGTATTTTTTTTTAAAGTAAGATGCTGGATAAATAATAGGTTTTAATGCGTTTTATTAACGAAACGACGGGTAGCCTAGTTCTATGTAAAGTTCTAGTTCTATGTAAAGAAAAATATGCCAAAAATCATAGTGACCAAGTAAAAAAATGTTAATACTTTGCAAATTGATCTTATGACATCAGAACATATACCACCTCCAAACCAGGGAAATGGTTATGTAGAGTTATGTTACTATGGTAACAAGATGAAAAATTCACTACTCACACAAAACGGAGAGGTAATATACGGGAGTTGTATCCTGAGCACGGAACAAACACATTACTAATGGGCTTTAAAGTAGAAGGAGACTGTGGTGATGCATCAGCCTACTCCAGGAACACCATATGCAGCACACAGCATTTCAATCGGGGGACAAAGACTCAATGCAGTTGGCAAGTTCACCTAACTTGGCAGTAGGCACTCCCACAAAGTAGTCATTGATGATAAAATCAACACTAGACTCGCTAAAACAAACGTTGCGTTTGGCAGATTCCACAGGAAGAGGCATATCCTCCATGACAAAGATCAACGTCTATAAAGCTGTCATACTCACCACCTTATTCTATAGATGCGAGTCATGGACCTTCTACTAACGGCACACTAGAAAATTAAATCACTTCCATACCACCACACTGAGGAAACTGCTTGACATAGGCTGGCAGGAAAGGATACCAGACACAAAAGTCCTCACTCGTGCTGGACCCCCAAGCATCACCACTATCCTGATGAAGGTTCAGCTTCGCTGGGCTGGTCGTATAGCCCGCATACCAGATTACAGACTACCAAAGTTTGCTGAGCTAAAACATTGCAAGCGCTCCCATGGCGACCAAAGAAAACGATTTAAAGACACCTTGAACGCATCACTGCAGGCCTTCAACGTAGATCTGTCATCATGGGAGCAGACAGCTTTAGATAGAGCAAAGTGGCGGGCTGCTCTTGATGACGGCGCCAGCAAATATGAAAGCTACCGAAAGGTTACTGCAGAGAAGCGCAGAAAGGACAGGAAATACAATGTTTTGAAACCCTCGACATCTGCTATGATTCCCTGTTCTGACTGCAATAGAACATTTTAAGCAAAGATTGGGCTTACCAGCCATATCCGTACTCACCGATGATGACTCCCGCCACCCTACCCTACAGGATGATCGGATGGTCCTCGTCGTTTCGACGGGCAGACACACACAAAGTAGAAGAAAAAGGGATCCTTATTAAATTTCCCTCCATAGAAAAAATGGTATTCGGTAATTTGTCGAGATTTATATAATGGCAACGTAAGACATTGCATTACCCTCAACAACAAAAAAGAGTGATATGCTTACAACACAAACAATTCACACAGTAAAAAATGTTCATAATAGACTAACACTACTTTTATCACCGCCCCTCCCCCGCATATAATGTTTCTTTCATTGAAAAAAATCGGTTAAACCACTACTGATCTGTCGTCTGTTTTTTAGCATTCTATTTGTGGTGACTTTTTATCATGTTAAGTAATTGTTTAATTCAAAGTATTGATAATGAAGCTACGTTTTATTGTAACTTCCACTTCGCATATGAACTTATTTGTATTGTTGATAAGACTACACGTTCTTTACCTTTTTTGATAACCTTCCCTGAACAGTGATTATCTATTCTACATTTCACCATAGAGTCCTCTGACTATCCTGTTGTATAGAATTATGATGAACACTAAGGTCAACAATTATTCATATCCTTTTTCCATCGTATAGTTTTCCGATAACCTATGGCGGATAAGTGTTATATTATGACCTTTTTTTTTCAAGAATTCAAATACACAACAACGCAATTGGTATAAACAACAGTCCGTTTTTATTCCTCGTTGTTTCTCTGTTATAGAGAAGAGAGGAAGAGAGATAGAGAGGAGTATATCGTTGCGTCCGCTTGGTTGACAATCAAGTCTCAATCTGCCAATTTTAAAAGAAACAAATCTTTGCTGATATGAGTTCGTATTGATAGTTTTATGCCACTCATTACTTTCCAAAAGAAATAATAATCAATTATGGTCCATCCTAAAATGTGTTTCGAATAAGCATTCGCGAAACAAATATCTGGAACGCACACGGATAGAGAGCGTTAAAGAGTTCTGCCGAATTTACAAAGTTCAATGTGGTTCTTGGAAAGCCTTACCTTCATGAGTTTTGGAGAATAAGACACCGATTCCTTAACAGATGTAATACATCAATGCTACCTATTATTAACGGGTCTCCTACTCACGTATAATACTAAAACCCTCGCACAAGACTACGCAGCAAATTTCTTCTGTTCTTATCGGGACTGCTAATTCCGATACTTGTTTTATAATCGAACGACTAAAGCACATTAGAATAAATCTTCAGAATGATTCTTAGCCTTTAAAAACATTGTTTCCAACAGAGAGAAGTAGTCTCGTTAAAATTCTACACATAACAGAAACCAAGAAATATAGTATTTTTAAGCAGTTAAATTATTGTCAAAATAAACACTCATTTCTTTCGTTTTTTGAGATGCTCTCTGCATTTAAGTACACACTGATCCGGATCTTATGAGCTCGGAATAAGTTGTTTCTAATCAGTAATAAATAAAGAATTCTCAACTACACAAACAATCTTTTAAACGGCAAACTATATGTTTCATTTTATGAAATCTACAGATAACGTGGTTGTTGTAATACCATTCAGAATTAATGGTTATTCTTTAAATATAACCCTTTAAAGTCATCTGTGAATGAGTTGGGTTATCAAATGGAGGAGAAACATACCATTTGAATTAACTCTACTATATGGACCAACAGAAACCAAGTATCCTTGTCTAATCCAATCCGTGCATTAAAGTCATCAAGAACCACCAAACTCTCAGCACTTGGCAAACCAGTGATAACAGATCTAAGCATATGATAAAAGGAAGTAATATCGTTTTCAGACGATATAACACTCGGCACACGGACAGAAAGAAGGTTCATGAAATGACCAGAGCGAGGGAAATTCTCAACATCATTGGACGGTCATTTATGCCAACTGGCCGCTCGATCTAGTCAATTAAGGAGTTCTTAATCGCAAATCCCACTCCAGCCTTATGCCTCTCCTTTGCAGATCTTCCAAACCAGAAGATCGTGTAGCCCGACTCACTTTCAACCAGTTGATCCTCACTTGCGAAACGCGTATCAGAGAGTGCAGTTTCCGTTCTAGTATGCTATCATTGTCAATAAGTGCTACCACATTCCACCACCAGATCTGGAGTGGGTGTCGTTTAGCATAATATATTCTATTCCTGTTTCTGCCAATATGCGCAACTATCAGCCGCAGGTCCCTAACCAGCAGGTCAAAGGCAGCTTTGCTTAGAACGTATTTTCTTGTCCCTTCCCAAATTCCTAGGTAAGTAGTGCTATCCTGAAAAGGTTGCTCAGTCACCAAAAGCCCAACCGACCATACAACTGCCTAAGTATCGTTGCGAAAAGCGATATTAGAATGAATCTTTTGTCGCCTCTGTACAGATCAGTTATAGCATGCTTCAAGCCTGTCAGGCTTAACCGCATCACAACTTCCATCGCCAAAGGACTATTTTTTTAGACAAATGTCTCAGGGAGTATCTATACAAAGATGTTATTACAGGGATTTAGCTTTGTACGACAGCTAAGTCTCTCTCTCTCTCTCTCTCTCTCTCTCTCTCTCACCCGGTTCCAAATGTTGAGATCCAGCAACAAGCAACAACAAAATAGCCAGCAACATGTCAAACTGCATACCAGCTTCATACAGGCACTGGTCTTCCGCTTTAGGTTTTTTTTTAAATAAGAGATTTGCTTGCTTTTACCACGACTCACGGGAGCCCTCCCCCCCCCTATGCTATTCGGTCGATGTCTTGGACTTCGTTTGCTGAGCACTAGAACCTATTCCACAGCCAGTTGGTCATGCGTGCCGCAGCTGACAGGGCCAACGCTTCTCTGGAGGTTTCTGTCATGGTTACCGTACGCTTGGCCTTTGGTTAAAGAACATTGGCCCACAAGGCAGCAGACGTCCAGTTATACAGTGGCGGATACCCGCTGCTCATCCGAGTCCCAACAATGAATAAATAAAAACAAATCCAACACACGCGACAGGTAAAACAGTTGGTCTTGAGTTGCTGTGTTTGTGAAAATCCCAAAGCAAAGGAGCTACCAAAACGGAAGAACTCCCCATCGATCACGACGACGGTAATGATGGGTTCAATTAAATTGATTTAATTAATTTGCTTTTACCTATTCATGTTCAAATCAATTTAAATAAATAACTTCATAAATAAAAAATACATGTCTAACAGTAAAACTAGTAATGAACAGACCTTGGTCACGATCTTCTGTTTAAAACATTCATATAGGAACAATCGTTTTAAGGACGCTTCCCACTTTGATGCTTATGACAATAAGAATGATGCACACATTAATAAATTAAAATATAAGTAAAAACAATGCATGTCTGACTGAACGATAATGTAATGGGCAGACCTTGTTCACAATCTGAAGTATTGCTGCTAGAACAACTAAGACTAATCAAGATTTCCGCAGAACTGAACGAAATTGTATAGCACACATCATCCCTGGAAAATAACAAATATTTGAATGCATTTATTCTATTAATAACAAACACGAATATCTAAAAGCTGCTGTTCGTTACAACAATTTCAGGATCATTTGCAAAATAATAAGTTCGAGTACATATACCATTATTCACGCAAATAGCGTCACTAAGAATTCGGAATGCCAATATGTGAAATTATTTCCGGCATAAAGTAAACAATCACCAAATGTTAGTTGCAAAACATTGAAAAGTGCAGCATGTCATGTAAAGTATACTTAGATATTGTATTTATTGTATCTGCCGTCTAAATGTATTTCCTATGTAAATTGAAACCTGTTGCTTGTTACCGCGATTCCACGATAATTCGCAAAATAATAATTTCAAGCATGTAGAATATTATTTAAATAAGTGTATTTTCATTAAAATGGAATCTGGCAAGGTATTTTAATCTTTCTATCAAACATTAAATAATTCACTTAGAATTCGGAATTCTAATATGGAGGTTATCGCTGGATTAACACACGAACTAATCAATCACTCAGTTTTAATAGCAATCTATTTAAAAATGCAGTAGGCTATGCAAAAAATGTTAAAATATATTGCATCTGTTGTATAGGCTGTCTAAATATGTATCCGATGTAAATTGCGATCAGGATATGGCTGGTATCTGAGTACATTCGCAGGAAGAGTCGCCAAAAAAGCAAAGAGAATGCTGTTGAGACGGAGGCCGTGATGTATATTTTCTAGTCTTTGACCTAAAAAAACTCTTCAAAACATATATGCACTATCGTTATAATGATACTATATCCTAGACCCCAACTTAAGTGCCTCCTTCGGTGTTCAAGCGATGACAGAGTTAGATTGCAGAAGCCGTTTTTATAGATAGGCGTGGCGGATCCAATCATAATTCTGATTGCTGGCCGTTAAATAAATCAAATTCTGTTTGAGATAGAAGTTCAACCTTACGGCAAAAATAAGCGAGTGAAGATTTTAATCAAGGATGTTTTATTTATGAACAACATTACAAGCGAGTATAAATTATTTATTTATTTATAAATTATTTATTTATAAACTATTTATTTATAAAATATTTATTTATTTATAAACTATTTATTTATTTATTTATAAATTATTCATTTATTTATAAACTATTTATTTATTTATTCATAAACTATTTATTTATTTAAAAAACTATTTATAAATTATTCATTTATTTATAAACTAGTTATTTATTTATAAACTATTTATTTATAAACTATTTATTTATTAATTTATAAACTATTTATTTAATAAACTATTTATCTATTTAAAACTATTTATTTATTAATAAATTATTTATTCATTTATAAACTATTTAGTTATAAATTATTTATTTATTTACAAAGTACTTATTTATAAACTATTTATTGATAAAGTATTCATTTATTTATAAACTATTTATTTATTTATAAACTATTTATTTATAAATTACTTATTTATAAACTATTTATTTATTGATAATTTATTTATTTATTTATGAACTATTTATTGATTTATAAATTATTTATTTATTTATAAACTATTTATTTATTGATAAATTATTCATTTATTTATAAACTATTTATTTATTGATAAATTATTCATTTATAAACTATTTATTTATTTATGAACTATTTATTTATTTATAAACTAGTTATCTATTTATAAACTGTTTATTTATTATTTATAAACTATTTATATATTGATAAATTATTCATTTATTTATAAACTATTTATTTATAAACTATTTATTTATTGATAAATTATTCATTTATTTATAAACTATTTATTATTCATAAACTATTTATTTATTTATAGACTAATTAATTATTGATAAATTATTTAGTTATTTATAAACTATTTATTTATTTATAAACTATTTATTCATTTAAAACTATTTAAAAACCGTATGATCAAAATGAACCTCATTATGAATACCCTAACACTATGTTTTATCCACTAGTATTTATAAAGAATTAGATCACTGAATGGACGACAAAAACAACTATGACAAATAAGGACATTATCAATGAAAATTGCTTACACAATGGACTGTGGTTGAATTATATAAGCAAACGAAAGAATATCCACAGGAGAAAAAATATTCTTCAATTTCCGGATAAAAATCGCCACGAAAATGAGGTTAAGTAATTGAAGTAGAAACAACTCCATAACATACACAATTCTGTCAAATATTTTGTAAATATAAGATGATTAATATTTATGCCGAAAAGAGTTTTTCAGAGAAAGACATAGAGACGACGGTTAAGTCAATATTATCCTTAATCGATGTGTTGATCTGATCCACTTATATTCGAACTTAGCAGACCTGTTGCAGTCTGTGTTGGTAACCACTTAGTCATCCTCATCTCTCAGTACGATGCAACCAAATTAATTATATTATAAAGTTTTAATAACGAACGTATATCTTTATGTTGACACGCAATTCCCATAGTTTTTCACGTGTGTATTTGTGTTTTGTTACTAGTAGAACAATGAATGTAACTGTCACAACTGTTTAAAAATATAAATACCAAATATTTTTACATAGACACATGCGATTAGTAAAATATGGTTAACATTAAACTTAGAAAAGTAAAAAAGAATTGTTGTTTAAACTGTAAATAAAAAACTATATTTTAGTAAAAAAATTAATAAATTTATCACTTAAAATATTGCAGCATTAAGAATTTATAGTGTTAAATTAATTTTTTTAAAATCTTAATGCTGCAATATTTTGAGTTATATAATTACATATTTTACTAGAATATATTGTTTTATTTTATTTTCCGGTTTAAACAACTAGTAAACCTACTTTTCTAAACTTAGTCTAAACCTTGTCATGCTCACATTTTTCTATGTAAGACATGATTTTACAGGGTTTACTTTAGAATAATATTGTCGTTTTGTGTTCAATATCATACACATTGTTAACAATCCATAAAAAATATTACCAACTTCTAAAATTGACTAAATGAAAAATCAATTAAAAGGTGTAATTAAGTGAATAAACAGAAAGTAGGGGCAAAAAAGACAGAAACTGAAATAACGGGTGACGTCGTAAGCGAAATATACCAATCCTATCACGAAAAAGAGCATCATTTTTGTAAGCTCCCTCTATATAACCCAAAAGAGATGGCATATGAGCAACATTCTCGCTATGATTTATGAAGGTGTTGACGACGAAACAGTTGCTAGAGTAAGTCTAGAAGTGTAAGCCATGTTTACTTTCAGAAAAGTTTCCGATGGTTCGTTGTTAAACAAAAGTCCTGGGAAGTGATTGGTTTGCAGTAGACAATCCTCGAGTTGGAATGCATAGAGCAAAAGATTTTTCCCGTGTTGACACGAAGAAAACGTATGCGAAATTGCTACAGAAAAGTTTAATATTTATGGAGCAATTCTGGTTTCTGCTTGGTTGGTAGCAGAACGTGAATTAATTCGATTCGTCAGTGCCCAGCAGCATCGTTTACAAATAGAATCTCCCGACTGTGCGGGATCATACTCCATTGTAAACGTCAATGTTGAAAAAGTGGCTATAGCAACAACAGTCAATCACAAGAAACCATGTCCCTCGTTTATTTTAAATTCTGAGGACTTTTAAACGCCAGTAATTTTATTATAACTTTTGTTTTAACGAACAAAAAATAAATATTTTAATTTCAAAATATAGCTGAGAAAGTGCTCTTTGAACCGTACACATTGTTTGACATTTGGCCATAAACCGAGTGATCGTAGAAGCTTTAAAGCAGTTCTAAATGAGTAAGACTAACACTTAACTATATATTCCAACACTATATATATATATATATATATAACTATAATAATATAACTAGATTAATACACGACTGCTCAATACTTAAGTGCGGCAATACATACATTTTATTTGTTTTAGGTAAACATTTATATGTCGCTACACATTCTTAAGCATATTTCCTTCAGCCGGGTCTAAGTAACTAGAGGCGGACTCTAGTTATTTCTAGCAAGCATCGCCTGAGTAGGCCTCTAGTTAAGTGTAAGAGGATGACAGAAACATGTTCATGAATATGAAGCGATATATACAAACATGGCTAAAACAAATTAAAAAGTATATATATATATATATATATATATATATATATAGAGAGAGAGAGAGAGAGAGAGGGAGAAAGAGAGAAGGAGAGGGATTGGTGAGCAGAAAAATCTAGTAGAGTATTCATTGCTTCTAAATAATACAAAATAAGATTAGAACATTAGTATTTTTAAATAAGGTTAAAACAGTACATTATATACACACTAGGCATCATCTTCCGTTCAGCTGGCAACAATCATAAATCGTTTACAAAGAATATGTATGTTTTCTTCGTGGTTGAATATCGTAATATTTCTGCATATTTTTGCATTAAATACTAATCAATATTAATCACTAATATTCCTTATCTGGGTATCAGATATACATAATTCATTGCGCATTTTTATAGCAAAAGTTCAGGCAAGAACTCCAGCCCGGTCTGACTAGAAGTACTCTAAAAATATTCAAGAGTAAAAGTACTATTGTGGAAACCAATGCATGTTTACCCAGATTATTGCCTAACTGTGTATCGAACGAATACAATGGTTCACAGCACCTTATCAAAACAAAGATATAATATGAACCGGCAGCCAGATCAGCTATCTAATTTCCGAAAACCTTCTCCAGTAAATGTGGTATTGCGGTTAATTATCCCCATTTACCAACAGACATTTACGTATTTGGGTGGTTCAAAGCTCCCCTCGTTGGTAGAGCACTCTCGTAAATTATCTTACTCGCTACTTAATTTAGCTGAAATAATGCGAAGCTCGCGATTTGTTTACAAACAAACGTTTGAGCCCTCTACGAGTAGCGGACGAATGTTTATTTAAATAATCGTTCGGACAGGTTAATTTCGGCCACCGATTCCGTAGTCAAGGGGGTAGGACTGCCGACTGTCATCACGACGGTTCTAGGTTCGATCCTCGGCTTGGGAGAGGTGTTAGTCTAGCGGCACTGATGAGTTGTGATACAACGAAACAGGTCTGTATGTCGATGACTAAAATATATTTTATATATATATATATATATATATATATATATATATATATATACAATACAAAATAAACATACGTGGGTAGATGCGTATCTTTGTGATGTATTTGTGTCGCTGAGAAGTTTTATATATGTGTATACTGTTGCACCGTAATGTGTTTGAATGTATACGTGGCACTTCTAAATGTATGTTGTTACTTATCATAAACGGGCTATGTGTATATGCCTTGTGTAACAGACTGCTGTCCTTGTTCTTTTATTGCGTATTTTACGGCACGTGATTTATCTAGGTGTTGGTACGTGTCAAAACATATAACACATGACGACAGAACTGTTTCTGCTGTTTGAAGCCTCTGCCTTTTGGCCCGGCCTTGGGGATTCGGCAATCACCTTTGGGTAAACGGGAACTTGTTTAAACAAAGACGATTCAAACGGATCCAAGAGAAATTATTGTTTTTTTTTAAATTTTCTGTATTCACTCCCAGACATCTCGTCACAGCAGAACTGGAGTAAACGACAATCTTTTCCTTGCATTTTGAGGCGGTCTCTCTTTTGCGGGGAGACTTGTTTAACCAACACTGTCTCTTTGGCGTCTCAAAAACAACTCACCCATGCTTCTGCAGACCGTATTTTCCAGTCACCTGTTCAGATACTTTCCGGTGCAAACTTGACCAGGTCACAGTTTGACATGTTTTGAAAACCTGTGAAAACATGACTTCTAATCTCTGTTGTTCGCTTCTCATTAGACAAATAACCATATAGACAGATATATTTAGACAGATATGTATATATATATATATATATATATATATACATATATATATATATATATATATATCAAAATATTCCTTCAGTCTTGACCGGCTATTGATACTGAGGAGGGTCAAAGATGCCAGCTTTCTACTCTTAATGGTCAAGTATTCTAGAATCTTGAAGAACAGCTTGTTTTAGTCGAATTTGATGCAGTGGGAAGAGTATTCTATCCGTGTCCAAAAGACATTCGTTGATGACGTCTCTTTCTCGGGAAGGTACCAATTCCACCCGCACAGATCAACCTTCGAGTATACTGATCACAAATTCTTGGACAGTTTGGAGGTTTTATGACTGTAAAATACCCATAATCATCTAGAACAATTAGATCAGCATGAAATAATCATTTCTAATCAGAACAATTATTCAGCATAGCAGTTTATTCCCACCAACTTCGAAAATGTTCCACACCCGCGTAAATGTTAACAAAAAGATTAAAAAAGCATGTGGCCATTGCTCAAGAAGTTTACTTTATTAGGCAAAACGAATGTGATTTTGGATTCAGCGCATTAGATTCGTCCTTAATCAGAAAAACAAACACACACAACAAATTTGGTGTTGGCGTAATTGTAATCGACACTCCTTTAGTCATCTTTTAGTAATCATTTGTCTCATCGATAGGTTTCAGTCGTCTCAAGTTGCTGACCTTTAGTGACACCCAGCATTGATTAGTGGTGACCAATCTGCAAAAATAACTAGTCTGATTAACCGTTATCTGAAAGTACATCTTTCAAACTCCTTGGCCTAACGTTCACAGGAAACATGAGTTGGAACAGTTACATTGAAGGCATTGCCAGAGCCGCTGCAAGGAAGTTGGACTCTCGCTACCGTGCTAGAAAACTACTAACACACGAAAGTATCCTGTACCTCTATAAGGCCACCATTCGCCCATGTATGGAGTATTGCTGTCACATCTTGGCTGGTGCATCTGCTACTAGTCTCTCGCTTCTTGACAAGGTTCAAAAGAGAGTCGCCAACCTGACAGGCCCTGAACTGGCATCTAAGCTTCAGCCTCTGTCCCATAGACGAAATATTGCATCCCTCTGCCTTTTCTACAAGTATTTTATTGGTGAATGTTCTGATGAACTGCAAGCACTTGTGCCCCCACGACGTGAGCACCCTCGACAAACCCGACAGGCTACTAAATCCCACCCCCACACTGCAGAGATCCCTAGATGTAAAAGATCTTTTTACTCCAATAGTTTCTTCCCCAGAACCGCTAGACTCTGGAATTCCATTCCAGGTCCCTGCTTCCCCAACAGTACTGACGTGCAGAAGTTCAAGTGTTACGTGAACCCACATCTTGCTGCCCAAATCCCTACATAGTACCCCAGTAGGTGTTGCCCCTGATAGTAGCCCCCTACACCAAAGTGGCAATTTGCCTTGTTTGGGGTGAAAATATAATTAAAAAAATAAATAAAAAAAACCCTAAAAAGACATGACTTGAACAAAATAATAAAATAAAGAAAATAATCTTCCTATCAAAGATAAAAATTCAAACATTTTTTTAAAAAATTATGACTTTCCCATAAAAGATACACACAATGTCTCATGAAAAACATATGATTAATTAAAACAGGACAATTATTTATTACAATACACATTTATCAACGATCATGCAACGTAGATATTCCATCTACTTTAGTAATTACCAATCTCTTTTTATACGTATAAATATGTCTATTCATAATACGCATTAATGGTTTTTAATGTCAATGCGTGTTCAGAAAATTAGTCACAGTCATAGATGGCCTTCAAACCAGGTAGTAACGCCCACACTAAAATCTAAATGTTCTTATGTAGTGACATTTTGTAAAACAGCGCGTTACATGATTAACTGTTGTAGTCTTTGTTTATTACAGTTACTTGGATTATATCGGAGGTTACATCGGCTGAAACGGCGTAAGAATAACATTCAAGGACAATGATCGGAAGAATCAAAATAATAATTTTTTTTTTTAATATTCCACTATTCTTCGCCCCAAACAAGGCATATTACTATTAAAATGGAAAGGGGCTACTGTGGTTTATAAGTGAGACAACGTAAGTAGGACATCAGTTCACGTTATATTTAGATGTCTGCATGTGAAAACAGTAACGAAAACAGAGAGAAAAAAGGGATCTCCGAGATTAAATAGTTTCAAAGGAATAACACTGTTACAGCATAACATCAGCCGATATCTAGGTAGTTTTATTACAAAGAAAATGTATGGTTTGACTGTTAGTCGATAAGGTCTGAGGTACTCCCCTTGAGAGGATATTTACGTTAACAGGTTGCATGTGCAATAAAAATAAAAAAATTCCGTGTAAGTTTTTTTTAAAAAAAACGCACAAGGATTTCAAACTGCGGCGATTCGACAGATAGCAAATCTTCGTAGACAGTGCGAACCTATTAGCTTAGAAATTATATTTTGGAACTTTGTCACACAGAGAGGGGCTTGCCATTTATGTACTAAAAATAACAATACACAATGTGTCGTACTTGCGTGTACAGAGCGTTTATAAAGAAGCATACATTCATCGTAAACCAAACCGAAAGATAAAACGTTAAAACACCTAAGTTGATTAAAAAAAAAAATTAACAGAAACAGTAACATTTTTGGCGAGGAACAATTTGTATCTTCTCTGCTGATTCTATATTTAGCCCATCCTGTACTCGCTCGTTGAAGGAAGTCATCTAGACTGAGGCAATTATTATTCACCTTTAAGTAATCGTTTGTCTATTCCATCTGCCGATGATGAATGCCAATTAGTATTGATTAGTGGTAAGCAATTTGTAAATCAAATTCAAAATTGTATTGAAATATATGACAATCCCTATAAAAGATACACCCAGAATATATCATAAAAAGCATATAATTAATTAATACATGGCAATAAATTATTAAAATAGATGTTTTAAATGATTATGCAAAGTAGATATCTCGTCTACTATAGTAATTCCCATGTTAATTTATCAAGAGAATATTAAAAAAGAACAGTTACGTTTTGGCTAGGAACACTTTATTGCATATGTGCGGATTCTACACTAGTCTATTCTTCCTTAGCCGGAAACAATCATCTGGACTGAGATATTATTTTTCCCCTCCAATTAAGATTTCTATTTTAAGAGAAGACTGAATTTCTCGCACATTCTGTCTGATTTTATCTTATTGTCTTGGGCAAAACAAAATAGAAGTAGTCGTAGCAAAAATACCAGGGGAATGTATTACTGCGTGCGCGTGAAAAAAAGATATAGAAAGACAGGGGAATCCCGCCTCCCTACACCTGACTACCTTGCCGACGATACTGTAAGCTCCTCTTCCCTGCTTGAGGTGTTGCCAAATGGGAATTGGAAATCCCCACTAGAAATGCACGCGGTTTCGTTGGATTTCATGTTAGGACCGTATTTAAATGTTCTCTGTTATTTACAAGTCTTGTATTCAAACAGTTTTTTTTTTCGATATAACATGTACACGATTGAACGGTAGTTTTATAGCTTGTTGGCTGACGGCATTTAATCTAACTATCAATCCCTACTCGTGAACAACTCTTGTATTACATATTTTATTCGTTACGTTGAATTATCAACACAATACCTACATATTTGCGAATGAATAACACGCATTAGTTGTACTATAATTTCCAGGGTGTTTGATTGACGTCCATGAAATACGAAATTTTACATTAAGCGATCTAATATAAAGACATAAGCTAGACGATGATTTACGAAGTGTTTGAGTGACATACTCACAATATTACATTTAGCTGTGTAATAAAATCATAAAGAGTTTTTGTAATATTTATATTATATTCTACTTGTTCCTTCCTTATTTAGTCCATACGTCATGCTTTCAGTAATTAGATGCAATTAAAACTAGATTGTCTATAATATAAATCTCACTGTTCTGTTTAAATTCATGTATGTATATTTGTATGTATGTATGTATGTATGCATGTATGTATGTGTGTGCATGTCTCGCAAAAGCATTCGACAAAGGTAACGGACAATCACGAGATCGGTATCATTTTGAAGCTTGACCCTTTCAGACGACAAATATCGAAAAATTGGCCAAACACATTAATTCAATCATCCTAAACTATACAATTTTCTACAGGGAGGTATTGCTTTTCGCCGATATTTTCGAAAGTCGTCGCCTCTTTTCAATTGTCTAGCCTTAATTTAAAGCTATATCACTTCTGGTTTGGCGATGGGCGCAACAGCTGACGTGTCACGCTTTTTTACACTTTCCTCCTTCGCCGTACGGGTTCGAGCCTGCCTGCCGACTCCCATTGTTTTTTTTTGTGGGCTCGCAATTTTCCTCTCTCTCTTTTTTTTTTCTCAACCAGCACCTTTACACACAACTCCACTTTCTTTTCCGCCTTACCCATACGGGTTAGAACCTGCTTGCCTACTACAGTTTTTTTGTTCAACACACACACCTCCAAACACCCGGGCAACGCAGGGCAACGCAGGGCAACGCAGGGCAACGCAGGACACCCAGGCTAGTTGCATGTAAAGGCTAGTTAATTTCGATTATCACCTTTCATACCTATTATTAAGATTAAATCGCATATACATGAAGATATAATGCAAAAGAAAACAACAAAAAACATTACTTCTTGCGTGGTATTGTGTGCATTCGAACTATGATTAATATGCAATACCTGTTTTATCTACAGAAAGGACAATAATATCGTGGGGTATGAATTGGTGCTGAGTATCAGTATTAAAAAGAAGTAACAGTTTCTTTCATATATATCCAGAAATATTCTCAATTCTCATCAATCTATGTACATAAAAATATTACAATTTGAACAAAGTTTTCGTAATAATATCGTGAGATTTGGATCGCGGCGAACACCTATCATTATCAAATAAAAACACCTATTTAAAACAGATTAAACGTAAAACTACGGAATTTCCACGGATCCCATAGGTATTTGAATTATTTTGTAAACTATTCTTATATTGGATGTTAAGCTCACAAGCTTTCCACCAATGTCATCTCGCATTTTTTCCAACTTGGGAATCGTAGTATCAAATCGGAAATCGGTACAAAATTCTTACCAAGTAGAAATATTAAATATTTAAAAATAATATTTTTAAAGTATCCCGCATTGAAGATGGCCCTTCAACTTCAAGGAGATTGTCACTTATATATCATGATAATTAGCAATTATATCCATTGCCGCAGGAGTCCTTGAAAATATCAAAAAGGTTTTTATTGCAACTAGATGCACTTGAAGAAAGTCGAAAGTTACCTCGATCAAAATGTGATTTAAATATCCAAGATTGAGAATAGTAGTTCGAATAATCCAAATAAGACAAATGATCAAACATTAGTTTTTAACTTACATATCACATCGTTACTTGTAAAGATTATATATATATATATATATATATATATATATATATATATATATATATTAGTGTGTGTGTGTGTGTATAATTCTCTTTGTAAATACAGTCATATCTTGCTACGATGTGCAGACAGTTTCAATCATATTAAATATCATCAGGCAAGAACAATTAAGGTGCAAAAATTAAAAAAAGGTCCAAGACCTTTTCAAATTTTGAGGAGAGGCAAACATTAAGTTTCGTATGGATTTGAATCGATTTCGAAGATCAATTTTTTGTTAAAAGAAGGAGGAGTTTAAAAGAAGGAGGAAGAGTTTAAAGAATTGTTTAAGGACAGAGAAAGTGGTAAGAATAATATGGAAAGGATGTATGAAAACAGTAGGAAGGAAGAAATTGAAGGGGGGTGAACACAATTTTCATGCTCACTGACGGCGGCGATAGGGAAAGTCCAATTCTAACATTTGAACAAATTTAAAAGGTCTGGAACCTTTTAAATTTTCGCACCTGAAATTTTATGTCTTATGTTATCTATTATGATTAAAACTTTATGCACATCGTAGAAACACACACACAAACACACACATACGCACACATACATATACATATATATTTATATATATACATATATACAGATTTGATGTTGTTGATGTTATTGATTATATTTTAAAACAGTAATCTACGTACACGTATACATATATATATATATATATATATATATATTTATATATATAGTAGCGTCCAAAACTAAGGAACACAATTTTAAAACCTAATATTTGTAAGAAATAACTGTGAAAAGCTGAAGGTTGACTAGTAGTCATTATCCATAAGAACAGATTAAAATTTGATCCATTTGCAAAGCGTAGAAAAAGAATTATAACATTTATTTATTTTCAAAATAGGAACATCCACAACTAAGGACAAAATTGAATTAATGAAGTTCTATGGTATTACATGGCATATATCCAATAAAAAATAAAGTAAAATAAATGATTGTAACTTCTCTTTTAATTATCCGATTTTTTAGTTATGCCATATGCATTTTATTTTAATATGATAGATTGATGCTATTTTATTCTGAGGAGTTAAGGACAGAATACATGCATTGATTGATATAAGAATTAAATGAATCATTTCGTACTACAGAATATATGATGTCAGGAATTGCATCGTACTTAAAGGAAAGTATTGCAATATGGACAACATTAGGAAACTAGGCAATATGACAGGTCCTGGATATGACCTTAAACTATATCCAGTGGTGAAGCCCCACCTTGCGGGCTTTGGCCAGTGTGGAGACACCCTTTAATTACCATTGCTCCCAGGTCCACTCAGAGCCGGAGTAGTAGTACCTGTTAGGGTCCCAACTATGGGTTGAATAGAAACCGACTTGAAAACAACAAATACATTCTATTAAACAATTTTCCTTCAAAACCTTGTTATTCGGCATTAAATTACCCGAAAAGAGTTGATATACCGTAAAAAAAAAAACTACAAACAACCAACCTAATATGGCAGTGTGAAATGTAACGCGCATTGTTTTTGAAGGTGCTTTATCTAATGACTTAGCTTTTTATATTCCTTCAAGCAGGTGATTCAATATTTTTACTGATCTAGTCTCTACAACTTCTTGTTTTCTACTATCCTATCTTTGAGGTTGTGTAATATATCTTATTCTTTAAGGAGTTGATACATAAAAAAATATTCACAGAGACACGCGTAAGATGTAAAGTATTCCACATTTAAATTATAAAGCTCGAATTTTCATTTTAAATCTGAAAAAAAAAACCACTGACACAGCTGGTAGCGTCATCCATAACTTTTCAATATGCCATTCCCTAACACAGACAGTAACATCCCGAACGTCGCCCAGATCGCCAGGATCAGAAAGCCTCACTTCAGTATCTGATGATTGTGTAACAAATGCTCATTGCCCACTTGGAAATGCTCATCAGGCTGTAGTAATGATAGACATTAATCTAAACTCTCGACCCCAAGTTAAAGAACCATTGCTCAAAACAACAAGGTAATACAATAAAGCTAACTAGGAAGCTATTAGAGATCACATCAGAGACGCCCATGCGGAAATATCTTTTCTCTTCCAGCAGAACAGTGCGCAAATCGGACTACTGAATGGTTCAAAGCAGCAATGAAAGCATATGTTCCTTCACGGAAGTTCTGTAGTTAACCCCACTCTCCCCTGTACAAACAGACAAAAGTATGTAGAGGCTAGAAATAATTGCAAGAAAGAAGTAGCAACAGCTAAGAGTAAATACAGGGAAATCACCAGGAAACGCATTGAACCGCGACAATTAGGAACTCGTGATTTCTGGAAAATCTTCAACAGTGTAGTAGATAATGGGCAATCGACAATACCCCCTACTATCAAACAATCATGAGGTTGTTTGCACGGCAACTAAGAAAGTCAACATGCTTGCCCGTCAGTTTGCCTCAAAATCTACTTTGGATCCAGCTAGCCATCCCCTCCCTGATTTTCCTCTGCGAACAGAGACCACGCTAGATGATCTAAAGATCACGCCCTCCCAAGTACATGATATTATAAAAAACGTAGACACCTCAAAACCATGTGGACCTGACCTCATCCCAGCTGTGCTATCAAAAAAATGCTCCACTGAGATCGCTCCTATTCGCTCTAAACTCCTTAACCTATCCTCAACGAATCTTGCTTTCCTGTGCTATTAAAAAATGCTCCGCTGGAGTAAGTCCTGTTCTCTCTAAACTCTTTCACAAATGCCTTTTTATTTTTTTTTTACACGGTAGTCATCCCTTATTAAGGTCCGGAAGCCACTCAGGGATAAGGGTTATTGCAAGTACATTAGTGTGGAGATTTAATTAAGTGTTTACTTAAGAGGGCAGTTCATTAGGGATTTGTTAACGTTGGACTTAAAGACATCCAAGTTGTAGTCAGGTGGTAACTTGGCAGACGGAACAGAGTTCCAGAAGCGTGCAGTTCTAAGAAAGAAGCTTTGTTCATGGAATCTACGTTTTGATTAAGGCACATATAAAAAGTGGGGGAAATTTTTCACAGTGGATTAAGCTAAACGGGTGTTTTTCGTGAAGGATTGGCGAGGTGGGACCAGAGATTGGAGTTCAGACGAGCACCTGTCATGGAAATAACGATAAAACAAGGATAGACTCGCAACGTCTCTTCTGTGGGAGAAAGGTTGCAGGGTAGAGAAAAGGGCATCCCCCACTAAGCCACGAAGTCTATTTTGTACTCTGTCAAGGCAGGATAGGCTGTTTTTAGCAGCTCCTGCCCAGATATGGCAACAGTATTCTATCCTTGGGCGTACTTGGCTTTTATATAGATAGAGAATTGCATCAGTAGTGAGATATCTTCTGGAGCGGTAGAAGGATCCCACCATCTTTCCAGCGACCTTGGCAACAGACTTGATGTACGTGTTTCATTTCAGATAAGGAGTAAAGGACAAACCCAGAAGCTTGTCAAAACATGGGACTTCTCCTAGACGAGAGCCATTCATTTCAATTGATGCCAGATGGGGATCAGAGCGTTGATGATGTATAGTAGAAGTTTAGTTTTATATGCATTAAAGGTAACCAGCCACGTCTTCCCCCACTGAACCACGCGCTCGAGATCAGAGCAGACAGAATCAGAGAGAACTTTGTCATTTACAACCTTTGATGTGTTGCTGTAGATGGTCGTGTCATCAGCATAGATGTCAACGAATGATTTAAGTATGTGTTTAGGGAGGTCATTGGTGTAGATCAGGATGTGAGTTGGGCCCAGGATTAACCCTTGAGGGACTCCATCATTATTACTGCAGGCCTGTGATTTTTGTCCATCGTCCACTACTCTTATGAGCCTATCGGAGAGAAATGATTTAATGATTGAGAAAACATTTCCAGTGATACCGTAGCTGGAAATCTTGTGAAGTAGGTCCTTATGCCATATCTTTTCGAAGGCCTTCGATATGTCAAGAGCAATTGCCCTAGAAAGGAAGCATTTGTCAAGAGATTCACTAATCCTGTGAGATATAACCGTTAGCACATCTACGGTAGATCTTGCAGAACGGAAACCATATTGTGTGTCACTAAGAAGGTTATTTCTGCTGAGGTAGTTGGCTATTTCTCTATTTAAAACCTTAATACGCTAATGCCTTAACGAATCTTGCTTTCCTGGCTGCTAGAAAACTGCTTCTGTGGTACCAGTTTACAAAACTCTGGCGAAAGAACTGACCCATTAAATTTTCGCCCAATTAGCCGCCTCCCTGTTTTCACCAAAAATATTAGAGTCCTTAATTAATCAAGCTCTAGTACAACGCCTTACAGCTGCTAAAATTCTGCCATTATTCCAATTATAGTACCCAAAAGACTTCAACCAGAACTAGCCACCATCCTTACAAAACTTTTTAAACGTTATCTAAAGGAGAATTGCTTCCCGCCACCCTGAGAAAATCTCATCTGTATGCCCCGTATTTAAGAATTCCGGTGATCGCCCATCTCCTCTCAGTACAGGCCAATAAGTCTCCTGTGCGTCATGAGTAAGTTGCTGGAATCTGTGTTAAATACAGAAGTAATCAACCATCTCAGCAAAAATAACCTTCTTACTACCACGCAATGTGGTTTCCGTTCTGCTGGATCTATGTGCTTACAGTTATATCTCATAGGATTAGCGAATCTCTGGACGGAGGTTACCTTTCCAGGGCAATTGCTCTTGACATATAAAAGGACTTCGATAGAGTATGCATACAGGTTTACTTCACAAGATCTCCAGCTACGGCATAGGTGGAAATGTCTTCTCAATTATTAAATCATTTCTCTCTGATAGGTTCATAAGCGTAGTGGTTGATGGGTAGAAATCAGATGCTCTCAGTATTAATGCTGGAGTCCCTCAGGGTCAACCCTGGGCCCAACTCTCTTGCTGATCTACATTAATGATCTTCCAAATCACATCCTTACATCATTCGTAGAAATTTATGCTGATAACACTACTATCTATGGTAGCACATCTAAGACCATAAAATACCAAGTTCTACCTGATTCTCTCTCCTCTGACCTTGAGCAAGTGGTACAATGGAGAAAAAGGTGGCTTGTTACTGTTTATGCCTCTAAAACCAAGCTTTTATCTTTACATCATCAACGCTTTGATTCCCATCTGGCATCAATTGAAATAAATGGCTCTCGTCTTGGGGAGGCCCCATATTTTGACAAGCTTCTGGTTTGACCTTTACTCCTGATCTTAAATGGAACAGATACATTAAATCCGTTGCCAAGGCCGCTGGAAAAAGGATGGGATCCTCCTACCGATCCAGTAGATATGTCGCTGCTGATGCAATTCTCTATCTATATAAGAGTCAGATACGTCCAAGGATGGAGTAATGTTGCCACATCTTGGCAGGAGTTGCTTGAAAGGACTTATCTTGCCTTGATCGAGTTCAAAATGGACTTCGTAGCCTCGTAGGGGATGTCCTTTTCTCTTCCCCACAACCCCTTTCTCATAGAAGAGATGTTGCGAGTTTGTCTCTGCTTTATCGTTATTTTCATGGCAAGTGCTCTTCTGAGCTCCAGTCTATGGTCCTCCCTCGCCAGATTTTCACAAGAAACACCCGTCTACCAGAAAACACTATCACTAATTTCCCCACTTTATCTGTGCCGAAACCTGAACGTATATTCCATGAACAAAGCTTCTTTCTTAAAACTGCACTCCTGTGGAATTATCTTCCGTTTTCCTTCTTTCCAAATGACTACAATATGGTTGTCTTCAAGTCTAACGTAAACAAGTTTTTGATGAACTGCTCCATATAAGTTAACAACTTTACCGAATTTCCATTATTAAGGATTACTATATTGACCAATTTCTACTTTACATTCTTTAACCCTCATCCCCGAGTGGCCTCTTGGCCTTGATGTGGTGATGCCTATGTAAAAAAGACCACCAATATGGATTACGGCAAACCCGTTCTACTGCAGGTAATCTTACTGTAATCTCTGAATGTTTATACCAAGCACTGGATAAGGCAGGGAAGGGATGACGGTAGCTCTAGATATATCTAAGGCTTTTGACAGGGTAAGGAACGATGGTCTTCTCATGAAAATAAAATCCTGTGGTATTACTCGACAAATGCTTAGCATAATTAGACCATTCTTAAATGAGAGGAGAATCCAGGTTGCCCTCGATGGGCGTACGTCCAAAAAAATTCATATAAATGCGGGTGTACTTCAGGGATCGATCCTTGGACGTTTATTATTTCTGATATTTATAAATGACTTACCTGATAAAATTTTCTCTGAGATAGGTATATTTGCCGACGACACTATGCTCTGTAGCAGGCACGCGAGGAAACCTAATGAGCACATATCTAAGGTAATGGCAAAAACCCTAGAGGAAGATTTTCAGTATGTAGTGGAATGGGGTCATAAATAGATAGTATCGTTCAGCGCTTCCAAGGCAAAGCTAGTTTCCTTTAATAATTACATGAAACCTTACCAACCACAAATAGATATGGCTAGAGATATTTTACCTAAGAGTACTTCGTACAAGCTCCTTGGCTTAACGTTCACAGGAAACATGAGTCGGGATAGATACATTGAGATCATTGTTAAGACTGCTGCAAAGAAGATGGGCTCTCTCTATCGTGCTTAAAAGTTACTTACGCCTAAAACTATCCTGTACCTCTACAGGGCCATCATTCGCCTATATATGGAGTACTGCTTTCACATTTGGGCTGGTGCATCTGATACTAATCTCTCACTCCTGGACAGGGTCCAAAAGAGATTCGCCAACATAATAGGTCCTGAATTGTCATCAAAACTTCAGCCCACTGTCCCATCTGCCTGTTTTACAATTATTTTAATGGTGGATGCTCTTAGGAACTACAAGCACTTGTGCCCCCTCGATGAAAATGCCCCCGACAAACCCGAAAAGCAGCAATGTCCCATCCCTCTACAGTTGAGCTCTCTAGATGTAAGAACGCTTTTTACTCTAATAGCTTCTTCCTTAGCACGGCAGGACTTTGAAATTCTCTTCCGGTTTCCAGCCTCTCCAACTGTAATGACATGCAGAAGTTCAAGTGCAATGTGAACAGACATCTTGCTGCTAAATTCCCTACATAGTACCCCTGGAAGTTAGGTCCATGATAGCCCCCTAAAGTGGCAATATGTCTTGTTTGGGGTAAAAATGTAATAAAAAAATAAAAGAAAGAACAAAGAAGAAAGTGCATTATTGAATATATTTCACTTTTTACGTTTGAAATGGATAGTAGTGCTATGTATATATATATATATATATATATATATATATATATATATATATATATATATATATATATAGTCATCCACATGCAGCACTGTTTCGCAGCTCATCAGTACGATTAAACCGGCAACTATCTAAAGCCAGGAGCGAAACCTGACCGCCCAAACGATAGTCAACTCTTTTTAACATTACGCTATTCGGCTGTTGCTGTGGGGGTAGTGAACTAACGATGTGTAGACATCATCCAAATGCCTAAGCTCAATTTGTTTACACAAAGAGCATATATATATTACGAAAAGAGCATATGTATATATATATATATATAGAGAGAGAGATAGAGATAGAGAGAGACAGAGAGAGACATACAGACAGACAGACATACAGAGATACGAGTATGTTTTTTTTGTTTATGCCTGTCTGTGTGTCTCTTAGTTATTATATTTAGAGACATTGCGAAATATTTCAAAAGTATCTCACATTTTAACGTTGAAAAGTCGTTCAGAAAAGGAAAACTCATTTCGGAGGAGGAAACAGATTAAATGTGAGAGGCAAATAAAAGATTAAAGAACATTCAAACAGATGGTGTTGTTTGAAAAACCAATATATACACGCCGAATAAATTCTTGTCGTTCTTTGCTGAGCTAATGAATATTCAAAGTGAATATACATTTGTTCTATGTTTACATCTATTTTATTTTTTCATTTAAAGGGGAAGAGCGGCCTTCCATGTAGGTATAACAATTTCACGACTTAGAAAAAAAGAAGCGACACTCGAGGGTGTTGTCTGAATTTCACAAGTGGATGAAGTCTAGACACATCGCGGTTCACCTTCCTACAACATGTCAAATAATTGAACCAATTTGACACAGCACCAAAGCACAAACAAAGCGTGAATAGATCTAAAGAACCAAATTAAGATTGGGAAATTACTGAGGCGAAAAATTAATGCAATTACGACCTCAATAAAATTGTATAGAACGAAAAAACGACAAATCCGACCTTTTTTTTTAGATGACATAGAAAGATTTGCTTCTTTTTTTTTTGAGAACGAAAAAAAGAACGTTATCGTCATTAGTATCTCCGACAAGAAGCCACATTTTACCCGGCTGTTTTCTAAATAGCTCTTTAATACCAGCCTAGCCAAGAGTACATTTTTACCTCTTTGTCAATCACCCATCATTTATCAAGACCTCTGGCCTAGTCGAGGATAAGGATTACATAGATCATTTAAACTAAGATTCAGAAACAGGAGGTGGAAAGCGACGAGGATTTCTTAAAAGGTATTGACTCACCAGGCGAACGGCAATCAAATATTTGTTTACGTTGGGCTAAAAAAAGTAATAGTCAACTGGAAAGGAGGTTCGTTGAATTATATGTCAACGATGGGAGGCTAAATGAAAGAATTCTGTCAGTAGAAGTGCCGCTTATATATATATATATATATATATATATATGATTAGTTTTTTTGGAAAAAGAATTCCAGCAGAGTGCTCAATTAAGAGGAAAATCCAAATTTTAAGAGCGTACTTATATTTTGTGTACAGAAAGTTGTTAGTTGAGACAGGTCATTGGTACCGTCGGTTTCAAGCCCGATAGTAAGGCCCGTTTAAGGTATCCTTATCAAGCTCTCTTCAGCCAATATTCGGTTTAGAAAACAGCCGGGTAAATGAGACGAATATTGGCTGAAGAGAGCTTGATAAGGATACCTTAAACGGGCCTTACTATCGGGCTTGAAACCGACGGTACCAATGACCTGTCTCAACTAACAACTTTCTGTACACAATATATATATATATATATATATATATATATATATAGTTTTCATTTTAGAAAACATTTATGAAGTTTAATGTTGAAATTCATTGAAAACCAAGAAATGGTGAGAAATATTACAATAATTTTTATTATATATATTGTCAAAATAAATAGTTTAATAAATTGTACCTTAATATTTATTGCTTTTAAAAATATTTCAATTGTAACATTACGAACTCTTTTCTAAGATGTGAAACACTAGTAATTTTAAATTTCTGCTCGACCTTGCGTATACACATCAAAATTAAAACCACTACTTCAACCACCAGTGAAACAAGGCTTCATTTATTTCTGTCCCCGAGGTCTTCGACCCTTCTGCGGTTAAGGCAACCAGAAAATGAAGAGAAAAAAAAACATTTTAACACGCACAATATTCTACACATGATGTGTTTCTATAACAAAATGAAGACAATAAATATTAAATAATAATTTTATAATCAATTAAATCTTTTCTTAACATCTCTGTTTTAAAAGATGTTCAATTTATATATATTTATACTAGCAAAACTGGGTTCAAAAACAGCGTACAGAAAATGGAAGTATGATAGGTTATGACAAGGAAGGGTTGTAAAGAGATAGCTTCGAATTTGGGGTATCAAAACCAAAGCAAAAAATGATGAAAGTAAAAATAAAATAGATACCCTCCATAATTTATAATACCATACCTACAGTCTCTGGTCCTCCCTCGCCAGTCTTTCACGATAACACCCGTCTAGTTGAAACCGCTGTCAATAATTTCCCCCGCTCTTTATCTGTGCCTAAATCACAACGTATATTCCATGAACAAAGCTTCTTTCTGAGAAGTGCACGCCTGTGGAACTCTCTTCCGTTTGTCTGTTTTCCACCTGACTACAACTTCTATTATCGACGAAAGCGGATAACATCTTCATTGAATATTTTACATTTTCAGAACGAAGCAAATGATTTCGGGCACACCCAGTTCAATAAGATCGCTTTCTCTTAAATATATATTATATGCTACTGTTTCCCGTATATTCTAGAAATGTTACGTAATATTACACTTGTGTCTGGTAACAATTTGTGTTAGGTCTTAAAAAAATGGAAAACTATGACACAACCTTTCCTCAACATCGGACATTTGAATCGACTAGTCATTCTCTAGACAAAATAAATGTTGACCGAAGAATTAATAGACAAGAGGTCATCAATTTTCGCAGTAGTACATTTAATAATAGCAATTCCCCTGCTTTGAGGACGATAGAATCAATATATGAACGTAGTGTTGTCAGTGTTTCTCAGAAGCACATATAGTTTCTTCGTTTAAGATGTACTTACCACGTGGAAATGCATCACTAATGTAAGCACACATTTCATTTCAATGACGATCTGGAGGGTCAGATTTTGATTTTAAGTTTGAGTATCTTGTAATCGCGAACTAAATGAAACAGTTGGTTCAATGCGAGTTTTGCACAGACACCATGTCAGCATTGATTTTCTATACCTAACTTCGACATCTGAAATCGTGACACATGGACGCATGATGTTCGACAAGACCTGGTAGTAGGCGTATACGCTGGAAGTTGGAGTTCTGGGTTAATAATGTATTTGCTCATGAGCATTTTCCTGTTCAAATATAAGGTAATCGGGAAGATGTCGGCAGAGTTTACTATAACACGGCATAGGAAAAAAGAGAAGTAGATAAAAGAGAAAAGTTTTGGAAGTACATGAAGAGATAGAGGTAACGGTTTCCACTAAGATGGCATCGAAGGGCCCAACCGAAGCTATAGCATGATCCAGAATCCATTCTGTAAATGGCACTACAGTAGTCGTAGTACTTCACACCTACTGATAGGAAGGCCCCCTTAGGGATTAAAAAAAAGTTCGTATAACATCAGTCATTGCTTATTATTATTATTATTATTATTATTATTATTATTATTATTATTATTATTATTATTATTATTATTATTGTTATTATTATTATTATTATTAATATTATTATTATCATTATTATTATTATCATTATTATTATATTATTATTATTATTATTAATATTATTATTATTATCATTATTATTATTATCAACATTATTATTATTATAATAATTATTATTATTCTCAACATTATTATTATCATTATTATAATTATCAACATTACTAATATTATTATCAGCATAATAAATTAGTATTAATATTATTATTATCATTATTATTAATAATAATATTATTATTATCATTATTATTATTATTATCAACATTATTATTATTATAATTATAATTATTATTATTATTATCAGCATTATTATTATTATTATCATTATTATTATAATTATTAACAATATTATTATTATCAACATTATTATTATCATTTTCATTATCATTATCATTATCATTATTATTATTTTTATTATTATTATCATTACTATTATTGTTTTTATAATTATCAACATTATTATTATTATCAACATTATTATCATTATCATTATTATTGTTATTATTATCAACATTATTATTATCAACATTATTATTATTATCATCTTCATCATCATTATTATCATTATTATTATTATTATCATCATCATCATTTGCATTATTATTATCATCATTATTATCATTATTATTATTATATTTATTATTATTATTATGATCATTATTATTATCATTATTATTATTATTGTTATTATTATCAACATTATTATTATCAACATTATTATATTAATGTTGTTATTGTTATCAACATTATTGTTGTTATTATTAATATCATAAACATTATTATTATTAATATTATGATTACTATTATATTTATTATCATTGTTATTATTATTATTGTTATTATTATTATTTTCAATATTATTATTAATATTATTATTGTTATTATTATTACCAACATTATTATTAATATTGTTATTATTATTACTATTATTATGATTGTTATTATTAGTGTTATTATTATTGTTATTATTGTTATTATTATTGTTATTATTGTTATTATTAATATTGTTATTATTATTGTTATTAGTATTGTAATTATAATTATTATTGTTATTATTAATATTATTAATATTAGTAGTGTTATTATTATCAACATTATTAGTTTTATTGTTATTATTATTATTGTTATTATTATTATTGTTATTATTATCGTTATTATTATTATTATTATTATTATTATTATTATTATTCATGACATGGAAACAATGATAAGAAGAGCAAGGGAAATTTAAATACATTACTGTCGAATTTTAGTGCAAAGTCTGGACCTTTTCTTTTTATAAACCTTTTTTTTTTCACTCCTCATTATAAATCCCCTCCTTTTCTTTACACAAACTGTATGTCACATTGCTTCGCCATATCTCATTTCCATAACAAACAATTATGTTGCTGACCCGGCTCCCAGATTGACGAACAAGCATCACTGCTAGATCTAGTCCAACTACAGTTCCTCAGGATTTAGTAATAAATGCCCATAACCCATTAAGTAAATCTCCCTTAACTACCCAACCGAAGCTGAAAAGCCAGCACTCAAAACGACACGGAATTACAAGAAGCTAATTGGGAAGCCATTAAAGATCACATCAGAGATGCTCCCTGGAGTAGTACCTTTTGTCTTCCATGGAACCATGTGCGAATGATACTACTGAATGGTTCAAAACAGCAACTGAAGCACATGTTTCCACAGGGAAGTACTTTATCAAATCACACTCTCCACAATGGTTCACCCTTAATTGTGCAACTGATATCACTCAAAGACAACATGCATTCTGCAGACGCATCTGACATAAGTTCAATAAAAATAGGCAAAAGTTTGTAGAAACTAGAAATAAATGAAAGAGAGAAATAATCACAGCCAGGGTAAGGCATTCCGAAGTCATCAGAAAACGCATCGATTCGCAGAAACTAGGAATTCGTGATTCCTGGAAAATTTATAACATTGTAATAAATAATGGACAATCAACAATTCCCTCACTATCTAATAACATTGAGAATGTCTTCACAGCAAGTGAAAAGGCAAACTCACTTGCCCAACGTTTTTCCTTCCACTTTAACCGCAGCGGACACCTACCTCCCAAATATTGCTTTTTCTGACAGCAGCCAGACTTGATGACCTGAAAATCACTATTATCCTTGTTCGTGAGTCCATAATAAATCTAGCCACCTCGAAAGCATGTGGGCCCGATCTTATCCCTGCTATACTAGGAAGAAAATCGCCCGCTGAGATTGCTCTGGTTCTCTACAATAAATACCTTAACAAATCTTGCTTTCCCGTCTGCTGGAAACGTGCTTCTGATTTACCGGTTAAGATACATTCTGGCGAAAGAGCTGATCCACTCTATTATCGCCCCATTAACCCCACCCTTTCCTCGCCAAAATCTTTGCATCCTTTAACAATCAAGCATTAGTTCGCAACCTTACAGACGTTAAACTTTTGTTCCTCCGAAAGTATGGATTTAGACAAGCCCGTTCTACTGAAATTATCCTGAATGTGATCTCCGAACACATATACCAAGCACTGGATTAGGCAAGAGAAGCCTGGCCAGTAGGCCTAGACACATCTAAGGCATTTGATAGCGTTTGACACGATGGTCTTCTCATGATCATCAACTCATATTGTATTGCTGAACCTATACTTACTATAATCAAATCCCTATTAAAAAAAAGAAAAAATCAATGTTGCTCACGATGATCGTACATCAAAACAACATTACTTGAAGGCGGCTGTCCGACAGGGGCCAATCGTTGAACCTTTATTATTTATGATATTCATCAATGACTACCCTGATAAAATGTTCTCGGCGATAGTAATATATGCTAAGGACACCACGCTCTATAACAGATACGAGCGTAAAACTAATGAACGCATATATAAGGACATTGAAAACGTGCTAGATGAAGACTTCGAGTCTGTAGTTGAATTAGGCTGCAAATGGTTGATAACGTTAAAAGCTGCAAAACTCGTTGGTAACGTCCAATGCTGACAAGGCTAAGCTTATTTCCATTAATAATTAGTAAAACTCTTCTCAACCACTGTGCCATGGCTAATAATACACTGCCTTAAAGAACTTCCCTCAAGCTCCTGGGGTTAACATTCACAGACAACATGAATTGGAACAAATACCTTGACACAATTATCAGGACTGCTCCGAGGAAGGTGGGTTCTCTCTACCATGCTAAAAGATCACTCACGCTTGAGAGTATCCTGTATCTCTACAAGGCCACGGTTCACTTATCCTTGGAGTATTATTTTTACATCTGAACTGGTGCATCTGTCACTAGCCTCTCGCTTCTAAACAGGGAGCAAAACAGAGACGCCAACTTAATAGTGACTCAACAAATAAGGCGCAACTATCAACCAAACTCTAACCTCTGTCCCTTCGTCGAAACGTAGCATCTTTATGCCTGTTTTATAAGTATTGTAATGGCAAGTGCTCTAGCGGACTCTAAAAATTAGTAGTCCTTTACGACAATACTCTCGACAAACCCGTGCAAACATTTTTGAAATTGTCAGAAGTAAACATAATAGGTCTGGATGTAGCGAGACTCGTTGTAAGACAAGTACACAAGAAAATAGTGATTTAGTGACAAAAATGAGATGATGCTTTTCAGAAGTTTACACAAGCACTGTTATAAATTAAAATGAATTTATAGTGACAGATCATTTATATTAATTGAAGTGTATTAACCATCATATGGTGATGAAAACTCGTTTCTAGACCAGATAGTGTTTTTAAGGCTAGTACTTGGTTGTGTGTAACAAGAACTGAGTCTTGATAACAGTTTCTGGGAAAAGTACCTGGCAGTCACGATATCAAGATTTGTGAATGTCAGAAAAGATAATCTTCCAGAGCACAATGAAACGCGAATCAGGGGAAAAAATGAAAGACTAATTCTTCTTATTCTCTAACTTTCTAAGAACGAGTTTTCTTAACTTATATAAAAGACGGCGCGATGTTCTTAAATTAGCTTGGAGAACATACGGGCAAAATCGAGGGGCATAATCGAAAAAGTATCATCTAAAGAAGCCGAATCTTTGATTAGAAAACACACGCGTTTTTAAATCTTCTGAAATAAAACAGATTATTTGTTTCTTCTACAATTATTGGTTTCCGACTATCATATTTTCATTAAATTGAATTATTTATATTGGATGCAGTACTAACACTTATGTTAGCTGCTACGGATGATATATTTCGTTAGAACGAAATTAGAAGAGTGCATTTTCCAAGACTGGAAAGATTTATTCCCCTGGAACCGTTTTATAACACTAGTATTTCTCCTCATAAATATTAAAATTAAGATGCGTTTAGAACATTTTCATCCTTATTTTTTTATCCAAATCTTTATGATTAAAAGACTTAAAAACATTAAAAGTAATAAAAAAACATTTCTTAATTGAGGTTTGATGATTCAAAGTCAATTTCAATTCAATAATTGCATGTTAAGATTAATAATGTTGCTGTTATTATACCTCATGAAACCGTTTTAGTGATAAAAAGTTAAATTCGCGGAAGTATTTGAATTTTATGAAATCTTCAGTCTTAACGTTGAACCCCTTACATAAATGTAACATTAGAGCACCACTACTTTTCAGCCAAAATTCATAATGATCAGTTAATTAGTTTTAATTCTATTCCTCTAGAACAACTATTAAAACAAGATCGCGATCTTTGAAACGTAATCAATGTCTGTTCACAAAATGTTTCGATTTATAATCGGAGATGGTTTATAGATTGTAAAAAGACAAGTGGACACCGTATAAACATATGTATATTTAAAAAAAATCAAATTAATGCAGATATCTTGAGTAGTAATGTACACATTAATGCTAGTATCATACACGTTACCGATGATGCAAGCTTTAGCAAAAGTCTTGGATGCATAATTATGCAACTGTTTGAGATAACTTATCTGTGCATTTTTTTTTAAGTAACAGCAAAACAGTTGTCGCTATAACCGGAATATAGACATCATTTCGAGTATTTTGTTTCGGAATTTTATAAACAAATTTCAATACGTATGCGGTTTCTAATTCAAGGACGCAAAGGAAATATTTTGGTTTAGTAAAATTTTAATTGTATTTGAAAAAGAAAAAAAATCACTAGAGTTACGACAAAATTTATGGAATACCCTTTAAACTGGTACTAGTTATATCTCACAACCATTCATAGATAAATAGATATAAGAACTTAAACTCTGTTGCAGATTACTGGAACATATTAAATGTTAAATACGAAGTGCGTTCTAAAATTATGTCCCAAGGGATCAGACGAGATGTTATTGTTATTATGACTGAAGTTATACATTCCGGACCTGAATCTCCACTCTGTTACAACCCTGCGCATAGTTATGCATTAAATTGAATGCATGGTAAAAGCGCATTAACAATTGTGGTCACTATGCAGAACAGCAAATGATGACCAACTCCTGCATTTGTGACCTGAACGTTTCATCTCTGTTGCAGATATTGACTGGTGGAAGTATGCTACACTTGATATGGACATGCATCAGATGCAGATATACGCCATTGAATTCCTGGCAAAAGTGTAGTAAAAATAGTGGTCGCTCCGTACAAAAGCAACTTCTGGAGTTGATTTATGCTAAACAAGTTCGAAGTACAACCATATTAAACATTGCAAGATTACCGAAGACTCATAAGAATTAAGCACGGTTCTAAAAATATTAAAAAGTCAGATATTTCTCATATGAGAAAGATACGCACATTTCAAATCTCTTTTCAACGCAATCAAATTAAAAATATAATTTTTTTCACTCTCCTCCAAAACACTTCATCGTGATAAAATCCAGATAAATTATCAACTAACTCTTGATTTTGTTGTGGAGATCGTCCATACCGTTTTAAAACCTGTCTGTAATGAAGTTGGTCATAGGTGTTCATATTGTAGATCAAATAAAGGATGTAAAACTCGAATTCAACCCACAAGAACAGGCACACAAAGGGATGCACGAATAAGAAAGTACGTACAATTAAAAATCCTGAATAAAAATGTTAAATTACAATTTGATTCTGGGTTATATTTCTGCATATTCAATTTGCATAGATGGAAATATTTAAATAAACCTACCATACTAAGGATCATGGCAATAGCCGAATCGGTGACAGGTTAAAATATAAAATTTGAGGCAAAAATTATTGCCAATGTTAATATAAAGGGAACTATAAAAATTCGAAATGTTCTCTAGAAATAAAACACTAACAAATTATTTCACACAGACTGGATCTACTTGTTTAATTTGGGGAATATATTTTTCCGATAAAATATACGTTTTATAAATGAAAAAGTACCGTGCGAACTTATAGAAAAGAATTTAAAACATATCAGATTGAGGGCGAATAGTTAATCAAGAGAAAAGGGAAAAAGAGCTAAAATAAGAGATATAAACAGAAAAAAACTAACAGGGAATTAACAAGGAATTAATTTGAAATCCAAATTGGAGGTCGAAGCTTTGAGGAAAAAGAAAATAAATTGTTTGTCAAACCAAGCTGGAAGTAGAATTGGGGAATAAGTTGTTCGATTGTAGCAGCTTCTAACATTTCAGTTTCTTTGTGTGGACATTTAATGAACTGAACTGAGGGATCTCATTGAAGGATATCATGCAGTCATTAAATCTAATTTTAAAGGATTGGATATATGGTGTACGTAGTCAGTCGCCCTATAAAGATGTCTCCAGATCTAAGTATAATAAATCCAAGGAATAAACGATACTGACACATTGTCAAAATTTACGTTTAGCAGTTTTTTACGTGCGTCAACACTACGGATAATAATTATATCTTTCACATATAAACCCCAGGATAATATATCATGCGGTGGTCAGCACAGATTATGCGCAAGCTATGCGTAATTGGAAGTCGGACTGACTTATAACCATACTTCTTAGTTAATGTATATATATTTCTGTTGAATATATTTTGTTTCTACTACATAAAGACTTGTGCCTTATTTCGGCATTACATAACCCCAACTCTACACCATTTTCTAAAATTAAACGAAGTATTATACCAGCTTATTATAATATTATAACATTATCTCCAAACTAATCTAACCATAAATTACAAACACAAACAAAAATAATATGATCGGAAAAATTACTCCAATATGACACTAAAACCAAAAAATAACAATAACAAACACGAAAATGTATAGCTTCGTAATAAGCAATATCTGAATAACGTTGAAGCACCAGTTTTGAATAAATGTGATAAAGATTTGTAAAGAAAAATAAAACCGGACTATTTTAAAGTTCTGTTGTCTTAACAATACAAAATAACTCAAGAGGAGATAGAACGGAACATGAACATAGCTCAGGGGAAGTTGTGGGGAAAAGGTCTAGAAGGCTTGCATACTGACCGTCTGGACAAAGGATTTGTCTGTTCCGTCTGAAAATAAGGGTGTTTAGAATTGCCGATGTACATTTCCGAAAGGTGCCCTAGATGCTATAAGAAATGAATGTTTATGTTCTTAAATTTCTATTTTTCATAATGCTCCTCCCACACAACAGACATTTCGCCATAAAGAAGTTTCAGATATGATCCAAAAACATATTGTTAGAGATAAATCTCTCTCTCTCTTTCTCTCTCTCTCTCTCTCTCTCTCTCTCTATATATATATATATATATATATATATATATATATATATAAATTTAATTTTTGGTTCATTCTTTACCAATAAAACCACATTTCTACATTACCAATTTAATGGTCATTTTCAGACAGACTTTCCTTACAGTAAAGGAATGTTTTATGTTATTAAAATAAATTAATATATCAAATTATGAAAATATTTAATAAAATAAAAATATTTTTCAGAGTAGTTTCTGCATGACTATTCGGTTTTTACTTCCGGTAGTTATTTCAATGTATACCTCCAGTCGATAAGTGAAAAAAAAACATCCTTTATTTTTAAAATTTAAATTCATTTCCCATTTTTTTAAAATTTAAAACAACTTGCTCGCCAGGACGTGTGTCTTGAGTGGAAACATAAAAGTCAAAGAACCTTAACAAAACCATATTTATCGTAAAACAAAATTGGGAGCACACTTTTTTTAAAACAGTTGTTTCTATATGAAAAAATATGAACTTTATTTATTATTTAAACTATAAATTCTAAGGTGAAAGTACAGTTTTTTTTCGAAAAATTTCACGGTACATATGCATTATGGTAACGTGCTGAAATATCTTTTTTATTTTTATTTGTTTTTTTAAGCCATACTTACATCAAGAAAGGAACATTCTTTGTAACTATTCTGTGCTTTCAACTAACAATTCATCATAAAAATACAATTTATTATGTGCAATTTATTATTACAAAAAATGTCGTGAAGTTATATTAAAAAAGTGGAATTTAACTTAAAAAATGCGATTAAGATCCGATTGTTTTGTTGCTTTTTTTACCGTAAGAACACATTTTTTAACAAAATTGAAAGTACACTTTTTCTTTTTTTTATAGAAGATTTTATATTTGAAAATATGAATGTTTTTTCTTTATTAAGAAAATTGTTAGGTGAAATACAGAAAAGTTTTCGGCGGATTTGACGTTTAGTTGTACAAATATCCTCAAACAAGATAATCACTAAAAGGGACACTTAAAAGTCAACATCAGTATTGAGAAGTTTTTTTTACATGTTTTACAAACTTTAAGTGGGTAAAATATAATCACATAATTATTGAAAATGTGATCATGTGATTAAAATTTAATTTAAATTAACCACGTTGTTTAACGAATTTAAAAAATTAATGCAAAATGAATTATTACAATGATTAAATATGGGTTATCTTATAATTTAACATTAAAAACATTGAATAAAAAATTTGGGTACTGATATATTTTTTAATACTGTGTTGAAATAATAAGGTCATTTTGAAAGCCATTCTTTACATGGGTAGGATGTTTTGTAACTATTGTGTGCTTACACCTTACATTAAAAAAAAAAACAGATATCTTGAAACTTTAATTTAACCTGAAAAAAAAAATAGCGTGGTATCAAAAACGCAAAAGCACCAAATTTTAGTTTAACTTTACATTAGATATTGTTTTCGGACGTATATGAGATATTGTTCTCGGACGTATATGAGATACTACGTAGATACTACCGTGCTATTTTTATAGTTTTTTTTCAGTTTAAATTACACGATATATTTTTTTTTAATTGTAAGGTGGAGGCACAGAATAATTCTAAAACACTATCAGTTCCTCATTAAGAATTGTTTTCAAAATAACGTTAGTATTTCGACAGCACGGCACCAAAAATACATAAGTACCCAAATTTTCATTTTTATTGGGCAATGTTTTTAATCTCTTCTATCTATCTATCTATCTATCTATCTATCTTCTATTCTATATAAATAAAAAGAACTCATTTTCCCCGTCCTACTTTGACCTTAATAGGATTAAGAATCTAGACATTTTATGCGGATGTACTATGCATAAACTGCATCACGATATCTGAGGCGTGTTATAGGCATATTAGCTATCCACTAACTCGCAGATCGGAGCTTCCTATATTATATCTGGTGAAAGTTCACTGCCAAAACCGCTTACGTTCAATGGAAGTAGTAAAGTCATCTCTCTCTTAAAAAATCATACTTCCACCCACACTCATTTACACCGTCCGTGACCATTCACCGGAGACAAATAAGAACGAACGCCGGTTTCGGTTTTCATAAAAACTGGACTGCAATTTAGATGAAACGCACCAGGTTAACGTTTACGTTGGTTAAAAGTAAAAACAAACGCAAACCAAAATACTTCAATTCCGGTTTATTTCCAATTCTTCGGCAATTACAACATTGTTTTCTTTGCTTTGGTGGTGGGGGGGGTCCATGTATCTTCCTTCTGTTTTCGTTTCCCGATCTTTCCCTTTTTTAAATTTGTTTCTTCTCTCCTTCCATGTTTTTCCTTTTTTCGGCAAGTTCACCATCGTTTCTTTTCATATTTATTTATTTATTTATTTATATTTTTATAAACTTTCCTTTGTTTCTGTTTCTACAAACTTTACATTTTGTTTATTTATTTCTTCTCTCTTTCCGTTTTTCGTCTTCCTTCGGCAAGTTTAACATCGTTTCTTTCTTTGTAATGCAGCCGAATTCTTTTAACACTAACAAAATAAATGACATAAATTTCTTCTTTCTTCTTCCGTTTATTAGCACTTTGTTCGCTGTCTTTAAAATCTCTTTTATTATTTTTTCTCTTTTTTTTATAAAAACATATCATACATCATTTCCGTAACTTTTCGCTTTGTTCGATGCCTTTCTCCCGATTTTCATCGTTTATTGCTTTTTTAAATTTCTTTCTTTCTTTTTTTTTCATTATTTCTTTTTTTTAAGTTTTCCCTTGGACGCTGCATTAGGAACCCATTTTTAAAAATTCTTCTTCCTTTTTTTCCTTCTTTTTTTTGGGTGTGAAACGTCCGCATCACGTTCGTATATAACAACATATTTTCTGGGTAGATTTCGGGGTGCTAAAATAGCGAGGATGAGGATTTTTCCATTACACCAACTCGAGCCACAGCAACACGTGCCAGGGTACAGCTAGTTTTAAATAAAATAAAACATTTAATCATTTAAAACTTAATCTTGCATTATATTTTTTTAATTTGTTGAACAACATGGTTAATTAAAATTAAATTTTAATCACATGATCACATTTTCAATAATGTGCTTATATTTTACCCATTTAAAGTTTGTAAACACACTTTTGCTCGATACCGATGTCGACCTTTTAGAGCTCCTTTTAGTGATTACCTGGTTTGAGGATATTTGTGCAACTAAACAGCAAATCTGCCACCTGTGCTTTCAACTAACAATTTATTAAAAAATTAATTTTCATATTAGGTCTACCGCCGCAATTTTTAACATGGTTTGGGAGTGTTTATTCAGAAAGCCGTTATTAACATTGGGAGAATGTTGGTATTTATTCCAAAAGGCGTTTTAACAAAGGGCGGTTAGGGATGTTTATTTCGAAAGCCGTTCTTAATATTGTTGTATATTAATTGGTCTATCATAAAGGGGATTGTGTGTGATCGTCTAGTTGTTCTGTTTATTTGTTCATATGCCGTTGTTTGTGTGTGGTACATGTCATGTATTTTCGGAGATACCTTCTGCGTCGTCGATGTTGATCCATCTGGAAACATCTTGTCTTGGATGGAGACTGGTACCTATTTTGAGGGATGAAGATTCCTTTCACTCCAACACGAGGAATTGGTGTTATAGTTTATTTCACGTTCAACATGTCTCGCAGAAGGATGGAAAGGGAAACTCTGGCTTGTGTGGTTCTGTTCTACACACGTCAGCGCCCCCCCCCCCCCAGTAGAGGGAAGGAGACGATGGTGAAGCCGTCCGTCCTCTTCTAAGTCTAAACAAAATCTCTACGATTCAGCTAACCTGATCACGTGACTCACACTCACTCCGATCAGCTGACCCTGACTTCTGGTCAACATGTCTCAATATCATTTACATCTCTCTCTCTCTCTCTCTCTCTCTCTCTCGTCATTCTATAACAGTATGGGTCAAACGTCATTCTATAACAGTATGGGGAGATTAGGGTGTTTATTCATGGTCGCCAGTGAATTATAGTGCATAGTATAGTTTTTTATATTTCGAAAACTATTTGCCTCTGCCAATTTTGAATGAGATTTTCTTATTCAGCATAGTCGAAAACATTTAAAAGTAATCATTTTAAAGCAAATTGTGGAGGTGAACCTAATGTAAAAAAAATACAAAAAAATATCGTGAAATTTAAATTTAACTTATTTTGAAATAGCGCGGTATCAAAAATAAAAAGAGACAGAAAAATTCACCCTTTAGGGTTGTACTTGCACAAAGATTTGAAAAAGTCGTCAATAAAAAATAAACAAATATATAACAAGTAAATGTTTGGAAAGGCAAGATAAGTTACTTTTCTACCTAACTGGATAATTTTCAGTTCTTTATTGGGTTGGTATTACTGTGCACATAGATTCGAAAAAAGTTGTCAAAAAACGAATGATTAATAAATATTATCAACTGTAAGATAAGTTACTTTTCTACCTAACTGGATAATTTCTTAGTGTTTTTATTCAATGTAAAATGTTTATTCGGCTCGAAAAAACAAACGTTTACCGCTATATTTGAAAATTACACATGACAGCAGACTGTATTAAACACGTTACGTTTAGGAAAATGAGTTAAAACTAAAAACTACAAATTTCTATTAATAATCACCGAATATATAGCTGCCTATGTCACAGTAACATACTGAGTGAGTTCCTAACAGTATTTTGTTTGGGGTTTTATTTTAACTCATTTCCCAGACTTAACGTGTTTAACACAGTCTGTCGCCATTTATATTTTTCAAATATACTGATAAACAATGCATGTTTTCGAACCGATTAAACATTTTAAATTAAACGAAATCACTAAAATCTTATCCAGTTAGGTAGAAAAGTAACTTATCTTACCTTTGATAACATTTATTTGTGATATATTTATTTTTCGACTACTTATTCGTATTTGTGTTTAGTAATATAAACTCTTTTTATTAAAATTAACGTTTAGTCGGCTCAAAAAACAGTTTTTATCGGTATATTTGAAAAATAAAAATGGTGGCGGACACTGTTGATTACGTTAAGTTTAGGAAAGTGAGTTAAAACTAAAAAAAAACTATGAAAAATACTGCTAGGAACCCACCAAATATGTCAGCCTATGTCTCGGTAACATATATTCGCTGGGTTTCTGATACTGTTTGTATAGTTTTTTAAAATTATTTTTCCAAATAAACATATTCAACAGACTCCGCGACTATTTGTCAAGTTCAAATACATCGATAAACATTTTACATTAAATAAAAAACACTAACAAATCATGCAATTATGTTGAAACATAACTTACCTTCCATTTGCTTTCATTTGTTTGTTTTGGGACAACTTTTTTCGAATCTGTATATTGTAACACGCGTTACAATATACAGATTCACTCAAATACTAATTACAAACACATTTTTTCATACAAAAAAAAATCGATGTAGCATTTCAACATTTTAGCAGCGTTCGGCTTAATCCACTGATTGTTGATCGACTCCAAGCCATGCTGGACGAAAACTCACGAGAATCAGGATTCAATTCTCCAAGAGTACATTTTCTTTTTTTTTTGTTTTTTACATTTTCGCCTTTTTTTTCACTTTTTGGAGTAGAATGCTGTACTAAAACTATAAGAAACATTCTCTCTTTTTATTAGACTTTTCCATTACACCTAATGGACCCACAGCAACGCATGGAAGGGTACAGCTACTATATACATATATTTTATATTTTTACAAACACAAATATATTTATATATACATATACATACATATATGTATATACATGCACTCAAACATAGATAAATATGTAAGTATATATATACACGTAGCCATATATAGATATTTATACGTGTATATATTAGACACATATTCACATATATATACATGTATAAATACATATATATATATAAATTATACACATATTAACATATATTTACAAATGCACATATATATAGACGCACATGTACACGTACCTACATATGTATACATATTTGAACATATGTATATATGTATATATACATACACAAGTGTACATATATACACATATTTATATATATATGTATACATATACACGTATAGATATGTATACACAAGTACTTATATATTATATATATGTATATATATTGACCTAACATATATATATATATATACATATATATACATAAACATATATTTATGTATATATATATATACATATATATACAAATACACGTACACATATATCTATATATATGTCCGTATATATAAAATATATATGTATGCATATATACATGTAGGTATACATATAAAAACAGTAAAACATTTTTTTTTAAATACAACATTTTTTCAGAGACAATAACCAAAGCAGAAAATATGCCGATGCCAACGTTTTTACGAGCGTTAAAAGGCCAGCTTGCATTTTATGTTTCGCAGACATATTGTGTCGTAATGTCTTAAAAAAAACCATGTTTTTACAAGTTTATGACAAAGGACAAAACGCCTAGTTCGCAACGTAACAAAACAACGATCGCATTTCGTCTAATGCGCCTTTACGTTTGTGTGAAAATAATTTCATACTTTTTAGAAGGAGATTTTAACCTCATAATCTAATGCAGGAAATTGAATATTGTTCTTCATGTAAAATGGAATCTTCGTTCAATCTTAGTTTATAAGTATGGAATTTAATGGATGGATTAACGGAACAAGTGTGGTTAGCTATATTTTAATAATAATCAATTCGTTTTAACTATTAACTATTGCACTATCAAATTATCTCTAATTACTATATATAAATATATATATATATGTATATATATACATAAATGCAAATAAATAAAATAATATATATATATACATATAGATATAAATACATACATAAAAAAAGACATATACATATATATGTATATGTATATATGCAAATAAATTAAATGAATACATATATAGCTATATCATGCTCGATCTTTCACTCATGTCAATGAAAGTGGAAATTACTTATTGCATGATTTATATTTTTTTTTGTTTTTTTTTATTCAATTTTCACCCCAAACAAGGCACAGCGCCACTTTGAAGCAGGGGGCTACTATCAGGGACTTAATTAGCGGGATCATTATGAAGGGAGATGAGTAGAAAGATATTTGTTAGCATTACACTTGAACTTCTGCATATCATTGCAGTTGAGAAAGCAGAATCCCGGAAGGGAGTTCCAAAGACCCGCAGTTCTGGGGAAGAAACTATTGGAGTAAAAGGCTTTCTTGCACCTAGGGATCTCCACTGTAAAGGGATGAGACTAAGTAGCTTGTCGGGTTTGTCGGGGGTAGTTACATCGGGGAGGTACAAGTGTTTGCAGTTCGTCTGAGCATTCACCATTAAAATATTTGTAGAACAGGCAGAGGGATGCAACATCTCGTCGATGGGACAGAGGCTGAAGCCTAGATGACAGTTCAGGACCTATCAGGTTGGCGACTCTCTTTTGAACCCTGTCCAGGAGAAAGAGACAAGAAGCAGATGCACCAGCCCAGATGTGACAACAGTACTCCATACATGGGCGAATGATTGCCTTATAGAGGTATAGGATACTGTCAGGCGTAAGTAGTTTTCTAGCACGGTAGAGGGAGCCAACCTTCCTTGCAGCAGCCTTGGCAATGCTCTCAATGTATCTATTCCAGTTCATATTCCCTGTAAACGTTAGGCCGATGAGTTTAAATGAAGTACTTTCAGGTAATGTGTTCTTGGTCATTGCTATTGGTGGCAGAGAAGGTTTCTTGTAGTTATTGAAGGAAACAAGCTTAGTCTTAGCAGCATTGAATGTGACCAACCATTTTTGTCCCCATTCCACTAGGGATTGGAGGTTATCCTCTAGCGTTTCTGCCATTTCCTTGGATATGTGTTCATTTGTTTTCCCCTCATATATGTTATAGAGAGTGGTGTCATCGGCAAATATACCCATCTCCGAAACAATTTTATCAGGGAGGTCGTTTATGAATATCAGGAATAATAGAGGTCCAAGGATAGACCCCTGAGGTACTCCCGCATTTATGTCATATTTTTTGGATGTATGCCCGTCGAAGACAACTTTGATTTTTCTATTACTTAAGAAGGATTTAATTACATTATGAATTCTTCCAGTGATTCCATATGATCTAATTTTCCTTTGAAGACCATCGTGCCATACCCTGTCAAAAGCCTTAGATATATCGAGGGCCACCGCTCTACCCTCCCCTGTTTTATCCAATGAACGGTATATACGTTCAGAAACTACAGAAGATATCTGCTGTTGAACGGGCTTGCCTGAATCCATATTGTTTGTCAGTCAGGAGTTTAGCAGCTGTTAGGTGCTGGACTAGGGCTTGATTAACTAAGGACTCAAATATTTTGGCGAAAAGCGGGAGGAGGCTAATGGGGCGATAATTTAGTGGGTCAGTTCTTTCTCCAGAATTCTTGAAGACTGGTACCACAGAGGCGGTTTTCCAGCAGTCGGGAAAACAAGATTCGTTAAGGCATTTATTGTAAAGTTTGGACAGAACTGGAGCAATCTCGGCAGAGCATTTTTTTAATAGCACAGCCGGGATGATATTTGGTCCACATGCTTTTGAGGTGTCTACGTTTTTTATAATAGCATGTACCTGAGAAGGGGTGATGTTCAAATCGTCTAGTGAGGCGTCTGTTCGCAGAGGGAAATCAGGGAGTGTGTGGTGTACCGAGTTCAGTAAGGAGTTTGAGGCAAACCGACTGGCAAGCAGATTAGCCTTGTCAGTTGCCGTGCAAGCAACCTCATGATCGTTTGATAGTGGGGGAATAGTTGACTGCCCATTATTTACTACGCTGTTGTAGATTTTCCAAAATTTTAATGTTAATTTAAGATCGTTTACTAAAGAAGTATACTGTATTTGAAGCATGAATACTCCGTGATCCTAGAAAATTGCCAAATTGTACTGTACAATATGAACATGAAATTACGTTTGCAATATGAGTATATGTTTTGTATTACTATTTTAAAGTTTCAATTCTATAAAAGATGCTGAAGAAGGAATATGCATATGACGCATTGCATTTCTTTACCTATGTTCTAAATTTTACCGAAACACCTTTAAGATTTCTGTACTGGGGAATTCACATCGACTCACGGTATAATGTGAGTGTATTATGCCATTATATTCATAAATCTATTGCACATTGTAATTATTCCTTTAAAAATAACATATTGAATATTGAGGTTACTATTGTTTTAAAAATATCATTTAAATTTCATAAATCTGTACGTTTGAAATGTGTTATATTATCTTACATAAAACATGCCACATTTTATAATCATTCTTATATATATATATATATATATATATATATATATGCATATATATATATGTATATATATATATATATCTATACTCGTTTGTGTGTGTGTATATATATACACATATATATGGATATATATATGTGGGGGGTATGTGAATATATGTACGTAAATTTATATATATATATATATATATATCGAACTATATACGTTACAATACAAACAGGTATTTTGTAGACACAAGCTTCAATTAGCAGCACTGTTTGATGGAAATCTTGCCATGGACGTTGGGAAATCGGTACTTACTGCAAAGTTAAAATGTCGATAATAACCGATATGTTTTTAAGATTTCTAAAACTGGAAATTTAGCACAAAAGGTAACACGATCAGAACTATACTGAAACTGACCTTTAATATCATTTAATAAAAACTTGATTCAAAATGAATGCTTAGGTTGATTTGAGTTGCTTCGTAAACTACATAAATTTAACTTTGTTTCATTGACTTTTACAAGAAACCCTGATTTATTCTGACTATAAAATAATTTGCTGTAGAAGTTATTGCAATAAAATCATGTAACATTAAACAGTGAAAATTATATATATTTCAGTTCGATTATCGATGAACGTGTTTTGTAGGCAATATTATTGGTTACGGTACCTTTTTAACTTAGTAAGCAAAATGCAATACATCGTGCACTTCTGAAGTTAAAGAACAAACAAATACTAATTAAATTACGAGATATTACAGAAACAATAAGCAATAGCAACAATGAAAATATCATATTAAAGCGGTTAGCCCTCAAGATATCTGTTTATTTTATCGACTAGTCGATTTTGTTTTGATTTCCAAGATGGCAACAGAGGAAATTATTCCACATTATATATATACTATCAAATATTTATTTAAATAATTATTTTGTATGGGCTTTACAGATGGCATTGCTTTTTTACTAATAACATTAGTTTGCTAATAACATTTTCTAAAAGTATTGTAATGCTATAGGCTATAATTATAATACTTAATTTTAACTATATATTAATTCAAATTTTATAAACTGTTGTTATTTATGTGATATATGCATGATATATGAATACACTTGTGTAACTTTCTAATAGTGCTCAGCGTTTCGACATTTTTAATACATAATTCGATTTTGTTATTATTTCCTATTTGCAAAGAACATAGCAGCTTAAAAACTTGCAAAATAAAAAAAAAAGTAATGAAAAAAACTGGTTTAATTTGCCCTGTAATCACTTGGCAAACAGAAACATCTAGTTAATAAATTTGGCTAGCTATTTATATAAATATTAACGTATAGAACAATAAATGTGTTATATAGCTATTTATATAATTGGCGACTTTAATATAAATATACAAATATTAAAACACTATATATGTTATATAGATATTCACATAGCTAATGATCTTAATATGGAGATGAAAATGTAAAACAATAAGTGTTATATAGTCATTAATGTAGGTAATTATTTTAATATAAATATTAAAATATAAAACAATAAATATGTTACTTATAAATAAAAAAAGTCGAAATAAAAATAAGTTACATAAAATTACAAAAAAATCTAAATAAATACTAAAAAAATAATATATAATCTATATAGAGACAAATACGATACGTGCAGCTAATTTTTAAATAAATGAAGGTGAGCATACGTTACTTTTCAGTACTCAGAAATCGATAAATGTGTTGCTTTACAATGACGGAAATCAATAAATTAAAATGAAATTTAAAAAAATGCAAAAAATCAGGCCCAAATCCTTAAAATAGAAGAAATTAAATCCAACCATATAATTGTGATACTTAGTGAGAAAAATAATCAAATTAAAAAAAATTCTCTTCGGTAATTAATTTCAATGTTTGTAATATTCTTTTTTTTTCAATCTATCATTAATGCGAAGATGTTTTTTTTTCGTAGATGTGTGAAGAGTATCTGATAATCAAGTTTCAATTAGAGTGTGGTGTAAAAATTACTACTTTCTAGTTTTAATATGCGTCGAACCTTGCCTTATGAGTGCTTCCCTATTAACTTCAGTCGTCTTAAAAATAACATGAAGATACACGCAAAGTTAATTTATTTTCATTCAATCAAGCAATCGTCATCCTTTCATCATGTTCTTCATAATTTAACTGACCATTTATCCATATAATCCTCATTTGTAAGTTCTATATCTAATTCGAAACACAGATTCCATGGGAAAAGTTTCTTTCCTAGAACTGTCCGCTTGTTGCAGTCTGTACAGCTGACCGGCTTTCTGATTGCAAACCATGCTATCTTGAAGCCTAATTTTATCAAGTCCATGTTAAGCCGCAACCTAGATAATTAAAATACGCTGATTTCCCTATAACCTGCGTACATTAATTAACCCTTATCCTTAGGTGATCTTGGGGCCTGTATATAGCTCTTCCTTTCGCAAAATGACATATCTCTCAGGAATGAGGACACATTAGTAAAAGTATATGTACGAGGTGCCGTCAATAAGTTCCCAGACTTTTTTGTACGGGCATTTTAAATTGACGTTGACTCTTGAAAATTGCTAGAGATCTGACCGATTTTTATGATTTCAGATTTAAATGGACAGCTACAGTGAACTGGTGAATTAAAAAAATATACAATTTGAATATGAGAACCATTTAGAAGAAGGATATGCAATAACAGATGGTTTTGAACATGGAAAAATGGCACAGACACGCATGGAATGTTTCAGAGAGTTTTTCGTGCATCGTCTATGAATTGATCCTCAGTTAATGAGTACATAAAAGATTCAAGAAAGGCACGGAGTCTCTGAAGGATGATGAGAGGTGTGAAAGCAGTAAAGAAGTCAGACCACCAGAGTTGACGCCTCTATAGAGACTGTGATTGCACAACTTGATGTAAGTGTTGAAACTGTCACAGAATTATTTGCGAGGAATCGAAGATGCGGAAGATTTTCACGAATACCCCAGCCTATAACCCCATTCTTGTCGCAGACTCTTTGACCAAGAGGGACATCAATACAGTCATTCTCCATATAGTCCAGACTTTGCAATCCTATGACTTTTGGTTATTTCCTAAGCTCAAGGAAAACCTTAAGGTTTGTCGTGATGAGACACTTTAGGAAATTAAAGCGGTTCTGACGAAAGTCATTAATGCGCTCACACAAGAGGGTTTCCAGCGGGCCTTCCAGAAGATGTTACAACGGTACAAGAGCATTGCAGCTGGAGGAGATTACTTCGAAGGGGATTGAAGTTTCATGTGTGTAATATCAATAATTCTGTAAAAATTGCCCATGCGAAAAAAAGTCTGGGAATTTATTGAAGACACCTCGTATCTATATTAGGCACATTGTAAAATGCGGTACTCTGGCATAATTTGATTTGAATTCTCGTGAATTCCTGTCAAGCATGAATCGAGCGAGACCGGCAATCATCGGTGTCAGCCGAGCGTTTTTCAAATGTTGAAAGGCTAACTCGACTTTTTTATTTTATATATTTAATTTTTTTTCTGTTATGTTTTTAATAAATTTTAAGGTGATATTAAGGGAGCGGGTAACTTTTTATTTTCTGATTAGTTACTTATTTATTTATTTATTATTATTATTATTATTATTATTATTATTATTATTATTATTATTATATTATTTTTTTTTGTAATTGAATTTCTGGGAGTTTTATTAGCCGATGAAAAAGCGCTATTTCAATGGAAGGAGACGATATTCAAATTGGAAGAAAGTGGCTAAACCTCCTCAAAAAGCTGACAAATATATTTTCAAATTCGCCAAACAGAAAAATAACAGGCAAGGAAATAAATCTATGCATGTTAGAAAAAGAAATGAATACACAAATGCAGACAATCTCATATTGTCAGGAGAAGAAATTGCTGCCCCCAAAATGAGATGCAACAATTGTAAACACAAATGTTTGCTTAAAAAAAGATTATGTGTTAAGCATGATTTCTCCTGGAGATGTACAAATGGGCAGTGCAGAAAATGGATATCCTTGCGCACAGGATCGTTTTTAGCGCGATCTAAGTTGCAGATTCCGACAATAGTAAAAAATCATTTATTTATGGGCGGTCGAAAGTAATTTATTTATGGGCGGTCTCCTCCATCGTTGCCGTCAATGGCCGTTCAACAGTCGACCGAAGTAAAAAATTCCTAAGGAAATATCCTCATCTCAAAAAAAGTTATTCTTCCGACAATTAACAACCGAAAAAGAATCTCAATTAAAAAAAATAATAATTTCTCTGGAACCCCGCCCCAACCAAAAAATCTTGACTGAATAAAAGTTCTTGAAAATAAAAATAAAAAACAAGAATAAAATCCGGTTACAAAAAAAAAGCAAACAAAAAACAAATAAAACTTGTACTTACACCTAACAATCATATATGGATAAAAAATATTTTCTTAAAGAAAAAAACAAACTTTCCGTTAATAAATATTTTGGAAAAAAAATGAAATAACTCAAAGTAAAAATTAAATACTAAAGTAAAATTAATAAACATATTTTCATATATTGTTATCTTTGATTATTTGCAGTTGTTTTCTTTTCCTGTTTTTTTGTCAGTAGTCTGCATCTGTTACCGATTATTGCCGCTCTCGCTCGAGTCATGCTTAACGGAAATTCACGAGAATTCGGGTCAAATTATGCAAGAATACCTAAAATCCTTACAATCAAATCAAGTTCAGCATTAACAGCAATCAAAATTTAATTGTATGTGTGTTTTATAATAAGAAATAACAATAATCGGAAAGTAAAACTGAGTAGTCAACAATAAGCTCTTCAATAATGACAATAATAACTAGCGGGACCTGTAAAAATTTCAAAGGGGGCTCATTCATATGTAATATCTTGACGTTGGCATTAGGGAAAGCCTAACAGATTCGGTTGCTATGGTATGCAACAGTCTATAAAACTGTCTCTCCCTTCCTTTTCTGAGAATTTATGAACCCAGTGATTTTATTATAATTTTGTTTTTTTACTGTACGAAAATTGACTTTTTTCTTCAAAATAAAACTGAGACGGTGACTTATGAATTGTAAACTGATTTGAAGTTTAGTCGCAAAATGCTTTAAAGCAGTTTTAAATGAGTAAAACTAACACTTAATATATGATTCACCCACAATAGTTTGTGAATCATATATCGGCAAACTTTTTTATATCATTTGTGGAATAAGCTGCATTTCTGTTGAACTCGAGAATCCGTAGAGATTTCTCTTTTTTAATCCATCGAGGTAGCATGCTCTTTTTCGTTAGTCATAGCAGACTAGTTGTTTCCAGTAATTCGCAATTGAATTATAAATGTCGGCAGCACTACCGATTGAAATTTCAGCTGCCTGAAGTGTATCACGCACGACCGAATTTGACCAAAATAATTTACTAAATAGTTTATCCTTTACGGTCCCTGCGTTGTGAAAATGTGACTTAAGATGAGAAGCGTACTCAAAAGGTAAGTAATTTTCAATTTGAATCTCAAAAATACTATTCGTAGTAAAGTAACCTGTCATTACTTTTTTATGAGTAACTGTATTTGCATAAAAATACCGTTTATATTATACGTCTGTTTTTACACGAATTGAAAAAACTTCCCATCTTTCCGCCATGTGTTCCATAGTTGCATTTGTTCTGCATTTTGTTTTAGTTTTTATAATTTTATTTAAAATTTTTAAGAGAACAAAATATTCTATCGTATCTAATTGTATTATTTTATCCCTCCTCTGTTTCTGCTATCAATCTTTATCTTTCTATCTATATCTTTTTTATATTAAAAAATGTATCTTTTTCATTATAATTCCTCTATTCATAAACACATAGAAGCATAAGCTTGGTAAACAAAGGCGATATGAAAAGCACATATCAATATGTTAGTTTATGTCTGTAGATTGTATTTAACGTATATCTAAAGGATTATTATTATCATTTCAGTGAAATTGATATAAATAAATTGCATCAATGCATATTAAACTTCAAGACATTTTTAACGAAATCCTACAAGATTACAAGTAAATAATATTAAGCAATAGTTCAAAGCGAATGATGTTTATTAGACAAATATTTATTGGACAAATGTTTATTAGCCAAATGTTGATAAGACAAATATTTATTAGAGCAATGTTTATTAGACAAATTATGGCGATTGCCCGGAGCTGGTGTCTTGTTGAAGTAGGAAGTGGGAAATACAGAAATAAAGATTGCTGAACTCACACAAGAATTGGAGAAAATTATGTATATTAAATTGAAAATATTACAAAGAAAAGGTTCTTGCAAAACTAATTGTTTTTGCGGCTTTAGAAGTCCAATAAAAAGTTCTTTATCGTCCAAAAGTCTTGGACGGCTCCCTGAAAAAGTTCAATCAAAGTTCGGCGGCAAATTTAGGAGAGATTTTCCATAGTTGTCTATAGGCCGACGATTGATTCAAAAAGAGGGCGAATCTGTTTTTCCAGAATTCTGCTTATATTAAATGTTTGTTGATTGGCCAAGGAGCTTCATCCTAGCCAATCAAAATAGGGCTTTCAGAAAGGAGAAGTGGTCGATATAATTAGTTTGAACAAAGGGAGGTAACTACTTTTTTTTTATAAAATGTTTTTAGACAAATGTTTATTAGACAAATGTTTATTAGACAACTGTTTATTAGAGTAGCAAAATAGATTAAAGACGTAAGCGCATACAGCGTACGATTGACGCATATTTTATTGGAAAACACGTTGTTTTTACATTACTGAAGCTTTCCTCAGCACTCTATAACAATTTTTAAAGAGTACAAAATAGTTTAGAACAAACTCAAGCGTGAATGTAATAAAATTCAACCCAATTTGAACGCGTGTTAATGTAGTGTGATTACTTATTGTATGTATGATATGCGTTCCATCGCGTTTACTTTTTGGTAGGTAGGAAAACGGGACAATTATTGAATAAATATCGATTGACTGAACACACATTTTACGTTTATTTTTGAAGGAAAGGTTGTTTATGAATTAATATTTAAAAATATATTTACTTGTTTACTGTTGTTTTACTAATAATATAAAATTGATTACGTAGAGCACTGTCAAATAAGAGATTTCCCAGTTGCTTAATAAACGTTAATGCGATCGTAAATAAACAAGCAGGTCAATTATCAACGTGATGGTTCTAGGTTAAATCTCTGGCGAGTGATGGATGCTAGTTAAACATCATTGATGAGCTGTGATACAGCGAAACAGTACTGTATGTTGATGAACATATATATATATATATATATATATATGCGTGTGTGTGTATTTCCGTGTCTATTAATGTAATACAGTAAATTTAGAAAAGAATAAAATAAGAGATGTTTATAGTTTTTCATGTTTAAAAATAGTTATGCAAATTAATCATTCAACTGATCTTCTATTTGATCGTTCCTTCCTACTTTATATAACGTATGTCAAAAACCTGTGTTTTATTATTGATTTAATAATAATATAAAAAAACGAGACATTGTCCTTGTTTTATTCAACTTCTTTATATGAATACATACATGCATATACGCGTATATATATATATATATATATATATATATATATATATATAAGCTCGTTGAAAAATGTGTTGCTTTTAGGCATAATAGCTCTTGAAATTTGTACATTACTGGCAAACTAGTACAAGGGGCGTGCATAAAGCAATGCCTCTGATCCACTTTCAACTGTCTGATCTAGCTGAAATTTTGCATGTGCAATGCTTTATATCTCTACGGGTTATGTGGCAAATTACAGCTCTGAACTAATTGTGGTTTCTGTTTTACAGGTGTTTGAACTGAGTCAGGTGTGAAATGAAGCCTGTTGAATATCGAGCAGTCATCCAGTTTTTGTATTTGAAAGGACGCTCACTATAGGAGACTTTTGATGAAATGAAAGAAACTTATAGTGGCATTGCCCCATTATATGACCATGTAAAACGATGGCATCGTGAATTCAAACAAGACCGGAAGTCTGTGGAAACAACCCCCAAACCTGGTCGGCCCCCTTCTGCCATTGATGAGGCATCTGTCCGTCAAGTTGAGGCTACCATTTTGGAAAATCGGTGCATTACTATTCGCCAAATAGCCCAAGATGTCAAGATTAGTACAGGGTCTGTGGAAACTATCATTCATGACCATTTGCATATGCATAAGTTGTCTGCCAGATGGATTCCCAGGTTGCTCACACCATTCCACAAGCGAGAACGCGTTGAGTGCTCGAGGATGAATTTAGAGATGTGCCAAGGAGATGAGTCAAAGTTTTCAAAAAACTGATTACACAGGATGAAACCTGGGCCCATCACTATGATCCAGCGACCAAATCCCAGTCAATGCAGTGGTAGCACTTGGACTCACCACCTCCAAAAAAGGCAAGGGAGCAGCCCTCCGCTGGCAAGGTCATGCTCACAGTCTTCGGGAACCAGGACGGTATAGTGATGACAGATTTCCTGGCAAAGGGTAACACAATTACAGGAGCATATTATGATTCACTTATGAGGAAATTAAGGGAGGCTATCAAAATCAAGAGGCGAAGCTAGATCTGCAAAGGTACCCTCCCTTGCAGGACAACGGTCCGGTCTACAACTCACATGTCGCCAGATCAGAAGCACGGGCGTGTGGTTATGAAATCCGCCCCAATCCTCCCTACTCTCCTGACCTTGCATCCTCTGATTTTCATTTCTTCCTAGCCATGAAGTTGTTTTTGAAAGGAAAGCGTTTCCCTGATGATGCAGCTTTGCATCTGAAGTCACGTCGTGGTTGGAGAACCAACCTGGGATGTTCTACAAAAACGGTCTCCAGAGCTGCATCAAACGATGGGAGAAATGCATAACTCTGGGTGGTTCTTATCTAGAGAAAGACTAATAACTGTGCCAAGTTTCGTAGCTGTACTTCTATGGGATGTTGGTCAAGGGCATTACTTATTGCACGCTCGTAAATAGTCTGCCACGAAAAGGAAACGCGGTTTTCATCAAACGAAAATGGAATCAGGTCGTCTTTTCTCGGGCAATAATATCATGGATGCACCCTGTACATGCATATACACTGTGAGACTTAATTGTATATCGATTTAATAGATCTATAGTCTAGCTGTTGGAAGGTCTCCAAAGTCTCACCAAGAGTAAAGATTTATGAGGAAGATAAAGCGGCCATTGAAATTTGCGTTGGATTTATTTAAGGTCTATTCGAGTCTGTTGACGCAATCATCAAAACACGAATCGGATTTTATTTCGCATTTCAAAATCTTTTGAGAATAAATCTTCACCCATGACGTAATGTGTTTGTTGAACAAATTCTCAATAAAGACGTAGTTTTCCTTGCAGCAAAAATGTCAATCCATTGTAACGAAATTTCTATTGTTCAAGACGTTTTCTTCGCTGTTCATTTGTTTATTGTGTTCACTATTATATATTGCTAACTTGCGTATTACGCTTTTGGCGAATCGTGTTCGAACCATTGTCGAGAGGTGTTAAGTAAATGTTACTCATATCTATATGAAAAACAGTTATTTCCCAAAGAAATTAATAATACGTATGTTTTAAGTGATGTGTTACCATTTACGAGTTAGTGAGGGATAAGTCATATTGACTTTTAAAGACAATTTATGAGATTTTTTAATATAATATACCATTTGAAAAAGGCTATGTTGTAGTTCATAGTGAAACCAATCTATTGTACCATGTTACCCAGATTAACGTTTATTAACAGAAATTTTGTTCACGGAAATTACATTAACTTTTTAAACCAAGTGAAGGAAAACTATGCAATTGTTGTAATAAAATGAGTCTTTGCTGTAAAAATAAAACTGCTGCTCTGATTTATAATGTAAAAATCGTGATTTTTTTGGTATTCATCCATTTATTTCGTATGAATCAGATCGATATATTTTATCATTTTTCCCAGATAGCATTCCAATCAAGAATCGTTGGATTAAGACATCAGATTCTGAGAGAAAGGCAACGTCAAGTTGTTAACATGTAAAATATAAGACGAACTGAATTCGGATTGTCCACATTCAGATTATACACTGGCAATTGTCTAATTGGTATAATATATTCTCGTATTTTTTTTACCTGTCTGTAAGTTTTATTGTTTTAAATAAAAGTATCATGTCCATTCATAATGCAATTGAGAAAATACGATGATGGAAACCTTTTGCTTTGTGAAACACCTAGCCTGGGTGCCCGGCGTTGCCCCGGTGTTTGGAGGTATGTGTTCAGTAAAAAAAATATGTGTAGCAGGCAGTAGGCTCGAACCCGTACCGCGAAGGAGAAAAAGGACATGAAAAAACATGACGTCCTTGCTGTTGCGACCATCACAAATCCGGAAGTGGCGAAGGTTCGAATTAAGACTAGTTAATCGCAAAGAAGGAAAGGATTCCGAAAATATCGGCTAAAAAACTCCCCTTATTGTAAAAAGTACCCAGTTGAGGGGGAAGGTATCAATACTTTTAGCCAATTTTCGATATTTGTCGTTCGAGGGGTTGAGCTTCAAAATTATATCCATCTATAGAAAATCAATCGCCTGTATCGATAGTTTTAGGAAGAAATAAAAAAACATACATACATTTAAACAGACAGGTGAGATGTATATTGCAGATGGCGTTCTGCATCTAGTGTGGTTCACGCTAGCGTCTGATGCGGCTATAAAGTACCCGGATGCAGACCTGGCCGGATTAAAAGGTGACCTAGGTTAGCCCTGTTACTAGGGTCTCTTTTCGGCGCCGAAGAGAATGTCCGATGGTATAATAATCCAATACTGTTGGAACCAGCGCAACAGCAGGAGTTGCCACAAAAGTAATGCAGTGCTTCACCATATACATATCGGGATTCCACACCATGTACTAAACTTTCTTTACACATATTTTTATTTAATTTTACTAAAATATATTTTAATAATCTAAATTTCTTTGAATAAATATCGAAATTTATTTCATTCTGAGTAATTCACGGAACTGAGCTGGTAGTCAATCTACGTTTTAATTTTACGTGAAATAAGTTTTATTAATTTTTTTATTTATGTGTACAAATGAAAATTTGGCGATGTAGATATATTTCTTCTTCGTGGAAAACAAACTAAGACAACACCAGTAAATATTTTAAAAGGCGTAACTATTGATTAAAATTAAGTTGAACATTTTTCGTGGAATTATGTATGTAGTAGAGAAAGATCCACAAAGTGTTTTCTATAAGAAAATGGTTGCATAAATCATTCACCTGAAAACTTGGTTTTGGTTGGACAGTGAACTGAGCGGCACCTCCTCGGATGTGATAGCAATATCTTGACCGTTGTGAGAATAAATAGATTCAGTCCTGTCCAATCGAAAAACGGCGTCATACTTGAGTTCCAAGCAAGCAAGAGCATTCGAATAGTCATTACATGAGTTGTTTATCTAAAAATGCATTAGATGCCTTAAAAACTTCCATTAAAACAGGAAAATAAGAAATACAATTTCTATTGAAACAACTTATTCTATTAAAAATAGGAAAGGAAACATAAGACTTAATTCAAACGAGAAAAGATGTGTTGTTTCCGCGAAAAACACCTTTTCTTATAAATAAACATTTTGTTGTGTACATGAATTTAAAAGCCTTAAAATATTTTATTAATTATTGCATTACAAATAAAGGAATACAAATCGATTTATACTAAAAATGAAAAGCAAAACCGAAAATTCTAAAGTTACGTATGTAGTCGACACTCAAATACTGTGAAAACTGGACCATACATTAAGTTAATATTAATATGTGAACTAATAAAGATAGGACAGTAAATAATTTGTAAAATAAAAATAATTCAAATAAAAAGAAATAATTTAAATAAACATTTCTTAATGCAGAAATATGTATTTTTTAAAATTAAACTGATAAAAATCTATTGGATAACAATTTTAGAATAACTTTCTAAATAATAAAGTTCTTATTTAATTCGGTCCGTCCTCTTTAACTTATACATTTTGTAAGTGTTGCAAATTTTTTCAAGGTAGAAATTCTAAAGTATTACTAAATAAATGTTAAAATAATTTTACTTTACATGTTTTTTTTTCTGAAAATGCTTTAGGGTTGCTTACTTTGTACTTTTTAATAAGGAAAACATTGCTTTTTAAATATATTTTATAATATTAAAAAATTCTAAGAAAAATAATAATATTGAAGCAAGCTTTTCATAAATAGAAATTTGACAAAATAATAAAATTTGTGAAATTTTTGAAAAAGAAATAAAAAAGTTAAAATACTTACTATAAATGCGGTCGCTATATTTATTGACTTAAGATATCGAAACCTAAAAATCTCTCGAAAATCTATGAATAATACTGCAAAAATACTTATTAAAATTACTATTTCCCTAGAATAATCTTCTTTAATATAGAACGTATTTTATTCTTTAAATCTGTTAAACTAAAAACATACAAAACAAATTATGAACTAAATTCAATTTTTAGATTCTGAAAAATAATATATATAATTAAATTAAAGTAACATTGTTTGCTATATTATTAAGTAAAAATATTGAAAATAGTATGATTTTTAAATTATTTTTAATTTGGAATTACAGTAACGTTAATAAATTAATAACATAACAAATATAAAACCTCCCAATATTTTCCCCTGCATGTATCCAAATGTAAAAAAAAAAAAATTACTTTTCGAAAAATAAAATACAAACACGTTGATCGCGATCTTGGAAAAAAGAAGAAAAGTTACAAGCTCCGTGTGGTTTTCGTATTCTCGGAGTTGTTTTAGATTTTCCGCCGTGGTTTCGTATGTGCAAAAAAGTTTGATTGCCAAATGAATAAAGTTTGAAGAGTTTATCTCCGGTGTACTGTGTAAATTTCAAGGATGCTTGTACAATATTTGTTTTACTTTTAAATTAGAGTTTCCCATATACTTTTGACATATATTCTCTGTCTGCTTAGTAAATTCTTTAGCATATGTGCCGCTTTTCAAGTTGTTCATCTTTCCACTTTGCATCCTTGTAAATGATTTTGACCTTGTTCCATAAACGGAAGCGTGTGTCATTTTCTTTTCAGGAAATACGCCTGACGCAGGTCGGGGACTTCATCGACGGAAACGGTGCACAAATAACATTTACGATGAGAATAATAGTCTTATCTAACAATAAGGTTTCCTCACAAACATTTAGAAATCAACAATAGAATCACTTTTTGGTCAATTCTTTGAATGTCTCAATAATTTCTTTGCTAATTAAAACAAAATAATCATTATGCTACATAGTACCGTGTCTGCGTGTAGCAGTTGGACGTCACTTATGACGTAAGCATGTCACGTGATTTTAGTGACTATTCATGCTATTTAGAATGCCCTGGCAGTACACAATCTTGGGTCGCATATGGCTACCATATTGGTAAAAGACCGGATCATAAGTAAATTTCTTAATCCCAGAATAAACTAACTAGTTTATCAGCGATTTAACATTGGATAGAATATAAGTTTTTTTAAACTTTTTATTTTAAACCTGATGTGAAATAGACGTTATCACAGTGGCATTATAAATTACTTGATTGAAAGCCTTAATTAAATTGAAGAACTTCTTATGTTAGTTGTAATCGCAATACGCTAAATAAAATGATTAAAATACAATTGAAGAATAACGTATAATTAATACAAACACTTTAAATTAAAAGTGTCATATAAAATGTGTTTCGATTTTTAAAATGAGTTTTAAGTGATTTCCAATATAAGATGTTCTGTGTCTAAAAAGACTAAGTAACCATTACAAAATTATGTGCATGAAATATTTTAATTAAGTGATCATTATATAGAAAGAGTATGAGTATGAATTAATAACAGTAAAACTATAAGAGAAACAACGTTTTCAAATGATTCTTCATTTCATGCGTGAAAAAGTATATTTTTTCCAAAAATCTACTTTATAAAACTCACTATGTCTGTCTGTCTCCATATTTTCAAAATCTATCTCCTCCGAAACCAAAAAAGCTGAGGAGCCTCAAAGAATTGCATTTTTATAAACCCTTTTTAGGGGTCTTCCGCCAGTAAAACTACTTTATTAGGGGTCAAAATGCGTAAACATTGAAAATACCGTTATATATTCTTAGTTTATTTTTCATCAGTTTATATCAGTGTCAGGTTTGTACAGTGGTAACGTCACAAGTTTTGGATGCTACACTTTTGCTTTCGGTTTCGATTCTAGCTGACGGCATCCAAATATTGTTTTTTTTTTTTTACTTTTGAATTCTCGAATCAATATAACATATATGAAATCTGGACAAATTAAAATATCATATTTAAACGTATTTTACGACCGAGTAAAGGATATATATATATATATATATATATATATATATATATATATATATATATATATGCGGTCAAACTTCGTGATACAGCATGAAAAATTAGTTACAAAATTCAGTACAGTATATAATACATGTGTATATAATAAAAAATTATTAAGAATAACACCGTAAGCCGGGGTAAATAAACATCGTATTCTACATCATAACCTAACAAAACCGTATCCCAGGGCCACCGTATGCTGCGATTCCACTGTTTATGTATAATGTCAGATAAACCTACACTTATATATATATATATATATATATATATATATATATATATATATATATATATATAAGTGTAGGTTTATCTGACATTATCTATATATATATATATATATATATATATATATGCAAAAGTTAATAAAACATGTTATAAACACTTTAAGTTCAAAACATATTTAATTTTAAAGAAAACACTAAATAAGTGGATAGTCCTTAATCTGCGGAGTTTCGAAGAAATACTTTCCTTCTCATCAGAGGGTAGGATTTAGCAATATGCGGGATCGGATTTTGCTTTCAAAATGTTTATTATATATATATATATATATAATTGTAAGAGAAACCGACGATTATATGTATACATATATACAGAATAGTGATATGAACCCTCAAGGATATATATATATATATATATATATATATATATATATGTGTGTGTGTGTGTGTGTGTGTGTGTATAATTGTAATATAAACTTGGTTTGATTGGTCTATCGATATAAATACAAACGAAACGTTTATGTTTACATTTTAAGTCGTAGTTGACTTTAATTGATCTTTTTATCTGTAATGATAAATGGACCAAAGTAAATATAATCAAACGATTCCAAACGAATGATGTTGTGTGTTATCTGTCCAGCTTGAGTTACAAACTCGTCTGACTTTCTTTTTGCAAGACGATAATATCTAATTTGTGAGTCTTGTGACAATCTGTATATTTGGCATATCGTGGAAGTTGCATGAAAACGGTTCTTCGCTTCTGCTGAAAATGATTAGAGACCTTGATAAACGATTCTTTACGAACCGAGGCAGATTTCGAAAGATAATATACGATTACCAGATAACGCTCACACAACTTATAAATCATTAAAAACAAATCAGGTCTACTCAGGATTGTGTAAAATTTGAAATAGAGAATGTTGTGATAAGTATCAACGTTGTCATATATATCCAAATTTACATGTCTTTCAAAGATTTTAATTTACGGAGATGTCAGAGGTTGATGCTTTTCTTGATTTGGTGCACATCCACTTTGCGGTTTTGTATTAATGAGTGACTACATCAAGACAACAACAAAAACACTTCTAGAGTAATAGGCAATGTGGTGGAATTAGTATCTGATGGAAGATGAATAACCTCGTAAAACTATTGGAGATGGAAGCGACATAGTTTGAGAAATTTTAAGGCATGTTATGAAATAATTTTTTTTCGAACTGCATTTGCAGACAACCGTGTTGTTGTCTGCAAGTAATCAATCCTGCAATACTGACACGGAATTTTCAAGATTGAAACTTTTTTAAGCAGCTTTTATGCATTCCATCCAGATCTCTATCAAAATATCAACCTAATTGAAGCAAGAAGATCATTCCTCAGATTACATTCACAATTATTGCACAACAGGCCACCATTACAACATACACACATTTTATTGATATTAATATTAATCTGAGTTCTAAAGAAAAAAAAACTCTAAATTATATATATAAGTATATGTAATTATATACATATATATATATATATGTATGCATGTACATACATACATATATACATATATATGTGTGTGTGTGTATATATATATATATACATTCTACTGTAAACTTTAGTATGTATCCCTTTCTATTTATATATATCTTGATGATGAAATTCAAAATCGAATTAGTTACAGCATGTAATAAACCTATAAATATTCATAAAGTTATCTATGCTCCATGAAATGTGTTTTATTTTTGTGTATTAATATTCATATTAAAACACTTTTTATATTTATAAAAAAAATACAACCTTGTTATATATCGGTCACGGAATTACATTGATCTGCAAAAAATCTAGTTAATTTGCATATTCTCAGAAAAAATCAGTTTAATGAATTTCTTTTTTTTTTGTTGGGGGTTTCTTATGAGATAATCATCTTTAGTTAACTATTACAGGTAATTATATTCATGCAGATGTTCTACGTTATTTATACTTGCGTAATATGTGCGTGACAAGATAGTAGTAAACTCAAACCTCTTTCTATATATACTTATGCATGCTATATTCTATATATATTTTTGTTTAAACAAATTTGTCAATCAAGTAAGTTATTTTTTATATAGGGACAGGAAACTTAATAAATAATGTATTCGAACCCATTTAAAACTGTATATTTGTGTTTTAGATGGCGAAAATCTGTATAAATATGTGAAAATAAGAAAAAAGTGAAATTTGTCAGGTGAAGGTCGAACGAGGACATTACGAATATGCATGCGTAACGAAATAGCTATTGATTAATTTTTTAAAAAATTTTACACTTGCAGCAAGCATGTCTAAATAGGTTAGGCATTAACGACATATGAAAAAAAAACAAATGGTAAGCTAAACGTTTTGGTTTCGATTCCCGGTGGTGGCACAGGAGTCATTTAAAAAAAATCATTGCAATATATTGGGCCCAATATAATATAATGATATATACAAAATCTACATTAATCGAAATATCTATTAAAACGTATTCTACGACTGGGAAATGCCGGGCGGCCTGCAAATTTATAATAAAAATAAATGACATATAAATTAATAAATTTAAAATAGTATACAGAAAATGATGGAGAAAAAGTTTTTAGATTAATTACATAGTTCTTGTTTTAATTTGTATGACATAATACGTAACGGAAGGAGTTTACTACACTTTCTTGACACTACAAAGTTATCTGGTCGTACTTTCAAAATTAGATCATACCAGCATCTATCTAGAGCCATCCTATTTGTTATTGTTTTATCTTTTTTTAAAATTAATAATGTTCAGTTTCTTTAAAATAAGACTGTTCAAAACAACTGCTTGCATGAAACTTTTTATTAATTACCCAAAATTAAAAACATATATTTTAATTAATATAATATATTAAGAGCTGATACTGTTAAATTTCCCAAATGTGCAAACTAAAAAAAAATTAAAAAGCAACTTAAATGTATACATAAGGCAACACTGGGTTGGTACAACAAGTATTTGTATTTTATAAGAATCTGTCTTTTTGGCATTAGTTGAAACATGAACTCTTAATATACTATGCAAAACACGTCTACAAAAACAAAAAAAATATATGAAACAAATATATGAAATTTTAGCCTACCATGGAAACATATTATAAAAAGAATAAATTAAACAAAAACATTGCATGAATAATTCATAAAAATTGTTTAAACAATAATGTTCGTTTGTGTTGTATGATTTAAAATACTTACATAAACGAACTGTAGTAAAAACCATTTGACTTTTTAGATCTATCTGCTTAAGTAAAGTAGCGTCAATATAAACTAAACCGCATTATGTTGGGCAATTTCATTCAATTCATATATTTTTTAAGAGTAGAAAAAGAAAGTTTTTGGGAATTTGTTTTCAATCTTTCTCCAGGAAGTCGATTTAAACAGCTTCAAAAATAGCACGGTTTATTTCACTTGAAAAAATTCAAAATAGCACGGTTCATTTCACTTGAAAAATTCAAAATAGCACGGTATATTTCACTTGAAAAAATTCAAAATAGTATGGTTTATTTCACTTGAAAAAATTCAAAATAGCACGGTTTATTTCACTTGAAAAAATTCAAAATAGCACGGTTTATTTCACTTGAAAAAATTCAAAATAGCACGCTTCAGCTCACTTGAAAAAATTCACTTGAAAAAATTCAAAATACATGGTTTATTTCACTTGAAAAAATTCAAAATAGCACGGTTTATTTCACTTGAAAAAATTCAACATAGCACGGTTTATTTCACTTGAAAAAATTCAAAATATCATGGTTTATTTCACTTGAAAAAATTCAAAATAGCACGGTTTAATTCACTTGAAAAATTCAAAATAGCACGGTTTATTTCACTTGAAAAAATTCAAAATAGCACGGTTTATTTCACTTGAATAAATTCAAAATAGCACGGTTTAATTCACTTGAAAAATTCAAAATAGCACGGTTTATTTCACTTGAAAAAATTCAAAATAGCACGGTTTATTTCACTTGAAAACATTCAAAATAGCATGGTTTATTTCACTTGAAAAAATTCAAAATAGCATGGTTTATTTCACTTGAAAAATTCAAAATAGCACGGTTTATTTCACTTGAAAAAATTCAAAATAGCATGGTTTATTTCACTTGAAAAAATTCAAAATTTCAATGCTGTAAAGGCAAAAATGAACTATGTAGTGTGTATATGCGCATATCGCGTTTCAAGCAAATTGAAAAGTTGATTATGAGGAAAATTCTCTCTTTCTAAGATCACGTGTTGACTCTACATATAATTCACATGTTACAGATATTATAAATATTGTGTAAATTTACTATCAATTGACGTAGTTTTTTTTTATCTAGAAAATACATTTTTACATTTGGGCAACGCTGAGTAATATTTGTCTTCCTTTCGGTCTTCATAGATTCATAAATACATACACCCATACACCCCCAAACACACATACACACGCACACACACACACGCATATATATATATATATATATATATATATATATATATATATATATGTGTGTGTGTGTGTGTGTGTGTGTGTGTGTGTGTGTTTATTCCAGGTTGAAAATATTCAAAAGCTAAGATTCATAGAAGTTCAACAAGGTCCATTGATAATTAAAGACTGCAAACTGCAAATTCATAATTTTGTTCCCTTTACGTAAATAGAGGCATATCCCTTCCGATAATAATTGATTCTGCTAGGCAATAAAAACTTTTGAAAATTAAATAGAAGTTGAAAAACTGTTTATATTTTCACAAGATAAAATATTTTGGCATATTTAACGCGTAGCGTTGTTTAAAGATCTTTCATATAGTAGCAAGATATGACTGTATTTACGTAAACGAAATAAAACACACACACCCACACACACACACACACACACACACACACACACACACACACACATATATATATATATATATAAATGATGATATGTAGGTTGTTTGAAGCATTGCTGGTAAAATATGGATGAGTACGAATATAAAACAAAATAAGACGTTTATTCGTTTGTTTATTTTTGTTAATAAGTCACATCAATTCAACTTCCGGCTCCTTTTTCATATTGCTTACTTTTATTTAACAATATCTACCTATATATATATATATATATATATATATATATATATATATATAAGGTTATAGTAGTTTACTTGAAACATTATTTTATGTGTATATATATATGTATATATATATATATATATATATATATATATATATATATATAGGAAATTTATTACTGTGAGTCCAGAATGAGTTTACAAATTGTTTCAACTAGAGGAAAATCCTCAAAGAGAGGAAAAATCCAACTAGCATCATCAGAATTCATAGATGGACTAAGTTATAAAGTCAAATAAAAATGGAAAGATCGTAGATAAAGGGGAGTTAGAAAAGAAGGGGGAGTGGTGGGGAGAGGACGTTGGAGTTTAAAGTAGTAGGAGTGTATTAAAAAAAGAGAGGGGTTTATAATTAAATATTAATTATGTGTAAATTCTTATATACGTGTTTTTTAACGGTTTAAACTTAAAAGACGCTACTTTTGTAGATAACGGCATAAGTAACAGTTAATTAAAAGGATCACCATGGCAACAGGTTGGAGAGTTAATGTGAGTGAAGGAACGGGTTGAAAATGGGGTTTAAAGTAATTTAGCCGGGCGGGGAGAGATTGAAAGATATATATATATATATATATATATATATATATATATATATATATATATATATAAACAGAGATGTGTGTGCCACAGACGATTTCTGATTGGTTAATCCAATAATCACATCTCCTAAAAAACTATGGTTCGTAGGCTCTTACCTTTACCATAAAATATTATGGCTTGATTTATTGTCCATCTTGGAAGGGTTTAATTTTTTCCTAACTTGCGATTTACAAATTTAAAAAATACGAAACTTACAATCTAACAATCGAACCTCCGACATCACGGCCGCCATTATGAAACTAAACCCCCAAAAAAAAAAAAGCGCCTTCACTCGTGGTCTTTACATTTCGGGTTTGGGTACTTGTGCAGTTTTCCATTGACATTAAAAAGTGGAAATATTTAAAAAAAAATATATATATATTGTACGTACTCGTCATGGGATAAAGTTTTCCTACAGAAAAAATCACGTAATTTCATCAAGTAGTTATTTTTTATAGCGAAAAAAGAAAAAAATCAACGCTACAAGCGAGTCATTATTAATTAAACAGAAAGTTCAAGTAGGGGGATTTCCCCATTTTTTTTGTATAGCGAGGCCAAATTTCGCGAATTTGGCCTTTTTTTAAAGCAGTTTGGCCTTCAAATTTCTGTTTGGCCTTTTTCTTCACCGATGAAATAAAAAAAGCAAATAAAAACAACGCAATAAAACTTTTAAAAATACGGCACACTTTTGTTGTTCTTGTTTGTTTTTTTTTTGGTAATTTTCCTTATTTTTTTATTTTTTCAAGGTAATACTATTAAATGGACACTATTATGCCAAATTAGCCCCCCCCCCCGAAAAAAAATGCACAAAAATTCGAGATTTAAGGTTTTGACGAGATAATTTAGCGAATTGTCCGGACTATTGCGAGAGAACCATCCATTAGTTTTTCCTGAAATTTTGCCACAAATTGTATTTCAATACATAGATGTGCATAGTAACAACATTTTTAGCCGAAAATTTCCGTTGCGTCCCCAGATTTCATCGGTGAAGAAAAAGGCCAAACATAAATTTTGAAGGCCAAACTGCTTTAAAAAAAGGCCAAATTCGCGAAATTTGGCCTCGCTATCAAACGATTTGACCTTTGAGAACTCTACCAAACTCCTCCTACAATTTTGGGTCTAAACACGTGATATTTTAGATATAGATTCCTTGGACATGGATCTAACTTATTACCTTTACTTGATCCCTAAACAATAAATGTTAAGAAGTCATAATAGGGGTCAAAGTTTAAAAAATTGACCGTTTTTTTTTCTCAGCATTAACCTCAAAACACCTGGGCAACGCCGGGCACCGATTGCTAGTATATATATATATATATATATATATATATATATATATATATATATATATATATATGTATGTGTGATCACGCATGTGCTTTTCCCCCATTTACGTATGTGCATTTGCTGTACATATTTATGCGTGTGCTTATATTTGTGTGTTACTTATTAAAAATGTTTTTTTCAATTATTTAAGTTACTTACTTAAGCTTTCACCTATTTTATTTTATTTCATTAAAATAAACCTGTAACGTATAATTTCTACCTGCCCGGCTAATTTATTTATATATATATTATATTTAATTATATATATATATATCATTACACTATCAAAATAAACCTGTAAAGTATAATTCATTAACTTATTTTTCCTTTTCTTTTTCTTTCCATTTTATAAACAATAAATATCTTTCAATCTCTCCCCGCCCGGCTAAATTACTTTAAACCCTATTTTCAACCCGTTCCTTCACCTATTTTATTTTATTTTATTAAAATAAACCCGTAACGTATTATTTCTACCTGCCCGGCTAATTTATTTATTATATTTAATTATATATATCATTACACTATCAAAATAAACCTGTAAAGTATAATTAATTAACTTATTTTTCCTTTTCTTTTTCTTTCCATTTTATAAACAATAAATATCTTTCAATCTCTCCCCGCCCGGCTAAATTACTTTAAACCCCATTTTCAACCCGTTCCTTCACTAACATTAACTCTCCAACCTGTTGCCATGGTGATCCTTTAAATTAACTGTTACTTATGCCGTTATCAACAAAAGTAGCGTCTTTTAAGTTTAAACCGTTAAAAAACACGTATATAAGAATTTACACATAATTAATATTTAATTATAAACCCCTCTCTTTTTTTAATACACTCCTACTACTTTAAACTCCAACGTCCTCTCCCCACCACTCCCCCTTCTTTTCTAACTCCTCTTTATCTACGATCTTTCCATTTTTATTTGACTTTATAACTTAGTCCATCTATGAATTCTGATGATGCTAGTTGGATTTTTCCTCTCTTTGAGGATTTTCCTCTAGTTGAAACAATTTGTAAACTCATTCTGGACTCACAGTAATAAATTTCCTATATACTGCTCTGACTACACATTGAGCACTTTAGTCCGGTTTTTTTTTTCACCACTGGTATATATATATATATATATATATATATATATATATATATATATATATATATATTACATTTACATTTTCACCCCAAACAAGGCACATTGCCACTTTGATGTAGGAGGGGGGGCTACTATCAGAGACATAAGCTACAGGGGTACTAAGATTAAGTTTAATCTATAAAAAGTTATTGTTAATTCGTCTAATTCATGTATTAGATTTATAATAAAGAAACAAGCAGCACTCCTTTTATAGCAATGATTAGGAACATATTCGTTTCGTATTATTTTTTTTCTTTTGTAAGAAAAACTATAATTTGGGACGGTATCTATCTAGAAAATAATATCAACTTTACTAAAACATATTCGTTAATAAAATATATTTCTAATTCTGACGATTTCTTCTAGTATTAATCGTATACATTATAATATTTGTTCCGAATTACTTTTAGTTTTTTTTTCTCTTAATCTATATATCTATAAAAGTGAACGTGTCTGTCTGTCTGTCTGTCTGTCTGTCTGTCTGTGTACATTTCCCTACGCAATAACTCTGTCAATTTTTAGTCTATAGACTCGAAATTTGAAATACCGGGTACTGAGATTTGGGAAAATCGATGTGACGGGTGTCAGCCAGAAATTTGGCTGTTAAAGCGTCAAATTTCAACGATTTGACCTTTAAAAACTCTACCAAACTCCTCCGACAATTTTCGGTCTAGACACTTGAAATTTTAGATATAGGTTCCTTGTACCTGGATCTAATTTAATAAAGTGATTTGAGCCCGAAACTATAAATTTTAAGGGGTCATAATAGGGGTCAAATTAAAAAAAAAAATTACTCTTTTTTTTTTCTCAGCATACACCTCCAAACACCCGGGCAACGCCGAGCTGAAATGCTAGTAGAGAATAAAAGCTAAAAGCAATTCAGAACAAATATTATAATGTATATGATTAATTCTAGCACTATTTAGATATGACTTAAAAGCATCAATATATCGCACTGATTTAACTAACATCTAGTTTTAGCAATCTCATTACTAAAACACAAACTGCAGGTATAAAATCGATCAATTTTAACGTAACACGAGCTATTAAATGAGACTGTTACATAAAACGAACACATAGGGCAGGTGGTATTTTATGCAATATAAGAACTATATTAAAGTAAGGAGGTTATTTTATTAAACATTTTATACGTGAGTAATATTATCATTTTTTTAATATCCAAAGCAGGTACTGTTGCATGTGTTCTTTTGAATTCACAATGTGATTTTATCTTATTTGAATATTGATCAGTGATATTTTAAGGGAGATTACGATATTTGGATGATTCTAAATCTTTACTATTCTTAAACTAGGTTAAATAGGCAAAAGTGTACCAGAATGATAACCGCGATATCATCTAACTGTTAATTTGTATTATCAGGTTTATTCCGACTTCCACTCATAACTTGTGTTATTCTTCATACTTTTCCACATTCTTTAAGTGCATCTTTGCGAACTTATGACTCCTTGCGGTTTTCCCATGTTTCAATTTTATAATCGTTTTGTATCTGGGAGAGTTAGTAATGCTAACGGATGAACATCCACCAACTATTTCAGAAAATGTAACCGTTTTTTGAGTACATTTTTCTATTTTCTTGAACTTGGATCAGTGCGTCTATTCGATGTTTTTAATTCTTTTTCTATGAGTCCAATTTAATGATGGAGATCTTATGAGTTCAGTTCCTTTTTATACCGTACATAGAACTTTGGTATTTGCTATCTTCTCTCTCTCTCTCTCTCTCTCTCTCTCTCTCTCTCTCGGCTCTACTAGTGCCAGCATCGTTAGGAACACTTTCTTAAACCAAGGTTGGTACTTTATCTCTCTTCTCTCATATCACTATATCAGCTTTGTTTTCCAAGTGCGTAACTGTATTAATTTATGAAATTCCATACTAAACTATTTTTAAAATCTAGAATATATATATATATATATATATATATATATATATATATATATATATATATATATATATATATATATATACAGCACTGTCTGCTCTTTCGAATACTCCATTTATTGATGTATAGACATAGTTAAGCGGAAAAGGAAGCCGTTCTAAACATGGACACAAGTAATTCTCGTGTTATCTGAGAGAACAAAATACAGTAATAGATGGGACCATCTTGTCACCATCGTTTCGTCTGCATAGCAGGAATAGAACTTCAAATATAGCAGGTAGTCTTGATTATAACTTCAACAATCACCATGATTGGTTAGATGTGTCAATTATTATATTTTATCAAATTATAGCCTACAATAAGGATTAAATCAGGGTTTTCCAAACCACAGGGCACCATGCAATCTCTGTGCAGGGAAAAGGGTTGTCACGGAGTACTAAAAAGATAATTTCTAAAATAAATATGAAAAAATATCATTTCAAATTTTAACGCTAATTATAATGTTTTCGAGTATATTTTTGTTTTTGGTAAATCAATTGTAATGATGCATATTTTATTAATTTAGTTTCTTTTTTATAAATCCTCCTAAACTCTTTACACCTGCAGTTATGTATCATATTATTTGCAATAAAAAAAAACAATAATAAAATGTCTGCAGCTATTTCATTTTTTTCATATAAAGCATTTGATCTTACGGAGATTCTCAGCCTCACTCATGGAGCACCAGGTTTCCAGAGCTCCCACTTGGAGAAACCCTGGATTAGACATTCAATTTTGTAGATAACGATGAAATAGAACTGATTGCGAATGAACGTGTTTAGATGTTGCTGTAAAAATATATATGGAAATGCCGGGGGTAAAAAAAAATTATGAAAATGGTATCTAAATAGAGAATTGTAGCCCGAATATTCCAGACAATCAAAACAACCAATCCTCATCCAAAACATATTGAAAGTAATTCTGAGCCGATGGAACCTGATTTCTTAAGATTTCTGTACAAAACATTCTGATAAAATAATAATTTACTTAAATCTAAATATTCACTTGTAAATAAAAACGACAGCGTTTACTTACACATGAAAAAACTAATTCAATCCTAGATTAATCTACGCATACAACATTTGCAAATGATACTTAATAAGATAATCAAGGAGTATTTATACACGAAGGGGAGCGCTATCGAGGATATCATGAGGGTTTATTGGTGAAAAGCCTTCGAATTACAATTGGTTATTGAGATAGAAGGTGGCACCATGGCAGATTGTGCTCTACCATATTATTTTTATGGTTAACCATATGGTTTGTTAAAAAGAAAGAAGTTTCATACTGTTTTAATGGGAGACCACATAACTTGTTAAAAAGAAACAAGTTGTTTGTAAATCTCAATATTACAAACTCTCGAGAGAAACATGAGTATTCTGCCCTATTATGACTCTTAAACGATTTTTAGGTTTATCTGTATTTCGCAGTCTTTCCAATTTCATAGTCTGATATTCCGCACTGGTCACCTATCAGGATCATTTTTTACTTAAATTCAATGATCTAACGAAAAGCATTGCATCAATGTGATTACACTGTTTAATTAAAGCTCTTAATGTAAACTGTACCGGAATATAAGTAAATGACAAACTATAGGGCAAACATATTCTTGATGGGTACTATTCGAGTAAACAATACCACATTCACAAGAAAAATATATTCATTGTTTGCTCTTTCTGAGTGAACTAAACCACACGAAAGGACACGTTTTCTTATCCACATATGATAAGTTTTAACCATAAAAACATATTTCCTTGCTCAAGTGTACACAATAGAGAATTTCATTAAAAAAACGCGAATTTTTCTGACATATTTCATAGATGTCTTCGCTTGTAAGAGTTTTCTTACATAAAAAAAGGTTTTATGGCGCAAATGTTTCCATTTCTGAAGTTAATGTCCTATACTTACATTTATATAATTCTACTTGAAAACGTGATTGTTATTTGGAAAGATAATAAGCGGAAAAGCAGAAACTACCAATATATATATATATATATATATATATATATATATATATATATATATATATATATTTATATATATATGTATATATATATTTATATCTATATATATGCATATATATGTGTATATATACATATATACATATATATATATATATATATATATATACACGAGTGTGTGTATAGTGTGTGTTGTAGATTGTTTTTCCATATAGTACTTATATTAAAAGTTTTAAAACAAAAGATTTTTCAGTTTTAAAAGTAATTATATAAATTATTTCTTCTTATATAATAAATTCATTACGCCTCGCATATATGTATTTGTATATATATATATATATATATATATAAATGTAAATGTGCACATAATGTATATGTATGTTCATATGCGTTTCTATTAGAGATAATAACATATTCCTACATACATGTATATACATGAATATACATATATATATACATGCATATATATACATTCATATATATATATGTGTATATATATATATATATATATATATATATATATATATATATATATATATATATATATATTTAACATTCAAGCAAGATAGGCAGGAATTTTCAGGAGTTTTTTCCACTATCATCTCGTCAGTAGAAAATCGATAACATACATAACATGAAAAATAATATTATTGGCGAAGATAGAGATCACTTGGGAGATATTTAATGTTAAAATACAAATAAAAACTATTTAATTAGAAATACGTGTATAAGTCGATTAAAATGGCACCGCGTTGGAGTAAAATAATACCCAGGGGAGGGCATCAAAGTTCCCTAAACAAATAAACGACTCTTTCTGTCAACACAAATAAGCTTTACAAATAGCAGTATAGGAAGAATCTAAAATTTTAGAATGATTTTTGAAATTCGCTCTATGTGTACCTCCTCTATTTTACACTTCTTGACACAAAAAAGGATATTCAACTAAATAAAACAATTGTTTATGTGACGCCCTGATTTGGTTTTTCGGTTTTTATCAGAGCTGGTATAGATCGTAGCTGGCTGCACAGTGTTCTCCCGTGGATGGGGGTGGGGCAACTTCCAGGAAATTTTAATGACATTCTGCAGTATGCACTGTCAATTTTCCTCGCCAAACATTTGGTAAAAGTCCAGCTCTTACTTCTACATCGACATTGATCTAAGACCTTGCTTTATGTTAGATATACACACTGCAGTAATTCATTATTCGTTGCAATGACGTCATAGAATTGTGTATGGAAATGTAAGAAATGTATCGTATATAAATATACACTAAATAAAAGTATTATTGAAACAAGAATTTTAGACATTCTTTGAAAAATATTTTTCTGCATTTACAACAAAGCTCATTAATGATGATGATGATGATGATGATGGTGGGTTGTGTGGCCATAAACTGCATTAACCTAAATAGTCGTGAAGGCTAACAGAAGATGGGAAGACAGATGAGAGACAGCACTGACCACATTTCCACAGGATGCGTGCGGACAATATCGGAACATGGAGACGCTTATTGCTAATCACATTTCAGCAAAGCTAAGGGTCGTTATTGAGAAATAGCTGTTGCGATAACGCAAAATTATTTGCGATGGTGGATAGAACTGGTAATAAAAGAGTTGTTTTCCCATCCAAACTCAAAAAGAATATAAACTGCCGATTTCAAGGAGAAATCAATTATAAGCGGCTGTTCATATAACATGAAGCCAACTGAGCTGCTTATCGTTGGAAGTGGACAGCACTGGAAAATTGGGAGACTTGCTGTCACATAGACTCTGAGGAACTCTGGGTATTGCTGCCAGGGGACTGTCCCTCTTGATTGCCAGTATGAAACCTCTAGTGAGTGGATATATATATATATATATATATATATATATATATATATATATATATATATATAAATATATATATATAGATATAGATTTTTGTATTTGTTTTTGTTATATATATATATATATATATATATATATATATATATATATATATATATATATATAGTTCAGAATAAAGTTGTGATTATAAGATTTAACAAAATAACCCATCCGGCATCACCGAGAGTTGAAACCAAAATCTTTGATATGAAACTCACACATTTCTCTTCCAAAAAGATTTTCTGAAATTCATTAAATCATATAATTTATATAAAATAAAACTATAATTTTATATATATATATATATATATATATATATGTATATATATATATATATATATATATATATATATATATATATATATATATATATATATATATATATATATATATATATACAGGCCGCCCGAAAATTCTCGGTCTTAAAATACGCTTAAATATGATATTGCAGATTTCATATTTATGATTATATTACATTAGACCTAATATCTTCTCTTCTTCTCTATATAAATAAAATGAACTCATTTTTTCTCGTCTGATTTTGACATTAATAGGATTAAAAATCAAGATATTTCATGCAAATATAATATGCACAAACGGCAGAACAATATCTGAGGTGTGTTATAGGCTTATTATTACTCAAATTCCTCGATAATCTTAGATTTCTATACTTTTTCTGCTGAGAAGTCATGGCCAAAATCGGTTAAGATCAATGGAAGTGGTAAAATATTTTCTCTCTAATAAATTCCTCCTCCCCCTGCCACCACTTAACACCGTTTGGGGATCGTTCACAAGGAACAGTTGGGAAGAGAACACCGGTTTGGCTTCGTAGTTCTTTCATGTCAAGTTATTTAAAATCACTAAACTAAGCTGCAGTGCTCTGTGGCGTAGTGGTTAGCGTGCTGGACAATTCACATTATATTTTCACGTTCGCGCCGACCTACCGTAGTCGTTTTTTTTTTCCTTAACAACTGGAATGGACTTTTCTTGGTGGCTGAACTGTTAACGTTGCAGATGGGTTTTTTTTCACACTTTATTTTCCTACTTTTACTCATGACTCAGGGTTTGATCCTTCCTACTTACCTACCATAACATTTTTAAAACTCCCCCCCGTCCCGGAAACAAACACTCGTGCAACGCCGGGTACCCCCGCTAGTGTATTAATAATTTGAAAAGTTTAAAAAAATAAACCCTGGGCCATCACCGAGAATCGAAACCAAAACTTTTAGCTTACGATTTTATTTTCCCTTGATGTTAATGCCTGAGATATGAAGACACTTTTGCTTTAAAGCTAAAGAATAAAATATGGGCCAATACGTTACGTATGAATATTTGTAATGCTGTTGTACGACGTTCAACAGGTAAATTCAGGTTTTTTAAATTTTCCCAATTGATTACCAATTTACCAATAAAAAGGTTCGGATGAGTTCGAGTATGAAGTTTTATGTGGGTAGACAACTGACAGAGGAATTTAATAGGCAACTTAAAAAAATAATATATATACGCATCCACACATATATAGAAAGAGGTTTGCATCTTTTTACGCAAATATGACGCAAGTATAAATCATGTAGAATATCTGCATGGATTTAATTAAAGAGGATCAACCCATAAGAAAACCGAAAAACTAATATTAATATTGGAATTAATTAAAAACTGATAGGGAATTAATTAAAAACTAATACGGGAATTAATTAAAACCTAATAGGAAATTAATTAAAACCTAATAGAGAATTAATTAAACCTAATAAGGAATTAATTAAAAACTAATATGGGAATTAATTAAAACCTAATATGGGAATTAATTAAAACGTAATATGGGAATTAATTAAAACCTAATAAGGAATTAATTAAACACTAATATGGGAATTAATAAAAATGAATGTTTAAAAAATATGCAAATTAGCTATATATTCTGAAGGTGAACGCTATTCCACGACCCATATATAGCAAAGTTGTATTTTCTTTTTAAATAAATGGAAAAAAGTATTTTTATATAAATACGAATACACACAAAACAAATTTATATGCATATATATATATATATATATATATATATATATATATATATATGTCGGGGGTGCGCGCGCGTGCGTGTGAATGAAAAGGAAAACCAGAAATGAATAAATGGTAATCAACGTTTCTTTCCAGTTATAATTTTTTTTTCGAGAGTAAGAAGGAACTTAAAGCTCTTTCCTTCTTAACTCACACGTGGTCTGTAACCTGGACAGGGTTCAAAAAAGAGTCGCCAACCTGATAGGTCCTGAACTGTCATCTAGGCTTCAACCTCTCTCCCATCGACGAGATGTTGCATCCCTCTGCCTGTTCTACAAATACTTTAATGGTGAATGCTCTGACGAACTGCAAACACTTGTACCTCCCCGACGTAACTACCCCCGACAAACCCGACAAGCTACTAATAAGTCTCATCCCTTTACAGTGGAGATCCCTAGGTGCAAGAAAGCCTTTTACTCCAATAGTTTCTTCCCCAGAACTGCGGGTCTTTGGAACTCCCTTCCGGGATTCTGCTTTCCCAACTGCAATGATATGCAGAAGTTCAAGTGTAATGTTAACAAACATCTTTCTACTCTTCTCCCTTCATAATGACCCCGCTAATTAATTCCCTAATAGTAGCCCCCTGCTTCAAAGGGGCACTGTGCGTTGTTTGGGGTGAAAATTGAATTAAAAAAAAAAAAAAAAAAAAAAAATCTGTTTGCACAGCATATTTTCAACCAAATCTTGATGATGTCGCCTGATTATGATTTAGTCCTTTCAGGTTTACCTTTTCATTGGCATAACGTCAACCATCGTTTAGTTTATTTTATTCATATATATATATATATATATATATATATATATATATATATATATATATATATGTACATATAAATTAAAAATATTTTTATTTTAATATACACGTATACAAACCTCCGTAAATATAGGATAAGGAAAAGAAAGAAGCAACGTTATGAGTTTAAATCGCAATGATGCTTGGTGAAACAGAGTTAAGTTGGAACAAATAACGAAATACCAATGTGTTATGGATGACATAAAAAAGAGTATCTTAGGATGATCTGCCTCATTACAGTAATTGCAGAAGCAACGAGCACCATAGAAAATAATTTCAAAAAAATTACTGTCAAATATACCTGGTGAACAAAGTGCAAGAGAGATTCAAATAAGTGCGCTTAAAGGGACTGTCCGAATCTTAAAAACAAAGACCGCTCTGTTAGATTATGTAAGATAGCGGAGTAATGTTTTCGTATTCCGTAGGATGAGAATCCCGAGAAAATTGATCAATAATACCTAAAAACAATCATACACACATACATATACACATTTATTATATAATAGATTAAATTTAAACATAGTGGTGATTTTTTGAATATTTTTTTTTATTATTCAATTTTCACCCCAAACAAGGCACAGTGCCACTTTGAAGCAGGGGGCTACTATTAGGGAATGAATCTTACAGTAAATGCAGTACAGTTAAGAGAGAGAGAGAGAGAGAGAGAGAGAGAGGGGGGGGAGAGAGAAAAGATGGAGAGCGAAGGGAGAGCGAATGAGGGGATAACGAAATGGGGGGAGAAAGTTTGCGAGATAAAAAGTCACCAACAACTTAACTCTCTTATATTTTTCATAACCTTTGTTTATGTTATATGTTACATATGCAAATGAATAATTTTAAGTTGACTCTTGTGACATGTTGCTTCATAGTTTTGGCCCCCGGCCACTGAATTTGTTATCTTACTAGATTAAGGCATGTTTTATATTTTTCCAATCATATGTCTTCCTTTCTCAAAATTCGTCATTCTTACATTAAACATTTCTGTTGTATCCAACTCTGCTCTCTTGGAGAAACAAGCAAAGAAGATGAGAATTAATTAATAACGCACTAAACTAAATCACTTCTTCTACAAACTGAGATTCAATTTTAGAAGCTAAAATTGAAAAAAAAAGAGACCAAAAATATAATAGGATTTTTTTAAAAGCGATTGCTATTCACGCATAAAATACCTACACATCTTATCTCGATTAGCAAAGGCAGTTGATTAAATGTAATAAAATGACGAACCTGCATATAAATCATAAGTTTAAATATGAAACAATCGTCAATTAATTATAAATTTTGAAAACGCAATTTTGGGGTTTAAAAAGTTTTCTTTTAATAAGGCATTTACATTTTTATGTTGACATGCAATTCGCACTGTTTTCACTGAGTTTATGTATTTCTGTTTTATCAGTAGTTGAACAATGAATTTAAATGAATCAAAACTGTTTAAAAATATAAATATCAAATATATTTTTTATTATATGCCTTTCATGTTTTTCTTGTTTAACGCTAAACCTACTTTTTCTATATGCAAAAATATTGTGATAACCAATAAACAGACAATCAATACCAGAAACGCAAATATTGTTTACTATGTCGTTTATATCTAATGTTTTAATTTTTCCAAACTTTTTCAAACTATTTTCGGTTTAGTAAATAATGAAAAAACTAGGGAACAGAACCAATTTCATTTTTAATATCATAATTTTAATGATATGCAGTTTAGACTTCATGATATATTGTACTATCGAGTATAATATTTATCAAATTATCAAGATTATAGGCAATAAAAATAAGTTTAATCTGTTTTAAATAATTGTTTTTACAAGCGGAAAATTTTTCACTCCAAATACCGATGTCAGCACTTTAAAAATATTGATTTTGACCATTCTCTTATCTGATTCCAAAAAAAAATTTCGTGGGGGGGGGAATTAATTTTAACTATGGGCATGTATGTGAGCTCCAACGTAAGAATTTTAAATTAATAATTTAAACCGATTCATTTTTGCATGCAAGTTTTGTCTGTTATCGATAGGAAATTGATGGAAAAAATTAACAGAAACTTTTCAGCAAACGCCTCCTTTTTTATCCCATTGAAATACAGGCTACAAAATTGGAGTCACCAGCGTAAGCCTCCCCAAGAAAAGCATGTTTGCGTCTCTTACAACTGGAATGAAAAAAAATATTTAGTAAAAAGAAAACAATATTTCGTGGAAGATCGATAACATTTCATTAAAAGTGCGAAAAGATAGAAGAAATGTTAAAAGATCAATGTTACAAAAGGAAATAGTTTTACAAACTGTTGGGTTTTTGTTCAGAATTGAATTCATGGCGGCAATAAAAAAATAAAATAAATCAAAAGTCTGTAGAAGGTTTGTTATTAGTCACGGAACCGATATGAAATATTTAAAAATCTCGTAATTTAATCAACTATATTTTTATTCAAGCAAGTAAAAGTTTATGGTTTAACGAGATGTAGTGTTTTACTACGCCATGCTGAATATGATCAAATAAGAGGAAGATAATTCAATTTGAAGTATAATCAGCCTTATGTACAATTGTTAAGTAGTATAATCGCTAAAAGTCATATTGTCTTCGTTAAAATACATACGTGATTAATTTATGTATTTTGATAATATGACAATTTCTTTCCGTAATTAGTTTTCCGTATCTCTGATTCTGTAATTAGTACACCATAATAATTTTTCTGTATCTCAGATTTTAAAAAAATAATTTGGAACATATATCGTTTTTATAGAGAAGAACTATGTTTATTTTTCCGCATTTTTGGAAAACAAATATTGCTTTCAAATATAATAAATGAGAATATCCGTGAACTTTTTTATCCACTTTTATATTTTTAATGCCCAACATTTTTAATACGCGTTACTACGTTAATGGGGTAAAAAAAAACCAAACCAAACATAGTTATTTAAAACAATAAATTATATGCTATACATTAAAAACACTAAGTAAACATATTTATAAAAAACAGTCTGTGAATAATGTTTTAACTTAGTCTTGTAATATATATCAGTAAATGACATATATCTAAAAGAATATGTCAATAAAAATTATATGAGATACATACATATCAGTAAATGAACATATTTAATTGAAAAACAGGTGCTTGTGTAATTCCTCTGCGAGTACCATCATGTTTCGAGTGTATAAAACGTTTTGTTGTTCTTATAACTTCGTTAAAGTAAAGCAAATAGTTGACACAATTGTTCATTTTGTTTTCGAATATTTTGTTTTAATTAAATTATCCTAGAATTTACCTATTTTATTTATTTATGTATTTGTTGATTGATTTTTAATGTTAAAAAGTAAATTTTGCTGGAAGTTAAAACAGCATTTAGTATATTTATTTAGTTGTTATTCATGTGTTAAATTTGTTTTTAACGTCCACAATTCTCGTATATAAACATGACTGACTCTTTTCTAAAAATCGCATTAACACATTATGCCGATTTTGCCCAGATGAAACATAACGTTTTATCGACAATAATTTGATAAATAAACAAATAAAAATAACGGAGTTTTTAAGGAATATCCGTTGTAAGCCACCAATAAATAGTTAAAGAAAAGAACTGAAACGAAGCACAACAACGTGTCTCGTTTGTTGTAGATGAGAAGCAACGATATAAAAGAAAACATTTTATTATTATTGTAATATTTTTATGAGTATATTAAAACACGTAGGAATGCGAATAAAATTCTATGAAAAAAATTCAAAGAAAAAGTATGTTCGGGATTATCGATTACTAACAATCAAATAATTATATTATATAAATATATGCATACATATGTATGCGTATATATATGTATGTATACATATATATATATATATATATAAAATATATTTTAGTCATCGACATACAGTCCTGTTTCTTTGTTTCACAACTCATCAGTGCCGCTAGACTAACACCTATTTTGAATGAAATGCGCGATAAAAGTTATTTGTTTAACTTGAGAACTAAATAGAATTATACAGATATATTAAAACAAGCTTTGTGTAAAAACTTATTTTGATTGAAGGTAACAGTTTTTATGTCAGCTTTGTGATTTATTACATTTTGCATCCGAGAGCTTTCATTCATTGCATTGATGACCTTGTATTTCTGTCTATCTGTCTGGGAAAAGCATTTTACAAACTTTTCTGTAAATTCTTTGTCCCCAGACGTGAAATATGTTACATAAGGGGTTTGGACATATGCGCCACTTTCGGTTGCAACTTTAGCTACAAAATGTTCCCAGAGTTGAAAAAAGAACAAACTAGACAGACACAAGTTGACTTGAATAGTTTTGTACGCATTCAGAATATACATTCATACATTTTGCAAAGTTTTTTTTGGAATTTTCCTAAGTGTAACGACATAGTGCTGAATAGGAAGCTTGTCAAAAAGTTGTCGCTTGCGTTACGTCATTAAAAAAATACGGACATTAAAAGATGGACACGTCTTCTCGGCTATAATCCGTCATCACGATCGCTGTAAAGGATTAAAATCACAACTACACAATCGACAGCCAAGCCCTTTACCATTGAAATATAATGGCTTGACACAATTTATACACACTTTTTATTCTCTTTTAAATATAAGATCTGTTATTATAACTTTTTATTATCGATATAAGAACTTGCTTCCATATTTACATATTACGACTCTCGTAGAGCCGTTCGACGATCCAGGCAATGAGATAGTTCGAGCTTGTCTTGTAGCGATTGCCGCCGCCATCGATTGTTATATTAAATAATAATAATACAGTATATTACTCTACATTCTGTTAAAGAGACTCTCGAATCGCTGCGTGCCCAACTTCTGCCTTTATTATTTATTTGGCTCTCTTTTGTTATATGCTAGATATTATACGTACTGAAAATTGTTTCAATTACTTCAAAGAGCTGAGACCATTTTACAAAGATCGAAATTACCCGTAATTTCATGAAAGGGCTCGTTCTATACTCCAAATTAAACGTGAAGTTGTTAAGAATCCTAGGCAAAGTAGTCGAGAAGTCCTGGACTAAGCCGAATTGAAGAATGTCTCAAAAAGTACTAGATATCGCGTTTGAAAAAAGTCGCAAAATCTGTTAAGCCTGTGACAAAGCCTGCATTAAAGCAACATTACATACAACACCGACTGAAATGGGCAGGGTTCAACATGAAAACAGATTTTTTCCAAAGTTTTGTTCACGGATAAAGTGCATTTCACTCTTGATAGCTCAGATGGCTGTAGCAAGGGATGGGTCCTAGATGGACGACATCGTCATCAGCGTTCAAAGCGCCAACAAGGTGGTGGTGGGATAATGTTTTGGTGTGAGATTATCGGAGGTACGTTAGTTTGCCTATGGAGAGTCCCATCAGGCGTAAAAATTAGTCAAATTCTTACACAGCTTTTCTGCAGGAGCACTTTGAACCATGGCTGAAGACGCAAAGGTTGACGTTCAGAAGAACAATTGTTTTTTTTTTGCAGGATAAAGAAAAGAGTATTTGCAACAAATGGGGTTCTCTGGACTGCGGAAGATGGAGTGTCCTGCGAATTCACCAGATTTAACCTAATTGAGAACCTTTGGAGTATCATGAAGTGACCCCTCTATGCAAGTGGACGCCAATTTAAGAGCAAAGGTAAGTTGTGGGAGTCTCTCCAAGAGGTATCGCGAGGAATACCTGTTGAAAAAATCACAAATTTGACTAATTCTGCCAATTCAAAAAATTCATTAATAAAGTCATTCATAAAAAGAATTGCATATCCCCTACTAATTATGTCAACGTAGAAATTGCTATGTAGTTTTTGTTCTCTAAGGATTTTTCTTTTTAATGTTTGAAAATTATTTCATTAAACAAGTTATGGGTATATTGTGCTTTTTTTCTCAACCTTGTAAATAACTGGACTCACTGGAATCGGTATACTCCTATTTTCTGCCATAGTTTCGCTAATACTGTTTTAAATACTTATATTTTCTGACTGGAGTAGCTGAATAGTTTTTTTTTATTACTCTTTTAATTCCAAAATTTTCTCATATATATAAAGAAGTAATGACAAAAGTCTATATTCCAAAGTTCATAAGTTTCATGGATTTTTATTTAGGCGTTCCTTGGATATTTAAAAAAATGTAAACTCGTAAATAATTTGATACGCAGTATGTATGTATGTATGTATATATATATATAAAATGTGTGTATATATATATATATATACACACACATATATGTTTATATACATACATATATATATTTAAGAAGTTTAATATATATATGTATGTATGTATACACACATATATCTTTATATATATATATATATATATATATATATATATATATTCAACTTCTTAAAATGTCGGAAAAACAAAAAACAAACAATGAACAAACGTCAAACTTGTTTAAAAAAGAAATCGATAAAACAATAAACAGAAAGAAGGGTAACAAAATGATAACCGAGTTCGGAAAAAACAGAAATAACACAGCGAAAAGCGAAAAAAAATGGCATAAATAACACTTCGATTCGGTTAAGTCCATGATGCGTTTCACCCAATACAAAACATAGAACGAAAAGGAAAGTTACAATTCCATCTCAGTTTTTCTAAGCAACTACAAGACGAAATAAATCAGAAATGATGTTTTAAATGGTAATTTTATAAAAACCGAAATGGAAAGAATCTTTTATTTTTTTTTTAGTGTAAAAATGTTGGGGAAAAATGGTAATTAAGCGACGTAAAAGTAAGCGTGGGATGAGAATTCATGTTTGTGGGAATGTCGCTATCGGTTAAGTCCGTGTTGCGTTTCACTTGATTGGAAGCATAGAACGGAAAGGCATGATAAAATGTCATTTCAGGTTTTTTAAGCAACTACGAAGTAAAGAAAATCGAAACCGGCATTCGTTCATAACTGTCCCTTGTGAACGATCCCGCAACGGTGTAACTGGTGAAGGGGTATGAGGAATAAATAAGAGAAAAGATTTTACGACTTCCATTGATTTTAACCGATTTTATCAGTGAACTCTCACCAGATAAAATATAGGAATCTACGATTTTCGAGGAAGTGGAGTGGTAACAGGCCTATAACACACACCGGGTACTGCGCTGCAGTTTGTGCATATTACATTTGCAGGAAATGTCTAGAGTTTTAATCATATTAAGGTCAAAATCAGAGGGGAAAATGAGTTCTTTTTATATGTATAGGGAAGAGATATAGCTCTATATATGCATATATATATATAAATATATATATATATATATATATATATATATATATATATATATATATATGGAAATTTCCAGGTTATTTTTTGAGGTCGTTAAGACATGCATCTAGGAGAAGGTAACTCTGATGTAAAAGCTGCGGTCTACTGTATACTCTATCCTGTGCCAGTAATACTCCAAAGTGGTTGGTTCTACACAAAGCCTTTACAACGTAAACAAATCACATGTGTGAATTTCTGAGTGACTTAGTTGTTGTGGTTGAATCCCAACAGGACAGTCGATCATATATTCGAGGCGCGTGCAATAAGTAATGCCCCTGGCCCACTTCTAGTTCTCTGATCCAGCTGAAATTGCGCATGTGCAATGATTTATACCTCTACGGGTTATGTGGAAAATTACAGCTCTGAACTCATCGTGGTTTCAGTTTTACAGGTGTTTGAACTGAATCAGGTGTGAAATGGAGCCTGTTGAATGTCGAGCAGTGGTCCGGTTTTTGTATTTGAAAGGACGCACACCACAGGAGACTTTTGATGAAATGAAAGAAACTCATAGTGATAATGCCCCATCATATGACCTTATAAAACGCTGGCATCGTGAATTCAAACATGGCCGGAAGTATGTGGAAACAGATCCCAGACCTGGTCGGCCCCCTTCTGCCATTGATGAGACATCTGTCCGTCAAGTTAAGGCTGCCATTTTGGAATATCGGCGCATTACTATTCGCCAAATAGCCCAATGTGTCAAGATTAGTACATGGTCTGTAGAAACTATGATTCATGACGATTTGCATATGCATAAGGTGTCTGCCAGATGGATTCCAGGTTGCTCACACTATTCCAGAAGCGAGAACGCGTCAAGTGCTTGAGGATGAATTTGATGTGCGAAGAAGATGAGTCAAAGTTTTCAAAAGACTTATTACACGGGATGAAACCTGGGTTAATCACTATGATCCAGAGAAACCCAGTCAAGGCAGTGGAAGCACTTGGATTCACCACCTCCAAAGAAAGCAAGGGTGCAGCCCTCCGCTGGCAAGGTCTTGCTCATAGTCTTTTGGGGTCAGGACGGAGTTGTGATGACAGATTTCCTGGCAAAGGGTACAACAATTACAGTTGCCTATTATGCTTCACTTTTGAGGAAATTAAGGGAAGCTATCAAAATCAAGAGGCGGAGCAAGATCAGCAAAGGTACCCTCCTCTGTCAGGACAACGCTCCGGTCCACAACTCGCATGTCGCCAGATCAGAAGCACGGGCGTGTGGTTATGAAATCCTTTCCCATCCTCCCTACTCTCCTGACCTTTCACCCTCTGACTTTCACGTCTTCCCAGCCATGAAGTTGTTTTTGAAATGAAAGCGTTTCTCAGATGATGCAGCCTTGATTTCTGAAGTCACGTCGTGATTAGAGGACCAACCTGGGGTGTTCTCCAAAAACGTGCTCCAGAGCTTCATCAAACGATGGAAGAAATGCATAACTCTGGGAGCTTCCTATGTAGAGAGAGACTAATAACTGTGCTAAGTTTCGTTGCTCTACTTCTATGGGAAGTGGGTCAGGGGTATTTCTTATTGAACGACCCTCGTATAGTCCGAAGGAATTATTTTCCAGAAGTAAAGTAACCAATGCGGTTTAACGAGGTTAATACAAATGTGATCCATACCGAAGTTGGAGCAGATATACTTCCTATTTGTTTAGACACAAGCAGTACTATTTTGCTACACAATTCTTGAATATGTTTCTGTCAACTAGATACTTTTTACTAGAAACCTCTTCAGACAATACAGCTTATCCGAAAGAAACGTCTCTTACACATAAGCTGTATCACTTGCAAAGGTCTCTAGTAACTCGTAACTAGCTGACCGAAACATGGTCGTGGCTGTGGTGAATATATTACTGCTAATGTAAAAATGTACAAACAAATAGAATATATATATATATAATATATATATATATATATATATATATATATATATATATATATATATGTTAAAAACATATTGATTGTTCGGAAAAGAAACACAAATATAGATGTAAGTCATTAATCCGCAGGGTTTCTTAGAAATACTTTCTTTCTAATAAGACCAGACGAAGTAGCAAACTGCGTAAAGAAATTTTGCTTGTAAAGCATTTAATGGAATTAGGTATAAACTGGAGCATACTAGCGTGAAAGAGAAGTAGACAATAATGAAACAGATGAAGTAAAAAGGAAAAATGTGTTCACATGAATTTCCCATGGTTGCTGAGTACAAAGTCCAGTGAAGCCATATATATATATATATATATATATATATATATATATATATACATATAAATATATATATATATATATATTCACACGTAAGTGTGTGTGTGTGTGTGTGTGTGATTCACACGTAAGTGTGTGTGTGTGTGTGTGTGTGTGTGTGTGTGTGTGTGTGTGTGTGTGTGTGACAGAGCCCAGACTTGCGTATGCAAATTCCGAACCGGTTACGAAATGACGTCAAGGTAAGAAGAAAAAAAAAGATTATATTAAAAGGGAGATCACTTAATAAACATGTGTGACGTCACATCAGTAAAGAGAAGTCACGGGAATATGAGGAAAAAATTTCATTGTTACATAAAAAAGAAGTGTTATTTTTTGTCCAATATTCCTGGCGACATACTTTGATACAACGTCTGGAAACTGCGTGTTGGTTCTTTGTGTAGCGTTACGTACACACACACACACACACACACACACACACACACACACACACACACACACACATACATATACATATACACACACACGCACGTATATATACATATATATATATATATATATATACTAGCAGTTCAGCCCAACTTGTCTCAGGCCCTATTTACTGATCATAACTTTATGTGCATATATATATATATATATATATATATATATATATATATATATATATATATATATATATATATATAAAAGTTTGAATCGTGTCACAGTAACTTGCATATAAAATTTTAAGTGTATTGATCCAAAATCGTCGAAGGAGTTTGGTAGAGTCTACAAAGGTCAACTCTTTCAACTTTTCCTTCTAAACAGCCCAATTTTCACCCAAAAACTTGCTGTATGTGTGAATGCCCTTTGTGTAAAATTTCAAATATTTAGACACAAAATTGGCTAAATAGTTAGCTAGACACCGCAAAGATCAAATCTTTGGAATTCACTCTGTGACAGCCTTATTTTCGGCCGAAAACAGATTAAAAAGCTTGCCTTATGTCTGAATACAATTTATGTAAAGTTTCAAATATTTAGACCAAAAATAGGCGTAGTAATTTGGTAGAGACAGCAGAGGCCAATACTTTTAAATTTGTCCCCTTAAGATTAATTATTTTGGGCTCAAATCAAATTAACAAGTTGGATCCATGTCCAATTAACCAACATCTAAAATTTCAACTGTATATACCTTAAATTAACGGAGGAGTTTGGTAGAGTTTTCAAAGATAAATGTAGAACTTTGACATGCTGACAGCCAAATTTCTGGTCAAAAACAGATTTAAAAGATGTTACCAAATCTCATTATGCCTGATGTTAAGTCTCGTATCTGTAGACTGACAATTGACACAGTAGTTTGGTAGGAAAATATACACACACGGACACACTCATTCACAATTTCACTTAAGAGCGCATACATACGAGGAGCGTCCAAACATAAGTCGTACTATTTTTTATGGAAAGAGATGTTTAAGAGCTGCAAAAATAGGAATGTTTACATTAAAAGGAACGTCTGTTATGTTTCAACAGGCACCTGATAATGTTGATCGGTTCAATGTTTTCTGCAGACACGAATTCAGTGAAACATTTCCTCTTCTGATCCAGATCTATGACAGAGATTCTCTCAGAAAACTTTGAGACAGATTGTTTAAAATCTTTCACACGAAGGTACTTGATATATCTGGGTGTGTTTAGACATATGTTTTGTATCGAAATGCGTTCGATAAGTATCGAAATAATCCGATAAAAAATGAACAGGGGATTTTGATTAAAGTTGCCACTTTATAAAAACTAAAATCACAAATCTTTTTGAACAATTTTATAACCGCAAAAGCAAAAAACTTAGCCTATAAAATATACTGTAAATTCTTTTATAAGACAGATACGCGTTGGGAACGATTTTTTTTTCTATTTGGAGTACAATTGAAGCATGATGCTCGAGTTTTGTTCGTTTCATTTTATTTAAGTTATTTTCTTAAAAAATCATAACATCCACACTCGGTTCTTTGATAATACAGAGGCGCGTTCGAAATAAAGGGTCTATTTAAAGAACAATTGAACCATGATACCTGACTTTTTGCATTTTATACTTAATTGACGCCATTATTTACAGAAAAATTGATAAAAACAAACAACAGTAGGTTTGGGACGTTTGGGATTTCAAACAAGGGCAGGCAATCAATCGGTTTCATTAAATAAATGATCGATTTTACAAATTTCGGTGGCAATAAAAGTATTTTAATCCCCATTTAATCCCGGACAATGCTAGTATATAAATATTCTGATATAAAGCATTTCGCCTTAAATTGATGAATCAATGATTATGAATTATGGAATATAAATCCTAAGTGACGAATAGTGACATTGACACATTATTCCCGTATATATATATATATATATATAAATGTTTAGAGGTACAGAATTTATATATAATTTTAAAAATAATAAGCGGAAATTTCTCAAGAGCTCTTTCGGCTATCATCTCGTCAGGAGAAAATCGATAGCGAACAAAATAATATTGTGTCGAAAAGAAAGACTTCTAATGTGGAACTTATTAAATGTGCCAAAAGTACGGGGACACTAAAATAAATTTATTAACGTTTAAAAACGATTAAAATATTGGCACAACGAGGGAGGAAAAAAATAAACCGGGCATTTGAAGGGCTCAAACTTTTGCGGATTTTAAATCCCCTAAAAAGTTTGGGCCCTTGAAATGCCCGGTTTATTTAAAATTACCGTGGATTGGGGAAAAGAGTAATAGACGTTCCAAACAGATTCGCAGAAGTATTTACGACTGCTTTTTTTCTGTGTCCTTGCGTTTGGTATATACTACGAGACCTGCTTTTCCGTCTTTCCGCAAGGATGGTTTGCCTTACATCCAAAATAGTAATATTGTATATCAATTCAAATGCTAGTGCGATGCTAGTTATGTTGGGCGAGCATCCTTGCACCTTTATACTCGTATAAATCAGCATGTTCCATCGAAGATCAGACAAGGGAGGATGGGGTCTGGTGGTCTCCCTCCTTCTGCAGCCTTGGACTCTGCTATTGGCCAGCATTTGGTTGACAACCCGTGCTGTGCCGATAGATATAAAATAGATTGGTTCGAGGTGCTACATAGAACGGACTCCAAAAACCATTTAAAGATTTTGGAGGCCGTCTCTATCGCGGTGCGTCAACCTTCTTTGTGCCGGCAAAAAGAAATATCAAACGCATTGATTCTCTTTGGGGAACTTTGAATCTTTTCTCCCGCGTTTTTATTCCTCCCTCGTTGTGCCAATATTTTAATCGTTTTTAAACGTTAATAAATTTATTTTAGTGTCCCCGTACTTTTGGCACATTTAATAAGTTCCCCATTAGAACTCTTTATTTTCGACTCAATATTATTTTGTTCGCTATCGATTTTCTCCTGACGAGATGATAGCCGAAAGAGCTCTCGAGAAACTTCCGCTTAGTATTTTTAAAACTATATATATATATAATAAATTTGTAGGCCTATGATCAAAGAATTATTAAAAACTAGTTTGAAAAAACAATCGAAATAATAGAGAAAACATTTCTGTACTAAATTTTTAATAAAATTAAGTTTTAGAATTTTCTCCGGATAGTTGCACGTAAGTAAACATTAGTAATATATATATGGCCGGTTTATGTTTGTAAACTAAGAAACTTACTCAGATGATTAAGTGAATATTTATTCTAAGCAACACGGTGAGTAATATGGGCAAATATTATTGTAAACTTAAACTTTTAGGTGATGTACTTATGGCACGCCCCCCCCCTAAAAATCTCGAAACAAAAAATAAATTAAAAACTATTAAGTGCTTATTGTTTATATCCATTTGTTGACAGGTATTTTCCTTGTTCTCGCTTTAAAACAAGAATTCTTGCTGGAAATCTAATAAGAATATGACTAATGGCTTTGAGTAATTCTTAAAATGTATACATCTAGGTCTTTTTTTTCTGCTCGTTGTTACAACGTACTTAACGGATGCGAACTCCTGACTCAAGACGCCTTTGAGAAGAATATGCATAGCGCAGAACCATTCCAAACAAATTTCACGTTCCTCGATTTTATAGCAAAAAAGCTGATAGCGGACAGATATAGAGACTCGTGTATATAATATTGCTACATATGTGTGAGTGACCGAGTTGCATTCTTTATATCTCACTCTCTTTGTTTAGTCTATCTATCGCGGTTTCTCATGTGTGTGTGAGTGTGTGTGTTTAAAACGTCGCTCCAATTATAACAAAGGATCAATCCGTGCATTCTACTTAAGATAGTCTCTACGAGTTTATCAGGGTGTGGACGGGGCCTGAAGAGATTGTAATATAAGGGTACGTCAAATAAGTTATGTAGACATAGTAAGTATATTAGACTTATAAATATATATCAATTCATATATTTATAGGTATGCGTGTGTGTGTGTATGTGTGTTTGTACATACACATATTATTTACATATACCTATGTGTTTGCATATATATATATATATATTTATATACTAATTTATTCAGATACATATATGTAAACCAGTGCATATATACACAGACACTCACACACACACACCCACATACATATATATATATATATATATATATATATATATATATTATATATATATATATATTTAGAGAGAGAGAGAAAGAAAGGGAGAGAGAGGGGGAAGGAGAGAGAAGGGGGAGAGAAAGAGAGAGAAAGAAAGAAATGTGAATAGAATAAATTAATACGTTAAAGGCGGAGATATACATGAATATAAATATGCGTGTATACCTATATCTATATACATATCTCTCTCATTCTCCCCCTCTCTCTCTCTCTCTCTCTTACTCTCTCTCTCTCTTCCTATATATATATATATGTGTGTGTATATACATACATATATACGTACATACATATACATAGGTGTCTATACGTGCGGGTCTGTGTCCATGTATATGTGTGGGTGTGCAAGTTCATCAATATGTGTGTGCCTTATACAACCGTGAGTGTGATGCAAAGTGGCGCTGTTTTTTTTTTTCTTTTGAGGAGTGGATTTCTTGAAATCGAGGTCATAAAACGACGTAAATCAGCAAATGTTCATTCTTATGGAGATTTGACAAGATTAGCAAGCAAAGAGCGGAAATAGCGACATTCTTTGTCGTAATAAACGAACAGAAGAAAAAAAAAATGAAATCCAAGCAAATTGAAGGCAAATTTAAAGAAAAGCAACGAGAAAATATTCCTTCCCTTCTCGCAATAATTAGTAAGATGTACATTGGTGTAATGATAAGGTTAAAGTTTCTGTTCATAGTCTGATTGTAAAATTGTTATTAAGTAATTTTTATTCACATACAAATATTTTTTTTAACAAACTATGAAAGTTCATGAAAGTATTTCCAATGTTAACATACTATATGGAATCAAATTTCTGAAATAAATTTTAAAAGTCCATTCTAGAAAGATTGAGATATTTTATCAGATGCCCTGCTGACCTAGTATTCGTGAGCAGTCCCAAATCCTATCAGCAAACACTGGTTTGAGAGAAGCGCCCTTAGAGACAAGTATATTTACAATGATGCCAGATGTGGAACCTTATTAAATACATCCAGACGGTTGAAGACATGCCGCGTGACGGGAACAACCGCTCTATTGCATATCACTTACGGTCTCTCGTTGATGGTTTTGAACAGTGCTAAAATAATAAGGTTCTTAGAAACCCATTCTTCACATGTGGAATGGTGCTTTGTAAAATATTCCGAACATTCACATATAAAATTTAAATAATCAAGAAACAACACGATCCAGAAGTGCTGAATATCTCGAGTGGATTTGTTGATTATAATTATTCAGGGACAAGATTAGCCAGGTGTCTATATATATATAAAAGCGAAAATGTGTGTATGTATGTTTGTATGTATGTATGTGCGTTTGTATGTCTCACAAAAACTTTACATGCGGGTCACGGATTTACACAAGATTGATATCATTATAAAGGTCGATCCTTCGCCTGGCGAATATCGAAAAATTGGCCAAAAACATTATTTTCTTCACCCTGAAATCATCAGTTTTCTACAGGGAGAGGGTCAGCAAAAACAGTCCTTTCATGACAAGTTCGCTTCTACGCATGCGCAAATGACGACGGAACATGATTTAGTTTAAATATTTTAAAAAAAAACGAGCCAATTTCGTCGACGTCGTCTTAGCTCAGTTGCTTGGAGGTCGGCCTCATTATCTCAAGGTTTTGGGTTCGAAAGTAGTGTGAGATGTTTTTTAAATTTTAATATTAAAATAGGGTTATTTAAGCCATTTTCACGTGTTTTTTGGGGGTGAGGGTTATTTTTCAGATTTTTAAAATAAGTTTTAATGTTCGTTTTTCTGTTTTCTTTTTCCATCACATTAGGGTTTTCTTTTTCTGTTTTCCAAATTTTTACATGTAACATCGTTTGTTTTCCTTATGTTACTTTGTTTTGGTGGTTTTTCGATTTTTTTTAAGTTTTAACATTTAAAAATATTTACTTGTTTATTCTTATGTTTTGATTAACCCCCTCCCCAGCACACACACCTCTAAACACCTGGGCTATGCCGGGTACCCCCTGCTAGTACGAATATAAACGCATTTAATCATTTATACATATATTAGATTAGTCCACTGATGTTACGCTAAATTTAGAAATAGCACTTTTGTCTGTCTCCTTCAGGTTCCAAACAATTATAGCAGTTGCTAGTTCTAAAACATTGGATTGTAACGCAAACCCAATCAGCAGCAGTTCTATGCAAATTAGCGAATTGTGTGCGAGGTTACGTCACGGCGAGGAAGAAATAAAGAAAAGGATTATAGAAAATTAAAAACGTGGCCGACAAAGACTAAAATAAACGTTTTACACACGTGGCACGAGAACAACACAGACAAAAGTTTCCTGAACATGTCTGGACAATTACGAATTACGAGGTGTTTGACACGATAGAAAGCATCTTGGAGTATGAGAAAATTTTAAACGAGAGGCAAGGTGTTACTGTAGAAAGTAACTGTAAATAAATGTCTGTTATTTCAGTGAAGAAAAAATGTGTCGAATTATGGCATTGTCTTTGTTTCCTCCTGGCTGTCTCATACAACGTGTTGGTCTCGACTGTTGACATGCACCGACTGCGTTACAGGATTATTAAATATAGAATAGTAATGCTTAGAAGCTTTCCAAAACATTGAAAAAAATTGTAGGTCTGTCAATGTTTAAATAACATTTTCACAATTAACCTCCGATTAATCAAACCTTCATTCTTTTCGTCCATTATTTAAGTAGAGGATCAAAATTATAGGAGTCGATTTGGCTGCAAATTCACCGTGATTGACGTGAAGCGGTCGCTACGACTTCCGTTTATTAACACTTGCAATTAAATTAGAAAACAACAAAAGCAAAATGAATATTACCCTCCACTAAAAAGTACAATATTCTGTAAATGGCTAGATGAATCTGTACAAACTATAATGCAGCACATATGTTATCATCCATATTACAAAATAGAATATTAATATGTCTTTTTGTCTATAACTCTATGTGCTGCTGCCCATACAGTTTAGATCGCATTGACCAAGCTTCTGGAATACATACATATATATATATATATATATATATATATATATATATATAATTTAAAGGAGATTAGAATAATAGTCTAAAGAGCTAAGTGTATTTTAATGTAATAGTGAAATTACTAGTTTAATTAAAATACAGGAAATGCTCGTTGTAATTTAGATATATAATAAGCTCGATAGTTAAATGTCCTAGAGCTAATTCAATATTAAGTAATGTGATTTACAATTTAAAAATTTAAAAAAAAAATTTAAATTTAAAAATCAAATTTTCATTAAATTAAAAATCAGTTTCATAAGAAGGAACAACAACAAAGTCAATTATCTGTACGATCGTTTCGGAAATCCGTGCTTTTTATTTGTGGTATACATGAAGTCACGTAGAACAATTATACATAGTTTTTTTGGTAAGCACGGTCTCCTCATCAGCAAATTTAGGAGGATTTCTATTGAATTTAAAAGACACCAAAAATAAACCTAGCATTAAAAGTAAGGCAGATGAATCTGAAAAATTGAAGTAAAAGGTTTGGATTTAAAATTTATAAGAAAATTAGTATAGTTTAGAGATAGAAATGAGTAGAAAAAATATATATATTTTTTTTGAATTTACATAATAAATTTGATTTAAAAATATATAGATATAGTTACCTTTTAGTTTTTCTTTTTTTGAAATCAGGAACTGTATTTAAAGTAGTCATTTAGATGTTTGCTATAGCTTTTTATTTTATTGAATGATGAATTTTAAAGGGCGACGCTCGTGCAGTAAATTGTTTCCGTTAGCGTATTTTGATTTAAAGACGCTACAGTTAATATCTATAGAGAGAGAATATTTATTTTGCAAGTTTTTAAGGGGAGATAATTGTCATGTTTTATTGGCTTTATTTATTATTTGATTTACGAGTCTAAGGGCGGTAATTGGTCTAACTTAATTTATTAAAAAAAAAAAAAAAGTAATCTATTTTTACTAATGAGTAATTTTTAATGATTTAAGGTGGTTTATATTTATTAAATTAAAACCAACGTTTATGATTACATGATAGAAGCTCATGTCTTGAATTTACTAGTTTGGTTGTGCTTTTTATATCTTCATATTTTAAAATTTTTAGGGTTTCTTTTGTACATAATGACATAATGTACAAAATTTATCTCCTGGTTTATATGATTTGCAAGTCTCAATTATTTGCCATTTTAAGTTGAAAGAAATATTGCTATTTTTAGTTGCCAAATATAGTTGGATAGAGTAGTTTGGTTTGATAGAGAGTTATTTTTGAAAGAATGTATATATATATATATATATATATATATATATATATATATATATATATGGGATGATACCAGATTTTTTTACAATTCCAATAAATTTCCACTACTGTTCTAAATTCCCGATTCCGATACAATTACCGATTCAGATTCTTTATAAATCTCTAAATATTTTACAATAGTGTTGCCATTTTTTATTTCTTAAATATAATTTTTCATGGGTTGTACTACAAAAACGTAAAATATGTACATATATTTTTTTAAACGTAAGATTACTATTATGAGGTGATCTGTAGACTTTAGTTGCACTTATAATTTTAAATAAATAAAAATCATTTTATAATTAATACAAATTATCTAGAATAATGTTCTCAAAACAATAAACAAATAATAAATAGAAAAAAACAAATAGAATGATGAATTTTTTTTATAGCATATGAAAATAAGCACGGTTATTTTCGATTCCGTACAATTTCCGATTGTTTTCCATTCACATTTCGATTTATTGTCCCAACACTATATATATATATATATATATATATATATACATATATATATATATATATATATATATATATGGTGATTGCTATTATGCTCTCTATCTTGGGATGAGCGTATTGGGAAGTGATATACAAACTGTCATTAGCATATTAAGCGATGCACTTTATTGAAATAAATAGAGCATTAACGTTTGGACAATGCTTGAATATTGATAATTCACATGCTTAGGATGTTGTAGCTGGAGAATGGGATAAACGAACACCACAATCTATATATATATATATTTATATATATATATACATATAAATATATATATATATAAATATATATATATGTACGTATGTATGTATGAATGTACAAAGAGAGGGACAGAGAGAGAGAGAAAGAGTGCGAGAGAAGAAGAGAGAGCAAGAAAGATATATGTATATGCATATAAATATATATATTTGTATATTTTGGCCTTTTTAGCGATTTTGCTGGATATCTTTTCAATTCGCTTAGCGTTCTTTTTTATTTCGGCATGTTGTATATTATGACACCTAGTAGTTGTTGGTCAGCCATATTCTTCTCAAGCGCTTTCTATCTGGACATCAGATCGTCGTCTGTAGCAATTGTTGTTGTCGTCGTTTTCTTTTTCTTTCTTGAGGCTTGGTGTACCGTGTAGGCCCTTCAACCAGAAAATCGCAAACCGTAGAACAATTTCTACTAAAATGCACCACACGAGTTTCTTAAATAACCATTGTTGGAAAACATACATCCAAATTGATGGTGTTTCAATCGGATCACCTCTAAACACTATATTCACAGAATACTATATGACCCAACTCCAAAACAGAATCTTCTCAGATCTAAACAAAATTAAAAAAAATATCTATGCCCGATATATCGACGACATATTTGTTGCAGCAGAATTCGTTCAAGGCATTAAAAAACTCCATCTGAAACTAGAAATACAGCCCGTTCTCAAATTTACACATGAACCAAACATAAATAACGAAGTACTATTAATCAACGTATAAGTAGATTCTAGCAACCCCACTAAATACATAACCTCAACCTAAAAATACCAACAATGATGCAATGGTCTTAATTACCATAGCGAATGCCCAGAAAGACATAAAACTGCCCTTATAAAAAAATGATTAATCTCTCATACAATATAGCATCAACCTGACAAATATTTTACAATGAACTAACAAACATAAAACAAACTCCAACACAAATTAAATTTCCCAATAAAATCATCGATAAGCACATAAAACTCTATTTAATCTCAATCGAAAAAAAGAAACCATAAACCCCTAACAAAAGTCACACCATCAAAGTATACTATAAAACAAACTACACATTAACTACAAAACAGACGAAAAATAATAACAGACCTAATTAAAAGATACACAAGATGCACCGACTAGAACAAAAAGTTAAACTAATAATATATTATACTTAATTTAAAACCAATTTAATAATTAAAAACAATAACAATACGAACGCCACAATAAACCAAACTAAGTAGTGTATGAATTTATTTGGCCATTCCATGACTGTCTCCGAAACCACTAGAAAAACTCATACTACACAAACATCGGCCACGTCATATCAACAGTCCCCGGAGAACTAACCTCTCATTAAGCTGAAAATAGGACCATAAAACAGCATCTAACATTCCATGATAAAAACCTACAATCGTTCGACGTTAGAAATATCTTTACTAACAATACTAAAATTCGATAACTTAACAATTGCACACAAAGACTAAAAGTACTATATTGATATGTAGTGAGATATAATTAAATACTTATCTGGCGTTCGAACACTCTAGATTATGTAATCTTTTCACCCGAATTATACGTTTATTAGTTATTAATTCCCTTCATTCTTGTTTAAATTATTTTTACTACGGTTGTAAAGCTTAGTTAATGGGCACAAATGTTGCATTATGGAGCTTTTCGAAGCTCCCGACGGGCAGCGATTTTCAACTCCTACATCGATGATTGCGTAAACATGAAATACTAGTGTATTTAAATATAAAAAAAATAATTACATTTAATTATACTTTATATATATATATATATATATATATATATACATATATGTATATATATATATATATAAGTGTGTGTGTGTATTTCAAGATTAATTTTCTATCATTTAAGAATAATTTCTCCTCAAAGCAAGACATTTTTGCTAGTATACTATCTAGTCTTTACAATATATAAATATTTGGAAAGTGTAACATTGAAACAAGTTTATGATAAAGAAACATAGAAATCTAATATAAAAAAGGCAAAATGTGTGTATATGTGTTTGTGTGTCTTGCAAACTTTCTGACAGACGCGTCGGAACGTGACAAAACCGGGATCGTCTAAACGCACGGTCTCTCGAACGACAAATATCGAACAATTGGCAACACGCATCAATTTTTACACCTTCAACTCAGCAGTTTTCTACAAGGAGGGGTCGGTTTTTTCATCGATATTTTAGCAAGTCCTCGTCTCCGTTGGATTGACTACCCTTAATTCAAACGCTCATGACTTCCGATTTCTCGATGAACGCATCAACTATGATGTTAGGTGTTTTCACCTTCTTTTCCTCCTTTGCATAACGGGTTTAAAACAACCTGCAAACCACTACTTTTTAAAACCTCTCTCCACCCGGGCTGTAGTTTTGATCACCCCCCTGAGCACCCTCGCTACTACCGCTTTTTAACAACACTTTTAACTTGTGCTGCCTACTGTTGCTTCGATCCCCACAAGGTTCTTGCTACACCACTTCTCCACACCCGGGCAACGCTGAATACCCCGCTAGTTTATATATAAAAGGGAAAATGTGTATTAGTTTGTATGTGAGTGTTTCTGTGTGTGTTCACTTGACAGGCGCATCTGACCGTGATAAAATTTGTGTCGTTAAAAAGACCATCTAACGGACGAAAAATATGTAAAAAAATGGCCAAATAGAGTAATTCTCTCTGGGTGAGATAGACCTTTTTTTTTGTTTTTTTTTTTTCAAGGAGGCGTCAGTTCTTACGTAGAGCTTGGCAATTAGAATGCACATTTAAAAAACCTTATTTTGAAGGGTCGCGACCTGGCAAGTCGTCGTGGCCGTGATAGCTAGTGCGTTCGCTTTTTTTTTTTCACCTTAGTTTCTTCGTTCGCGTTACAGGTTCGAATCGGCGTACTGAGGCTATTTTTTCGGTTGCAAAACATTCGCTTTGGTTTAAACAAAAAAATATGTTGATTTATTTTTTCTGGAGGTTGCTCAATGCCCTTAGTATACCAGCTCTCTCCGACTGGGCAACGCCGTGTAACCCCGTTAATAAAAGGTAAACAGTGAAAATGAAAGTTAAGCATATGGGGCGAGCAAGTGAACAAAAACAGTAGCAGTAGCAAATCGATAATTATAAAATAGTAAGAATAACCACTTCAAATAAATATTCAACGAATCGGAACTATCAAATGCCATTAAAGATTTTATATTTTACAGACAAGAAATTTAAGTTAGAGTTCAAGAGGACACCTTTGAAAACAATTATCATAGATATCAGATTGTTATAGAATCAACCATATTAGTTATTGTTTGATGAACTCAAATGGAATTTACAGCGTGATTTAAAGTACTTCGTGGAAGATATGCATCTTTATTCCGTCATTAAATACAATTAGAAAAAGTGTTTAACACGTTTGTATTATTTTTATTTTTCAACGAATATGAATTTCTGTAAATAACAGATAAATAATAAGGCGTTTCATCTCCCCTGTATTTTAAGATGAAATCTGTATTATCGTTTTAAGATATTTAAGAAATATTATCTATCAAGAATAGTGAGAACTATCTATATATTACAGGCTTATAGGATAATCAGACACGTAGAAAACTTTTTAATCGGTTTCCACCCGAAAAAGTGCTGCTAAGTTGTTAACATTGAAAAATTAGGACTTGAGAGTCATCGTATATTTAACTGTTTGTCAACTCTTATCTGTACCTAAATATAAATGTAGATCCTATGAACAAAGCTCATTTCTTAGAACTGCACACCCGTGAAACTCTTTCTACACGCCTGTTGAACTCTCTTCCGTTTCCCTGCTTTCCAGCTGACTACTATGTGGGCAACTTCAAGTGCAACGTAAACCATTTCATGATGAACCGTCTCTTTAAGTAATCTAATTTTCCAAAATTCCAATTATTAACGATTGCTACGATATTATCGCATTGACTACTGTACACATTAATCCTTATTCTGGGATTACCTCCAGACTTTTATAAGTGACTAGCCTGGGTGTTCTGTGCTGACCGGGTGTTTGGAGGTGTGTGTTGAGCAAGAAAAAAGAGGTAGTAAGCAAGAAGGTTCGAACCCATACTGCGAGGGAGAAAAGAACGTGAGAAGAAAGTGACGTCTTTGCTGTCGCCAAACCGGAAGTGGTGAAGTTTAACTTAAGGCAAGTCAATCGATAAAAGGGAATGACTTTCAAAAATATCGGCGAAAACAGAGACCTCTACCTGTACAATGTTCCCTGTTGAGGGTGAATAAATTAATGTTTTTAGCAAAGTTTTCGATATTTGTCGTCCGAAGTGGCGAGCTTCAAAACGATACCGATCTCGTGGAAATCCGTCGCCTTTGTCGAATATTTTAGGAAGACATGCATGGATCCATCGATCCATACATTCATACATATATACATACATACATAGATACACCCATACAATTAAACAGACGGGTGAGATTTATATAATAGACTAGCCTGGATGGCTGGTGTCGCTCGAGTGCTTGGAGGTATACGTTGAGCAAAATTTTTAAAAAAATTAGTAGGCAGGCAAGCTCGAACCCATACCGCGAAGGAGGAAAAGAACGCGAAAAAAACGTGACGTCTTTGCTGTTGCGTCCATTCCCAAACCGGAAGTGACGAATGTTTAAATAAAGGCTAGTCAATCGAAAAGAGGGGCTGACTTTCGAAAATATTGCGAAAAAAGCAACCTCTCTTGCAGAAAAGTGCCCGGTTGAGGGTGAAGGAATCAATGGTTTAGTCAATTTTTCGATATTGGTCATCCGCAGGGTCGAACTTCAAAACGATACATATCTTCGGAAAATCCGTCACCTCTGTCGAAAGTTTTAGGCAGACATACATACATTTAAACAGTGGAGTGAGACTTATATTTAAGACTAGCGGGGTACCTGGCGTTGCCCTGATGTTTAGAGATGTGTGTGTGAGGATGAGGGTAAATCAAAACAAAATGGAAAGAAATAAACGAACGTAATAACCGTATTTTAAGATTTAAAAACAAACAGCGAACGTGGTGCAAAATAAAGAATAAACGAACAACGAGGAAAGAGGTGGCTGGTTATTTTTAATGCATCTAAAACCAAGCTGCTATCAACGCTCAGATCCCCATCTGGCATCAATTGAAATGGATGGCTCTCGTCTTGAGGAGGCTTCATCTTTTGACAAGCTTCTGGGCTTGACCTTTTCCCCTGATCTGAAATGGAACACATACATCAAGTCTGTTGCCAAGGTTACTGGCAAAATATTGGGATCCTTCTACCGCTCCAGTAGATATATCACTGTAAATGACATTATTTATTTATATAAAAGCCAAGTACGTCCAAGGATTGAGTACTGCTGCCAAATCTGGACAGGATCTGCTAAAAACAGCCTACTCTGCCTTGACTTCGTAACTTAGTGGGGGATGCTCTTTTCTTTTCTCTACAACATCTCTCCCACAGAAGAGATGTTGCGAGCCTATCTTTGTTTTATCTTTATTCCCATGCCAAGTGCTCGTCTGAGCTCCAATCTCTGGTCCCCCTCGGCAATCTTTCACGAAAAACACCCGTCGAGCTTAAACCACTGTCAAAAATTTTTCCCACTCTTTTTCTGTGCCCAAAATCGGAACGTGGATTCCATGCACAGGGCTTATTTTTGGAGGTGCGCGCCTGCGGGGTTCTCTTCCGTTAGTCTTTTCCCCACCTGACTAAAACTTCGATGTCTTCAAGTCCAACATAACAAATTCCTGATAAACCGTCCCGTTAAGTAAGACACTTTATCAAATCTCCAATACTAACAATTACTACGAGACTATCCCATTGATTACTGTACACACAATAACACTTATCCCTAAGTGGCTTTCGGGCCTTGATAATTAGTGACTACCATGTCAATAAAAAAGAGAAAAATGGAATGATTAACCCTGTTTATATATTAAAACTTTAAACATCAAACTATATATATATATATATATATATATATATACTAGCAAAAGTACCCGTTTTTGTCTGGGTTCAAAAACATCCTAAAGAAAATAGACTCTGATATATGAAAGTATGATAGGTTGTGAAAAGGAAGGATAGTAAATTTGGGTTGTAAAGAGATAGCTTCGAATTTGGGGGTATCAAAACCAAAGCAAAATATTATGAAAGTAAAAATAAAATAGATAAACCCCATAATTTATTATACCATACCTGTTCACACTGAAACACTTATTACAATATTCTGTGGATCTATATTAAAAAAACATATTAAACTTTGTGACATATTTCCATTCTATGGAGGTCAGGAGCGAACAAACACACCATAATTTTATTATACCAGGTGTAACTGCCAGTATTATATATTTTTAACAAAATAAATAAAATAGTAAAAACATACTAAAACGTTTTAATAACATATCTATGAATTAAACACATTTCTCATAGAAGTTAGCAGTTATTTACTTCATTTTTCAAACAGTAAACAGTGAAGACAAATGATATTCCTTCGTATAGTGTTACGTAATTTTGTTTTTTCCTGGATTTTTCTTCTCTAATTAAAAGTGACTTAGCCAGTTGACGGAAGCATCATAGGACATTGGATAACAATGTCTCTGGTAATGCTTACTTTATATTTATAGTGTAAACAACGGAAAGCACGTACCTAGAAAAAGTGAGGGAGATGAGGTTCGGTGTCACTCTGTGACCGGACGCATGTAATACGATATACTAGTGATGAAAAGACCACCGGAGGAAGAAACTGTTTTGAGGTGCACAGAGGATAAATACAAGAGCCAACTACTTCTTAGTGACGTTTTGGGAGTGGATTGTATTTTTACATCGCTGTCAGGTTGTCAGGTTACGAAAAAAAATGGTAAGTCTAATTCTTATAACGGCGTGGCGTAATTTAGTGGACCGTTTCAAAAGATGCGACGACATGGGCAACGCCAGTAGTAAGTATAAAATATATAAAGAAATATACGCATATTTAAAAGGGTTTTTATATATATATATATATATATATATATATATATATATATATATATAAAGATAGATAGATAGATAGATAGGTAGATATAGATTTTTTACGACAAATATTGAATAGTTCAAATTAAAAATTAATATAATTTGAAATATAATAAAATTTGAAAATATGTAAGATAGTATGAAAGGAAATATTAAAATTATGACGTACGAAAAAGGAAGGAAACGAAAAGATAAAAAATAATAATTAAAAATTGATGAAATATACAAATTAAGGAATATATAATAGATTGATTAAAATATCTATCATTAATAATTTCAATTTAATAATACAAACTCAAAAGTAAAATTTAAAAGACATCAAATGGTTGTATTATTAATGTAGAACTTACGAATAAAATTTTTAATTAAGAAATTTTGACCTAATTCACAAAAAATACAATTATTAATAATAAAACATTGGAATATATACGAAGCCAATAATTTTAAATTATATTTAATTATAATTACCTATTCATCTGATAATTATTATTTAATCCAGATTATCGACACATAAATCGCATTAATATATACTATTGTATATTGAAATAGTTTTAATACAAACGTTTTATATGCAATGAAAAAGTTAAGTAATTTATAGAACAAACTGAATTAATTATTGTATAATATTAAATGAATGACATAAAAATAAATATTACTTGTAAAGATGGAGATAAATTATGATAAAATAAAAAAATCGGGATATATATATATATATATATATATATATATATATATATTAAGGTGTTTATTAAAGGGAACCTACTCTGTTAAGTTTAAATGTCATAAGTAGAATTATCGATGATTTCGCTTGAAGTAAATAGTATGTTAACATATTACTTGTGGAATTCGTGTATTGTAACTTAAAAAGATTATAGTAATAGAATTATGGATTATAACTAATTATAATTAATGCAATAATACATTTAATTAAAACAGTAAGAAGAAGTAAATTTTATGTGGATTAAAATTCAGATAAAATAAATAATTTAATACAACCACAAATTGAAAACATGTTTTTTTTTGTTTTAAAATATTTCGTATAAATCAACTGGTTTTCAAACATTCTGCTATTACTCCATGCTTACATTACGTTATTTTGAACTTAGAAATAAAATTACTAAAATCCAAATATCCCTATTAAGAAATTACATTCTTTTCGATATATACTAATAGGAATATTTCATTTAGTAGTTAATAAATTTATTATTCATAACTATCCAAATAAAATCAATGAATATAATATTTTTTTCTTTGTAAAAAAAAATATATATTATATTCATTGATTTTATTTGGATAGTTATGAATAATAAATTTATTAACTACTAAATGAAATATTCCTATTAGTATATATCGAAAAGAATGTAATTTCTTGATAGGGATATTTGGATTTTAGTAATTTTATTTCTAAGTTCAAAATAACGTAATGTAAGCATGGAGTAATAGCAGATTCCTTCTAATTTTTGTATTTTTAGTCATCCTCAAATGCGTTTTATTTCATTTTACTTAATTATTCTGATGGGGAAAGGGCAAAATAGATTCATTAATTGATATAATAATTATATGAATGGTTTTGTGCTACGAAACAGATACTGTCAAAAACTATTAACGCCAATTTAAAGTAATAAATTGTAAAACATTTGGAATATAGACTTTTGACATTGAGCCATTGCATACTATTTAATTAAATTGAACTTCACTAATAAGGAGTGGTATATATACAAATGAAATATAAATGAATAAAGAATATATATGTATTTAAGAATTCAGGTGATCGCTCATCCCCCTCTCAGTACAGGCCAATAAGTCTCCTGTGCGTCATGAGTAAGTTGCTGGAATCTGTGTTAAATACAGAAGTAATCAACCATCTCAACAAAAATAACCTTCTTAGTGGCACTCAATATGGTTTCCGTTCTGCTAGATCTACAGCAGATGTGCTTACAGTTATATCTCAGGATTAGCAAATCTCTCGACGGAGGCAACCTTTCTAGGGCAATTGCTCTTGACATATCGTAGGCCTTTGATAGGGTATGGCATAAAGGTTTACTTCATAAGATCTCTAGCTATGGTATAGCTGAAAATGTCTTCTCAATTATTAAATCATTTCTTTCTGATAGGTTCATAAGAGTAGTAGTTGAGGGGCAAAAATCAGAAGCCCACAGTATTAATGCCGGTGTCCCTCAGGGGTCCATCCTGGGCCCAACGCTTTTCCTGATCTACATTAATGATCTTCCAAATCACATCCTTACATCATTTGTAGACATTTATGCTGACGACACTACCATTTATGGTAGTACATCTAAGACAGTAAACGACCAAGTTCTCTCCAATTCTCTCTCCTCTGATCTTGAGCATGTAGTACAATGGGGAAAGGAGTGGCTGGTTACTTTTAATGCATCTAAAACCAAGCTTCTCTCTTTACATCATCAACATTCTGATCCACATCTGGCATCAATTGAAATGAATGGCTCTCGTCTTCAGGAGGCCTCAAGTTTTGACAAGCTTCTGGGATTGACCATTACTCCTGATCTTAAATGGAACACGTACATCAAATCTGTTGCCAAGGCCGCTGGAAAAATGGTGGGATCTTTCTACCGATCCAGTAGATATCTCACTGCTGATGCAATTCTCTATCTATATAAGAGCTAGGTACGTCCAAGGATGGAATACTGTTGCCACATCTGGGCAGGAGCTGCTAGAAAGGACTTGGCCCTCCTTGATAGAGTTCAAAATAGACTTCGTAGCCTCGTAGCAGATGTCCTTTTCTCTTCCTTGCAACCTCTATCTCACAGAAGAGATGTTGCGAGTTTGTCTCTGATGTATCGTTATTTTCATGGAAAGTGTTCGACTGAGCTTCAATCTATGGTCCCCCCTCGCAAAACTTTCACAAGAAACACTCGTCTAGCTGTATACACTATCAATAATTCCCCCCACTCTTTATCTGTGCCTAAACCTAAACGTAGATTCCATGAACAAAGCTTTTTTATTAGAACTGCACGCCTGTGGAATTGTCTTCCGTTTTCCTGCTTTCCGGCTGACTACAATATGGTTGTCTTCAAGTCTAACGTAAATAAGTTCTTGATGAGCCGTTCCATATAAGTTATCAAATTTAACAAATTTTCATTACTAATGATTACTATATTGTCCAATTTCTACTGTACACTCTTTAACCCTTATCCTTGAGTTGCCTCTTTGACCTTCATAATGAGTTGATACCCATGAAAAAAAAAGAAAAAGCCCAATGTGAACAAGTTCTAATTGAATCGTCCCCCTAAGTAATCCAAGTTTCAAAATTCCCACTGTTTACTATGCTAAAATCACAATGACTAATGTATACCTATTAACCCTTATCCTTGAGTGGCCTCTGGGCCTTGATAAGTGGTGACACCCTTGTAAAAAAAAAAAGAATATTTCCTCGAATATATATATATATATGTGTGTGTGTGTGTGTGTGTGTATTTTTTATATAAAACAAAATGAAATAAGAGATAATAACTAATTAAGATTGATAAAAAAGTACGCATACTTAAATATGATATAAAATATAAATAAACCAACGCACACTCGGCCAGTATATGTACGACATATCTAAATCTAAAATGTAATTACATCCTTTTAAGTAAGAGAAACATCCAAACTGTCCTCGACGGTCGCACATCTAAACAATATGATATAAACGCGGGCATACCTCAAGGTTCTATCCTTGCACCTTTATTATTTTTGATATTCATAAATGACCTCACTGATAAAATTGTTTCCGAGATGTGCCTATTTTCTGATGACACCACTCTATAAAACAGATATGAGGGGAAAACTAATGAACACATATCCAAGGATATGGCAGAAACACTAGAGGATGACATCCGATCCGTAGTGGAATGGAGACAAAAATTGATGGGCACATTCAATGCTGCCAAGACTAAGCTTGTTTCCTTCAATAACTACAAGAAACCTTCTCTACCACCAATAGCATTACCTGAAAATGCTTCCTTTAAACTCCTAGGCCTAACGTTTATAGTGAGCATGAACTGGAATACAAAATTGTGAGCATTGGCAAGGCTGCTGCAAAGAAAGTGGGCTCTGTCTACCGTGCTAGAAAACTACTTACGCCTGAATATATCCTGTACCCCTATAAGGCCACCATTCGCCCATGTATGAAATACTATTGTCACATTTGGGCTGGTGCAAGTCTCTCACTCCTAGACAGGGTTAAAAAGTGTCGCCAACCTGATACATTCTGAAGTGTCATATAGGTTTCAGCCTCTGTCCCGTCGATGAAATGTTGCATTCCTCTGCCTTTTCTACAAATACTTTAATGGTGAATGCTCTGACGAGCAGCAAGCTCTTGTACCTCCTCGACGTGAATACCCCCGACAAACCAGACAGGCAACCAAATCCCACCCCTAGGTGTAAGAAAGTATTTTACTTCAATAGTTTATTCCCCAGAACTGCAAGACTTTGGACCTCGTTTCCGGGATTCTGTTTTCCCAACTTTACTGATATGCAGAAGTTCAAGGGTAATGTGAACAAATATCTTGCTACTTATCTCCCTTCATAATGCTCCTACAACTTATGTCCCTGATAGTAGCCCCCTACTTCAAAGTGGAATTTGCCTTGTTTGGGATGAAAATTGATTAAAAAAAAATTAGTATAGCGTTTGCGTGATGAGTAAAAATTAAATACATTCGTACAAATTCTATATATATATATATATATACACCTACATATATACACACACTTACACAGACATACACACCCACATATATATAGTAAGTTTTGAAAGTATATATGGCAATTAAGCTTCACAGATTATTTGTCGTTTTGTTGCCGTGAGAATTCGTCAGGCTTATGCTTGTACACACACACACACACACACACACACACACATATATATATATATATTAGTTTATTTAGGCAGCATTCCTTCATTCTATATGCATATACACACACACACACACATATATATATATATATATATATATATAAATACATGATCAGTAATGATTAGGTGACAATTTGGGACTTCAATGTACGTGTGGAGCTCATACATAACCTGTTACCATAAATCGGGCTTATCCTTATTATTTATCCTTATTATTTATCCTTATTATTCGTAACGATCCAGCGATGCATTTTTAGGATGCTCGCTATGGGCCTGTTATCATAACTTCGATCGGTACAACAGAAAGAAAAACTGAAAAAATAAAAAGGATGTGTCGATGCAGGACGAGAAAAAAGCACGTATGAACTCGATATCTTTTTACCCAAGTGTTAAATGACGCCGAGTAGAAAAGTAGGAATGCAATAATATTGTTGCTGGTTTGTGAAATACGTATTAAGACGATTTATTGTGAACACGACCGGTAATAAATCCCATTTATTTCAGCTGAAAAACCAAACTTGATTTTTTTTCTTTTGTTTCTTTGTGAACCTTTCATTACGATATATCGAGTTTAGGGAGAAAATATCATTGGACATGTTTTTCTAGTTTGATTCTGAAGGATTTCCTACTAACTTGACATTATGCAAAAACCAACACCTATACTGTTGAGGTGCGTACATGCCGGAAAACCTTCGATATTTTCTTCCTTCGGACTGCTGAACTTTGAAATTCCCTTTCTGTTTCATGCTTCCCAGACTCTACTAATGTTCCTAAGTTTATACGTGATGTGATTGAACATCTCGATTTTAAACTCACCTCCGTCCACTCCAAAGCACACGAAATGTAAATTAAAAATTCTATTTAATTCCATTGAAGATTTGAAAACAATCGGTGGGATTTAGGGTTAGTTTGGTTTTGCAATTAACAAGGAAGAGACTTACAACCGAGCAGTGTCTGAAAATTGCAAGTAATAAGATGAATTTACTACGATAAATATTCAGTGACCTATTACGTTACATTCTTGGAGATACCTACACTTTCATGTGCACACTAATAAACTTTCATGTGCACACTAATAAACTTTCATGTGCACACTAATAAACTTTCATGTGCACACTAATAAACTTTCATGTGCACACTAATAAACTTTCATGTGCACACTAATAAACTTTCATGTGCACAATAATAAACTTTCATGTAAACGCTAATAAACAAGCCCCACACAAAAACAAAACCGTACTTGGGGGCAACATTCGACGCGTTATTGCAGAAACACATCCTTATTTATTGCTTATATTTGTGAAAATTGGATTACGACATACACGGCGATCCACGGACCCGTATGCTGAAACAGTATTCTATATTATAACTATTAAACATTAGGCTTTCGAATAAACCACAGATAATAAAATAATTTTTCTATTATTTATTTTGATTTACAGTTCATAACCTCAAAAACATCATTATATATTTAAATACATATGAGCTATGAAACAGCGAAACAGTACTGTATGTTTATTACACAATATATATATATATATATATATATATATATATATATATATATATATATATAGGGCAATTACTCTGGACATATCAAAGCCCTTTAACAAGGTATGGTATAAAATCCTACTTCACAAGATTTCCAGCTACGGTATAACTGGAAATGTTTCTCAATCATTAAATCATTTCTCTCTAATAGGCTCATAAAAGTAGTAGTCGAAGGACAAAAATCAGAGGCCTGCAGTATCAATGATGGAGTCCCTTAGAGCTCAATCCTGGGCCGAACTCTCTTCCTGATCTACATCAATGATCTCCCTAAACACATACTTAAATCATTCGTTGACAGCTCTGCTGATGACACGACCATATACGGCAACACATCAAAGGCTGTAAATGACAAAGTTCTCGTGATTCTCTCTTTTCTGATCTTTAGCGTGTAGTTAAGTGGAGGAAGACGTGGCTGGTTACCTTTAATGCATCTTTTTTATTATTCAATTTTCACCCCAAACAAGGCACAGTGCCACTTTGAAGCAGGGGGCTACTATTAGGGAATTAATTAGCGGGGTCATTATGAAGGGAGAAGAGTAGAAAGATGTTTGCTAGCATTACACTTGAACTTCTGCATATCATTGCAGTTGGGAAAGCAGAATCCCGGAAGGGAGTTCCAAAGACCCGCAGTTCTGGGAAAGAAACTATTGGAGTAAAAGGCTTTCTTGCACCTAGGGATCTCTACTGTAAAGGGATGAGACTTAGTAGCTTGTCGGGTTTGTCGGGGGTAGTTACGTCGGGGAGGTACAAGTGTTTGCAGTTCGTCAGAGCATTCACCATTAAAGTATTTGTAGAACAGGTAGAGGGATGCAACATCTCGTCGATGGGACAGAGGCTGAAGCCTAGATGACAGTTCACGACCTATCAGGTTGGCGACTCTCTTTTGAACCCTGTCCAGGAGCGAGAGACAAGCAGCAGATGCACCAGCCCAGATGTGACAACAGTACTCCATACATGGGCGAATAGTTGCCTTATAGAGATATAGGATACTGTCAGGCGTAAGTAGTTTTCTAGCACGGTAGAGGGAGCCAACCTTCCTTGCAGCAGCCTTGGCAATGCTCTCAATGTATCTATTCCAGTTCATATTCCCTGTAAACGTTAGGCCGAGGAGTTTAAAAGAAGTATTTTCAGGCAATATGTTCTTGGCCATTGCTATTGGTGGCAGAGAAGGATTCTTGTAGTTATTGAAGGAAAAAACTTAGTCTTAGCAGCATTGAATGTGACCAACCATTTTTGTCCCCATTCCACTACAGATTGGAGGTCATCCTCTAGTGTTTCTGCCATTTCCTTGGATAATGTAATAATTAAACTTGCGTTGGCTGACAAAAAAAAAAAACTCAATTGCCGCAACCAAGATCACTAAATTTGATGATTAGAAACACATTTAGAATATAAGTTTATAAAATGTTTTTATATAGATATTCTGATCAGCTACATCAAATGGTCATTAGGAAAAGTACTTTAGGAAAAACTGGAAAGAGCTTTTCATGTGTGGATAGTGCGATGAGTTAATACTCTTGGTGTAAAAAACATGTTAATTTATCTGATCTTTGCTTTTTGATAGGACTTTTGATTTTGAGCAAGCCAAAAAGCAATTTACTCAGGCAATTGTTTCGTTTGAGTGTTAAATTGGTTCCGCATATTTACACAACATAGATAATAGGATGCGGCAATGAAAAACATACTTGCAAAACCTCAACATCCGGAAAACAAAACATAACGTAATTGAACTAATTTGCTTCTTTGCATCGGATGATAAAGAAGTTTTGAAAGCCATCAATATCTGCACTTAAATAATCCATTATACCGATGAATCTATGACAGGCGATGACCGATAGTATCCGTTAACACAGTTATATTCTCGCCCTCGTTCCTGTATTTGCACTGCAGGCGTTGCTCCAACGCGGCGCGGAGGACCAATTGCCATTGTCCCGATGACTACCAGTGCTCAGGAGACAAGAACATTGCCCAGTCTCGTATCACAAATCCAGAATTTGTCCCTGATAACGCAGCACTTCATCTTGTGAATTGCTGACGACAGGTAGCGTTCCAAATCACTAAAATTAAGCAACTGTAAAAAAAAGTGATTGTTCATTTTGCCATCACAACTATCTAGTCGAAATGGACAGCAATAAAATGTAGGTAATCAGCACTTACGCTACAATAAGGTAGGCGCCGATTATTTACCATTTATTTGGGGTAGCCGTTCTTAATATGGGGTGGTTGGGGGTGGTTATACTATGCTGGGGCAGGTCGTTAAAGAATGCCTTTATTTAGTATTATAGCAATTCTACATAATCTATTTGTCATTTTAAACTAAAACAAAATGTAAGCACTTCTACACTATCGGAACGAAATTCTGTAGTCGATAAATGAAGTTTTCAGATTAAAAAGCAATAGTTTCTATTGATTTGTTTGTCAATAAATTACAATGTTAGCTTCAAAAGTATGTAGTCGAAAATACCTGAATATTACTGAATTATTAAAACACAACAACTTTAATTGTTTTAGTAGATGCAAAATTACGGCTATCTTGTTTTTATAAAATTAATCGAAACGGAAAATCACCTCCTTCTTAACTCTCCTGTGTCCTACATTCTATTTTTTTTATTTACCTTTAAGAAGTTGTTTAAACTATTTGTCATTCTAAATTATATACGAAAATTTAATTTAATATAAAAATTGTTTAAAAGTTGGTTAAATTATTTGGCATATTTTTTACATGTTATGCCTACGATTAAAATTCGATCTTTTATCAATGTTTTTTAATGCTCTTAACCCCCCCCGATCTGCAAATCAATTACATCTAGTCAGAAAATATTCGCCATTTTTATTTGTAATAAATGAGTACTGACTTATTAAAGTAGAAAAACACGAGGATGGAGTTTAATGAAATACATTATGAATGGTTGACATCATGAAGAAATATTATAATTGTATTGTACGTATTTAATGACAAGAGCAAACTTTACATATGAGTCCGATTTACAACAGTTGTTTATTATATTCGATTCGGAAACGACCATGTTGTAGTTTGCATTGAATCGTTTCTGTGGTAATGGGTTTCTACAGCTGAAAAACAGTTGGCAATAAACATTTTCAATTACATTTCAATTCCGATTGACTCAAGGAAACAAGATATGTTATAGATATGCAGTATTATGGCGATGGGATGGTGACTTTAGTTTAGTTGGCAGTGCGAGTTGAGACTCTTTTCCCGCCCATGTTCAACAAAGAGAGACTAGTGGTTTATGCACAGGGACATACGTGGTTGTCAGTTTCAATGACTTGTCGTACAGATGTAGGATGTTGTTAGGTGTGATTATTTTTCAAGCACATTCAAAAGATACCCTTTTTCAGTAGTATTCGCCCAGTAATACGGTACAATTAAGTTTTCATCATAAACCTCATACCAAATTGTATACCGGGTTGGGAAAATAACCGGTGTTTCTGAAAATTATATTACAAGGGTCGAAGAGGATAATCTAACTATTGTCAGAATTTTCAATCACTCAAATGTTTTTAACCATATAAAAATGGGAAAATTTCCATAATGTTAGTTCTATGCTTTCAGCAAGATACGTGGTTTTCCTGGTGTTTTTGTAGAAATGTTTATAGAACGTTGCAGAGGGAAAACTCTGTTTTTGCAAGAACTTTTCTGTCCCCCTTTAACACTGTATTTTCATTGCTTTGTTCAACCACTGTAATAGTAATTTCAAAACCACTTCTCATTTCTATCTTATCCTATATACGTAAACGGCTACTGCCCTAGCTTCTTTTAGTGCATTCATATCCATTCAGCAATTATTAGAACATCCGCAGAAAAACGGACTTGGCTATATTCCTTTTGGTGGCCAGAAAAAAAAAGTTTAGCGCTCACGAAATGATAGATCAGCGCTCGGTTGATTAATGACTAAACGACTTTGACAGAGAGAACGACGGGATTAATCGATCAGTTTTTCAACATACATTCTTAAATATTTATTCCACAAAAGACATTTTCCGATTTCCAGGGATCCAAAATTCTACAAAGAGTTTTTTCTAGAGTTCATCAGATAATGGGCTCTACAAATAGAAATTTATGAATTTATTTGTGGGGTCTAAGTTAGAGTTAGAGGCGAATTTCCGGATAAGCAGTTCAGCGTTTTAACTTACAATAGAGAAGCCCGTGTGGTTTTCGGATAATAGTAGAATTGTTGGTGACGAAATATTCACCACACTATTATAAATATTCAAGAAATAGCGAGTTCCTTATTTCTACGACTCAACAGATTTCTGTTAATTTATCTATATTTTCCCTTGACTGCTTCTATTTTTACTCGTCAACTCATTTGAAGCATGCATATATTTTTGGTACAATTGCACCATTCTTATGGCTGCTTTATCGCCGGAACGCTATCAGCTTCGGCGCAATGAAAGATGCGCAAATTGAAACGAACCACTGCAGAGATTGGACCATGATATTGACTTTATGTTAGAAATAACTTTTACCGATTACAAACGAAACTATGTATTACTAGCTAATTTATGCAGATTGCGTATGTACTATAACCGAATCAATCTTCTATTAATTATTATATATTACGAGAAATATTTTGTCCGGTGGACTAATTCGCAAAAAAAATAAAAATAAAATAAAAAGTAAATAAATAAATAAAAAAATAATAATGATAATGTGGTTCATCAAATTCTGTCTGTGTCTGTTTACAATATCACGTCAGCTGACATTTGGGTTTGACGACGAAAGCTCTGGAAAAGTAATTTCTGATTAATGTATAGTTTTAAAATATACAAACGAAGAAATGATTTGCGGCGATTTTATATTGTACCTTGTCTTTTATCGTAAATAAAACTCATTAATAATAAAAGATAAAAATAAACCGGTGAAGTGAAGCGGGGCTTGAACAAGTGATCATTCGATCTGTAGTCAGCTATATATCCAAATGACAAGAAATCTAATTATGTATAAGAAGATATGATTTGCTGAGATTTTATTACTTCTCTTTGCCGGTGTAACGTAAAATATGCCTCCGTAAAATTCTTTTTTTTTTTTTTACCTAAAAGAGAGATAGTCTATTTTCTAAGACCAGATATTTTGATTTTCGTAAATGATTAGCTGGTATTTTATCATTTTTATTGTCCGGTGTAACGTAATATACCTCCCTTAAAGTGATCCCTTTTCACCTATAAGAGAGGGAAAACTATTTTAAATATCGGATGTTTTCGATTTTTGAAACTTATACGATGACTTTCTGTACGAAGCATATCTAAGGACATTAGCTTTGTGTGAAATTTTCAAAATATAAGCTCATTCATTTCGGAAGCCATGAGGAACGAACTCACGTACGCCCAAAGTGATTTTTATATAAACTTGGAGATTAGTCGAATTTTAATATTAAAATTACTGTGCACAAAAATATGTGCCATCATCATCATCATCATCATCATCATCATCATCATCATCATCATCATCATCATCATCGTTTTAACGCTCATACGTGCTGAACGGCTTTAAAGATCGACTTATAAATTACAAATTTTCGACTGTGACTTTTTCAAAGCTCTTCTTCCCAAGACTGTCCTTATCATTTTAATCTTTTTGTCCTTGATCTTATATGGACCTACACACACACACACACAAAAAAAAAAAAATATATATGTATATATATATATATATATATATATATATATATATATATATATATATATATTCTGATCCAGGGCTTTCTTCTATTGTTTTTGAGACTGCCCATACTATCGAAACCTCTGCAGGTGCATATCTGTATATTGTTCAGATTTAACTTTCTATATCAGTTTCACATTACACATTTATCGTATCATTTCTGTCATCGAAACGCACCTCATGAACACCCACTGGCCATATTTCGCTTCTGCATGTCGTCACACAATGTATAAATATTTTTCATTCATGGGGGAGTGGTTACGCTCTGCTAGTTACGACCGGCGCATTTATCTGGGCCTATTATTCACTAGCACCTACACTATTCTGTACTACAATAGTATTATAAAATGTTACACTTTTGTAAATAACTTGAATATCTTCATTCAATAATAAATTTCTGCAAAAAAAAAAGAAGATTTTATCAAACTGGAAAGTATACTCTACTAAAATTATGTATATATTGATAGAAAGCGAATTGAATAGAATTTTACTGTTTAAACATGTTACAAAAACGCTTTGATTGGGAAGAATGAAATTTCGATTGTTGATACGCATTTCTGATTATGTTTACTTCAGAAAATATAAGCTATCCATTGTGGCGTTTGAAGGAGTGGTCAGTATTCTCCTCGCATAATCTCCAAGTTATAGTTGGAACAACAAAAAAGACAAGATTAAAGTATAATTTTTATTAAAGACACTTGCGAACGAGTTCGTTTGAAGGTGAGAGTGATAACGTTCGACGTGTGTATATTGCATACCTTTTAATTAATTTAGGTAGCAAAATTTCAACATAAGGAAACTACTTCAGATGTGTGTTTTACGTAATACAAAAGGAACACATGCGTTCTTTTTACTCGGTTGGACTTACATTTTATAGAAGTAGTTTTATAAGAAGCATGTTATTGTACATAATGTTTATCGCAAAGACGACAACCATTTTTCGTTTATATATATATATATATATATATATATATATATATATATATATATATATATATACTAGCAAAAGTACCCGTCGTTGACTGGGTTTAAAAACAGCCTACAGAAAATGGATTCTGATTTATGAAAGTATGTTAGGTTATGACAAGGAAGGGTTGTAAAGAGATAGCTTCGAATTTGGGGGTATCAAAACCAAAGCAAAATACGATGAAAGTAAAAATAAAATAGATAATCCCCATAATTTATTATATCATACCTGTTCACACTGAAACACTTATCACAATATTCTGTGGATCTATTATTAAAAAACTATGTTAAACTTTGTGACATATTTCCATTCTATGGGGGTCAGGCACGAACGAACACCCTATAATTTTATTATACCATATTTTTTCAAACTGAAACATAATTATCAAAGTATACTTACGCAGACAGTTATGAAAAGTATTTATTAAAGTTTGTGCCAATTACCATTCTATGGAGGGCAGGCGCGAACGTAGCCCCCACAATTTTCTTATACAATCCCTATTTAAGTTAAAACATACTTATCAAAGTATTCTTATGTACATCTATATCAAAACAACTTGTAAACGTTTATTTTTTATTTTTTTATTTTTTATTTCCATACTTTGTTGACCAGGCGTGAACGCAGGCCCCACAATTTTAATGAAGCACCGTTCTGCCAGATCAAACATACCCATTCCTGTGTCTTGATACATCTTTTATCATTATATGTAATCAGTTTTTTTTAATAGCCAACCATATAGAAGCCTATTCGTGACCAGACACACACACATACATTCAGCTTTATATATATATATATATATATATATATATATGGATGAAAAGGATATAATGTAATGGAAAATACTAATCGTGATTAGAAATATATTTGTTGGTTTTTACACCTTAGTGTATTGTGTTGTGTTGTCGGGTACACACTGGGTACACATAATGCAGAAGATGATAATGACATTTATATACTGTTTACATCACGACGACGACTGTGACGATTCTTGGGGACTTCATATTATTAATACGGAGCTGAGGTATTTATGCAACTGTTCTTACTAAACGAATATAGAGGGGATATACTCAACGTATGATGGTGGACTTTTAACTCTTCAGAGAAGAGATAAATTATTGATGACGGCGGAGGGGTAACATAATACTTTGAGGGAGTTATACAAATGCGTTTACAAGATGATAAAGAAAACACGTTTACCTTTTCCTTTCGGTGGAATGACGAGAAACAGAGACAACACATTTACCTTTTCCTTTCGGTGGAATGACGATAGACGGATACAACAATTTACAAACATAGATGGTCCTTTATTCACACCAGCTGGTTATGATGAGGCTTAGAGATTAGAGGCTTTTCGATTACACCATCTTCTCTTCCCCCCTCTCGCCTCCAAGAGGGTGGCAGCTCCTACTGTGACCGACTGGAATCTCTGTTATTCTGTCGCTGTGACTGTTTTTAACTTCAAACCGTCTACATATATTGAGAATCTCATTCCTAGATGAGGTAAGAGACATGCTGCGCTACGTCAAATGTATTCACGTTGATTTTACCTATGTATGTCCAAACACACTTTTAGCAAACAAAGAATTCCCAATTTGAATTGTTCCATGTCTAAACTATTTGTTAATCATTATTTCTAAACACCTATTGTCCATTCTATCAACTGACATATTTAATAATCAGTTATTTCAAAATGAATTAACAATCGACTGCATTCCTAAATTAAATATTTATCTCAAACATAAATAATATTTAGTTATTTGTGAGAAAAATCGCAAACGTTCTGCATTCTTTAATTTTCGATGTGCATTTTTTCTCATTGGTTTCGATTCTAACCTTTTCAAAATATCTTTTTTCAAATTATGTAGTTTGATTTCGTATTTACTTGGGTCTGCCCCTTTCTCTACCAAGCGAATTTTATTGATTTTAAATGTGTGTCTGAGTATATACTTTTTAAAAAAATATACCTGTAACAAAACCAACCACAAAAGTAATGTGTAACAACTGTTACTCCGTCGTTTATATTAATTGTAGTTAAGGAAATACGTTAGTTAATTTTACTTTTTTAACAAATAAAAAATCCGATAAAAAATTCTAGTACTTGAATATTGAGTTCGAAAAAAGACAATTAGTTCTTATCTGCCTTGCCATAAATCAATCGAACAATTTTATATTATTAGTTAGCAATATTCACACTCCATTGTATCTATCTGTATGGATTTTTAGAAATGATTCGCTTGGCTTTTTTTATAGGTCTCAAAGTTCAAAATAAAAGTTTACATGTTCGACTTCATGCAGCCAGAGATTAACTCGGCCTAAATTTTTAAAATTTACAACTAGTATTAATAGTAATCTCAATAGCCACAATAACTGTTAGAACAATTTTAATGATTATTTTCATTTTATTCATACTAAATAAAGTACAGTTAATAAATATTTGTTTCTCTAGGGTCTACTTTTATATAGTAATTACGATATATATAATAAATAAATCTATTTCATAACCCCCGTTAGAATGTTATTTCTTTAATTGTTTTTTTGAACTGTTGTATGCCTATATTTTAATTTTGTCTATGAATCTTACAAATAACCGTATATTTTGAGTATTTATGTGGGTTCCTGTTTTAAAAATGAAATTGGTTTTAATTAATGATTCTATCATTAAAAACCGACCTTGTTTTCTAAGTATGTCCTCATAGGGAGTGAAGTAAACCGGAACGTGATATATTTGATAAAAGGTAGAATGAACTAGTTGATGTATATATATATATATATATATATATATATATATATATAGTTGATGTATATATATATATATATATATATATATATATATATATATATATATACCTGCAGCAACTCTAGATTTTATTTAAAAAATAAATTCCTCAAATTAGCAAATTTCAGCTATTTTATTATTACACAAAATTAATTTGTCACTATCCACACACATTTAAACTAGCAGCAATGCTTGTTATTAATCCAATGTGTTTAACGTAAGAATTTGGATGGAATTGTTTTAAATATAACTTATGTTCTACTGTGGACTAAAATTTTATTCATAAGTACTTATGCTAATGAGATTTACAAAGAGAGGTAGCTCAGAAATAAATAAGTGGTCGATTTATCTGACAGATATATCTCAATTAATGAAATTGTCCTTCGTGAGTTCAAATCTGTTTGCGGTCAAATGTGATTATTCATGCACTAATATAATTCTGAACCTGAACTAAGCAGATCATTAGTAATATAATGTATACACATTTGTGGAAAAACTTTCCACGAGTACCGGCTTCTTACAAGATAACCGCATATAATAAGAGACCAAATTTAAGCTACGTGTAATTATACAGCCACATCTACTAAAATAATGATGAATTTCCTGATATTAAATTAGTCTCTAATTGGTAGTCTATTTCTGGAATTGATGAGCTTGTTAATTAATTCCAAATATTAATCATCAGTGATTTTTCAGCTCTATTTTTTATGACCTAAAGTTTTAAATGAAGAAATTCTAGTTTTATTGTGGAGTAATATGCAATCCTTTTTCACAGCATTATATTATGACAAATGAAAACCGATAATCTCTTTCAATTATCGATAATTACCTCACCAATTAGAAAATGAGCCGTGCAGCAAACATAAACTCGCGATTAATTGGTTCGTCGGATTAATCGTCTAGAGGAATTTGAAATTGATTATTAGTGTAATATCTATACACAGTCACTCAAAAATTAGCTCACTTACAAGAAAAAATGGCGATAATCTTAGAAACCACGTGAGCAACAATATGTAACAAAAGTTTAAAAATGTTTGTACAATTTTTCTTTGTTTTATTTGTACTAAAACCCCTACCTACGCGCCTTTACACTTTCCTGCCTTCCTGATTGTAATACCCTGCTAGGATCTAAATGTAATTTGACAGATATCTGGCTCTACTCCCCTCAGTCTAATAATAGCCCAGATCCCAAATGTAACGTAGAACATCTTTACACACGGGTTAACGTTCAGACACTTAGGAGACACAGGTTGTTAGCACAATCGGTCGGGAGGAACACAAGACAAGTTGTAACTCGACTCATTTTTTCTCGTTGTAACAACGAAATATTTTTACTGAATAAACTGTGATCGTGCTATATCTCTCTGACCTCTCTTCTCCTGAGCCTGATCGTTTGTTTGTCCAGACGTTCTTTTTATCTTATTTTTCTTTTTATTATCACCTTTTGGTTTACAGATAGGGGTAGGTCTACTTTGGTAGTTGTACTTCTTATGTGCTATTCCGTTTCCATTCACTATATTTGATATGATCGTTTGTTTTATCCTCGCGAAATATTGTGTGATGAGAACCAAATTGATACAAACACCGTCATAAACGTCGGGTGACGAATTGAAAAATAACTTCGGAGAAGACCGACGCCCATTGCCAGTAAGAAATCAATGTTTAACGGCTGTTGGGTTGGGAGGTGCCTTCAAGAAGTGTCTAGATGTTTTTAGTTTAGGCATTTAGATTTGTCGTAGACTCTTATAAATACAGTATGTTATTGCTATACATCTCCTGAGATACCTGACTATTTTTTTATTATTTCAGATTCAAAGGACCAGCTACGGCAAGAACTGAAATGCACCCTAATAACGTTTATTTTAAATATTTTTGAATTTCAAAAATGCAATATGGCTTTCAGAACATTTTAAAAGAAAGTTATGCAATAAACATGAAATTGGTTTTAAACTTAGAAAAATGCCACAGAGACACATGGAATATATCAGATTGTTTTGGACAATTTTACATGAATCGAGAATCAGTTTTCGAGTGGCATCAGAAATTTAAGGAAGTCGGGAGGTTTGTAAGGAATGATGAAATGTATCGGAGGACTAAGCACTGCCAGCAACCACTGTAAAAGAGTAATAAAACATGCAAGTGAGCTATATGCTCAGTCTGTTAAATCCAAAGTAGCTGAGCAGCGGCTTGGTTCCCAACAGTTCTGGCAAATAGCAAACAGGATCTTGAACAGAAGCGTGCGTTCTATACCAACTATCATCAATGGACCTGAGGTCGTCGCGTTAGCATCAGACAAAGGCAGACTATTTGCCAAGAACTTTGCAGCTAATTCTACCCTATGCGACAATAACCATCAACTCCCTGTATTTCCTCCTATGTAACATACAAATATCTGTGCGTGAGGTCACCAAGCTAATCAATAACCTTGATTCCAGTAAAGCAACTGGCCCTGATGGCATTCCAGTTGAAGTGATGGAAAAGCTCCAACCAGACCTTGCCCCCATACTTACAAAACTGTTTAAGGGTTGCATTAAGGAGAAGTGCTGAAAAACTCATCAGTATGCCCTGTATTTAAGAATTCAGGTGAAAAGTCATCTCCCTCTCAATACAGACCAATAAGTCTCCTATGTGTCATGAGTAAGTTGTTGGAATCCATATTAAATAAAGAAGTAGTCAACCACCTCAACAGAAACAACCTTAGTGACACACAATATGGTTTCCGCCATGCAAGATCTACAGCAGATGTACTAACGGTTATATCACATAGGATTAGTGAATCTCTTGACAAAGGTTTCCTTTCCAGGGAAATTGCTCTTGGCATATCGAAGACCTTCGATAAGGTATAGCATAAGGGTCTACTTCACAAGATTTCCAGCAACGGCATTACTGGTAATGTTTTCTCAATCATTAAATCATTTCTCTCTGATAGGTTCATAAGAGTAGTGGTTGATGGGCAGAAATCAGAGACCCACAGTATTAATGCTGGAGTCCCTCAGGGGTCCATCCCTCGCCCGACTCTCTTCCTGATCTAGATCAATGATCTCCCAAAACACATACATAAATCATTCGTTGACATCTATTCTGATGACACGACACTCTATTGCAACACATCAAAGGCCGTAAATGACAAGGCTCTCTAATTCTCTCTCCTCTGATCTTGAGCGCGTGGTACGATGGGGGAAGAGGTGGCTGGTTACCTTTAATGCATCCAAAACCAAGCTTCTATCTTTACATCATCAACGCTTTTTCTTTTTTTTTTTTTGATCACCACTTATCAAGCCACTCAGGAATAAGGGTTATTGCTAGTATATTAAGTTAGTGTGGAGATTTGATGAAGTGTTTACTTAAGGGGGCGGTTCATTAGGAATTTGTTAACGTTGGACTTGAAGACATCCAAGTTGTAGTCAGGTGAGAAGCCTGTATTTGTTATATCGTTATTTCCATGGCAGGTAATCGTCTGAACTCCAATCTCTGGTCCCCCCTCGCCAATCTTTCACAAGAAACACCCGTCTGGCTGAAACTACTGTCAATAATTTCCCCCACTCTTTATCTATGCCTAAATTCAAACGTAGATTCCATGAGCAAAACTTCCTTCTTAGAACTGCACGCCAGTTGAACTCTTTGCCGCTTGCCTATTTCCCACCTGACTAGAACTTGGACGTCTTCAAGTCCAACATAAACAAACTTCTGACAAACGTCCCCCTTAAGTAAGACACTCTATCAACACCCCCAATACTAATGATTACTACAATACTATCTTATTGATTACTGTACACGCAATAACCTTTATCCCTGAGTGGCCTCCGGGCCTTGATAAATGGTGCCCCCCTATGTAAAAAATAAACTAGAACACTGGAGGTAATTGGCCAAATATAGAAGTTCATAGATAAGAATAAGTCTTTACAGACAATAAGTGCACAGTTTGACGTTAGTGTGGGAACTGAATACACAATTATTCATGAGAAACTGAAGATGCAGACGATTTGCGTGAAGTTTGTCTCAAGGGTGCTCCATCTTTGTTTAAGATTGTTTGAGAAAGATCAAGACCGCTCCTCACCCTTCCAATTGTCTTTGCATTGCAACCTGTAGTATTTGCTTATTCCCTCAGCTCAAGGACAAACTTGGCGGCTGTTAAAATAAGAAAATGTAGGAAATGAAAGAAAGTGTAACGAAGGTCATTTACACGCTCACTCAAGAGGACGTCCATGAGGCTTTCTATCAATTGTGGCAACCGAACAACAAGTGCATTACAGCCGGAAGAGATTAATTCGAAAGGGACTAGATTTTCATGTTTGTAATATCAATAAAATGCCCATGTGTAAACAAATCTGGAAATTTCTTGAATCTAATTGATACACTAAATCTGTCAAGGAAATGAGTTGTGTGACTCTGATCAGCGTGCTGATCTCTGGAAAACCTTTACGAAATTGCTAATGAATTTGCACGAACTGTGTTGTTGAAAAATATGGTTAATTTTTAAAGAGCCGATAGTGATAAGACAACGGAAATCTTATTGTACAACGCCATGTAATAATTAAAAAAAAAACGATTTAAATATAACATACTGAAAGATTTTAGTTAATCAGGAAGAAAAGACAGTGCTTACTCACATTGCCATTTATGGCGATAAACAAAACAAAAAAAAAGAAAAAAATTCATTAAGTTCCCACTTGTCAAAGGATGAAGATAGTATATAAAAAATCATAAAAATTGTTTAAGTTCATTTTCCGAAAACTTATTTGCACGTTATTTATGGACACATTAATACGGAACTCATATTAATAATCTTCAAAAGTAGTTTTTAATACATATATAAAATAACTCTTCGTAAAAGTTTTACAATTTGGAAATGTCACTTTTAGATTTTTTAAAATACAGTTATGTTAATAAATTGCTGCTTAGTTTTAAGTTTTACGTTTCGCTTGTCTAACCAAAAGTATCAAAAATAAATTTTAAATGTTAAAACTGTAGTCTATCGTTGATTTTACCATCGTCACTATTTTCCCTAATTATGAAATTTGATTGCTTCATTGCAAGAGAAGAAAGCTATTTGATCCAATTACTTGATTTTTGGAATAATTCATCTTCGTTCAGTGACTGAAACGCACATTATAATACTTTTCTGTATTTTCTTTACATTTAATTGACCAATGAATAAACGAAAAATATTCTTTTAGGAATCAATTTTAGGCTGAGATATTAATTTCCCGTGCACGTGTCCTTCAAGAAAAATATAACGTGAACGCCCGTGCACGTGTTTGCAAGAATATATGAGAAGCTAATGTATGATTCTATATCTTTGAATGGGTATGTTTAGATATTTGTTAAAATAATTGACAAATGGTGCTGTTAAAATAATGTCCACATGTATTTAACTGAGTTAGAATTGGTTTGTTTTTTGAAAGGAGGTATAAAATATTTTTCTTATGCTTTGATTGATAGCATATCGTGAAACGAGTCAAAATGCATATATAATAAGTTTTCCATCTTCCCGCAGATGTTCCACATACTAAGGATTATTCATTGTTGTCCAACACGGCAGGAAATACAGCCCAGTAATTCCGGAATGTGACATTGTGGCCCAAATTTGCTGGCTTGGTGGATACTTAATAGCCGGAAATGTATGAATCCACTTGCCTAGAACGTTTAAAATATGCATCAGTCGTAATTTGTACAAATATATATATATATATATATATATATATATATATATATATATATATATATATACATATATACATATATATATATATACATGTACATATGTATATATATATATACATAAATATATATATATGTGTGTGTGTGTGTGTGTGTGTGTGTGTGTGTGTGACTAAGTTCGTGTGGGTGCGTGCGTGTCGGTAGATACTTAGATAGAGAGCAACGCTCAGAATTATAAATGCGCTTATATAAGATTGAGATCAGAAAATACATGAGTATAGATGATAAAGTAAATATACTTGAATACAAATAAACACTCACAACGTATATATATATATATATATATATATATATATATAAATATATATACTAGCAAAAGTATCCGTCGAGTGAGTTCAAACACAGCCTACATAAAATGGACTCTGATTTATGAAAGTATGATAGGTTATGAAAAGGAAGGGTTGTAATGAGATAGCTTCGAATTTGAGGGGTATCAAAACCAAAGCAAAATATGATGAAAGTAAAAATAAACTCAATATTTTATAATACAATACCTGTTCACACTGAAACCATTATCACAATTTTCTGTGAATCTATATTAAAAAAACCTTGTTAAACTTTGTGATATATTTCCATTCTATGGAGGTCAGACGCGAACGAACGCCCCATAATTTTCTTATACCATATTTCTTCAAACTGAAACATAAGTATCAAAGTATACTTACGCAGATAGATATCAAAAGTATTTATTAAAGAGTGTGCCTATTTCCATGCTATGGAGGCCAAGCGCGAACGCAGACCCCACAATTTTATCATACCATGCCTATTTAAGTTAAAACATATTATCAAAGTATTAGTATGTGCATCTATATCAAAAACACTTGTAAACTTTTTTTTAAATTTTTTATTTCAATATTTTGTTAACTAGGCGCGTACGCACACCCCACAATTTTAATGAATCGTCATTATGCCAGATCAAAAATACCTATTCCTGTGTCTCAATCCATCTTCTATCATTATGTGGTCAGTTTTCTATAATAGTCAACCATATAGGAGTCTATTCGTGACCAGAAATACACATACACAAACATCCAGCTTTATATATATATATATATATATATATATATATATATATATATATATATATATAAAAATATAACACGGAAATTACATAATTTTCGATGCAATAATTTATTATTATTATTATTATAATTATTACAACCGACACACACACATACACACACACACACGCCCCTAAATATGCACATTCTTACACGTAAATGCCTTTATACGCGGTTACTAACCTAGGAAGAAGAGGGAGAAATATACGGATATAGAGAGAAGGAAACAAAACAAACCGCGCGCAAGGGACAGAGAAGAAGAAAGAAAAAAAAAAGAAGAGAGCGACCATCCGCTGCCTGTCATATGTGTGTGTGTGTGTGTGTGTGTGTGTGTGTGTGTGTGTGTGTGTGTGTGTGTCGGTTGTTACGTCGAGCTACAGGACAGCAGTCATAATGTTTTTTTTTTGTTTTAAATCCCTCCTAACCTGTATATAAAATGTATTAAGTGGATTGCTACTACCACCCCCTCTGGTTTTTTGACGGTCGAGACCCGATTCTTTTTCTTTCTTTATTTCAGTATCAAAAATGTAATTGTCTAGTTTAGATGCTTGAAAATACCATCAGGTTGAAATAAATTATTGCATCGACAATTATGTAATTTTCGTGTTATATTTTTATGTTATTGCTATGTTTACCACATTGAGGTCTCATACCCGGACTTCCTCCTGGAATTATTCCATTTTAACACCATATATATATATATATATATATATATATATATATATATATATATATATATATATATATGAGGGGCGCGCAATAAGTGATTCCCCTGACCCACTTCGCATAGGAGTAGAGCAACGAAACTTGCCACAGTTTCTCTACATAGGTACTATCCAGAGTCATGCATTTCTCTCATCGTTTGATGCAGCTCTGGAGACCGTTTTTGTAGAACACCCCAGGGTAGTTCTCCAACCACGACGTGACGTCAGATATAAAGGCTGCGTCATCTGGGAAACGCTTTCCTTTCAAAAACAACTCCATGGCTGGGAATAGGTTAAAGTCAGAGGGTGAAAGGTCAGGAGAGTAGGGGGATGGGGAAGGATTTCATAACCACACTCCCGTGCTTTTGATATGGCGACAAGCGAGTTGTGGACCGGAGTGTTGTCTTGCACGAGGAGGGTACCTTTGCTGATCTTGCCTCCCTCTTGATTTTTATAGCCTCCCTTAATGTCCTCAAAAGTGAAGCATAATAGGATCTTGTAATTGTGGTACCCTTTGCCAAGAAATCTGTCATCACTACTCCATCCTGATCCCAGAAGTCTGTGAGCATGGCATTGCAAGCGGAGGGCTGCACCCTTGCCTTCTTTGGAGGTGGTGATCCAAGTGCTTCCACTGCATTGACTAGGCTTTAGTCTTTGGATGACAGTGATTGACACAGGTTTAATCCTCTGGAATCAGTTATTTGAAAAACTTTGACTCATATTCTTGGCACATCTCCAAATTCATCCTCGAGCACTCGATGCATTCTCGCTTCTGTAATGTTGTGAACAACCTGGGAATCCATCTGGCAGACACCTTATGCATATGCAAATGGTCATATATGATAGTTTTCTACAGACCCTGTACTAATCTTGACATCTTGGGCTATTTGGCGAATAGTAATCTTCCGAAATGGCAGTCTCAACTTGACGGACAGATGTCTCATCAATGGCAGAAGGGGGCGACCAGATCTGGGAGCTGTTTCCACAGACTTACGGCCATGTTTGAATTCACAATGCCAGCGTTTAACAAGGTCATATAATGGGGCATGATCACCATTAGTTTCTTTCCTTTCATCAAAAGTCTCTTGTGGTGTGCGTCCTTTCAAATACAAAAACCGAATCACTGCTCGACATTACACAGACTCCATTTCACACCTAACTCAGTTCAAACACCTGTAAAACAGAAACCACAATTAGTTCAGAGCTGCAATTTGCCAAACTACCCGTGGAGATATAAATCACTGCAAATGCAAAATATCAGCTAGATTAGACAACTGGAAGTGGGTCAAGGGCATTACCTATTGCACGCCTCTCGTATATATATATATATATATATATATATATATATATATATATATAAGCCTCTCGTATATATATATATATATATATATATATATATATATATATATATATATATATATATACTAGCTGTACCCGGCCACGCGTTGCTGTGGCTCAGTTTGTTAAAATTGAACACATTCCTCAAGAAAAATTGCATTTTGTTCGTTTATTTACTTTTATTATTTTTTTCAATTTTTTTAATCAATAAAAGTTATTTCCCCCCAAAAAAAACAAAAAAAAAATTATTTTTTTTACCATAAATGGTTAGGTGAAAGGTTTTTTTTTAGCAAAACTTGCACTTTTTTAAAAAGAAATTTGGCAGTAAACGTTTCTCTTTTAAAACGGAATTTTTATTATAAAAAGAACAGATGAATGCTTTACATGAACACTGTAAATAGTTATGTGAATATAGAGAAAAGTTTGATTCTTTTTTTCATGAGAATGTACAAATTATTTATTTTTTTAACAGATGTTAAGAAAATAAACAGAAAAATACTTCCATTATTAATTATGCAAAAAAATAAATAAAATGTTGATTTAGTGTTTCAATATGCTTATAAATTACGATAAAACTTGCTGAGTATGCACTGTTTTACGGTTTTTGTAAAAATGGAACGGAAACTTAAATTTCGCTTCGTTTTAATCTTTCTTAATGTTTTAATTGTGTCCCCCAAACGAATATAATCAAAACAGTAACATTCAACAATTGTACTTTATGTATATAAAACACAAAATATTTATTAATTTTTTTTTTTAAAGTTAATAACGAAAGGGAAATAATTCCATTTTTAAACGAAAAAGTCAGTTTACCTAACTTACTATATTAATGCTATTTTTTTAAGCAAGAAAAAAAAAGGTAAATATCCAGATGCTTTACTACACAACAACGAAGACTCTAATTTGTTTTTTTATAGGTTATTGAGGTCGCTGACAACGTATCTGATAGTCAAACTTGGGGCAAATTTACCGTTTGCATGGTATTTACCCCTGAACTCACGAACTTCTTTCCACCATTTTGCAGCATCCGTTTATGCTACGCGCATGCACGCTGTATCATAAACGACGGCTTCACCAAGCAAACTATGTTGGGGGGAGGGGATTTTTTTTCCAGGACATAGAATTTTCTAATTTTCAAAAATACATTATAGCGCTTTTTGGGTGGAAAATTTAAGATTAGCTGAAAAAGAAATAAAATAAGAAAAGGAAAGCACACCAAGTTGGAGTAGGGGGGGTAATTTATCTGTTGTTTTTTTTTACCTGGAACATCGAATTTTCAAATTTTCCGTAAGTAACGCACCGACATTTACCAATTAGAACACATGTAACATTTTCCAGATACGTTACTACCGGTTTTTTATAGGTAATTTAGGTCGCTGACAACTAATCTGATAGTCAAACTTGGGGCAAATTTACCGTTTGCATGGTATTTACCCCTGAACCCACAAACTTCTTTCCACCATTTTGCAGCTTCCGTTTATGCTACGCGCATGCACGCTGTAGCATAAACGTCGGCTTCACCAAGCAAACTACGTTGGGGGGAGGGGATTTTTTTCCAGGACATTTCTAATTTTCAAAAATACATTATAGTGCTTTGTGGGTGGAAAATTTAAAATTAGCTAAAAAGAAATAAAATAAGAAAAGGAAAGCACACCAACTATCTGATTTTTTTTTTTTTTTTTTACCTGGAACATCAAATTTTCAAATTTTCCGTAAGTAACGCACCGACATTTACCAATTAGAACACCATTTAACATTTTCCGAAGATTTTACCTAGTACATTGGGGGCGCGAGCGGGGGGGCGAATGTGATGTTGACGCGCGTGCGCCCCAACATCACCCCCCCCCCGCCCAAACAAATGAGAGTGGTCTTTGTTCTGTAGTAGCGTATCTGGATATTTACCAAAAAAAAATATTTAGGTTTGGCTATAAATTCCTAAACTGATTTCAACCTAAATAATTTAGGTGACTGAAATAGGAATCTAATTGAATCTTTAATTTCCTGAATAGTATGCGAGAATTACGGACTTTAGGGGCTTTTTTCGTAATGTAAAAATTATGTTTTATTCTTACAAATTACGATGCTTTAAAAGAAGCAAAAATAAATTCTTGCGTTTTTATTTACTACTGAAAACTATAACTTTAGTAAAGGTATTTTTTGTTTAAACAAAATAAAACATTTTAACTAAGAGTTAAGTAAAAATAATTTGTTCATTATATTCTGCCATCATTATTTGAAAAATACTGCAATTTTCATTAAAATTCGTTAATTTCCTGATTTTTTGTGAATTTTTAAGTAAAGGGAGGAGTCAAAATGTGTATACACTTTGAGCGTCGGCATTCATTTTGCGACCACGAGTGGTTAATTTAAATTAAAGTTCAATCACATGGTTACATTATCAATAAATCATGTAATTAAACCCATTGAAAATTTACCGATATTGTAAACACATTCTGTTTACATTAAGCCTGTAGTGTTTTTTTAGTGATGCAATGTTGTCAACTGAGATTTAAAAAAAAAAAACCCGCGAGATCAGTAGAAAGAAATGTCCAGAAAATCACTAGTGGAAAAATCGATTTTATAGTGAGATTTAAGAATGGTTAGTCGAAAAAAAGGTGAAAAACAAAACAAATAATCAATAAATAATTGTTACCAAAGGCAATAAATGCTACTTTTTTTACTTACATGAATGAGTTTATTTTATGTTTTAAAGTATTTTCAAACGCTTTTCTTTATTTTTTAATAATCTAATGCGGGTGTGTGGGTGCCAAATACCTCCAGATTTTCTAGAATTCCCCACTAGATCGTAAACGAAATCTCCAGATCTAGCAGGAAAACCGCTAAATTGTAACACTGGTCAGGTGACAGGAAGCGGTAATAAATAATTGTCCCTAAATCAAAAAAATGGCCTCTCGGTACAAAGAAATCCAGCTATTTATCATAGAAAAATTAAGTATAATGTTATAATTAAAAAGAAATATATAAAAACACACATGTATATAGTAAACATATTATACCAAAACGTGGAAGCCATCCGTCCAGTGGTTTGTTAGACAATTAATTCCGAACGAACCAACACTTACATTTATATATATATATATATATATATATATATATATATATATATATATATATATATATATATTTATGACTACTTCATTTACTCACATAAATTTAATATACGAAAGTTTAGATTTATGCGTAAAGTTTAAGTATTTATTTCCAAAGTGCTCAATACGTAGGTAGAGCTAGTTAGTAATTTATAAAATATATATGGCTATTAAGCTACACTAAATATTTAGCGTTTAATCCACTCTAGCGATACAAAATAGTTTTAAAACTAACAAAAACAATAGAAAATAAACAAATAAATAAATTAAATAAACATGAATATGCATAAACGATCACACATATGTGTATGTATATATATATATATATATGTGCATATATGTATGTACACATATATATATATATTTATATATAAACTAACAATAAAAAAAACACTAACCTAGTTTTTAAACAGATCGTTTGTCCGATAAAATGCATGCTCATTGGCTGATATTTAGGAGCGCGGTGGATACTAGAAAGCTGATTGGCTAACTAAATCCTCAATAGAAAAGAACCATATAAAAACGATAAACAACCACAGAATTCGCGCATAAGCCTGAGGCATCCTACAGGGGATGAAACGCTGAATATTCAGTGTAGCTTAATCGCCATATATATTTTATAAATTGCTATATATAAATATATTTATATATATATATATATATATATATATATATATATATATATATATATATATATATACTGCATATCAAATTATTAATGAGTTTACATATTTTTAACTATTTAAGGAACGAGTGAATAAAAATCCATGACACTTTGAGAAAGTGCTTACAATACTATTCAGTTACTGCAATCAGAAAAGAGATGTATTTAACGCAGAATTTGCGAAATTATGTCAGAAGATAGGAATATCTGTTGATTTGAATGTGTCAAGTTATTAATGAGATTGGTAAAAAACGCAATATCCATAACTTTTTTATTGAAATCATTTTCAAACATTAAATGAACTAGGGAAAATGCTTAGAACACAATAACTATATAGCAATTCGTACCTTGACATAATTAGTAAGGGATATGCGATCCTTTTTTATGAATGACTTGTAAAAGACGTTGGTCAACAGAATTCGTCAAATTTGTGATTTTGTCAACAGTTAATCCTCGCGATAACTCTTGGGGGGCTCCTACATCTCATCTTTGCTCTTAAATTGGCGTCCACTTGCACAGAGGCGTCGCTTCATGATACTCCAACGGTTCTTAATTGGGTTAAAATCTGGTGAATTCGCAGACCACTCCATCTTCCGTAGACCAGAAAACCCAGGCGCTGCAAATACTCTTTGCTTTTATTTGCTGCTTGCAAGAGAGCATTATCCTGCATAAAAATAATGGTTCTGCTGAACATCAACCTTTGCTTCTTCAGTCATGGTCCAAAGTGTTCCTTCAGAAAATCTGTAAGCATTTGACGTCATTTTTACGCCTTCTGTGGCTCTCCATGGGTCAACTAATGTGCCTCCGATAATCCCAGCCCAAATCATTATCCCACCACCACCTTGTTAGTTCCTTAAACGCTGATGAAGATGTCGTCAATCTAGAACTCATCCCCTGCTCCAGCCATCTGGGCCATTACGAGCGACACGCACTTCATCCGTGAATAAAACTTTGGGAAAATCCGATTTCATGTTGTCCTCTGCCCCTTTTAATCAGTTTTGTATGTGATGTTGCTTTAATGGAGGCTTTGTCACAGGCTTAACAGATTTCACCACTTCTTTCAGAAGGCGACATCGAGTACTTTTTGATACATTCTCCAATCCGGCTTTCTGAAAGACGTCTTGACTTTTCTGCCTAGGGTTCTTAATAACTTCACGTTAATTTGGAGTAGAGAACGGCGTGAAACAACTCTATTAACTTTATAAGCTCTCTTACGTAGCTTTGTAGGGTCATTAACAAGGTTCTTCAAAGTTTGATTGTATCTTCCTATCATTTTCGATATTTCGAGGGGAGTTTTACCGTTTGCTAGCTGTTCTGTAATAATACTCTTTTCAGAACTACTCAAACCATGTTTACGACCCATTTTATTGACGAAACGACCAATTTTATTGACGAAACAAACTGCCTTGTTAATAATTTGACACACCTAAAATACTGTGGATTACGAAATTACGATGACAAGTTGTTTACATTGCGCGGAACAGTACGAAAATTTAACAGTACGCGCGGCTCAACATTGCCAACGTTTCTGAAATTTTTGATACGGAACTACCGGTAAGTTTCTGAAACTGATCAAAAAATGTTATATCGTTAATAATTTGACACGCATACATATATATATATATATATATATATATGTGTGTGTGTGTGTGTCTGTGTATGTGTGTGAGGGTGTGCGTGTGTGTGCGTGTGTGTGTGAGGGTGTGTGTGTGTCTGTGTTAAAACCACTATGTTTTTAGAATACTGATCAAGATTATGAGGGTTTTTTGAAGCTTGAAAACGATGTTATATTTTGTATTTTATATGGTATCTTTATATTTCTTGCGGTCCTCCGCTTTTAGTCACAAAAAGGTATCGATTATATAAGATTATATATATATTTATATATATATGTATATATATATATATATATATATATATATATACATATTAATGGGAATATAGAGCAATTAAGTTAAACATTTTGTCACGCGACGATTTATCGATTCCACGCGATGTTTTATTGATGTCACGTTACTTGTGAATCACCGACATCGATGTTTCTCATTAAAATAGCAACATCGTTACAAAGAAACCTACATCGTTATTAAATAAAATTTACTAGAACGTTATAATTAAAAAGAGAGATATAATAGGTTCGAGGAAGTTACTATACTAAAATATCGAAACAATTGGTCCAATTGTAATTTAGAATACCGGTAAGTAACAAACATACATTTACGTTTTTATTTATATAAAACATTAAATACTTCTTTTATCGGTAAACAAACCCAAATATTGAAAATAAAATTGCAATATAGGAATTAAGGAGGCGCTTCTTCGTATCAAACGCAAACACGATAATGCCAGACCGATTCCTATCTGTTTTTTTTTTATTTAGAAAATGAATCTGAAGTGTTTCTGGGTTGGATTAAATGTCGCAGCAACACCAAGCTGTCCTAAATAATACTACAAATTTAAAATACAATATTCTCTTGGACACGGATATAATATGTCGATGCATAACTGTTTGCCGCTAAACAATTCTGATTTATTATATGCATATTTTAACATACAATTATAATTAATTTATGACGTAATATCTAAGATTTCCAAGACATTATTAATATTTTTATGCAATATTCTCACTCATGTTCATCCGAAAACCACTTTCTGTTTTGAACATCAAGAAAAACCAGTAACAAGCGGGATACCACAGGGAAATGTCATTGGCCCAATGTTATTCGTCATCTACATAAACGACCTACCCAAATGAAGCTGTTTGCAGATGACACAAAGTTGTTCACACGTAGTGACATCCCAGGAGACACAGACAACCTACAGGCTGACCTAGATAACTTGCAGAACTGGTCACAGGACTAGTTGCTCCGTTTTCACCCACAGAAATGTTGCGTCCTGAAACTAGTGAGCAGGAGATCAGAGGCTAAATACACATTGAAAGAAACTCGCTTGGACTGATAACACTGGAAGAGTATGATCATGAGAAAGACCTAGGCGTCTACATCGACAACAAACTGAGTTCCAAGGAATATGTAGCTAAACCCAAAAAGCAAATAAAGTAGTTGTCGGGATCACTCACCGCACTTTTGACTTCCTCTCCAATACAGTCTTTGTGCAACTCTACAAGCGCCTTGTGCATCTTATCTTGGAGTATTGCCACTCTGTCTGGAAGCCGCACCATCAGACCTTATGCAGTGATCTGGAAGACGTAAAGCGCCGAGCAACCAAGCTGCTGGCATCACTTAAGGACAAGCCATATTCTGAAAGATTGAGAACCCTGAGACTGCCCACTCTTGAGCATCGGAGAAATCTTGGTTACATGATTGATCTCTACAAGTACATCCATGAGATCTATGATACAAGAAAGCCGTCTTTTCAAAACGCCAAAAACAGCGCAACCAGGGCGAACAGCCTCAAAATCGTAAAAAAACACTGTAGGCTAGATGTCCGCAAAGGGACCTTCCACAGAGGGTTGTCAACACATGGAATGATCTCCCAGATGCAGTTGTACAAGCATAAACGGTAAACGCATTCAAAAGCAGACTTGACGCCCATTCGAGATTGCTGCCGAGTTTATATTATCCATCCTCCTAAATGGAAGTGCAAATTCCTGGCTTTCTGTGCCACGCATGCCACAAAGTTGTCTAGGAATTTTTCCCCTTGGAACGATGAATAGGTCCAAAACCTGGACCTCAAACGTCTATCTGTCAAAGTCAAGTCAAAGTGAAAATCATCTTCACTCATGAGTTCTCCCGCAGCAGTATTGTAAACTATACATTGAATAATCCTGCATATTCTCCTGATCTGATTACCACTTATTTTGAGGATTTCAAAACCATTTAGATGGTCTTCGGTGCATATTAAGACAGGCAATTCTGACGAAGTATGGAATGCAGATTCTTACCTACTTTTATGCGAAAAAAAAAACGACACATGTCGGTCGACATCAGTTTACCTTGATCGTTGCCCACGCATCACGTCTGTAAACACCAATATTGCGTTTTTATTAAATGTTAACTCAAATTTTATTAAATTTTGATAGAAAGTTTTATGAAAATAATATTATTCACAACTAGTTATATTATTTATTTGCGACTATGACTGATGTACAACATTTCTGATATGTGCCCTTTTGTATGTTTTGTCGCATTGAAGTCGGTCGGGGTCCGTTTTTAATTTAACATTTAACATTATTTTAATTTATATTTATTATCAACACGTACAACCTTTTTAAATCGAGTCATTTATAAAATGGATGACAGTGGGATCAAGTTATAGACAACAAATACGTTATTGTTTATGAATAAAGATTCACTAAAACAGATTTCTTTTTCAGGATGCACTATTAAATCGGTAACATATTTTACACCGACCTAATACATTCCACTAGAAAACCGCTTGTTAAGAAATTTGCCTCCTCGAAACCATCAATATTCCCACTTGGATGTTGAGGGGTAACGATTTGCGTAACAGAGCGCGGTACCCTAAATAACTTATTTTAAAAAGCTATAAGACTGTATAAAATAGTACTGCTTACTGTATAGTTACTTTGAAGAGAGAAAATTTTCTTATATTCATCAATTTATCTCTGTTGTTGAAACTCAATCAAAAATTATTGTCATGTTTGAAAAATTCTTGCTACCGATGATAGAGATACACATATATAGAGAGACATTTTTATTTACAATTTCATGTGAATATATATATAGAAAAACAGAAAGAGAGAGAGAGGGGGGGTGAGAGAGAAGATAGGGGAAAGAGTAAACATACAAAACCAAAGATGAATTTACATCGCACGAATATTAAAACAAATAATACTTCTTCAACTGTGTACTTTTCATGAAAAACATATCTATCTCTCATGAGTTGTTCGATGCATTTTCATTATGCAAAGAAACACGTGTAAGATGAATTATATAAATGATAAAATATGAGGGTGCTGTAAATTCATTTTGGATTTTATTTTCGATATAAAAATGTAAATTCATCGTCATTTGCATTTTGCTTTATTAATTGTGAACATTTCTAAAAATATATTAAAAATATGCATTTAAAGTATTGTATTCATTTTCAATTAAAATCTATGTATACGAATATATATATATAATTATTTTTTAATATTATTATAATAATTAAATACCTACAGACACTAGTGTTTCATCCTTTCGGGAATCTTCAGTGCAGGGTGTCACGATTAATACCAGTCGAACGATTCGAACCCCACATCACGAGACATCTCTGGCTCGGTTTAGCGAAGACCTAATCCATTCGGCTACCATTAACCGCGTGAGATAATGTGGAATTTTAAACATTTTAATTTTAAATGTTCATTTACGTCAGTCAGAGAGTGATCTGATCGTTATACGATGATCTATACATAAGATCTAAGTTGACCGACTTTTAATTCAACTGAAAGTGCCCAACGATAAGAAACGAATTTCTTAAAGGGGCTGTCATAATTTTTTTTTAATTATTATTATAATATATTATTTTAATATATATATATATATATATATATATATATATATATATATAGTACATTATGTGAGATCGACATGTCACCACAATCTTTTGGAGATTACACCAGGACCATACAATACGATAAAAAAGTTAGTAATGAAATTTAAATTAAAATAGTCAATATATTAAAAAAAAAGTATGAAAATAAATTAATATAATGTAATTAACATTAAAATTAATTCATTAGAATAAACAAGATAGCATATAGATTAAGACCACTAATGATAAAAGGTATTGTTAAATACGATTAATTCTAATAATAAAAAAGTTGTAGTAATATATAACATACATTAGAAAATAACATTACATTAAATAAAACCAAATAAATTAGTACAAAATTAATTAAACACCGAAAAAAACATAAATAAAACACAGCTTTATAAAATGTAAAAACAAAAATTTCATATAAATGAATTATATCAATATACCCATTTTATTAAAGTAAATGACACAAAAAACATAAAATCAAATGCCTAAATGAACAAAAAATACATATGTATCCATCCCCGATCCCCCTTACAAGTAAAGTTACTGGTAAAATTCCGATGATAAATAAAACAAACAAACATGTTTATTGCATTGTAACCCACTGAATTATTGTAAAATGCAATACAGACACACACACACACACACACACACACACACACACACACACATATATATATATATATATATATATATACATATATATATGCATATATATATATTCGTCTACATTTATATACATATATATATATATATATATATATATTTATATATATATATATATATATATATACACTCACATATATATCATGTATAAACAGAAAATGTTGTAATTTTATGATTTCCTGGCTATCATATATTATATATATCTGTCTTATTAATTTGATTAAAATTTCAATATTTATTTAAACAAACATAGCAAACTAAAAATTAATTCATATCACACTCATATTTCCCCTCAATAAAATGACTAATTTTCCCCTTCGAAGCCATTTAACCCTAACCCGATTGTACCATACATATCTACATAATCGTTTTTTTACGACAGAATAAGGTAAAGTCACCCTTTCTTTTAAAATTAACTCTACTTTGCGACGTACTGCTTGGCTAAATTCAATGTCAATTCTGTGGAGACTTTGCCGGAAGAAACCTTCCAATTAGAGTCACTGTAAATAGCCTTCTGAACAAACTCAGAATAATCACAACAGCCGTTTACCATTAATTTCGGCAATGGCTTTAAATCTTCTCCAAAGTTTGGGTTATGATCAATATTCATCAGAATGTAACCCTACTTTCATCTTCCGCAACGTTTCACTGGTAAACCACGCGACGTTTGTAGGCCAACGAGCAAATACATTAAAAATAGTGAGTGGAGGCGAGAAAGCAAAAAAAGATTCAAGATTTTTTTCTTTAATACTAAATGATAATTCTTACCACTATTCTCAGCAGGAGGTTTTGTTAAACGTTTCTAACTATTTTCAAGCACATCTTATCGAACTCGGGAATCTTTCTGTGGAACTCGGGAATCTTTCTGTGCATCGCGGGAATCTGCAATTAATTTCGAATGTTTTTGTTAATCTACGGACGTAGCATACTCTGGTTCCGTCAGGCATGAGCGGGATTTACTTTTGCATATCTCCGATACAGAGGAGTGAATATTTAACTTGCATTCATGTGTAACTTACAATGAAATTTACCAAGTACGTTATCCGGGTGGTCACGTGTTCTAGCAGATAATTAAAGTATGCATTTTTGGATCATTAAATATTCGTGCTTTTGGGAAATGCATACTCTTACTTTTGATTGATACGCATATGAACCGATAAAATAAACCACTAGCACTCTTCTCGCTTCTCATTATTATGAGAAATTTCTACCCCAGCAGGGGATGGGTATATGATTGTGGTGAGTAGTTTTGCTTGTGTGGTTCTTTGCCATTTAACTTGATGAATAGTCCTTCAATGGCACCCTCTCTATCATTGCACAACATGGATCTAGCTAAAAAACCCTCGTCACAACATCCGAGTAAAAAAAAAAAGAGTAAAAACGAAAATTGTTGATACCACAGCTGAAACTGATTCAGAGACAATGAGGTGGGGGTGTGACCCTGGAGCATGAAGAATTTTCAACAGTGTGACGGTTTACATACGAAAGTTAAAGCAACAAACGACCTCACAGTTCGAATAGTCGCACATTACTCCTCAAATTACAACGGGAATTAATATTTAGGTTAAGGGACTGTGAAAATTATACAGATAATGGGCGGACTTAAAATATTAATTATCTTTTCATATCAATTTGTGTGTTTTATGCATTTGTATAATTTGGATTCTTCGGACTATAGTATTCATTTTGAGCGTCATTTTCACAACGAGTCGGTCGATGTAACCTACGACCTCCTTCTCCGGGCGTATTTTCAGTGACATTCGGTTTTCATGTTTTTACCTTCAGTAATATTCGGGCTCCATGATTTTTCGCAAGGACTTGTAGCGCAATGCTTAGAAAAATCGATAGCAAAAATCATATTCCTATGAAGCTTGGAAGTTCAATTTCTATGTGGGCGACCAAAAATACAATTGCGAATAACTTTGGATTTCTATCCAGTCATGGTATACCGAACAAGAGCATGTTACCTCGGTGAACTAAATAAAATAAATCGTTCCGTTGAAAAGTCTGCCTAATTTCTCGAGTTCGATAGAAACATTCTCGAGTTCGATAAGATACACCTAAAAAGGTTGCAGGTTACATTGATCGAGACGTTGTGAAAATAACACGCAAGATGAGAACAGTAGGTCGAATAATCCAAACAATAATGAACTGATCATTAATGATTTAAAACAAATCTACAAGATGTAATGTTAAGTAATGTGACTTTGATTTTGTTTGATATAATTTTCTACAAAAAATATTCAAAACGATGTTGAAGCTATTCATAATAATGATTACTACACATTTTCTCAAAATTGATTGAAACATGAGCAATAGATATAAGACATTACTTAAAACATGTTTTCAATTTTTGGAGTATTTGCAAAGATTTAGAATGCTTAATGTGGATAGAGAATTTAATTTTAATATTCTCTTCTTTTCGATTTGCATTAAATTAAACCGCCTATTGGAAGACGATTCCTTGAATATCGTAAAAGAGCCATTGGCACGAATGCCATGGAAGCAGCTTCTCGACATATGCAAATGATAAGTCATTGCACTAGGTGACGCCATAATTGAAGTAGATATATAAAAAAAAGACAAAATAAAGTACGTATGGACACGGCGATATTTTAAACAATATATAAGACTCATTTATTTTGTGAACTTTTAACACAATTATCAGACGACTATATTGCCGTTAGATTTAAGAATACATCTTAGGTGGTTTGGTGTGGAAACGACCGCGAAAAAGAGCCTTTTCTTTCCACTGAAAAAAAAAATTGTATATTTTTCCCCTTTGTATTTTTTGCGACATATTCACAATCATGTCGGGTCAGTGTTATCATGTAACGACCATCTTACAATGTTTACTTCGTTTTCAGACTTCTTTAGTTATGCATTGCATATTAATCATTTTCTAGAATCGGAGTCATGTAATTATTAGGATTCTGACTATAAGGGTTAGTTTTAAACTTCAAAGCGGAAATATCGGACTGCATTCTTTATTTAACAAACGGAAGTCAATTACCTTAGATCCTCCATCAACTTGCAGGTTCCAAAGTTTGATATAAAGATTTCACGTTCGTCTAGGACATTAGTTCTCAAAATTATTATACCCAGCCCCCTTTTTATCTCTAAATTCATTTTCGTGGCCACTATAACTTATTCTATTTTTAATTTGTAAAAAAATATAAAAGGGTCTATATGAGCGGTTTATGTTAAAAGAAAACTGAAATCATCGTGATGTTATGTGCAACATGGGGGTCAATATTGACCTCAAGTGATAACCTATGGTCTAGGGAAATCTATATTAGGCAAAATATTTTTTAAAGAAACTCGGAGTTTATGCAGACCAAAACTTCGTTTGCGGGCACACACCACATTAGACAATAGCATGTGGAGCCGATCTCATCCCGACTGTACTATTAAATAATGCTTTGCTGAAGTTGCTTCAGTTCTCTTCAAACTTTACAGCAAATGCTTTAATGAATCTTGCTTTCTTAACTGCTGAAAAACTGCTTCTCTGGTATCAGTTTCTAATAATTCTGGCGAAAAAAACTGTGTCATTAAATTATCACTCCATCAGACTCTTACTGCTTACCGCCAAAATATTTGAGTCCATAATTAATCAAGCTCGTCCAACACCTTACAGCTGCTAAACTTCTGGCCCACAATAAATGTGGATTTAGTCAAGTCCGTTCAATATCAGATATCCTAACTGTAATCTCTGAACGTATATACCGTCCACTGGGCAAAGCAGGGGAGGGTAGAGCAGTAGCCCTGGACATATCTAAGTCTTTTAACAGGCTATTGCACGATGGTCTTCTAAGGAAAACATATTATATGGTATCACTAGAAGAATACATAATGTAATTAAATCCCTCTTAAGTAAGAGAAAAATACAGGTTGTTCTCGAAGGTCGTAATTCCAAATAATATGATATAAATGCGGGACTACCTTAGGTGCCTAGCCCTTTCAACATGAATGTGGGAAAACCACAAACAACAACTACTTTATATATAAAAGTGACAAACTGAAAAGTTGTTTAGAGATTTCAAAAAGATTTTACAAGGAATTCGAAACAGAGTGCGGCTATTAAGAATATTAAATGTTATTTAAATCTGAATGTGACAGACAAATAATCAGGCAATGTGAAACGTGAGTCTCACAAAGCGGAACATTTTATGGAGTTACGATATGCCTCTGCATTCAATACTAAAATTCACTTGTAATTTGCAACTTAACTTTGACAGACCTCCCTGATAAAAGTGTTTCTGAGATGGGTATATTTGTTGATGACCCCATTCCCTATAACAGGCACGACAGGAAAACAATGAAGATCTCCAATCTGTAGTGAGATGGGGACAAACATATTTATCTTCGTAGCAAGTGCTCATTTGAGCTTCTCCACACAAAACTCTCACAAGAAACCCTCACGTTGCTACAATTACTACCAACAATTTATCCCTTTTTCGTTCTGTTCTTAAAACTGAACGCAGATGCATGGAGCAACGCTTATGTCCTACAACTGCTGCCAGTGGAACTGTGTTCTGATGTAATGCTTTTCAGCTGTATTCAAGTTAAATGTAAACAAGTTTCTGATGTCTCATCCTTTGAAATATTCAAATTCTACACAACTTCTAACACAAACGATCACGAAGCCGTTGTCTCATTGACCACTTTACACTTAGTAATACTTATCCTTGAGTGGCATCCGGGCCTTGATAAGCGATGTCTCCCTTTGTAAGAAAAATAGATAAAGAATACATTTTTCATTTGTAACGTATTTTCGGATATTTTTATGTGAATAAATATTATTTTATCTTTTATTGTTTTATTGCTCGTGTGGGTCGGGTGTGTAGTCTGAGTTATGTAGTGATGAGACGGTCTTACAACGATTGGCTTCTACTTTTTTAAAGGTTGGGGATAATCCTCCCATGTATTATATCCTTTTTTAAAGGAACAACTTGTGTGGTAATTGTTTTCTTTGATGACATAATAACAGGCGTTACCTTCCAAGTTTATTAGGGATATTATTAGATAACCCTTTAATAAAATCCGTTGTTTTGCGGGGATGTGGTAGCATTATCTGTTCGGTTATCGTGATATTATACTATCAGGGATCGACTTATCTTTTGGGTAAGGATGTAGAATGCGATCATTTTGTTCTTCCCCTTCGATAGCATCTTCCAAGAATGCCTTTTACTTTATTACAGCGGGGGTTGTAAGTCTACTATCTATCCTCTATCGATTCTCGCATAACATCTTAATTATTACCTTTGCATTGGGGATCAATATGTATTTCTTTTACAATTATATCATCCTCTCGGCCTAGCAAATACATGCCACCGGAGGGAGCAGCTACTTGCTAAAATATTAATTATTTTCAGTTACATCCACTAGTGTTTCATGGTAGATCCAAATCCAGCCATAAAGCCAGATGTAGCTCTAGAGTCTGGTATTCCGGCTACCAATATCTATACTGAAAGGAAAAAAATTTAAGTTTCATATATAATGTCGTGATTGGCGGTATAATACAGTAATCTGTTTCGATAGTGTTGAACATTAGTCGCCGGAATATTGCTTTACGCTAGGACCGACAGCAAATTATTACTGTCTTTAAGAAGCAAAATCATAGTCTATGGGGCATTAAATAATATTTGTAAAAAAACATTATTTTTTACTTAAAGTTACTGGTAGTTAAACTTTATACACCCTCTCACACACGGGTATGTATATATCAAGAATAATCTTCTCAGCACGAGAAAATGTTAGTCTACAGGCAGAACATTATTTACCAAAAACTAATCTCAATACAATTATACGAATCTCTTGTCCGAAATGGCGATAGTCCGAATCAGTGTTGCAACTTATCAAAAGAGGAAAACACTCTGGATTAAAATATTGCCAAAAATAACGCCCAGCGCTTTGCCATATCCTTTGAAAGAATTTGCATTACAGCGTTCAATAAAACAAGCCTCGAGATTACAAAGACATAGATCGGGTGTTGAAACGCCAAATAAGTGTTATTCGTTCTTGGTTTCCGAAAGGGTATTTATGCATCTTCTTGTCCGTCATAAACAGAAATTAAATGTACATACACACGCACTACTAACCTTATATTAGACGATTACAACGCCAGACGGTCATCGGAAAAAAAAACACTTATATATGAAGACAATATAGATACTTGTGACATGTTTATGAAGAACTATATATACACTGTAACCACACATTCAGTAGAAGAATATTTTATACCCGACGCATGTTATATACAGCGCTTTACACACACACATACATACATACACACATATAAAAAGTATACACACAGAGACATATATATATATATGTCTGTGTGTATATATATATATATATATATCTATATATATATGGAGATATCACGTTTTTTTGTTCACCTTGTATATATATATATATATATATATATATATATATACAGGGTGAACAAAAAAAACGTGATATCTCCATTATTTTTTCACGGAATGCCCTTATTTTATAGGACATGTCAGAATCAACGACCGTGAGTATATCAAGACCCCAGTGGGAGCTGGGACAAAGAATACACTGTGTTAAATTTCGTTCGGACAAAACACTAATAAATGGGGCTGAATTAAAGTGGGGGCCCGTTTTTTGGGGTCACCCTGTATATATATATATATATATATATATATATATATATATATATATATATATATATATATATAGAGAGAGAGAGAGAGAGAGAGAGAGAGAGCCATAGAGATACACACAGGCAATAAAATATACAGAGATAAAGATGGATTGATAAACGAAATTTGTATTAGCACCTTTTCCAACCTTTGTGTCGTAATTGTGGTTTTATTTGTATTTGTATTTTGCCGGGTAATTGTGGTTTTATTTGTATTTGTGTGTTTTGCCTCATTTCTTGCCAATTCTCGGCTCGTGATTTTCAAAACTGCAACCCTATTCAAACTTGCAAATAATCTGATATTGAATAACTTACCTCCCTTGAATGTTTCTTCTCTCTCTTTCTTTTCTTTTTTTTTTTTTGACTTACAACGTCCTGATCTAATAAATTTTACTCGAATCCATCTTGCTCTATTGCTTCCATCTGTGCAATCCCATGCCGCCTGCAATCCTAGCCTCGACTAATTGTCCCCTGCCGGTCGACTGCCACACCCACTGGCTGCCATGATCGATTGGCCCCGAGACCAGACATCCAACTTACAAAGCCAAATGAAAGTTTTATTAAAAGTTGATGACATCGTTGATGCTCCCACGCTTATCAGTCCCGACCCCTGGGGACGCTGGGCTCAGAGAATGACGATCCCCAGTCGCACCCTCGGCGACGCATATCCCTATTAATTGATAATACAATTTTTGTGCAAAAGCGTTTATTAATAAAAGGTAGTTGATCAGTTTAAAAGAAAACACCAAACATACAGCAGAAACAAATCAAAAGGGATTATGGGATTGTTGCCTTTTAACGTTACTTTATAAAATATTGACGCGAGGAAAACAGTAGGTTTCCTATATCTTGAGAGTGACATGGAAAACCGATATTGATTAGATAAAGGACTGATATGTGCAGATGCGCCCATTGAATCTGCGCGTTTAGTGCTTAGTGCTATTTCTTGATCGACAGATAGAGAGATACTTTTTTCTAGGCATAAAACCTATATTATACAGCGTGTTTTTCGAAAAGCCACTGAAGGGTTTTGAATTTATATAGATTCTTAATTTTTTTGTTATCTTTCTGTAATTGTAACACAACCTGACATTGGGAAATTTAAAAAAATGCAAAATTCCAACAATCTTTATAAAAAATCTCTTTAATGTTGCCAATTTTCTGCTTCGCATATTTGTGCGCTTTCCAAAATATTATTTATAACAGATTGCGAAATCTCTTGTTTGCAATTTAACTCTATTATTTCGTTCCTGATGTTTTCCCTCAATTCTTGCAAGGTTTGGGGTTTGTTGATATAGACTTCTTTAAGATATCTTTTACATGAAAATGCCGCCGATAATCACTTTCAGTCAAAGCAATTGACCCCTGATCTTGGTAAAAACAATATCACAATTGTGTACGTTGTTTAATAAAAGACTTATCCACACAAAATTTCCGAAATATTATCTGTAAAATATCTGAAATACAAAAAAAAAATTATCATTATGGTAAAATGACATAATTTTAACCCGTGGCGTTTTGGACAAAGTATAGTAATTGACATTTTATTTCAAACTTAAGAGTAGTCATACCGTTTTTACCTTATTGAAATTTGGTTTCCAACAAAAAATAAATAAAATTGTTCATAAACTAATGCAAAGTTACGTATCTCACTTTATTTTTAAAAACATATTCTTTTTCTGTTTTTAATAAAATAGGAATCTGCAGATGATGTCATATCATGCTCTTCGAAAATACTGATTTTTTCATCTGAAAGGCACCAAACATTGATGTTCGTATTTACTTCTCGCCCTAAAATGGTAAACTTAGACAAATTGTCGGTTTTTATGTGAAAAACATCTAACTCCTCGTATAACGGCATTCTGGATTGGAGCAAAAGTAAATTGCCCCAGTCTTCAAGGCTTTCTCTGTACTAATCAATTATGGAGTAAAATATGTATAACATCAAAACAGATATTACACTTTGTTTCTGGGTAAAAGGTTTAGAAGTTTCTTCCTTTTATAAAATTCAAAAATGCTCTGCAAAATCAAATATAAAAACGACGATGGTTGTCCACAAAACAATCAAGAGAAACCCCATGAAATTGAAGCTCAAAATTCTTTTCCAAAATTACTCGACTCGGTATTATATAACCGCAACAGAGTTGATGTGCCGTAAAAGATAACAAAAACAAAATAGGATTTTGTGTTTGAGAGAAAAATGATTTTAAAATCTACTCGATAGCATCTGAACTGGTATGCACCAAGTTCCAATTAAGTGTGGAAACAGACGGATCGACAGACTAGTTAATATAAATAGTGTTACGCGTCCCAATAAATGAAACTGTGACGTTTCAGTCAAAGAAGATGGCATTTCAACATGACCGTGAGCAAACAACAATGCTACTTTATATTTAAAAGTGACAGACTGAAAACGTTTCAGAGATTTCCAAAAGATTCTACGAGGACTTGGAAACAGGGTGCGGCTGTTATTAAAATCTCAATGTGAAAGACATAAAAACATGCAATGTGAAACGTGAGTCTCACAAAGCAGCACTTTTTTATGGAGTTGCGATATGCCTCTGCATTTAATAGTAAAACTCACTTGTAATTTCCAACTTAAGTTTGACAAACAGACGAACATCTTATTTCCACAAATATGTGGCAGGCATGTTAGAGTTTCTAAATAAGATGTTTTCAGGCATGAAAAATTGCGCGTATACATACATATATATATATATATATATATATCTATATATATATATATATATGCATATATATCCGTTCACATATACATTTTCATGATAAAGTTAGAACCCAGAATCAGATGGAATCTAGCAATTTCATCGACAACGGACAACGCCAGACCCAAGGTGGATTTCGGTGTACTGCATCTCATCAGTGACGTGCTCCGACATAGGGGCTAAACCAGGTCGCCGCACGCATAACGTGCGCAATAATGACGACCTAACCGCATGGGCCACGACGCAATCTATTGGTTATGCCTCGATTTTGATTTTTATATTTTCATCTTGTTCTACATTCTACCATGTGACAAGTCACGCGTTCTATGCAACTAAGATAGTTACTGCTTATCTTGTCGCAGTTAGGTCGTAAGTATTGCACACTTCATGCGTGCGACGACCTGGGTTCGAGCCTATGTCGGAGATCGCCATTGATGAGATGCAGTATATCGAATCTCACTTTGGGTCTGGTGTTGAACGTTGTCGATGAAATTGCTCGATTCCATCTAATTCTGGGTTCTAGCTATATCATGAAAAAGTGTATGTGAACGGGTATTTATATATATATATAATTTCCTCTTAATGTCTAATATATATATATGTGTGTGTGTGTGTGTATATATATAATTAAATGTGTATATATATATGTATATAATTTAATTGGATTAATTCTAATCGTTAAAATACAAGACTGATAAATTAAAAAAATATATCCATTTTTAATTTGGAAATTGATGAATCACACAGGTAAGAAATTCATTTTTATAGCATTAAAAGGTTAGTAATTGCAATTAAGAATAGGCAATCGGATCAAATGTTTGTAACATGCCTTCTTCCTAAGATTAAGGGAGGTGGTGTTCGATCAACACTGTTGGGGAGCCATGATGTAATATACTGTTTTGTTTTTAAATCCCCGAAACAGTGTTTCATGGTAAACAACTGAAGATCCCTTAAAAAATAAATTATTAACACTATAGTAAATTCGAGAGCGAGTTGATGCAGTGATTGCAAGTGATTAAATGACTTACTGACTAAATGGTTTTCTAACGAATGATAAAAATATTTTTGTGTAGTTTTAAAGGTTAAAAACTTTATTGAGCATTTGAATATGTATGGCTAGGTTCCCTTTCTCTTATTTAGATACTTTTCTGGTACCAAAGGTACTAAAGTTCTTTTTCAGATAAAAAACAAAAATAATTATTAAATAACTTTAAATATGGTCACTAAAACTAGATTGCAAGCTAGGTCTGGGCAGAACTAGTGAGTTCCCCTAGGGTTTACCACCCAAGGAGGTCGGAGATGTCTCGACAGGGTCAAGCCGTTGTCATTAGTAATATAGAAGTAGGAATTCCTGCTTTCGAAGTGGCAGAGTAAATGTTATCCTGTGAACACAGTTGTTCGTTATTTCTCTCCTACAGTTTAATAGACGATGGGGTTCTTTAAAGTACAGGAAGAAAGAGCTTTGTTCATGGAATCTATGTTTTGATTTAGGCATAGATAAAGAGTGGGGACAGTTTTTAACAGTGGATTCAGCTAAACGGGTATTTTTCGTAAAAGATTGGCGAGGGGGGACCAGAGATTGGAGTTCAGACGAGCACCTACCATGGAAATAACGATAAAACAAAGACAGGCTTGCAATGCCTCTTCTGTGGGAGAGAGGTTGCAGGGAAGAGAAAAGGGCATCCCCCACTAAGCCACGAAGTCTCTTTTGTACTGTGTCAAGGCAGAATAAGCCGTTTTTAGCAGCTCCTACCCAGATATGGCAGCAGTATTCCATCCTTGGTCGTAGTTGGCTTTTATATAGATAGAGAATTGCATCAACAGTGAGACATCTTCTAGAGCGGTACAAGGATCCCACCATTTTTCCAGCGACCTTGGCAATAGACTTGATGTACGTGTTCCATTTCAGATCAGGAGTAAAGGTCAAACCCAGAAGCTTGTCACAACACGGGGCTTCTTCTAGACGAGAGCTGTCTATTTCAATTGATGCCAGATGGAGATCAGAGCTTTGATGATGTAAAGATAGGAGTTTGGTTTTAGATGCATTAAAGGTAACCAGCCAGGTCTTCCGCCACTGAAACACGCGCTCGAGATCAGAGGAGAGAGAATTAGAGAGAACTTTTTCATTTACAGCATTTGATGTGTTGCCGTAACATCCCCACTTGCAACCCGGTCACGTAAAAGAAGGGAAAGATTGCGCTTCAGGACGGCGTTGCTTTGGTTTTCGTTTAATTTGGGAGGCACACGTTGATCATGTTTTTTCGCCTTTTCAATCTTCTCAAGTTGTTGACAATTGTCGTATACGTTGCGACTAAATTAGAAGCAAGTTCTAGAACAGTATATATATATATATATATATATATATATATATATATAGACACACACACACACACATATATATGTATGTGTGTGTGCTATTTTATTTATGAATTTTTTTTCTTATTATACAGAAAATTATGTGTGGATTATTATACTCTAAGTACTATACAGTAGTGGCCGCCTAACTGGCCCTCGTGGTAAAATACTTTCCAATAGGATATCCTAATTTATGCAGATTTCCTATTTAAATTAATCAGCAGTAAGTATATGATAGACAGATTCAGACACGGACAAAATCAATTATTCCCCATTTTTTCAAAAATATCGTTCATGGAACATAAGAACTAAAATACAAAATAAGGAAAGTGGGAAGTGGGGCGAAGTAAACCTAAAATATAAATTCTACTTTTCTAATTTTGACCTCAAGATAATAATTTTTAACATGATTCTTTTTAATATAATAACCCTTATCCCTGAGTGGCTTCCGGGCCTTGATAAGTGGTGATCACTGTGTAAAAAAAAATTATTTTCAACATAATTATTTTCAACATGATTCTTTTCAACATGATTCTTTTTAACATTATTATCTTTTTAACATTATTATCTTTTAACATTATTATCTTTTAACATTATTATCTTTTAACATGATTCTTTTAACATAATTATTTTCAACATGATTCTTTTCAACATGATTCTTTTTAACATAATTATTTTCAACATGATTCTTTTCAACATGATTCTTTTTAACATTATTATCTTTTTAACATTATTATCTTTTAACATGATTCTTTTAACATAATTATTTTCAACATGATTCTTTTCAACATGATTCTTTTTAACATAATTCTTTTTAACATTATTATCTTTTTAACATGATTCTTTTAACATAATTATTTTCAACATGATTCTTTTTAACATAATTCTTTTTAACATTATCTTTTAACATGATTCTTTTTAACATTATTATCTTTTTAACATTATTATCTTTTTAACATTATTATCTTTTAACATGATTCTTTTAACATAATTATTTTCAACATGATTCTTTTCAACATGATTCTTTTTAACATAATTCTTTTTAACATAATTCTTTTTAACATTATTATCTTTTTAACATTATTATCTTTTTAACATTATTATCTTTTAACATGATTCTTTTAACATGATTCTTTTAACATGATTCTTTTAACATGATTCTTTTTAACATAATTCTTTTTAACATTATCTTTTAACATGATTCTTTTTAACATTATTATCTTTTTAACATTATTATCTTTTTAACATTATTATCTTTTAACATGATTCTTTTAACATGATTCTTTTAACATGATTCTTTTAACATGATTCTTTTAACATGATTCTTTTAACATGATTCTTTTCAACATGATACTTTTTAACATAATTCTTTTAACATGATTCTTTTAACATGATTCTTTTAACATGATTCTTTTAACATGATTCTTTTAACATGATTCTTTTAACATGATTCTTTTAAACATGATTCTTTTTAACATAATTCTTTTTACAACTTCTTTTTAACATGATTCTTTTCAACATGATTCTTTTTAACATTATTATCTTTTAACATAATTCTTTTTAACATTATCTTTTAACATGATTCTTTTAACATGATTCTTTTCAACATGATTCTTTTCAACATGATTCTTTTTAACATAATTCTTTTTACAACTTCTTTTTAACATAATTCTTTTTACAACTTCTTTTTAACATGATTCTTTTCAACATGATTCTTTTTAACATTATTATCTTTTAACATAATTCTTTTTAACATTATCTTTTAACATGATTCTTTTAACATGATTCTTTTCAACATGATTCTTTTCAACATGATTCTTTTTAACATAATTCTTTTTACAACTTCTTTTTAACATAATTCTTTTTACAACTTCTTTTTAACATGATTCTTTTCAACATGATTCTTTTTAACATTATTATCTTTTAACATAATTCTTTTTAACATTATCTTTTAACATGATTCTTTTAACATGATTCTTTTCAACATGATTCTTTTCAACATGATTCTTTTTAACATAATTCTTTTTACAACTTCTTTTTAACATAATTCTTTTTACAACTTCTTTTTAACATGATTCTTTTCAACATGATTCTTTTTAACATTATTATCTTTTAACATAATTCTTTTTAACATTATCTTTTAACATTATCTTTCAACATGATTCTTTTTAACATAATTATCTTTTAACATAATTCTTTTTAACATTATCTTTTAACATTATCTTTTAACATGATTCTTTTTAACATGATTCTTTTTAACATAATTCTTTTTAACATTATCTTTTAACATGATTCTTTTAACATGATTCTTTTCAACATGATTCTTTTTAACATAATTCTTTTTAACATTATCTTTCAACATGATTCTTTTTAACATTATTATCTTTTAACATAATTCTTTTTAACATTATCTTTTAACATGATTCTTTTAACATGATTCTTTTCAACATGATTCTTTTTAACATAATTCTTTTTAACATTATCTTTCAACATGATTCTTTTTAACATTATTATCTTTTAACATAATTCTTTTTAACATTATCTTTTAACATTATCTTTCAACATGATTCTTTTTAACATTATTATCTTTTAACATAATTCTTTTTAACATTATCTTTTAACATTATCTTTTAACATGATTCTTTTTAACATGATTCTTTTTAACATGATTCTTTTTAACATGATTCTTTTCAACATGATTCTTTTTAACATAATTCTTTTTAACATTATCTTTTAACATGATTCTTTCAACATGATTCTTTTTAACATAATTCTTTTTACAACTTCTTTTTAACATGATTCTTTTCAACATGATTCTTTTCAACATGATTCTTTTTAACATAATTCTTTTTAACATTATCTTTTAACATGATTCTTTTTAACATGATTCTTTTTAACATGATTCTTTTTAACATTATTATCTTTTAACATGATTCTTTTTAACATGATTCTTTTTAACATGATTCTTTTTAACATTATTATCTTTTAACATAATTCTTTTTAACATTATCTTTTAACATTATCTTTTAACATGATTCTTTTTAACATGATTCTTTTTAACATGATTCTTTTTAACATTATTATCTTTTAACATGATTCTTTTTAACATGATTCTTTTTAACATTATTCTTTTTAACATTATTATCTTTTAACATAATTCTTTTTAACATTATCTTTTAACATTATCTTTTAACATGATTCTTTTTAACATGATTCTTTTTAACATGATTCTTTTTAACATTATTATCTTTTAACATGATTCTTTTTAACATGATTCTTTTTAACATGATTCTTTTTAACATTATTATCTTTTAACATAATTCTTTTTAACATTATCTTTTAACATTATCTTTTAACATGATTCTTTTTAACATGATTCTTTTTAACATGATTCTTTTTAACATGATTCTTTTCAACATGATTCTTTTTAACATAATTCTTTTTAACATTATCTTTTAACATGATTCTTTCAACATGATTCTTTTTAACATAATTCTTTTTACAACTTCTTTTTAACATGATTCTTTTCAACATGATTCTTTTCAACATGATTCTTTTTAACATAATTCTTTTTAACATTATCTTTTAACATGATTCTTTTTAACATGATTCTTTTTAACATGATTCTTTTTAACATTATTATCTTTTAACATGATTCTTTTTAACATGATTCTTTTTAACATGATTCTTTTTAACATTATTATCTTTTAACATAATTCTTTTTAACATTATCTTTTAACATTATCTTTTAACATGATTCTTTTTAACATGATTCTTTTTAACATGATTCTTTTTAACATTATTATCTTTTAACATGATTCTTTTTAACATGATTCTTTTTAACATTATTCTTTTTAACATTATTATCTTTTAACATAATTCTTTTTAACATTATCTTTTAACATTATCTTTTAACATGATTCTTTTTAACATTATTCTTTTTAACATGATTCTTTTTAACATTATTATCTTTTAACATGATTCTTTTTAACATGATTCTTTTTAACATGATTCTTTTTAACATTATTATCTTTTAACATAATTCTTTTTAACATTATCTTTTAACATTATCTTTTAACATGATTCTTTTTAACATGATTCTTTTTAACATTATCTTTTAACATGATTCTTTTAACATGATTCTTTTCAACATGATTCTTTTTAACATAATTCTTTTTACAACTTCTTTTTAACATTATCTTTTAACATGATTCTTTTTAACATGATTCTTTTCAACATGATTCTTTTTAACATAATTCTTTTTAACATTATCTTTTAACATGATTCTTTTTAACATAATTCTTTTTACAACTTCTTTTTAACATTATCTTTTAACATGATTCTTTTTAACATGATTCTTTTCAACATGATTCTTTTTAACATAATTCTTTTTAACATTATCTTTTAACATAATTCTTTTTAACATAATTCTTTTTAACATTATCTTTTAACATGATTCTTTTTAACATGATTCTTTTTAAAATGATTCTTTTTAACATGATTCTTTTCAACATGATTCTTTTTAACATGATTCTTTTTAACATGATTCTTTTCAACATGATTCTTTTTAACATGATTCTTTTCAACATGATTCTTTTTAACATAATTCTTTTTAACATTATCTTTTAACATGATTCTTTTTAACATAATTCTTTTTACAACTTCTTTTTAACATTATCTTTTAACATGATTCTTTTTAACATGATTGTTTTCAACATGATTCTTTTTAACATAATTCTTTTTAACATAATTCTTTTTAACATTATCTTTTAACATAATTCTTTTTAACATAATTCTTTTTAACATTATCTTTCAACATGATTCTTTTTAACATAATTCTTTTCAACATTATTATCTTTTAACATGATTCTTTTTAACATGATTCTTTTTAAAATGATTCTTTTTAACATGATTCTTTTCAACATGATTCTTTTTAAAATGATTCTTTTTAACATGATTCTTTTTAACATGATTCTTTTCAACATGATTCTTTTTAACATGATTCTTTTCAACATGATTCTTTTTAACATAATTCTTTTTAACATTATCTTTTAACATGATTCTTTTTAACATAATTCTTTTTACAACTTCTTTTTAACATTATCTTTTAACATGATTCTTTTTAACATGATTCTTTTCAACATGATTCTTTTTAACATAATTCTTTTTAACATAATTCTTTTTAACATTATCTTTTAACATAATTCTTTTTAACATAATTCTTTTTAACATTATCTTTTAACATGATTCTTTTTAACATGATTCTTTTTAACATGATTCTTTCAACATGATTCTTTTTAACATAATTCTTTTTACAACTTCTTTTTAACATTATCTTTTAACATGATTCTTTTTAACATTATCTTTTAACATGATTCTTTTCAACATGATTCTTTTCAACATGATTCTTTTCAACATGATTCTTTTCAACATGATTCTTTTTAACATAATTCTTTTTACAACTTCTTTTTAACATTATCTTTTAACATGATTCTTTTTAACATAATTATTTTCAACATGATTCTTTCAACATGATTCTTTTTAACATTATTATCTTTTTAACATTATTATCTTTTTAACATTATTATCTTTTAACATGATTCTTTTTAACATGATTCTTTTCAACATGATTCTTTTCAACATAATTCTTTTTAACATTATCTTTTAACATGATTCTTTTAACATACTTCTTTTTGACATAATTCTTTTTACAACTTCTCTTTAACATAATTAATTTCAACATAATTAATTTCAACATAATTATCTTTAACATGATTCTTTTCAACATGATTCTTTTTAACATGATTCTTTTCAACATGATTCTTTTTAACATGATTCTTTCAACATGATTCTTTTCAACATGATTCTTTTCAACATTATTCTTTTCAACATGATTCTTTTTAACATAATTCTTTTTACAACTTCTTTTTAACAGTATCTTTTAACATGATTCTTTTTAACATTATTCTTTTCAACATTATTCTTTCAACATGATTCTTTTCAACATGATTCTTTTCAACATGATTCTTTTTAACATAATTCTTTTTACAACTTCTTTTTAACATTATCTTTTAACATGATTCTTTTTAACATGATTCTTTTTAACATGATTCTTTTCAACATGATTCTTTCAACATGATTCTTTTCAACATGATTCTTTTCAACATGATTCTTTTTAACATGATTCTTTTTAACATAATTCCTTTTAACATTATCTTTTAACATGATTCTTTTTAACATGATTCTTTTCAACATGATTCTTTTTAACATAATTCTTTTTAACATTATCTTTTAACATGATTCTTTTTAACATTATCTTTTAACATGATTCTTTTTAACATGATTCTTTTTAACATGATTCTTTTTAACATAATTATTTTCAACATGATTCTTTTCAACATGATTCTTTTTAACATTATTATCTTTTTAACATTATTATCTTTTTAACATTATTATCTTTTAACATGATTCTTTTTAACATGATTCTTTTTAACATAATTCTTTTTAACATTATCTTTTAACATGATTCTTTTTAACATTATCTTTTAACATGATTCTTTTTAACATGATTCTTTTTAACATGATTCTTTTTAACATAATTATTTTCAACATGATTCTTTTCAACATGATTCTTTTTAACATTATTATCTTTTTAACATTATTATCTTTTTAACATTATTATCTTTTTACATGATTCTTTTTAACATGATTCTTTTCAACATGATTCTTTTCAACATAATTCTTTTTAACATTATCTTTTAACATGATTCTTTTTAACATTATCTTTTAACATGATTCTTTTTAACATGATTCTTTTCAACATGATTCTTTTTAACATTATTATCTTTTTAACATTATTATCTTTTTAACATTATTATCTTTTTACATGATTCTTTTTAACATGATTCTTTTCAACATGATTCTTTTCAACATAATTCTTTTTAACATTATCTTTTAACATGATTCTTTTAACATACTTCTTTTTGACATAATTCTTTTTACAACTTCTCTTTAACATAATTAATTTCAACATAATTAATTTCAACATAATTATCTTTAACATGATTCTTTTTAACATAAGTGTTTTTAAGATAATTTACTTTTAACATAGATCTTTTAACATAATTATTTTTAACATAATTATTTTTAACATAATACCTTTTAAATAATTCTTTTAAAATATTTTTCTTAAAACATTGTTACATATGTGTTATATTTCCGAAGGGATGCCGTATGTAGTTGCTGTTCGTGTTAGTGTGTTGATATTGGTGAGCAGACATATCGCGTATATACAAAGAGAGAGACAGTTCTGTATATATAAAGAGACAGGGCACATGTTAGTACAGGAGCACCGACAACATTAATACACAATGAGAGGAGATTTGATATATTGATAGATAGACCGATATATAGAGCGATTGACATTTATAATGCTGACAGTTCTGTGAATGGGAGTGTTTCTATAACATTGACACAGATATATATTTACCTATTTTATAGATAATGATTTTCATAAAGTTCTTATAATATGAATTCACAATACGGTCCTGTTGTTGAATAACATAACACGATGATGCAGATAAAAAATTATGATGATATTCGTTTATTCCATTTCGACCGGTCAATGGCTTTGCACCAAAGAATTCAAGTCTCTACATGATTCTTTCTTCTCCCCTTCGCTTCCAAGGTTGCATATCAGCTTTGTCTCTGACTCACTGACTTCTATCTCGTCTCCTGACTGACTGACTGACTGATTTACCCTTTGTCAAGCTCCAACTATATTGAAAACTCATGACGTCATTGCATGACCAACAAATGCATATCAGACACGTGGCCTGCTGACACGCCTCACGTTTTCCCAAAGCCGACTCTCTAACCTAATTTTTGATTAACCCACTTTACAAATATTTTCCATTGTCCGTTTTCAAATTCCTTATTTTAATTTCATTTCATTAACAGAAACAAAAATCAACATTACATTCCTTTTTCAATAAACAGATATCTAACTATTTCATGTGAACTAAACAATGGTAATTCTACATTCTATTTTCAATAAAATTCGGTAGTATTTATTTTGAATTATAATCGGAATGCTCAATTACAAATCTAGCTTCACAAATTTGAATCCTCCGCTATCCTCTCTCATATTTACTCACTTACAAGAACAGGCGACTGTTCTGTAATAATATAACAATTTAACATGTATCTTTTAAAAATAATTTTATTAATATAATGATTTTTAATATAATTCTTTCTTAAATTATTCTATTTAACATAATTCTTTATAACATGATTCTTTTAAAATAATTCTTTAAAAACGTTATTTTTTAACATACCTCTTTTTAACTTACTGATTTTTAACTTACTTCTTTTTACCATACCTCTTTTTAATATATCTTTAAAACATAATTATTTTTAACATAATTCTTTTTAACATAATTATTTTTAACATGTTTTTAAACTAGCGGGGGTACCCGGCGTTGCCCGAGTGTTTGTTTCCGGGACGGTGGGGGAGTTTTAAAAAATGTTATGGTAGGTAAGTAGGAAGGATCAAACCCGGAGTCATGAGTAAAAGTAGGAAAATAAAGTGTGAAAAAAAAAACATCTGCAACGTTAACAGTTCGGCCACCAAGAAAAGTCCATTCCAGTTGTTTAGGAAAAAAAAACGACTACGGTAGGTCGGCGCGAACGTGAAAATATAATGTGAATTGTCCAGCACGCTAACCACTACGCCACATAGCACTGCAGCTTAGTTTCGTGATTTTAAATAACTTTACATGAAAGAACTACGAAGCCAAACCGGTGTTCTCTTCTCAACTGTTCCTTGTGAACGATCCCCAAACGGTGTTAAGTGGTGGAAGGGGGAGGAGGAATTTATTAGAGAGAAAATATTTTACCACTTCCATTGATCTTAACCGATTTTGGCCGTGACTTCTCAGCAGAAAAAGTATAGAAATCTAAGATTATCGAGGAATTTGAGAAATAATAAGCCTATAACACACCTCAGATATTGTTCTGCCGTTTGTGCATATTATATTTGCATGAAATATCTTGATTTTTAATCCTATTAATGTCAAACTCAGACGGGAAAAATGAGTTCATTTTATTTATATAGAGAGAGACAAAATGATGTTAACATAATTATTTTAACATAATTATCTTTAATATAATTCTTTTTAACACATTTTTAAACATAAAGTTTTTAACATAATTTTTTTAACATAATTCTTTTGAACATAATTATTGTTAACATTATTATTTTAAACTATGTTTATACATTACAATTTTAACATAATTTTTTTAACATAATAACTTTTCTTTTAAACATAATTTTTCACATAACTCGTTTAAACATAGTTTTTAACATAATTCTTTTTAACATAATTTTATTTAACATATACCTTTTCACATAATGATTTTGAAAATAATCATTTTAACACCATGATCTTTAACAAATTTCTTTTAAACATCATTTTTTTAACATAATTATTTTTAAAACAATATTTAACATGATTCTTTTTAACATAATTATTTTAACATCATTCTTTTAAACATACTTATTTTTAACATAATTATTTTTAACTTAATGAATTTTAGCATAATCTATGTTCACATTATTTTTTTAAAATAATTATTTAAACATCATTCTTTTTTACATTATTTCTTTTTAATATTATTTCTTTTTAACATCATCCTTTTTAACCTAATTATTTTTAACATAATTCTTTTTAACATAATTATTTTTAACATAATTATTTTTAATATGATTCTTTTTAACATAATTCTTTTTAATATCATAATTTTCACGTCATTCTTTTAACATAATTATTTTTAACATAATTATTTTTTACATAATGCTTTTAACATAATGTTTTTAACAGTATTCTTTTGAACAGAATTCTTTTTAACATAATGCTTTTCAACAGAATTCTTTTTAACATAATTGTTTTCAACATAATTATTTTTAAGATAATGTATTTAACATAATGTTTTAAACAGTATTCTTTTGAAAATAATTATTTTTAACATAATGCTTTTCAACGGAATTCTTTTTAACATAATGCTTTTAACATAATTTTTTTAACATAATACTTTTTAACATAATTCTTTTTAACATAATTGTTTTTAACATAATTGTTTTAACATAATTAGTTAGTTAGTAAGAGATTGGATAAAAAAATTAAACAATTTTAAAAATTCTTCAGAAATATCTTTTACTATAGCCTTCCAGTACGCTTGAGCCCACCATGCTAGTAAATACAGATGTAAACACAGTTACTTTTCATACAATTAATTCAGCGACCAAATGACACACCAAGTTCCTCTTCTTCTATAAAAAAGATTATTATAAAAGTTAGCGATATTAAAAGTATTTCTCCTTATTTATCTAATACATCCAGTCGCGTTCACAGACAGTGACATGCGCATTGGCGACGGTATTATCTCTGTTGAAGTAGGGAACATCAATTTTAAAGAAACTTAATCCGACAATTTGAGTGGTTTTATATTCAGAGTCATTCGGTACCTGCTGGTCACACAGTTCTGAACACTTTACCTTTCCACGGAAAACATTTGGTAAAAAAAGTTTATTCATTCCCGAAATACATTCGACGGCAGATAGTTAATACGTGGCACAAAAATTCTTATCGTGATTTATAAAATCACTAAGTATGTCGACATAACGTATGTGAATACAGAAATACTCAAATGAGCATGCGTGCGAACCTATATCTTCAGATACACGGAGATTAATATAACTTATTTGTTGTGGAGCGACTCACTATATTATATACATGCATAGCTTTATAAACATGGTGAAAGTACACACATTAGAACCTGATATATATATATATATATATATATATATATATATATATATATATATATATATAAAGTTCTAATGTGTATATATATGTATATATATATACGTACGTCCATATATATATATATAAATATATACACATATCTCTCTATATATATACGTAGAAATCTACATATATATATACATATGTACATGCAAATATACACACATATATACACATATGTATACACAAATGTATATATATGCATATATGTACAAATATTTCTTATGAATATATCTTTGAAATTAACACGAAAAATATAAAATATTTTTATAATCTTCTGATAATTTCTCATTTATCGACGAATAAATATACGAAATGTCTACTACGAATTCTTTTGAAGGAGAACAAATATTTTCAACCGTATCCGTAGATTTTTAACTATCCACTGTATATTCTGATAGGAGTAATGAACAGAATACATAATCATTTATATATTTTTCGTATCAATTCATATATCTATAATATAAAGCTGAATGTCTGTGTTTGTGTGTCTTGTCACGAATAGGCTCCTACATGGTTAACTATTTAAAAAAAAACTGATTACATATAATGATAGAAGATGTATCGAAAAACAGGAATGGGTATGTGGTTGTGCGGTCTGCGTTCGCCCTGGTCCACAAAGTATGGAAATAAAAAACGGAGAAAAAAAATGTTTACAAGTGTTTTTGATATAGATGTACATAAGAACACTTTGATAAGTATGTTTTAACTTAAATAGAGACGGTACAATAAAATTGTGGAGTCTGCGTTCGGGCCTGGCCTCCATAGGATGGAAATAGGCACAAACTTTAATAAATACTTTTCATATCTGTCTGCGTAAGTATACTTTGATAATTATGTTTCAATTTGAGGAAATATGGTATAATAAAATTATGGGGCGTTCGTTCGCACCTGACCTCCATAGAATGGAAATATGTCACAAAGTTTAATATGGTTTTTTAAAATAGATCCATAGATTATTGTGAACAGTGTGAACAGGTATGGTATAATAAATTATGTTGTTTATCTAGTTTATTTTTACTTTAATCATATTTTGCTTTGATTTTGATACAACCAAATTCAACCCAAATTTACAGCCCTTCCTTTTCATAACCTATCATACTTTCATAAATCAGAGCCCATTTTCTGTAGGATGTTTTGCTGGTATATATATATATATATATATATATATATATATATATATATATATATATATATATACATATATATATACATATATATATATATGCACGTATAATAAAAATCTGAGGAAAGCAGGAAACATAGCATCATTTATGAATATTACATTTTTCCTTAACAAGTATGCACATTTTATTACGTTTTGTAACAGTAAATCGTATAGTGATGTAGAAAAATAAGATTTGCTACACATCCTAGTTATTACGTTTCCTTTTACAAAATTAATAAATGGATATATTGAAAATGCTAGTATTTTATAAAAATCAATACTTATTGTGAAAACTCATAAGCCCGTTTAAACATGTATTAATATAACTAAGAACTCGACACTTTTACCATGAAAGATTTGTATCTTAATTACTATATATTTTAGAGTCAGTGCGATTTGGGGTTGCTAATATCCTGCATGTTACAGATTTAAAAAAATGTAACTACTCACTTGGTTGTTCGCAATATGTAGAGCAATGTTTGATGTGTTTAGTAAAATATTTTTGTTTACTTAGAAATAATTTTCAAAACTAGGGATAAAAGAATTGCCAGGAGACGTGACTAAATTTCACGCGTTGGATCTTTGTGTCGTGAAGTAATGTACACAAAAAGCATAGTTTCATATATAAGAAAGGTAGGAGATACACAGAGAAACGAACAGATAATAAGTCGGAGTTGAAAAAAGGACAGAAGGGCCCTCGGATTACGATGAGTCCAAGTAAAAAAGCAGAAATGAAAAACGTCATAATTAATGTTGCAACTTTCCAAAAGAGAAAAACACTCTGGATGAAAATATTTTCCAAAAATATCACACAAAGCCTTTTCATGCCCATGGGATGAAGCTTCGTTGCAGCATTCAGTAAAACAAGACCAGAGATTACAAGACATATTGCCGAGAGTCCACGCGTCGAAATGGGAAATAAGTTTGATCTGCCCTTTGTTTTAAAAAGGTATTTATGCATCTACTTATTCTGTCATTATCATTAATAAAATTTACATGTAACAACAAAAAAGGCAATGCAATAACAAAAAATTACATGTGCATGTAACATAAAATGCACATGTAAAAACAATGATTAAATATGCATGTAACCACACCAAAACTAAATATACATGTCACCACGATAAGAATACACGCACATAAACCCACAATTAAAACGTACATGTAACCAAATTAAATTAAAAGTACCCGTAACAACAACAAAAAATGTAAACGTAACCACAGCAAAATTAAATGTACATGTAACCACAACAAAATTAAATGTACATTTAACCAAAGCTAAATTAAATGCACATGAAACCACAACAAAATTAAATGTAAATGTTACCACAACAAACTTAAATGCACATGTAACAACAACTGTATTAAATAAAAATGTAACTACAGCAAAATTAAATGCGCATGTAACCACAAACAATGTAATGCACACGTAACCAACACAAAATTAAATGTACATGTAACCACAAACAACATTTAATGTACTAGTAATCACAACAACATTAAATGTACATCTAACCACAACAAACTTAAATGTATATGAAACAAAACAAAATTAAATGTACATGTTTCAGCAATAAAATTAAATGTACATGTTACAACAATAAAATTAAATGTACATGTTACAACAATAAAATTAAATGTACATGTAACCACAACACAATAAAATGTACATGTAACCACAACAGAATAAAATGTACATGTAACCACAACACAATAAAATGTACATGTAACCACAACAAAATTAAATATACATGTACCAACAGTAAACGTAAATGTATATGTAACCACAATAATATTAAATGTACATGTACCTACAACTAAATTAAATTTAAAAGTAACCACAACAAAATTAAATGTACATGTAACCACAACTAAATTAAATTTAAAAGTAACCACAACAAAATTAAATGTACGTGGAACCACAACAAAATAAAATGTACATGTAACCACAACTAAATTAAATTTAAAAGTAACCACAACAAAATTAAATGTACATGGAACCACAACAAAATAAATTGCACATGTAACCACAACTAAATTAAATTTAAAAGTAACCACAACAAAATAAAATGTACATGCAACCACAACTAAACTAAATTTTAAATAACCACCACAAAACTAAACGTACGTGTAACCATAACTAAATTAAATGTCCATGTAACCACAAGAAAATGAACTGCAAGTTAAACCACAAAAAGTGAAATGTACATGTAACCACAACAACATTAAATGTGAATGTAACCACAGCAAAAATAAATGTACACGTAACCACAACAATTAAAATACGCATGTAACCACAACAAAATTAAATTTACATGTAACCACAGATTAGTTAAATGTACATGTAACCACCGAAAATTTAATGTGCATGTAATCATAACAAAATTAAACGTGCATTTCACCACAACAAAATTAAATGTACATGTAACCACTAAAATTTAATATACACGTAACCACAACTAAATTAATTGTACATGTAACCACAACTAACTTAAATTTACCTGTACCAGCAGCAAAATTAAATTAAATGTATATTTACCCGCGAACAATAAATTTACATGTAAACTCAACAACATTACATGTACAAGTAACCATAAAAAATAAATATATATTAACACACAAAAAATGTAATGTATATTTGAACACAAAAAAATATTAAATATATATTTACACACAAAAAATTTAATGTATATTTAAACACAAAATATTAAATGTATATTAAAACACAAAAAATTAAATGTATATTTAAGCACAAAAAAAATAAATATATATTTACACACAAAAAATTTAATGTATATTTAAACACAAAAAATGTAAAGTATATTTAAACTTAAAAAATTAAATGTATATTTAAACACAAAAAATTAAATATATATTTACACACAAAAAATTTAATGTATATTTAAACACAAAAAATTAAATGTATATTTAAACACAAAAAATTAAATATATATTTAAACACACAAAATTAAATATACATGTAACTACAACAAAATAAAACTTACCTGTATCCAAAGGAAAATTAAATGTACATTAACCACAGCAAAATGTAATGGATCTATAACCGCAATAAAATTAAATCTTCATGCAATCACAAAAAAATAAAATGTACATGTAACCAAAAGAAAAGTAAATGTACATGTAACCACAATAAAATTTAATAAAAATGTAACTATTAAATGTAACACATAAGTGTACATGTAACCACAAAATATTTAATATGCATGTAACAACTACAAAATTAAACGTGCATGTCACCACAACAAAATAAATGTACATGTAACCACAACAGAATTAATGTACATACGACCACAAATAAATAAAATGTACAAGTAGCCACAAACCAATTTAAAGGTAAATGTAAACACAAGAAAATTTCATGTACATGGAACCACACCAACATTAAATGTACAGCAAACAACAAAATTTAATGTACATTTCACCACAACAAAATCAAATTTACATGTAACCACAATGAAATAAAATGTACATATAACCACAAAAAAATTAAATGTACGTTTAACCACAACAAAATTAAATGTACATTTAACCACAACAAAATTAAATGTACATTTAGCCACAACAAATTAAATGTACATATAACCACAACAAAATTAATTGTACATTTAACCACAACATAATTAAATGTACATATAACCACAACAAAATTAATTGTACATTTAACCACAACAAAATTAAATGTACATTAAACCACAACAAAATTAATTGTACATATAACCACAAAAAAATTAAATGTACATTTAACCACAATGAAATTTAATGTACATGTAATCACAACAAAATTAAATGTACATATAACCACTACAAAATTAAATGTACATTTAACCACAAAAAAAATAAATATACATGGAATCACAACAAAATAAAATATACATTATACCACAACAAAATTAAATGTACGTTTAACCACAACAAAATTAAATCTACATTTAACCACAACAAAATTAAATGTATAAGTAACCAAAACAAAATTAAATGTACATATAACCACAAAAAATTAAATGTACATTTAACCACAACAAAATTAAATGTACATTTAACCACAAAAAAATTAAATATACATGGAATCCCAACAAAATAAAATGTATATTATACCACAACAAAATTAAATGTACGTTTAACCACAACAAAATTAAATCTACATTTAACCACAACAAAATTAAATATACATTTAACCACAACAAAATTAAATGTATAAGTAACCAAAACAAAATTAAATGTATATATAACCACAAAAAATTAAATGTACATTTAACCACAACAAAATTAAATGTACAATTAACCACAAAAAATTAAATATACATGGAATCCCAACAAAATAAAATGTACATTATACCACAACAAAATTAAATGTACGTTTAACCACAACAAAATTAAATGTACTTTTAACCACAACAAAATTAAATGTATACGTAACCAAAATAAAATTAAATGGACATTTAACCACAACAAAATTAAATGTACATGTAACCAAAATAAAATTGAATGTACATTTAACCACAACAAAATTAAATGTACTTTTAATCACAACAAAATTAAATTTACAATTAATCACAACAAAATTAAATGTACATTTAACCACAACAAAATTAAATGCACTTTTAATCACAACAAAATTAAATTTACAATTAATCACAACAAAATTAAATGTACATTTAACAACAACAAAATTAAATGCACTTTTAATCACAACAAAATTAAATTTACATGTAATCACAACAAAATTAAATGTACATTTAACCATAACAAAATTAAATGCACTTTTAATCACAACAAAATTAAATGTACATGTAATCACAACAAAATTAAATGTACATTTAACCACAACAAAATTAAATGCACTTTTAATCACGACAAAATTTAATTTACATGTAATCACAACAAAATTAAATGTACATTTAACCACAACAAAATTAAATGCATTTTTAAACACAACAAATTTAAATTTACATGTAATCATAACAAAATTAAATGTACATTTAACCACAACAAAATTAAATGCATTTTTAATCACAACAAAATTAAATTTACATGTAATCACAACAAAATTAAATGTACATTTAACCACAAGAAAATTAAATGCATTTTTAATCACAACAAAATTAAATGTGCATGTATAGACAACTAAGCTTAGGTTAGTCGATCACATGGACAAATGCACATAAATACACGCGATATATAGATGACTGTGATATGTATATAAACACGTATATAGACAATGTATACTCACATTTATTAGAGGAACATGTTCTACAAAACGCATGTTATATTCAGCGCTTTACACACACGCACATACACAAACATATATATATAGGTATACATATATATATATATTGTGTGTGTGTTTGTGTGTGTGTGGATGTGTGTGTATACGCACATTATATACCTACAACCAACATATTTTTCTGTATATATATATATGTATATATATATATACATGTATTAATTATTATTGGTTTATCGTAAATAAATAAGACGTGTTAATATGCCGTTATTATTCTTAATGTATAATGATTCGTCCATGAGTTAAAATTCCTAGACCAGTATATATATATATATATATATATATATATATATATATATATATATATATATATATATATATATATATATAAATTTGTCGATTTTACCTTTGAGCACTCCACCAAACTCCTCCGACAATTTTCGGTCTAAACACTTGAGTTTTAGATATAAGTGCATTGGACATGGATCTAACCTTATAATTTAATTGGAGCCCAAAACAATAAATTGTAAGGGGTCATAAGAGAGGTCAAAGTTAAAAAAAGTTGACCACTTTTATTTTTTTTGCTCAACATATATCTCCTAATACCCGGGCAACGCCGGAGACCCATGCTAGTATATATATATATATATATATATATATATATATATATATATATATATATATATATATATATATATATATATATAAGGATGTGTATACAGGGGAGGGGAAAGGGAAAGGATAAAATAAAATGGATTAATATATATATATAATGAATATTATGTTAAAAAGAATTAAAATATCACGAATGGGAATAATAATCCGCATATAATTTTACAGGAGGGGAGGAGAAAGCTGGGACGGGGAATCATATCTAAAGTATCTCTGTAATTTTCCTAAAAGGTCTAGGGTATTCACAAAACCTTTCTGCCTGCAGAGAGAGGTTTTGAGGCGTGCAGTGGAGAAGGATCCGAGAATTTTCAAATGACTATTCAATTGGCCTCGAAATAAAATTGGAAATATCGTTCTTATATTTCTGCCCACATTTTCATTTATCCAATACATGTTTTCCAATTGCGGAATCTAAATTATTGTGGGGAGGGGGGTGAGGACGATTTTCTTTTTTTTATTTTTATTTCGAAAACCTGAAGGAACAGTTCTTGTTTATATGCGGGTTATCATTCCATATTCGTGATAGTTTATTTTTTAATAATATTCATCATATATACACATATATATATATATATATATATATATATATATATATATATATATATATATATATATATATATATACATATATACACATAAATATATGCATAGATGTACATATATATATATAGTTCTTGTTTATATGCGGGTTATCATTCCATATTCGTGATAGTTTATTTTTTAATAATATTCATCATATATACATATATATATATATATATATATATATATATATATATATATATATATATATATACATATATACACATAAATATATGCATAGATGTACATATATATATATATGTACATATATATATGTACATATATATATACATATATATATATATATATATATATATATATATATATATATATATATATATGTATATTAATCCATAATGTTTTCCTTTCCCTCTTCCCAGTACATATATTTTATTAGAATTGTAAATAAATCGTTCTCATTTTCACCACTAATATATATTGCTTATATTGCTTCATTGCAATGATTCTAGTATAAACTCATTTACTAATTTTATGCACTTTATTGCCTAGAATACACATTTCATGATTCATAACAACAGATTTAAGAGTTTGGTATTTGAGTAAGCACATTAACTGATCCATTTCAAACCGTTTTACTAGAAATCTTTTTATAGCTCATTTATTATTATTTTTAAAATTTCTTTTGAAAACCAGATTAATTTTTAAAAATATTTGGGTAAATCTAAAGGGTAAATTTACAAACAACTTTTTTATGATTTTAAATAGGTTGTTTTTTTATTAATTTATTCACTTTGGTAGTTTAATGAATTTTAAATTAAAACATTATTATAATTTTAATCAATAGCACAAATGAATAAATTATACTATATATATATATATATATATATATATGTCTACTTCATCTAATTACATTAATTAATATACGAAGATATAATTTAATGCGTAAATTTTCAGTATTCATTCAACAGTTCTCAATACATCGATAGAACTGTGTAGTAAGTTATGAAAATACATATGTCAATTTAGCTACACACCGCTTTTCAATTCATGCATTCGTCTGACGAATTCACACGAGAATGAAACGCCGAATTTTCTATGTAGCTTAATGAACTTATTAGGTTGATTTTATTAATGTATTCGCTTCTTTAGTTATATATAATTTAAAATATACCACACACACACACACATATATATATATATATATATATATATATATATATATATATATAACATTTGAGTTATTACTGTGTATATTTCATGCTGTCAGCCGTTATTGATCACAAGAAATAATGAAATAAAAGTGAAAGACGTATATAAATTGTAGATTGGTCCATTTCTTGCCACAATGCTCTAAAAATTCACGGTAATTATGTAATTTTTTTGTGGAAAAGGCACATTGTAGTTTTCGAATTTTTAGTATATTACAATTTGCACGGCATTAGCGGTTATTTTAACCGGCAATAAACGAGACGCAATTCATGTCAATATATATAATTAATATTTAGGAACTGATGCAAATGTTTTGAGCAGTGAAAATAATATCATTATGAATAGATGTTATTATAAAAAAATATTAATAGTTATGAGAACAACAATAGTAAATAAATTTAATAAAGTAATTAAAAAACTGGTGATTATTTTAATAATATTATTGTTAACAATAATGATCTTAATAATATTATTATTATTGTTCGTAAGTATTTTAACCACGATCTCAAAAGTAAAGCAGACACATAAACTTATTTGTGTGCAACTATACTTACTTACGTATACATGCATATATATGCATATTTATACACACATACAGAAAAACATGTATACATAAACAGACAGTCATATATATATATATATATATATATATATATATATATATATAATAAAAACTAATAAGAAACCGTTCAACTCTGTAGACATTACATGTAAACACGTGCACACACATACAAGTACATATATGTCTAAACATACAAAGGTACACCCACATGTATGCATACAAACTCACATATATACTGAGATATACATACATATATTCATGCCAATATATATACATATATATATATATATATATATATAATTACTTCATTTACTTACATGAAATTAATATACGAAAGTATACATTTATGCGTAAACTTTAAGTATTTACTTCAAAAGTGCTCAATACTTAGGTAGAGCTAGTTAGTAAGTTATAAAATATATATGGCTACACTGAATATTCCGCGTTTCATCCACACTAGGACTCATGCGCATAAGTCTGAAGTGTCCTAGAGTGGATAAAACGCGGAATATTCAGTGTAGCCTATCCGAGTAACTTCCCTGGCGCCGCGAACCTTATAACCTCCGTAAGGCCAAATAGGGGAGCACGCGCCAAGGCTTTCTGGAGGATGTTGGAGGCTGGAAAAACGACGTTTCTGGGCTCCAGGCTCATGGACGGGGAGTACCCATCGCTGGCGCAAATCGTCCAAAAATGTCTTCATCCATCCTTTTATAGGGCAATAAAAGTGACTTTCCCCTTGGACGCGGGGGCCTGGTACGAGACGAACGGCTTACGTTAGACCTGCTCACGAGCAGTCTCGGTTAGACCTTCAACGGACTTACTCACGAAGATTTCCGACCCCTCTGTGACGAATACTACTAGTTAGGGAATAATGGCCACGGGCTTGAATCTAATTAGTTTTAATGCGACGGCATGAGATCCTGAAGCAAGGCGGCTCGCGTGCTGAGGGATCTCGTGGCCCTTGAGGTATACGTAGCCGCATTGCAGGAGACCCAATTTGTTGGGGCCGGGGATTTCTGTGTGCTGGTAAATAACTGACGTTTACTCAACATATGGCAATCTCCGTAGCTGTGGGGTTTCTGCTCTAGTGAGTCGCACCCTGTGTGACGGTTACCGTTGTCCACACGGACGCTCATGGGAGGATGATCGTGGTCGATGTTGCCGGTAAATGCTGGGAGTCGTTATCTTGGCAATTTATGCACCTAACGTTTGTAGCGAGAGGGTTTCCTTTTTTCGGCGGGTGGCAGTGTTCTTCTCTTCGGGTTTCTCTCTTTGGCTGGCTACTGGAAGTTGAACGCCTACATGTTGGAGTCGGAAGACTTCCGGCAGCAGCTGACAACACTAATTTAGCGGGAGTTAGTGGGGGCGGTTACCGGGTGTAACTGGTGGGTTAGACTTAAGGCTACCATTAGGCATTGTTTTCGTCCAATATAGCCAACGCCTCGCGTTAACTAGGGCTCGGTCTAAAATGTACCTAGAGGATAGGTTGACCCGGGCGGTGGAAGGGGGGATCCCCTAGAGCAAGCGCTAGTTAAAGGGGACCTGGATCGCTTGGCTAGCAAGCGATATGCGGGTCAAGTATTAAAACTAGGTTAAAAAGAGTCTCCAACGAATCTGTAAACGTTGACCTGTTGAGCTTGGTGCCGCCCTAAGACGCGGCTCGGTCGGGTACATTCGAGAGTTGAAAAACCTGGAAGGGCACACTCTCGTATCGGCCCGAGAGATTTGCAACGGGTTTCGACAACATTTGGAAGAGCGCTTCACCCAACTACTCAGACTCTGTGACCAGAAGTTTGGCAGCTATTTAGCTGGTTCGCCCCGCCTTACTGCGGCCTGAGTGGCTAGCTGCAAGGGGATGTTTACGGAGCGCGAGATTATTACTGCGTTGAAGCAGGTTGGCTAAAACTAATCTCCAGGCCTCGATGGTCTGCTCTACGAACTGTCCTGTAGTCTGTCGCCCATATTTTTGCCCCTTCTGAAAGGCGTGTTTAACCAGTGGTTTGCGCAGGGCTCGATCCCTGGGCAGGTTACCAAAGGAGTGATCATGCTTCTGAAGAAGAGAGGGTTTAGGGTTAGGGTTAGGGTTAGATTAAGAAGGGAGAACGGAATGGTGGGGAGACTCTAGATGACTATTGGTCCATCACTCTGCTAAACACAGAGTTGAAGATTTTTTCCCAAGTTCTTGCAAACCGACTGCAGGTTGTTATCGGTGACTTGGTCGAGCCGGATCAGAACTACGCTGTGAAGGGTCAGCGATTCAAAACAACTTGCACTTTTGTGCGCACGATCATAGAGCGTTTAGAAGCCGACACGGAAGCCGCGCTGATAATTTAGATCAGTCCCAGGCGTTTGATAGGGTCGACCATGGTTTCTTGGAATCTGTTATAGAGACTGCCGGCTTTGGACCGGACTTCCGCAAGTGGGTCTCTGTTCTGTATCGTGATCCCGCGGTAGTGTTGCAAGTAAATGGTAGGTTGTCGGAGCCCTTTTGGTTCTCTCGGTCGGTGCGCCAGTGTTGTCCGCTGTCGCCTCTGTTATATGTCCTTGAGTTGGGGCCCTTCCTTCGAAAATTAAGGGACGAGGCGATGAGACCAGTCCTGCGCGGCATAACTCTACCTGGCGGCAAATTTTCCAGAGTGTCCGCGCATGCTGATGATGTCATCGTTTTCGTTGCGCGACGAAGCGATATAAGAGCGGGTAGGGAGGTGATTGCTGAGTATGAAGTCACAGGGGCCGTAGTCAATCGCAGTAAGTCCATTGGCCTGCGGTTGGCCGCCTGGACCGGGGTAAACTCGCTTCCAGATGCGTCGGCTAGACGGATGGCACGGTTAAGATCCTTAGAATGTGTTTCGGGCCTGGACTCCAGATGGACAAGAATTGGAGGTATAGACGAAGATCGAGTCGTCAGTAGGGACTTGGATTCGGAGGAAATTGTCCTTGAAGGGTCGTGCGGAGGCATGTGCTACTTATGCGTTTCCACTGATGCTTTACCGCTTGTCTGTTCTTCCCCTGCCTGCGGACTGCTGTAAAGCTTTAGAGTGCATCCTGTTTAAACTTCTGTTGAAGGGAAGAAAGCCGTATGTCTGTAGACAGGTCTGTACGCAGAAACTTGGCGAGGAAGGTTTAGGAATGCCTGATCTGCAGAGTCATAAGCACGGCAAAAGATTGGCGTTCCTGAGTCGGACACTGTTAGAGGGAACGCACTGGGTAGCAGCAGTGGAGCAAGCTTTTCCACGACTTATATCCGCTCTTGCCGGTGAAGGTCGCAGAAGACCGGCGGGGGAATCGTGTTTCTTACCGAATGCCGAGCCGCCCTTAGGGCATTGCCGGGGTTAAGTGACCATGCGTGGTCTAGGAGGAGGCTATATGAGGATTTAGTGGTGGGACCGCAAAGGATCCGCTGGTGGAGCGGCTGCATCTGTCGAGGGGAGAAGTTCTCTCGCTGTGGAGTTGGGCGCCAGCTATTAGCCATATCAACAATTCAAAGTTTTCCTGCAGTTTCACGCTGCAATAATGAAGATGAGGAGGAGACGAGAGAACACGTGTTCTTTCTTTACAGCGGAGTTCGGAGTCTCTTAGAGTATGTCGGAGAGGTAACGGCTCGCATCGACCCCGAGCGGTCAGTCCCACTTGATTTAGCGTAAGTAGTCGATAATGTGGACCCGCCGTTTGTTGGGGAGAAACGGTCGGTGTTTCTAGCGGCCCTAGCCGTAGCTAGGTTAGTGACGTGGGTTTCACGTCTGAACTTTGTCTATGAGGGGCAATCTGTTTCGGATCACGATCTGGTTGTTTATTTTAAGTATCATTTTAAAATAAAGATCAGATATGATTGGCAAAGATTGCACCGCATAGATTTTGATAGGAGATGGGTGCACAACACTAGTTGGGCATCTGATAAGGCGCTAGATAGAGAGTAGTTAGGCAGAATAACCACGCAGAGTGGAAAACAAGTTTGTTATTAGGGCCTAGACAAGGGTAAGTATGAGTGTTGATCCTGTTCCCGACTCTTTATTTTTCATCGGCACTAGGAGAGCTTCATAAGATACCCAGTCCACCTGTTTGTTTTGTCCTCGGTCTATTTTACCCCTTACGTGTTATATCTACAACAGTGTAGTAAAAGATGGGCAATCAACAATTACCCCACTATCCTACAATCATGAGGGTGTTTGTTCAGCAACTGAGAAGGCTACCTTGCTTGCCAGACGGTTTGCCTCCAACTCTATGCTGGAATCTGCTAACTCCCCCCTCTCTGACTTTCCTTTGCAAACAGACGCCACACTAGACGATCTGAAAATCACCCCTGCTCAGGTACATGCTATCATAAGAAAGCTTGACACTGCAAAAGCATGTGGACCTGATCTCATCCCGGCTGTGCTATTAAAAAGTGTGCCGCCTAAGTAGCTCAAATTCTCTCCAAACTTTACAACAAATGCCTTAATGAATCTTTCTTTTCTGCCTGCTGGAGAATTGCTTCTGTAGTGCCAGTTTTAAAGAATTCAGGCGAAAAAACTGACCCAGTAAATCATTGCCCCATTAGCCTCCTCCCACTTGTCGCCAAAATATTTGAGAACAGAATTAACCAAGCTCTAGCCCATCATCTTACAGAGGCTAAACTTCTGACTAACCAACAATATGGATTTAGACAAGCCCATTCCACAGTAGACATCCTAACTGTAATCTCAGAACGTATACACCAGTCACTGGACAAAGCGGGGGAGGATAGAGCGGTAGCTCTAGATATATCTAAGGTTTGGGACAGGGTATGGCATGAGGGTCTTCTCCAGAAAATCAGATCATACGGAATCACTGGAAGAATACATAACATAATTAAATCCTTCTTGGATAAGAGAACATGTCCTTGGCGGTCGTACATTTAAACAATATATAAATGCGGGAGTGCCTCAGGGGTCTATCCTTGGACCTCTGCTATTCTTAATCTTCATAAATGACATCCCTGACAAAATTGTCTGTGAGATGGATATTATGCTGACAACACCACGCTCTATAACAGATACGACAGGAAAACAAATGAACACATATTAAAAGAAATGACAGAAACACAAGAGGATGACCTCTAATCTATAGTGGAATGGGGACAAAAATGGATAGTCACCTTCAATGCTGCAAAGACTAAACTTGTTTCCTTCAATAATTACAAGAACCCTTCCCTACCGCCAATAGCAATGGCCAATGACTCTTTATCTTAACGTACAGCTTTTAAACTCCTTGGCCTAACGTTCACAGGAAATGTGAGTTGGAACAATTACATTGAGAACATTACCAGGGCCGCTGCGAAGAAGGTGGGTTCTATCTACCGTGTTAGAAAGATACTAACGCCTCAAAGTATCCTATACCTCTATAAGGCCACCATTCGACCATTATGGAGTATTGCTGTCATATTTGGGCTGGTGCATCTGCCACTAGTCGCTCGCTCCTAAACAAGGTTCAAAAGAGAGTCGCCAATCTGATAGATCCTGAACTGTCAGCTAAACTTCAGCCTCTATCCCATCGAGGAAATGTTGCATCCCTCTGCCTGTTCTACAAGTACTTTAACGGAGAATGCCCTGATCAACGGCAAGCACTTGTGCCCCACGACGTAAATACCCCCGACAAACCCGACAAGCAGCTAAATCCCACCCCTTCACAGTAGAGATCTCTAGATGCAAGAGAGTCTTCTACTCCAGTAGTTTCCTCCCCAGAACAGCTAAACTTTTGAATTCCCTTCCGGGTCCCTGCTTCCCCGACTGCGCTGACATGCAGAAGTTCAAGTGCAACGTGAACGGACATCTTGCTGCCCAACTTCCTACACAGTGCCCCTGATGCTTATGTCCCCGATAGTAGCCCCCTACAACAAAGTGGTAATGTGCCTTGTTTGGGGTGAAAATGTAATAAATAAAAAAATAAATAAAATATATTGGAAGACGCCGTCCATCCCTGATGACTCCCAACCCTACGTTATTTTTTGCTGCAATGTGGTCCCTTAGGCCCCGCTTCTCCCCATTAGGGAACGACTTGCTTACTTTCACCCCGCTTTCGGGGGGGACCGGAAGACAGTGGGACTCCATTTGATTATTAGCGAATAGGTAGAGAGAGTCCCATTACTAACCAGCCCCCATAGGCATTTTGTTTAGTTTTTTTTATTTTTCTTTCTTTTTGGTGTTTTTTCTTAGTGTTCCCCGTCCCCTTCATCTTACCCCCATTTAAAAGATACCCCTTTGTTTTGTAAATATTAATTTTTTTTTTTTTTTTGTAAATATGTTCGTCTTTTTTCAGCAGAATGCGTGTCGCCTGGCATCCCGTAAGCTAGGACGTTATACTGATTTTAAATAGGTTCATGGTAAGAATGAAGGCGTTTTAGTATGATAGTAAATCTAGTGTAGGAATAAACTAATAAGGTACTTGTTTTCATGCAAGTCTAGCCAAGCTTAGCACAACCCTCCGCACACGCCACTTCTCCCGACTGGCCCTGGTGCCTAAGCTGCGTTGGGCCCCAAATGAGGCCTTGGTAGTAGATAATGCCAAGGCCGGGGCCGATGGGCTAAATAAACATACCATATTTAACCGCATGCTACGAACACGTTCTTCTCATACCACTTTAGTGGCTCCTGTATTCTTTATGATAAATACATATTATATTTTATACACTTTACAATACTTGTGTTTTTTTTTTCATTTGTCACCCTAGTATGGGTTTGCAACAGTTAGGATTTTATTTCTGAAAATAATCTTTTTTTTTTAGTTTAGTTTTGTAAAAAAAAAATTATTTAAGTAATTTGTGATGTGATGAGGATATTTTTTACTTTTTATTTTGGAATTATTTTGCTGCGCGTTTGATTAGCCAATGAAAATTGGAATTTTAGAATGAAAGGCGACGCCATTTTAACTAACTTAGAAGAAAATGAAAAAAAGATTTTGGATTCAGGCACAAAATGGCAGAGACTTACGACTCCAAGATATGCCTGAAAAACGTTAATTTATTGCCAGGGGAGACATGTAATAATCCTCAGAATTGATGTACAAGAAACATTTGTCGAAATTGTTCTATCAAGACAAGGGCGTATGTTAGTGATAGTTTCGCTTGGAGGGGAACTAATGCTAAATGTGTACTTTTCTCAGGTCTAAAATGGAAATATTCAAGATTTTCTAATTCATTTATTTGTGTGCATACGAAAATCGCAACCAGAAAAAATCCCAAAATAATATTGAAACTTTTCTTGTAAAAAATATGAAAACAAAAGAGACTGCATAAGCCTTAACAAAAATATCACATTGTTTGCTAACAATTCTTGAAACTTAGAAAATGTATATTTATTAAACTTAAGGTAGATTGTTTTTTATTATATTTGTTTTTTTTTGTTTTTTTTGTAATAATTTTTGTAAATTATCTTTCCTGGTATATTTTGCTTTGCTCTGCTTGTTCTGCGGTTCTCGTCAGCAGCCGGTCGATCCCAAGCCAACGTCATGGATATCGAGGTGAAAAGATACATGAGTACTTATATTGTTATAGAATTGATCAAGAGAGAGAGAGAGAGAGAGAGAGAGAGAGAGGGTTGAGATAGTGTAGACACGATGACCGGAAGTCAAGATCAGCTGATCGGATTGCGTGTGAGTCATGTGATCAGATTAGCTGAATCGGGGAGATTTGGGTGGGACTGTGAAGAGAGCGGACGGCTTCACCTTGTCTCCTCCCCTTCGCTGGGGGGGGTGAAGAACGCTGACGTGGTAGAAATAAGACCTAGAAGAAGAAACCACACATGCCAAATCCCCTTCGATTCTTCTGCGATCGATCTGGAAGATGAATAAAAAACTATAGAACCAATTTCTTGTTTTAGAGATAAATAAATCTTTGTCCCCAGACGAAATGTTCCAGATGAACCAACAACAAAGAGAAGGTATGTTGGAAATGCATGTCACACACACAACGACATTAACTCTGATAAGATAATCAAACACTCAATCCTTTATTATATAACAACGTAACAAACACTCAATTTGGTGCTCATGTAGTAGAATGTACCCTGTCTCTAGATTAAACACTAAGACCCTTCCTAAGAGGAACAACAACAATAATACAGAATGTACGTCATCTTAATAATACCCAGTATATAACAATATTTCTTGTCATTCAATAACATATACGATAGCAGTCTTGATTTGTTCGATCGTAAATTCATGTCGCTACTCAACTGAACCTCGATATTCCGCCTAGAACGCAATTGCAGCCAAAACACATAATGTTATATCTATTGTAAGGAATTTCTATTTATCCCTTCATTTATCAAAACTATACCCCGACTTCCATGAGTAAAGTTTATTTCCCCAAAATATCCACGTATAGCACAAAATGTAAACGCACTACTTTCATGTTAAGAAGAATAATAACATTTTCGATTCTTGTCAAGCCGTATTTAAACAATCAAATAATGTCAGTTTTTTCTCTCGCTTCTACTAATCTCGAATTTTTGTTCGTCGTACAACAACCAACTAAAATTCTTTCATATTGGTACATGACTTATGAACAAAACGTAAAAATGAACAACAAAGCTATCTACATATATTATATTAAGTTAGAAAATATTATCCATTTTACTTTAGAATATATCAAATAATAATTGAGATTTGGCATCTGCCGCTTGTAGTCGAAACTACTATATATTTTCACGAGCAGGGAGAACCGACGTTGTCCGGGATTGAATTACAATTAACGAATATTTCACACTCTTATATTTTTATTGTCATCGAAATCCGTGAAATCGCCCGAGAGGAAACTTCACATGCCTCCATGCAGTAACTTAGCCCAAAATATATGTTATTCTACACCCTACATAACCTACTGTTTCTTTTATAAAATTATTTTATATAAACCAGAAAATGATTTTTATGTATTTTTTTTACATAGTGATCACCACTTATCAAAGCCCGAAAGCCACTCAGGGATAAGGGTTATTGCAAGTACATTAGGTTAGTGTGGAGATTTGATGAAGTGTTTAATTAAGGGGGCGGTTCATTAGGAATGTGTTAACATTGGACTTGAAGACATCCAAGTTGTAGTCCGGAGGGAAGCAGGCAGACGGAAGAGAGTTTCACAGGCGTGCAGTTCTAAGAAAGAAGCTTTGTTCATGGAATCTGCGTTTCGATTTAGTCACAGATATAGAGTGTATTTTTTTGCGAAAGAGGTACTAATGCACTTACTGATCTGTGGTATTTTTTTAAAATCGTATTTCCAAGTTTTATTATATGTTGTTTTAATCAATTGTAATGTTAAAGTACATAACAGGTACCAAACACCCTCCTTCCCGATGTTAAGAATGGCTTTATAAATACTAACGTTATTATTTCAGCACGGATCAATAAGTGCATGAGTACCCCGAAAAAATGGAAAGAATCAGAGTACATTTAGTAGCCAGTATTTGGGGGGAAAATTACATTGTCGTTGATGTTTCCACTAACCCCCTCCTGGCAAGAAAATGAAACTCTATTTATTTGTAGACAAAAGGAACCAAATTATTGGCAGACAAAAGGAACCAATTTTTTTTATTTAAATTTTATCCGTATATTTTTGCACGAAAAACTGAAAAAATTACTAATTTTTATGGCAAAAAACAAAAAAAAACTGCCACATTATAAGTTATGTTTTCATTCTCCTCCGTCGCTGGCGAAGAAATTAAACTAAATTTATGTTTTTATTTTTTTAAGAGAAATGATTAAAAGGGAAGAAGCGTTAAATTCCATTTCATTGTAGGAAACTGTGTTCTTGGCACAGAAATGCAACGGAATCTAGTTTAGTAAATGTAAAACATACATAAACTGATGTATGAAAAGGTGTTTAAAAATTCATTCCAGGTGTTTAGGCAAAAAAGAAAATGACCACGGTAGGTAAGCGCGAACGTGAAAATATAATGTGAAGTTTTCGGCACGCTAACCACTACGCCATGAAGCATTACAACTGAGTTTAGAGATTTTTAGTAACTTAACATAAAAGAAGTGAACGGCTGTATAATGCACTGTGATATGAAAGTGGGTGCTCATGTACTTACTGATCCGCAGTATTTTTGAAATCGTATTTACAAGTTTAATTGAAGTTTTAGGACATGTTTTTATTCAATTGTAAGGTTAAAGTACAGAATAGGTACAAAACACCCTCTCCTACCCATGTTAAGAATGACTTTTTTAAATAATAACGATATTATTTCAACACGGATAAATATGTGCATGAGTACCTGGAAGTGCATTTACCTGAATATCGGCTGCCTGCTGTTATTCGATGAGGGTACACTAAAAGAAAAACAAACGTGTTATAAGTAAGACTTAGAGACCAATTGAGTTTGTGGTAAAACATGGTATCCAAGGTTAGTTCGATTCGGTTAAGTACATGGTGCGTTTCATCCAGTAGAAAGCATAGAACGAAAAGGATCGTTAAAATTCCATTCCAGTTTGTTTAAGCAAATAAAAAACGAAACAAAACACAAATAGTGTTTTATATTTTTATTTTATAAAAAAAATGAAAATAATCATGTTTTTTTTTAGTGTAAAAATGTTGGGGAAAAATGACTATTCTTTACGTTCCCAGTAGGCCCCTCTCGGCAAATAAAAAAAAATGTAATTGATTTATTGATCTGTAACCCTTCCCCTAGCAATCAGATGTAACTGAATGTTTTGTTTTTAATTTTATCTGAATGTTTTTAAGCTCAAAATTGCAAGAATCACTAATTTCTGTAGATCAAAAACTGGTAAAAAGTCCCACATTATAAGTTATGGTTTCATTCTCCCCAAGCGCTGGCGAATAAGTCAAACTGAATGCATATGTTTTTTAAGAGGAATATTTGAAATGAACGAAGGGGAAGATCTAATCGCTTTTTTAGGCAACTGTTTAAATAAACATAATTAACGAAAAGGTGCCATTCGGCTAGTATGCGCCATGTTAGTATATTTCATGAAAGAAAGAAAAACGTAATACAAAATTATTGACATCCGGCGTTCTACTGTGGAAGACAGTGACCGGACTATACATCTTGTAAGCATGTTTTACGTGGATGGCATCATCGATAAAATTACATGGAAAAAGTGAACGGTTGTATAATGCAATGTGATATAAAAGTGTATTTACCTGAATATCGGCTGCTAAGTGTTATTCGATGAGGCTACGCTGAAAAAGAACCAAACGAGTCATAATTAAAGTCGGATACGTAAGTAAGAGTTGCGAATAATATATATAATATCGGGATGTTTGTAGTGCCATGTCGCGCATGGAAAGGGGCCCTTCACTCATCCCCGGTGGGCATTCCTGAGGCCACAATCCTAGTTGAAGAAAAGTCAGCTGATGGTCTAATTGTGTTGCATGTGTGATACTCTGCATACCCCCTGTTCAGCTCCCCCTTACCTAAAATGAAACTTTAAAAAAATATGATTACAGTACAATCTGAAAATAAGCTTAAACCAGGCTTCGTGTCAAACAAATCCAACTTGCCTCCTCCCTTTAGGCTTGCATTCACGAACATCCGTGGGCTTAGAACTAATTTAGCTTATGTAGAAGCAGTTCTCCTAACAAATACACCGGATATCTTAGCACTAAGTGAGACTAACCTACACTCCTCCATCCCCTCTAACTACTTTAACATGACTGGATATCTCCCACTCTGCCGTAAGGACTCTGACAAGTATATGCACGGACTTGGAGTTTACATTCGTAATACCCTTTCCTTGACTAGAGAAACAAACCTAGAATCGGATGATCAAGCCTTTATGTGCTTTAGACTAAACTTGCAACACATTAGCTACCTTTACTTTCTCTACCGCTTTCCTTCAACTCAGGACTGCACCATGATAAACAAAGTCTCTGACTGCATAGACACAGCACTCTCCCTCGACACTAGCGCACAAGTACATGTATTTGGTGATTTAATGCCCACTACAAAAACTGGTTGGGATTCTCTACTTACACAGACAAAGCGGCCAGGACAACACATAGCTTCTCTATATCTCATTCATTATCACAAATGGTTACGTTTCCAACCTATTTCCCTGATCAGCAAGAACAACACGCATCACTTCTAGATCTGTTTTTGACCACAATTCCCGTTGATGGTATAAGGAATGCCGACAGCCCACTTGAGAAGGCTGATCATGCAGTGATAATGGTTGAAATCGCCCTAAATTCTAGAGCCAAAACTGAAGACCCAGTGCTCAAAACAACGAGATATTATAAAAAGGCTGACTGGGAAACCGTCAGAGATCTTATCAAGGATGCCCCACGGGGAAATATTTTTCTCTTCCTGCTAAACAGTGCGCAAATAAGACCACTGAATGGTTCAAATCTGCAATTGACGCACATATCCCCGTGCGGAAATTTTCTAACAAGCCCCACTCTCCTCAATGGTTTACTTCGTCTTGCGCAACTGCCATTATTCAAAGGCAGCATGCATACCGCAGATTTAACCGACGTAAGTCTAGTTCAAACAGACAGACGTGCATAGAAGTTAGAAGTAACGTTAAGAAAGGAATAGCGACAAATAAAAGTAAGTTTACAAAAGCCATTAAAAAACGCATCAAACCACAGAAATTAGGAACTTGTGACTTCTGGAAAATCTACAATAGTGTAGTAAATAATGGGCAATCAACAATTCCCCCACTAACCAACAAGCACGAGGTTGTTTGCTCAGCAACCGACAAGACTAATCTGCTTGCCAGTCGGTTTGCCTCAAACTCCATACTGGACACTCTCAACCACCCCCTACCTGACTTTCTTATGCGGACAGACGCCACGCTAGACGATCTGAAAATCACCCCTGCTCAAGTGCATGCTATCATAAAAAAAATCTTGAGACTTCAAAAGCATGTGGACCTGATTTCATCCCAGCTGCGCTTTGAAAAAAGTGCTCAGCTGAAGTAGCTCCAGTTCTCTCCAAACTCTACCTTAATGAATGCCTTAATGAAGCTTGCTTTCCGGGCTGCTGGAAAACTGCTTCTGTGGTACCAATATTCAAGAGAAAGAGCAGACCCATCAAATTATCGCCCCACTAGCTTCCTCCCACTTATTTCCTTAATGAAGCTTCTTTCCGGGCTGCTGGAAAACTGCTTCTGTGGTACCAATATTCAAGAGAAAGAGCAGACCCATTAAATTATCGCCCCACTAGCTTCCTCCCACTTATTTCCAAAACATTTGAGACCTTAATTAACAATGCTCTAGTCCATCACCTCACATATGCTAAACTTCTAACTGATCAACAATATGCTCATTCAACAGCAGACATCATAACTGTAATCCCTGAACGTATATACCACTCACTGGACAAAGACGGGAGCGCAGAGTGGTAGCTCTAGATATATCTAAGGCTTTTGAAAGGGTATCGTATGAGGGTGTCCTCAGGAAAATTAGATCATACTGTATCACTGGTAGAATATTAAACATAATTAGACCCTTCTTAGATAAGAGAAACCCCCATGTTGTCCTCAACGGCCGTACATCTAAGCAATATTATATAAATACGGGAGTACCTCAAGGGTCTATCTTTGGATCTCTGTTGTTCCTAATATTCATAAATGACCTCCCCGACAAAATTGCCTCTGATATGGGTATATATGCTGATGACACCATACTCTATAACAGGCACTACAGGAAAACAAATGAACACATATTTAAATAAATGGCAGAAACACTAGAGGATGATCTCCAATCTACAGTAGAATGGAGACAAAAATGGATGTTCACGTTCAATGTCGCCAATACTAAACTGGTGTCCTTCAATAATTACAAGAAACCTTCTCTGCCACCAATAGCAATGGCCAACGACACTTTATCTGAGAGTGCATTTTTCAAACTCCTTGGTATAACGTTCACAGGACACATGAGTTGAAGCTATTACATTGAAAGCATTGCCAGCGCCGCTGAAAAGAAGGTAGGCTCTCTATACCGTGCTAGAGAATTACTAACACCCGAAAGTATCCTGCAACTGTATAAGGCCACCATTCGCCCATGTATGGAGTATTGCTGTCATATTTGGGCTGGTACATCTGCTACTAGTCTCTCGCCCCTAGACAAGGTTCAGAAGAGAGTTGCCAATCTGATAGGCGCTGAACTGGCATCTAAGCCTCAGCCTCTGTCCCATCGACGAAATGTTGTATCCCTCTGCCTGTTCTCCAAATATGTTAATGGAGAAAGCTCTGACGAACTGCAAGCACTTCTGCCCCCACGACGTAAACACCCCCAACAAACCCGACAAGCGGCTAAATATCACCTCAACAGAGTAGAGATCCCTAAATGTAAAAGATAATTCTACTCCAGTAGTTTCTTCCCCACAACCGCTAGACTCTGGAATTCCATTCCAGGTCCCTGCTTCCCCAATTGTACTGACGTTCGAGTGTAACCCGAACAGACATCTTTCTGCCCAAATCCCCACATAGAACCCCAGTGAATGTTACCCCTGATAGTGGCCCCCAAACCAAAGTGACAATGTGCCTTGTTTGGGGTGAAAATGTAATATGTTTTTTAAAATTGAGTTTATAGTAAAACATGGAATTAAAAGTCATTTCGTTTCGGGGTTTTTTAGTAAACGCAATTTTCTATGTGTAAACTTAAGGCGTATTACAGAACACGAATTTCTGTAAGAGAGTGCTTGAATAGTATGCTATGCAATTGTTGAAGTCATATAAATGGTAATTAAGCAACGTAAAAGTAAGCATGGGATAACAATTAATGTTTGTGGGAATGTCGCTATCGGTTAATTCCGTGGTTACTTTCACTCAATAGGAAGCATAGAACGGAAAGGCCGGTAAATTCCATTCCATATTTTTAAACAACTACGAAATAAATAAAAAATCCACACCGGGGTTCCTTCGTAACGGAAACGGTGTAAGTGGTGGCGGGAGAAGAAGGAATTAATTAGAAAGAAAAGTTTTTACTACTTCTATTGATTTTAACTGATTTTGGCAGTTAACTCTCAGCAGAAAAAATATAGGAATCCACGATTATCGAGGAAGTGGAGAGTTAAACACTTTACCCCTTTTTTCATAAACATTGACAACAAATCTCATCTAGATACAACTACTATAAATCATGTTTTGTTTTCTTTCTATGTGTCTTAAACTAAACGAAACTTCCCTGAGCAATGTTTCATTCCTAGAACAACACAGCTGTGGAAGACAATTTCACGTAGCTATTTACAGACTTTCTATAACATATCTGTTTCAACTTGAATGCGATTCAGTTTTTGTAAGCCGACTACTTACATAATCAAATTCAATAGTTATCCTTACAAATAATCGCGATGTTGTCTCGCCGTGCATATGCTATTCATCAAGATTTATCCTCAAGTGGTCTTTCCGACGATTTTTGACGATTAATATAGTTTTATACTATATTATAATGCTCAAAAAAGTTTATTGTACTATTTTTCTTCACAGGGAAAATAGTTTAGTCGTGTGAAATAATACAATAAACTTATAGGAATATCATAATACGGAGACGAAAACTAAAATCGTTCGGCCACGTAACAAGAGGAGAGAGGTTGTCAAGACAGTGCTCCATGGAACAGTGCAAGGAGGAAGATAGAGAAAGATAGAAGAAGAGATATGAAGACAACATCATAGAATGGACAGAATTGAAGCTGGGCGAGGCAGTTAAGCTGCGGAATGCAGAGAAAGATGAAGAGGACTTGTTGACAGGACATCTGTAGCGCCCCAACGACAACCACCATAGGGCAGATGAAGGTGAAGGAACTATTTTTCAATGATCGTTCAGTTAAAGGGTATGAATTTTAAAGAATAAATGATTCATGGATTTTAATATTTTCCCTTTTCATCGTACTATCGTACAAAAATTGATTTATCCTTTTCTGCTGGCATTAGACGTTTAGTCTTAACATAACTCTCTTCCTTTAGGTCAAGTATAGTTTTATTTTGTTGTTAATAAGTTGTCCTTCCAGGCATTATGTATGGGCGTATATTTTTGTTCGTCATGATCCTATCTTCACAGGCATTGTAAAATTACGCAGGAAACTAACACGTTGTAATCTCAGTCGCAAAGTAGACAAAAATAATTTTTGTAACGTAAAAAAAAAGAAATGAAAAAAAAAAGAAGAAATGAAAAAAAAAGAAGAAATGAAAACCCGGATCCCATCTAAACCGATACTCTTCCGTCTCGATACCATTGAAAAAGTCACTCTAGCCTGGCTCACGTTTCTCTTTCCTCCGACTGCATGCTGTAACCAGCATGCACTCGATGAAAGTCGAGGACGTCTAAAGTCGAAGACGGAAATGGCTCATTTTCGTCCTCGACTTTATACGTCCATTTTCTTCGACGTGCACTATGTTTCGTCCTCGAGCACGTAATGTCCTTGTTCGCTTTTTCTTATCGTGCCAACGCGCGCGCACTTTCTACTTTACATTTGCTTCTAGTCTTTTCACGAGCCAGCTATACTTCGCGCCTGCTGATAATTTCCCACGCGCCCATATGGACTATGTTACACTTCAACTCGCTTTTATTTGTTGTACACTACATTTATGTCCTCATTTTCTCATTACCACTATGACGTCTTTCACGTGATTGTGTTTTCGAACGTTATCCCCGTCTTTAGTGTGATCGTTCTTTCTGCTTTTTATAGTATTCTCTTCTTTTTTTCTTACCATGACACTATTTCGCTCACGGCTCAGTATATGTCTATTTGGGATATGTTACAGTATTATTTATTTCATGGGAGGGCAGGGTATATATATTTGCCTGAATCCGATTTATATTTGGTTTAGAATTAAAAAAAAGGACACCACAAAATCAATATTCTCACATTCGTTCCATTAATTGGAAGCCCCGTGTTAACGTGTCCTTGCATGCGACATTCAGATGCAGATACGACCATAGAACAACGAATGTTTCTGTCTAGATTTTTAACCCCAAAGCTTGTTAGCCGAGATTACATGACTACCACGTTTCCATCTATGATCGACAACGAATCAGCTTCTGAAATCGGCCATAACGTTTTTCCTACTCACTTGTATAAACAAAATTAATTTCCAATTAAAACGCCGGTTTTTGGTGTCGTTTAGACAGCAAAGTGCATTTATAAGCTTCAAAAGTGCAGTTCGGGTTAGGGATATGGGCATGAGACAATCTAAGCCGAACTTCAATTATTATAAGTGGAAGAAGTAAGCAACCAATAATCTTCCCCACACATGTAAGGCATCAAAACACTAATATACAAATAAACAAACGCACGCAGACGCACCCTGCAAATCTATGACGAGAAACAACTTACATTTTTCATCGCATTTCCCTCCTATTTTTCACGCGTTTATCTTGATGTTCTTTACTGCATATCAACAACGTCTTCATCCTTTTTCCGTTTCGTTTCTCATTTGTTGTAGCCGCTTACAAATCATTTCTTACCGAGCAGCCGTTAATATTTAGTCTCGTTTGAGACCCCGGCTGGTTCCAGCAGGTCTCTTCTCCAATTATGTCGACACAAACGTGTCAGCAACTTGTCGACATTGTAGCGGCCGAATGTCTGAATGATAGATTTTGGTTGACACGCATCTACAGACGCACGGGCGTATATGACGAGATTAAAAAAAAAACAAAAAAAACGGCTCATGCTACAATTACGCATGCGTATTACGAAGAAATCAGAGTCGATAGCAACTCATCCTCGTTTATCAATCGACGCGCCGATTTGAAACGGGAAGTTGGTGCCGTTATTTCATGTAACCAGTTCTTCCAACTCGTCCAACTCGCCAATGTTATTTATTTTAATTTCGTTTTTCTTTTCAGAAACTACTTATATAGCAGAGGAGACCTATGGAAATTCCACAGTTGCTGTCTACATTTTTCTTCTATACAAGATATATATATATATATATATATATATATATCGTTTTCGTTAATACAGCTATCTCTTTCCCTCTCTATATATAATTATTTCCACAGCCAACCACCTATATATATTTATATATATATATATATATATATATATATATATGTATATGTATATATATATATATGTGTGTGTGTGTGTGTGTGTGTGTGTGTGTGTGTGTGTGTGTGTTATATTATTATTTTAACACCTACTAACACTAGTCTTTCTTGCTTTCCCAATCATTAGTACAGGAGATGACGATCAACACTGGATGAAAGGAATTGAACACCGACACGAATCAAAATTTGACACCATTAGCAAGGTACATACTCCAGGGCCAACATTCACCGCTACGAAGTTAATGAAAATTAAAACAATTATGATGTTTACCATTTAATGGAGACGATTTAGCATGCTCAATGAACAGGAAGTCTCGCACAAAGGCCAGCTGACCGTGGTTTAAATTTCAAAGTTCAACTCTAAGATTTTGTAATTTCTTATTGGTTTGGTAATATTTTTTTTATTTATGCGCACTCTTACACACACACACATACACGCACACACAGACACATACATATATTATTATATAATACATATATATATTATAATATATATATATATATATTATATAATACATATATAATTATATAATACATATATATATGCATAAATATATATATATATATATATATATATATATATATATATATATATATATATATTCAGACGGATATTGTTAAATAGCACGGAGTATTTTTGCTTAGTGATCTTTTATTTGTTATTTTTGCATTTATCGAATGATCATTCTTATGTTTATGTCTCGATCGAATGTGTTGAATGTTTACATGCCAAGGACTTTAAAATGTTATCATTGTTTTCAAAATTTACATTGTTAATTTGTCACTGTTTAGTACAGTGCTTCCAGTATTTAAAGCATTTTATGTTTGAATCCATATGAATTATTTCGGGTTTTTAACTAGGATTTTTCTAAATTGGGAATTTGGGCAGCTATGTTGCAGTAGGTGTTTGCAAGACAAGCTTGTATCTGAAAGGTGTAGGGTTAATCCTCTGGACAAATGTTAGTCGTATGTCCAAAGTAGCTACTACTGTTTCTATTGTTGAAAATGCATTCTTCCAATGGGCATTTGAATATGTAGACTACATGTATTTTGTCGACTGATTTTTCGTCCGGGACGTGTTGTGTTTAATTATAAGGTCAACGGTTGTTAATTTCTTGTAAATGATGAATCTGTTTTTAATATTATTGACTGTGAAATATATATTGATGTATTCCTTAGTAACTTTTTTCACCCGATTTAATGTTGTGGTGTAGCTGCTTACACTAGAATATATTGATGGGGTGGGGATTGTAAATATAGTTAATATTAGTTTGGTCTGGGGTTCTAGCTGTAAGAATAATTTATTTATGGACTAAGAAATAGGGGAACTTGTTATTAATTAAGACCTGTTTGATATTTTTTTTATACTCTGTAGAATTTTTTTTATTTGACGAGAGCAATTTAGCAAGAGGTCTCTTGTTACTGGTAATTAGCTGACCGAAACATGCTCATGATTATGTGGGGGCATGTAGCTTATGTAAAAACAAATAAAGAGTGCATATATATATATATATATATATATATATATATATAATTTTTTTTTAAAGTCGTTACTTTCAATGCTGTTTTCGTTTAACGGGTCTAGATTGTCATTTTAAAACCAGTCCCCGTTAATTTTGAGTTAAGCTCAGGAAATAAACGAAAGTTATAAAAAAAGAAAACGTGAGTCTTTGAATTTTCAACAAAATTTTGCACTACATATATATATATATATATATATATATATATATATATATATATATGTGTGTGTGTGTGTGTGTGTGTATGTGTGTATGTGGTGTGTGTGTGCGTTGTGTGTAATCTATGTGAATATGAAAGCGAAATTTTCTGTGTATACATGTCTGTGAGTGCACATTTCCCTACAAAACTACTCTGTCAAACTACACTTAAGTGTACAGACTCGAAATTTTTACATAATGGGTATTGAGGTTTGGAAACATTTTTTAATCCGTTTCCAATCATAAATTTGGTTGTCAAAAACATTACAAACAATACCAAACTCCTCCGCCAATTTTGGGCCTAAAAACTTGAAATTCTAGATCCATGTTACTTGGACATTCATCATTTTTTTAAAATTTTTTTTAAGCCCAAAACAATACATACTAAGGTATCAAAATTAGGGTCAAAGCTAACCAACATTTTGGCAGTCTCTACAAAATTACTCAGCCAATTTTTGGTCTAAATATTTGAAATTTTACTGTGAGTGTATTCAGATATAGGGAAAGCTTTTTAAGTAGTTTTAGGCCTGAAATTCGGCTGCCAAGGGGGCAAAGTTTTAATGATGTGACCTTTGCCGTCGCTAGCAAATTATTCAGCCAATTTGGGGTCCAAACATTTGAAATTTTACATAAAGCGTATTAGACATGCATCGAGATTTTTAATAAGGTTTTGACCGAGACTTCTACTTCCAAGAGGTCAAAGTTGAATGAGTTGGCTTTTACAAACTCTTTTTGGTTTAAACACTTGACATTTTACATGTAGGTTTGCTAGACATGAATAAAACTTTTAACAGTACATATGGTCCTAGGAAAGCCGGGCTGAACAGCTAGTACGTAAATAGAAACTTTATACTCCAGGTATCTTTATCCTAAATTATGTGATCTGCACTGGGGGCATGCTGAATTACTACTGATACCATTACAACCATTACCATGCGGACTTTATAACGTTTGGACTGCAATTTGAAAAATATGTTTATTTCATTTTTTTAATATTTTAATATTAATTTTATTTTAATTTTTCATGTCTTTCTTTCTATATATATTTCTACATTTTTGGATTTTTGTTCCGTGGAGATTTTAATTTTACACTTTTTTTTAGGCTCTATATGTTTCTTATATCATTTTTATTTCATTTCTTGGCTAAAGTATGTATGACTTAGTTATTGCTTCTGGTGAGAACAAATAAGATTCAAACACCAGAGTTTATAGAGATTCTTTACGGCTTACAGGTTTTTTTTATTGATGTTATGATTAATAAATTTTATTTTACTTTGAATTGTCATCAATTGTTTTTATAGTATATATATATATATATATATATATATATATATATATATATATATATATATATATATATATACAGAGTGGGGTAGAGCAACTTGCTTACTTGGAATATCAATAAATATTTAAATTATCAACCTGCTCTCCGTCACCCGAAATATATATATATATATATATATATATATATATATATGAAAATTGTTAATATTTATTTAAAAAATATTTAAGTTATAAAAAGACCATTTACGAAAATAAAGATTAAGCCCCCTTTAAGAAATTGATAAAAAAGCGGTCTCCAGCTGTAATTATCACTTCCTACATGATGATTGATTCGACATGAAACACAAATGTCCGTTGGTGTAAAAATTAAACATAATTATATATATATATATATATATATATATATATATATATATATATATATATATAAATATATATATATATATTTATGTATATATTCGTTTTCATTCAGAGAGGAGAGGAAGGGAGGAGCGACTTTAAGTCTTTAAGATCATTTTTCTTCTGAAAATGCAAAATATGATATTTAATATTTCTCTAACTCCAGAGAAACGAAGTGCTTTATCTGATTTAATCTTGAAAGTGGAAAGACCACCATGATCGTCGCCAGGTTCAACTTATTTATTCTTAATTAAAATATTATATTAAAACTAATATACTCGTGTGGAAGTTCTTTCTTATTTTTTTCACCCCATTAAGTTTCCTATCTTTAATATTTAAGTGGAGTATTCTCAATTGGATAATAAGTGCACGCTGAGGACGACCGTTTGAAATTAACTTCACGGTGAATAAAACTAATGTTAATGCTGCCCTTCAAAGATATTACAAAAAAACGTCGCCATTTTTTGTCCTCTCTATGCTACTCAAATCGTACTACCAATACTAATTCATAATATCACAAATTTAAAAAGATCCAATATTATACTGGATATCTCGATATAAATGGGTGCTAATATCTTCTTAAAAACACTTGCAGAACGACTCATATATATATATATATATATATATATATATATATATATATATATATATATATATATATATATATATATATGTACCAGCATTGTAAATTTCGCTATCTTATTTGTTCTATTATTTTTCTTACATTTTGTAAGCAATGTTTCGTATGGATAGAATATTCATCATTATTATATATATATATATATATATATATATATATATATATATATATATATATTATAATAGGAAGATAGTATATCTCCTAGAACTGATCATATGTACAATCGGATGTCGGTGAAGTTCTTCCCAACTGAATAAGTTGCATAGTAATTTTTTCCTATCAAACATAAGAAGGAATTCTTAAGCCATATTATTTTTTTCGTTTTCGTATCAAATATAAAAAAGAACCTACCGTTCCTAATAATTTTATAATATTGCAAATAAGGTAACATTTGTGCATTTTTTTCATCTTTAAGTATCGGTATAAAACAGATAACAGTAGTTAGCATATTGAATTTTGTTCTTTTCATTTAGCCGGTTTGATGAAACAAAACTATTTGCTAAAAACTTTGCAGCAAATTTCACACTTGCCCATCTGGAGGGCCTGCCTCCCGTAGTTCCACATCTAATAATGCGATATATTTGATGTGGCATTCATTCAAGGAATACAACTGGCCTCGAGGTCCTTACAACTATAGTGCTCAAAAAGCTTCAAGCAGAACTAGACCCGGTACTTGAAAAGCTATTTAAACGTTAACTTAAAGAGAAATGCTTCTCAACACCTTGGACAACTTCATAATTCTGCCTTGCATTTAAAATATTGTCGAGGTCGGTCATTTGCTTCTCAATACAATAATCAATCAAACTTCTATGCACTATGAGTAAGTTGCTGGGATATGTAATATATTTAGAAGTTGTCATCCACTTCAGCAAACTAAAAAAATAAAAAAATACAAACTTAGTAGCGACATGTAATACAGTTTCTGTCCTGTTAGCTACATCTTATTTCTAACACTAATATCACACATAATAATTGAATGAATGAAAAAATGAAGCCCTTGACGGGGCTTCGTTTCTAGAGCAATCATTCTTGACATATAAAAGGCCTTTGGCCAGATTTCCAGCTTCGGAATAGCTGAAAATGTCCTCTCAACAATTAAATCCTTCCTCTTTGATAAGCTCACAAATGTACATGGTCAGAAATAAAGAGTTTACGAATCAGCACTTGCATCACTCAGGGTTCTATCGTTGGCCCACTTTTCTTTCCGACCTTCATTAATGATTTCCCAAATCACATTCATAGATAATCTGTAGGCATTTATTCATACGAAACAATCATCTATGGCAACACTAAAAACACCGACAATGATCAAGGCGTTCCTATTTCTTACATTACAGATCTTGAGCTCGTGGTTCAATTAGAAAGTAATGGCGTAATGGTTTTACACAAAGTGTCTCTATAATCCTTACCCGGTCCCAATTGAATAGATAGCTCTTTTCCTGAGAAAGTACCGTGCTTTGACTGAGACTCTTGGACTGGCCTTCATTTCCGATGTGAAATAGACACATGCATGAAATCTTTGCCAAGCTCACCGAGAAAATGGTTTAATCATCCTACCTCCAGTAGGTATCTCACCTCCGATAAATCCTCCATTTGTATAAGAGCAAACTACATCCTAAGTGAGAGTACTATTGATACACCTGTGGAGGAACTGCTCAGAGAATGCGTTTACTGCCTCGACAGAGTACAAAACTGATTCAAATGTTGGTGTCTGATGTTATTTTTCTTCTCTCTACTGCGTCTTTTCAATTAAAGAGGCGATGTGACTGTATCTTTGTTCATATTTTTTGCCAGTTGCCCGACTTAGCTTCAATATTTAGTTCCCTATACAAACACACAGACACACACACACATACAGATACGTTGAAATATTTTTGCTATCAGTTATATTTCACATTTTATTTATACCAATCCTTTATTAATGAAACCCAGTGTAATTACAGAGGATATAACAAATAAATAACAAAAGTGTATATTTAATATTACATGATGTTGACAATCTTACAATTTATTCCTTTAGGTATGTTGATATTCGCACGTCTTGACAGCACCTGTTTTGTAGCACAAAATCATTCATGTAATTATTATATCAATAAATGAATCTAGTTGGCATTTTTCTCCTTACTTTCTTTGGATGGGTTAATAGGTGCTATTTCTTCTGAGGTGTCAAGAATTGTGAATGTCACTGTACTTCAATGAATAAATTGTAAGATAGTCAACATCATGTACGAGGAATATAGACGTTTGTCGTAAGAAAATATATATTACTCATATTTTGCAATGAACACTTCAATTACTCTAAATGTCAATTATCATTAAGAACAAAAACAAAACCTAAAATTGATAGATATGTTCGTATATGTTCAATATTTCATTCTCCAAACAACGATGTTACTTTTGAAGATCTTAATATAAAAATAGATTAATGAGACTTTATCTAGTTACTTTCTGTACGGGAAGTTTCTCTGTTTCCATTAAATTCAACATTACCATCGCTGAGACTGATTCAGAAATTGTATCTTATTAAGTTAAACTCAGGTATAGACTAAACTCATTTGAGTAGCTATTTTTGTAAAATGCCTTAAAGATTGTTTTAAATTGAGTAAATTATTTTTATGTTTAGAATAGTGCATATTCAATTTTAATATATTTCTTATAAATATTAAACTGAAAAAATGATAAAATCTTCGAGAGAACATCGCATTGATTATGTTATCACAAAGATAACATTTTCCATACATTAAACACGAGTATTCATGTTGTAATATTGAGTATTTATATTTTAATATTGAGTATTTATAGTTTAATGTTGAGTATTTATGTTTTAATATTGAGTATTTATGCAGTAATATTGAGTATTTATATTTTAATATTGAGTATTTATGCTTTAATATTGAGTATTTATGTTTTAATATTGAGTATTTATGTTTTAATATTTAGTATTTATGTTTTAATATTTAGTATTTATGTTTTAATATTGAGTATTTATGTTTTAATATTGAGTATTTATTTTTTAATATTTAGTATTTATATTTTAATATTGAGTATTTATATTTTAATATTGAGTATTTATTTTTTAATATTTAGTATTTATGTTTTAATATTTAGTATTTATGTTTTAATATTTAGTATTTATGCTTTAATATTGAGTATTTATGTTTTAATATTGAGTATTTATGTTTTAATATTGAGTATTTATGTTTTAATATTTAGTATTTATGTTTTAATATTGAGTATTTATGTTTTAATATTTAGTATTTATGTTTTAATATTGAATATTTATGTTTTAATATTGAGTATTTATGTTTTAATATTGAGTATTTATTTTTTAATATTTAGTATTTATATTTTAATATTGAGTATTTATGTTTTAATATTGAGTATTTATTTTTTAATATTGAGTATTTATGTTTTAATATTGAGTATTTATTTTTTAATATTTAGTATTTATATTTTAATATTGAGTATTGATGCTTTAATATTGATTATTTATGTTTTAATATTGAGTATTTATGTTTAATATTGAGTATTTATATTTTAATATTGAGTATTTATGTTTTAATATTGAGTATTTATATTTTATATTGAGTATTTATGTTTTAATATTGAGTATTTATGTTTTAATATTGAGTATTTATGTTTTAATATTGAGTATTTATGTTTTAATATTGATTATTTATGTTTTACTATTGAGTATTTATGTTTTAATATTAAATATTTATGTTTTAATATTGAGTATTTATGTTTTAATATTGAGTATTTATGTTTTAATATTGAGTATTTATGTTTTACTATTGAGTATTTATGTTTTAATATTAAATATTTATGTTTTAATATTGAGTATTTATGTTTTAATATTGAGTATTTATGTTTTAATATTGAGCATTTATGTTTTAATATTGAATATTTATATTTTAATATTGAGTATTTATGTTTTAATATTGAGTATTTATGTTTTAATATTAAATATTTATGTTTTAATATTAAATATTTATGTTTTAATATTGAGTATTTATATTTTAATATTGAGTTTTTATGTTTTAATATTGATTATTTATATTTTATATTGAGTATTTATGTTTTAATATTGAGTATTTATGTTTTAATATTGAGCATTTATGTTTTAATATTGAATATTTATGTTTTAATATTGAGTATTTATGTTTTACTATTGAGTATTTATGTTTTAATATTAAATATTTATGTTTTAATATTGAGTATTTATGTTTTAATATTGAGTATTTATGTTTTAATATTGAGTATTTATATTTTATATTGAGTATTTATGTTTTAATATTAAATATTTATGTTTTAATATTGAATATTTATGTTTTAATATTGATTATTTATGTTTTAATATTAAATATTTATGTTTTAATATTAAATATTTATGTTTTAATATTGAGTATTTATGTTTTACTATTGAGTATTTATGTTTTAATATTAAATATTTATGTTTTAATATTGAGTATTTATATTTTAATATTGAGTATTTATGTTTTAATATTGAGTATTTATATTTTATATTGAGTATTTATGTTTTAATATTGAGTATTTATGTTTTAATATTGAGTATTTATGTTTTAATATTGAGTATTTATGTTTTAATATTGTGAATTTATGTTTTAATATTTAGTATTCATATTTTAATATTTAGTATTTATATTTTTATATTGAGTATTTATGTTTTAATATTGAGTATTTATGTTTTAATATTGAGTATTTATATTTTAATATTGGGTATCTATGTTTTAATATTGAGTATTTATGTTTTAATATTGAGTATTTATGTTTTAATATTGAGTATTTATGTTTTAATATTTAGTATTCATATTTTAATATTTAGTATTTATATTTTTATATTGAGTATTTATATTTTTATATTGAGTATTTATGTTTTAATATTGAGTATTTATATTTTAATATTGGGTATCTATGTTTTAATATTGAGTATTTATCTTTTAAAAGAGTATTTGAAGCAGAAGCATTAGCAGACGAAACAAGTGGGTGAGGATGTGTTGATCTGTATGAAACTGTAATTGTTACCACCAGTCTGTTTCATATGCTCAACTCCTTTTTATTTCATGGATCGCGCAGGACACATGTTCTATCATTTTTATTATGTAAAAAGATGTCTCTAATCGTACGAAATGTTTTGTTTACTTTGACTGCACCATTTATCTAGGTCAAGAGTGTCAGAGTAAACTGGGGTTACGACTGAATTACTTGGATGGCAGATCAACAAAAACTTATTTATTAGACTTGAAACGCGTTAAAAGCAGCCTCACCGTATTGTTTCTATATGCAAGCAGTTCTATTAAAAGAAACTTTGCTCATAAATTTTTGTTTAGATTTAGCCACAGAAGAAAGTTAATAAATTTTTTTAAAGTGTTGTAGTTAAATGAAAATCTTGTTACAGATGATTTGCAGGCGAAGAGAATAAATATCAGTCGAGCACTTGATCAGAAAATGAGAATTGAGCAGAGCTAGATTCGCAGTGCTTTTCATGAGAGAAAAAGAAAATAGGTAGACGAAAAGACCTCGCATACTAGATTTTGAAGATGGTTTCCTACCCGGTCCATCTAGTAAAATGTATTCTTAGCAGCTTATCAGTAGAATATACCAACGGTATTCCATTTAAGGATATTTTTAAATACTGTATAGGTAGATGATAGTATTGAAAATTCAATATTTTCTGGTGAAAAATAATGCGTGGTTTCTCTTGAGGAATCTTCCTCAAGAGAAACCACGCATGATGTTCACTGATTTAAGAAGAGATTACATTTTAAGAAGTGAAAGTCCTTCATTTTGTGTCATCGCTTATTTTAACGACAGTAATTATAACTTCCTACACGGATAATTGCTTCCTAAATTAATGAAACAAAAAAACGTTAATGTTACCGTTATATATCAATTAAAAATATTGGGTTAAACAAATAATTATACAAAACAAAATACGTGACTTCATAGCCAGAGAAAATAATTATCACAAACAAAAGTATTATATAAGATACCGACAGATGTTTAATCGCCAAAAAGCAGGATGTGTATGAGACTCTTGGGCATTTTTTGAATAAATCATCAATCTATGCTTAAAACGATGTTCTGCCCGCGAATATTATATGAGTAAGCTTACTGCATACGTCCGCTTATTTGACATTAATATAACCTTAATTTCATTTTTACCATGGTAATTAATATTGGCCTGGGGTTAAAACAATACTTCGAAATGAAATACGATTTCCCAAATCGATGCAAACCATGTGACCGAGAGTATAATTTTCTACACTGAAGATTGCGTAACAATATTATTTGCAACTGCAGGATGTTGGGGTGACTACTCTGGATTAGGAGTATAGGATGATAGGGGCATCATAACGGGTATATTATCAAGCGAAATATTTGCATATACTACATTTAAATTTCTGCGTGTTGGTACTATCAACAAAAACTGGAAGCTCATAGAAAATTCTTAAGGCAAGCGGGTTGAGGACATAAGAAAATAGTGTATAATCCTTTACAACTCCAAGGAAGAAGTGTGATGTCTGATATTGTTGGGCGTATAGAGAGTACCTAGGTTTACAATACACAAGTACAGAAAGTTCGTTGGAGCAGATTCCATTAAGGAACTTGTAAAAGGCGACGTTGTATTGACGGCGTAAGGAATGGCACTAATTTAATCTCAGTAACATTTTTATTTGTTGCTAAAGATATTAGTAATCTTTTGCATCTGTACGGAGCTACCATTCCTCTATGCATGGTGCATTGTTCACACATCTTAGCTAGAACAGTTACTACTAGTCTTCCCTTTTAGAGAGCGTGTAAAAAAAGACGCTCAAATCCAATACGCCCGCACTATCAGCCAATAAGCAACCGCCGTAATGTGGCATTCCTGGGTAAATATCTGTGATTAACCAGACATAAGGCAAAATCCTAACTCTTCACTGCAAAAGTACCTTGATGCTGAACACCTTTACGTTAATCGTTTATTCTCTTAAACTGCAGAATTGCCCCCCTTTTATATTTCTCTGACTGATATGCAAATATTTAAATGTAATTATAACAGAATTCTCGATGCTCAGCTTATAAAGTGGGTGTTGTGTAGATCCACTTCGAAATAGTAGCCTTTTAAATCTCAGTAGTAATATGCGTGGAAATAAACGTTTTAAAAAAACTGTCGGTGAAATTATTGCATAATTCTATCGCTCGATATAAATCTCAGGTTATATTAGAAGTGAATATGTCTTTTTTATTCAAATTTCACCCCAAACAAGGCACAGTGCCACTTTGAAGTCGGGGGCTACTATTGGAGACATAAATTTCAGGGGCATTATGAAGGGAGATGAGTAGCAAGATGTTTGTTCAGATTACACTTGAACTTCTGCATATCAGTACAGTTGGGAAAGAAGAATCCCGGAAGGGAGTTCCAAAGACTTGTAGTTCTGGGGAAGAAACTATTGGTGTAAAAGGTTTTCTTACACCTAGGGATCTCTACTGTAAGGGGTGGGATTAATTGCTTGTCGAGTTTGACGGGGATTGTCACGTCGAGGAGACACAAGTGGTTGCAGTTCGTCAGAGCACTAACAATTAAAGTGCTTGTAGAACAGGCAGAGGGATGTAAAATTCCGTCAATGGGACAGAGGTTGAAGCCTAGATGACAGTTCAGAACCTATCAGGTTGGCGACTCTCTTTTGAAACCTGTTCAGGAGTGAGAGACAAGGAGCAGATGCACCAGCCCAAATGTTACAACGGTACTCCATACATGGGCGAATGGTGGCCTTATTGAGGTACAAGATACTTTCAGGCGTAAGTAATTTTGTAGCTCGGTAGAGAGAGCCCACCTTTTTCCAGCAGCCTTGACAATGCTCTCAATGTATCTATTCCAGTTCATATTCCCTGTAAACGTTAGGCCGAGGAGTTTAAAAGAAGTACTTTCAGACAATGTATTCTTGGGCATTGCTATTGGTGGTAGAGAAGGTTTCTTGTAGTTATTGAAGGAAACAAGCTTAGTCTTGATTAGCACCGTTTTGCAATCTCTTATTTCAGATTTTGCGATCAAAAGTGAGCTTGAAACTGTCTTGTTTATAGACTTTATCCATTCAAAACTTTACTTGCTTGTTAAGTACAACATTAAGTGTGACAAACGGATGGATTTACCAGAAGACCATCTTGTAGAACCACGAAAGTTCAAATTTAAAATGTTTTAGAGATTTGTGGACAGACATTGGCGCACCTAAAACTACTTACAATTAATCGATGGATCAGCTGGTTATTTTGACCCTTCTCTGATAGAAGGAAAAATCATGTCATCAAGTCTTTAAATAAGCAAATCATAATAAACTGTTGGCTCTAATCCTCAAAGATGTTATCCTTTTATTTATAACTGAACATTATAAAGTAGATCTTGTAGACTTTATCATTCCTCAATGCATATAAATAGCAACTGAATTGAGTAAGAACCGCAGATAATTTGTCTTTCACACAAGACCTTAGAGAATTCATTCTCGAACTGTTGTCATTAATGCATGTCATATGCTGGTTTATGTTTTATTCAAAAACAAAAGGAAAAATAAATAAAAAAACGTAATTTCAAGCGAATACTATTTTGAATGCACACAGACACATGCAAACCAAGGTACATGCCTATATTTTGATACCCCCAAATGGGGAGTGGCATATATATCGTTTTTAAAATATAATTATGGATTCATTTACGACCCATCAAAATGAAGTTTTCAGTTACCCAAAAGGTGCTGAGTGCAATCGTGAACGAAGGCAGTGAAAAGTAACATTCAAAACAGAGAATCAGCAACTATGTCCCAGAGCCTAGCTGGAGTACGAACAGGTACTCCCGTAATAATAATAAAGGGTTGGGTTCGAGACTCCTAACAAACGGTTCCCCAGTTCCATACAAAACACCTGATGAAGGCCGGAGGGCAAAACGGCCGAAACGTTGTGACTATAACAACCAAGATGAGGAAGTCAGTTCAACAATCTCAATCAATGAAAACACCTCATCTCAAAAATACAGACAATTACTATTTAATTAACTAATTTATATAGGAAAGTTTCGTTTTAAGATTATCCGAGCAGGACTCCATAATTCGTAAAATAAATTGTAGCAAAGTACGGTGCTACCGTGCCGAAAACAAACCTACCCCTATTTTTCCTATTCCGCCCAAACTGATTTGAGGGGATTGCAAGTTACGTTGTTATGATTCACTTATTAAAACTGGATGTTCGATTTCTCTGTTAAAGATATTGATTGCATGAGACTCTCAGAAAGAAATCCCTTTCATGGATGTGCAGCTGAAGCAGATATCGCGATTTTGTAGAAAATACGTATTCTCAATTAGAAAATATGACTCGTTTCAAAAGTACTACTCCTGTCTTCGAAGCTCTTTAATGTTTTACGCTAATCAAAATAAGGATTTTACTGTTAGAACGACCTTCCTATGACTAAAGCGCACGTAGATACGCATGCATAGCCATCGTTCATCGCTGGCAAAATTCATTGAGAATATTAGTGACTAGGTAGAAAAATTAATACTGGAGCACAGATAGTCGTTTCTTTTTATAATACTAGCACTGTTTCGTAGCTCGTTAACTTTTAGAGTTCAAAAAATAGGAAGCTTAAATGTTAGACCGACCCTCGTAATAAAGCTCTCTAATTGTCTATAGATAACTACACCCACACACCTACACACACACACAGATATATATATATATATATATATATATATATATATATATATATATATATATATATATATATATGGATGCATGTCTTACGAAGAATCTAGTCAATGCATCTTCTCATTGGGGCCATATTTCGTAATTAGGCTACCTAAAACAGGTAGGTATTAATATTAGTTATTTTCCACTTGAGCGTGGTGGTTGTTGTTATTTATTATAAGCCGACGAAGTCTGTCACCATCGATCTATTTAAAATTATTAAATTGTCCTGGCTGTATCGAATACACAATAAAGTCATTGAATTGATTGTAACCATTATTTCATATCTTCTTTTGTGCGCGACTAATTTCTTCACACGAATTCATACGAATGATTAGGCAATCTAAATGGAAGAATTGAAGAACGCGCAAGTCGGCTCTAAGAGGATATATTATTCCCACTCGACTTATGATAATGCAGCTTATCAGGCTACGTTCAGGTGATGAACAGAAAAGCACCAGTTGAACTTTTGTCGGACGATTCATTGCGTGAAGAAAATGAGCAAGGTGTTATTTCTATTATTGTGTTGATTATTAGATCGAACTACGATCAAATGCTTCCGATTTAAAAATGTGAAACGCAGCTTGAGCTTAATCCAGATGTCACTGTTTATTTTTCTTTTTTACTGCGTTCTGATATCTCTAAAGAAAACTCAATCTGCTTATAGCTTGTTTAATGGGTTTCTCTAACGATCAGATTCTGTTAATATCGACTTGTATTCCTATTAGACGAAGTTTACCCTCTCTATGTAAAAGAGTGTACCAAGGCAATCTGGCATGAGGATAGTTGCTCTATAATCAAACCCTAATTAAATATTAAAAAAAGAACATGCTAATACGAGGATTAGTGCATCTTCTCCATATTATATTGTCCGTAGTAACGTTACTTAGGTTAGCACACAAACATGAATTCTTTTCCTGAAAGCAAGTTAAATGAAAAAAACGGAATTATTTTTGCACCAACCTCATAAATCTAGTTAGTCTCAGAGGAGCGCGGCTTATTTTGTAAGAACTTACACTGAAGTATTTTTTTGTTTGGTTTATATGTTTTCATGTGTTGAGCTTCTATAAAAATGACTTCCAAACATATTTACCTTCGTGGAGATCATTATTAAACCAGTTTATTTAAGACATCGTTTCAATTTGGTATGTTTTGCATGGGATCCCGTTGTAAACTCGATCTGCAACATTTACTGCTCTTAATCTACAAATCCAATTCTTTCAACTTAACCATAATATCCAATTTTCATATAGTGTCCACATTTAATCTTTTCTGAGTTTCTCAAATTAAAGCCTGTCTTAGATATCTAAACGTTCTTACCGGTTTGTAGAATTGTCATTTGTTTTCTGCATATTGTTATTACTTACTGTTTTAAGTAGCCTAATTACGAAATATGGCTCCAATGAGAAGATGTATTGACTAGATTCTTCGTAAGACATGCATCTATATATATATATATATATATACGTGTGTGTGTGTGTGTGCGTGTGTGTGTGTGTGTGTAGTTATCAATATGGCAAATTTATAACTTTTTCTTCCAGATAATTAATGCATAATTCATAATTTTCTTTCTCAACGATGTTGACCATAAAACAACCCTGCTTAGTCAACAAAAATGGAGTCTTTTTTCCATCTTGATAATGCTCATACTCAAAGTGCATTATTGTCAAAAATTCCCCGTGAAATATTTGTTTGCAAAATTTTCCCCTATCTTACATATTCTCTGGAGTTAACACTTATAACAGATAATAACTTAATTTCGAGAATTACGTTAACAATTTAAATTGTTAACGTAACGAGCGGAGGATGAACTTCAGTTAGATTCACATCAAAATCTAAATAAATTCAAAGCGAAGCATTTATAAGCTGGTTAATAGATGGAACTATAATATAGAGAGCAAGATATTTTTCGATTTTCGAGAAAAACACATTTTTTTTCATTTTCAAACTTAATTTTATATCAAAAATAATAAGTGATATTACAATCCGTGCATCACCAAGCTAATCATACTAATCAAAAAGTTGTTCATAATGTTGTCACACAATCAAGAACCGTGATGACGACAAGTCACCTGACGTTTGCAATATTCCAATCATAATTCTCACAGACTGAACCCGGAATTGTGCCTATTTTTGCAAAGCAGCATAATCGATGCCTAAAGAATTAAAGTTTTTCAACATATTAGAACACTATTAGTTTTGCCAGTATTTAGACATACCGAAGATCAGTCTTCTGCATCTCAGTGTAAGCCAAATAATCGTGTGTGTATCAAAAGCAAGTTGCTAGAACGTGTGTTAAATAGAATAATTGTTAACAACGTCAGCAAAACCCACTTACTCAGTAACAAGTAACTTCTCAATAATCGAATGTTTTCTTTCCGTTAGGTGTATCCCTGTATTCCTCGATAGTCAGAGGTCGGAAATTCAGGTATCACGCTAGCGGTCAACTCAAAGTTATTCAGCCTCATTTACATCAATCTTTGAAAGCAAATTTTACGTTCATCTTTGGACAAAAGGCCAGTAACAAACAATATTCCTTTGATTTTTTTGTCCGACTTAGAGAATGGAACAAAAAGTGGCTGGTTAATTAAAAACGGACTAAAACAAAACTTCTATATTTTCATAATAAAAGCGCTGACCCCTCATGATCTCAATTGATATGAATGAGTCTGTCTCGAAAAAGCCCAATTCTTTGACCAGTTTCTATGTCTGGCAATACATACTGACCTGAAACGAAAGACTTACATCAAATTTGTAGGCAAGGTCACTGGAAAAATGTGCTTGCCTTTCAACCGCTCTAGAAGGTGTATTACTATCGACGCGATAATCTATCAGAATAAGTCAAATAGGTCTTGAAATGGAGTAGTTATGTATGTGGATGTACCGCTCTGAGTCTCATACACTGCATTGAAGGGTGTAAACATCGGCTTCGAAACCTAGTATGAAACACCCTTTCGCACATGAAAGAAGATAAAAGCCTATACACTCCATGTAAAATTTTCATATTAACTACTCGTTCGGTGTTTAATCTATGGACTCCATGTCAAATCTACAGAAAAAAACTCGTCTAGCTACAACCACTCTCAAGAATTTTTCCAATTCTCTATTTGTGCCTAAATCTAAAATGAAATACTTTGAACAAAGCTTATTTGCTAAAAGTTTCCGTTTGTAGAACGCTGTTCTCCTGGCCTGGTTTCCAGCTTACTACCACATAGTCGTCTACAAGTCCAATGTAAACAAGTTCATGTACGGCCGTTTCCTTGAATATTCATATTCTACCAGACTTCCACACCTAACGATCACAACGTTGTTGTCTGAGTGAACTCATTCACGTTAGTCCTCGTGCGGCATTTGAAAGTTGATATAAGGTACTTATCTAAAAAGAACACCAGGAGCTTTTCAATCTAAATATATTTTGTATTGTTTTTGATATTTTTCACTCTGTCTATAATGATTACATCGTAAACGGCGTGTTCATTACTACCTGAACTTTTTTGTTGTTTAATATTTTCTAGAGGAACCTGTGGAAATTCTACAGCACCCTCTCTCGTATGTAATATATTGCTGCTTGATATTCTGTGGATTTTCAGTGCAAATAAAGACGCGCTGATATTATTGTAGCTCTTTTGTTAAAATTGCAAAAATATTTATTCAAGTCAGCAGTATCACCCGGCGTAGCCCGGTCATAAATACGCTTAAATATAATATTTTAATTCATGTAGATTTCGTATTGATTATTATAGTCTATTTTTTATCGATTCTTAGATATGTTAAAGTCGTGATACTCTTTGTGTAAACATTTAGAGAAATGATTTAATGATTGAGAAAACATTGCCACTTAGACCGTAGCTGGAAATCTTGTGAAGTAGACCCTTATGCCATACCTTGTTGAAGGCCTCTGATATGTCAAGAGCAATTGCCCTAGAAAGGAAGCCTTTGTCAAGAGATTCACTAATCCTGTGAGATATAACCGTCAGCACATCTGCGGTAGATCTTGCAGAGCGGAAACCATATTGTGTGTCACTAATAAGGTTATTCCCGCTGAGGTGGTTGACTATTTCTCTATTTAATATGGCTTCAGCAACTTACTCATAACACACAGGATACTTATTGGTCTGTACTGAGAGGGAGATGACTTATCACCTGAATTCTTAAATACAGGGCAAACTGATCAGGTCTTCCAGGGAGTCGGAAAGCACTTCTCCTTAAGGTAGCGCTTAAATAGTTTCGTAAGTATGGGGGCAAGTTCTGGTTGAAGCTTTTTTAACACTATAATTGGGATGCCATCAGGGCAAGTTGCTTTACTGGAATCTAGGTTCTTGATTAGCTTGGAAATCAAACCTAATTTTTTTTCTTTTCCTTGCATTTTTCATCTCACAGAAAAAAAAACATACCGAGTATAATTCTGCTCCATCGTTATTTTCATTGCAATTGTCGACTGAGCTTTAATATATGATTTTCTTCCCGTGAAGCATATTCATAACAAAATACGTTTCAAGCTACAAACCAATCAAAAATTTCCCTATCTCTGTCTAAATTAAAGTGTACATCATACGAACAATTTTATTTTTCTATATTCTTCCGGCCTGTAGAAATTTGTGCCGCGGACATGTTTTCCAAGTAACTGCAACGTGATTATCTTCAAGTTCAATGATTTTGTTGAAACGTACTCTTTAAACAATGTTCCGATCTTGATAGGTCCTTCGATTCCTCTACATGTACATAAAATAGAAAAAAGTTCCAATTCGTTCTGCATCTTTCCAGTGTAGTCTGGTTGGTGCTCTCTCTCCTGCTATTATCACTTCTGCAATCTTTATAACGCTAATAATAATATAAATAACGAACGTAATACTAAATATGGAAGCTAATCATAACAATTTGCAAAAGGTCTACACAAAACGCCTGCAATGCTTGAGACAATAAAGGGAAGTGCATGAGCTGAAGAAAAACAACGACATGAATATGCAAGATCAAATTATCGTAAAAAAGAATGATTGAACAAGAAATAAGTGACACGAGAATATATCTATAGACTAGCAGACCGCCCGGCGTTGCTCGTGGGGCTTTTTCCCAGCTTTTTTATAACATGCTCGTTTTCAAGTCGAATGTAAGCAAAATCTTTTTATGTGTCCGAATTATTAAACAAACAACGGTCAAATATGATCGATTATCACGATGTTGTTTTACCTGAACATCATTAATCGTTACACTTGAGAGAGATTTGGGCCTTAATAGATGACGACGCCGTAGTAAATAATATAAAAAAATGAAAAAAAAAATCAAACGAAAATATTTACTACTGTACGCTTATTTTTGTGTCATTGTGTATACAACGCGAGATTGGTAACTAAATTATGTTTTCGAACTAACAACATTTAGTTTAACTTATCTACATTCTGTCTCCAGTAAGCAAGATTAATAGTGTCAGGTACTTCTGAGAAATGAGAATTGCTTAATTGATAGTCGTTTTATTTTAATGTTACTTATTTATATTTGGAGCTCTAAGGTTGCAATGGTGCAGCAGCGTATGATTTATCTTGTAGCGAAGAACACGTTAGGGAAGCACTTGCTAACCCGTGTTAAAGCATCCCATTAACCAGTGCCTCGTGTTTCGATTATGGCCGATACCGCCGGTGCCATGATAATTTAATGTTACAGGAGTTTTTGCTAAAATGGAATAAAACTACACTTGTAGATTTACAGCAGTATAATTTGAAATAAAACAGATGCACTCGGCATAATTGGATGTAAGCGCGCGTTTGTGGCTGACCTCGGTGTCAAAACTAGGATTTATGTCCATTTGCTGGCGCTAAGGCATTCCTTACTATGATGGAGATTTAGTGTCTTTATATTTGTAACCGACACGTGAAATATGATTTAAAATGGAAAAAAAGTGTGTGAACTTATACTGTTATCTTCCCAGGCTGTCGGCAATGAACACCAAGCACAGCATCACTTTATACAATAACGTAATTATTTTTTTACTAGCTTGACCGGTCAAAAGTCTCACGGTTAAATTCAGTTATGCTTTCGAAAAAAAAAAAACAAACAAAAAAAAAACGATCTCTTCCCACGGAGTTTTTTGTTTTTTCTTAAGATAACCTTTTTTATCCATCTCTCGACATATGAAACAAAACTACGTGATATTTGAAAAAAAAATAATAATTACGACTAATAAAACAATTAATTAAAAAAAAACACATCTCATAATAATAAGAAGAATAGGAATAATAATAATAGGAGGAAGAAGACGAAGAAGAAATAATAAAAAAAAACAATAATAAAAATATTAATAATAATAAAAATTATGATAATAATGATAATAATAAAAATATTAAAAATAATAGAAATCAATAATGATAAATAGTACAATAATAATGATAATAAATGATAATTATATAAAAAATATTATAAATTATAAATAATAATGACAATGTTTAAAATAATACGATTAACAAATTGTGATGAATCCGATTAATGAAATTAACAACAATAACAAAAATATTAATAATAATAATATATAATTAATAACAATATTAATAAAAATAATAACAATAATTATAATAAAAATACTACTAATAAAATAATATCAATTAAAATAATAATAATATCATTTATAATCATAATAATAATAAAAGCAGAAATATTTATATTTATAATAGTACTAAAATATTAATTATAAATATAATAGTAATAATAAAACAAAAATATTTATAATGCTAAATGATAACAATATAAACATTATTATTTATTATAATAGTATCATTTTAATAATAATAATATTATATTAGGAATAATAAAAATAATATTAATAATAATGAAATCATAACAAAAATTTTGGAAAACAACAAAAATGATAATAATTATAATAATAATAATGTAATAATACGGGAAATAATAAAAATATTGATAATTGCAATGCAAATAATAATGTAGATAATAATAATTATAATAATAAATATATATAATCATAATTATAATAATTAAGTGTTATTAATAATAATTACAAAATAATAAATAATAAAAATAATATTAATAATAATAATAAAAATAATAATTATAATAGCAATAATTAGTATTAAATTCATAATATTGGTAAATAATTATTACTATTACTATTATTATTATTGTTATTATCATTATTACAATATGATGAATAACGATATTAAAAATAATAAATAATAACAACAATATAATAATATTTATTTGAATGAAAAAATAATAATATAAATATTAAAGATAATAACGATAAAAATATTAGCATAAAAATAATAAGCAATAATATTATTATTAATAATAAGCATAAAAGTAATAATAATAATTATTATTATACAATAAAAATACTAATAATAAAAATTAGATAATAATAATAATAAAAATCAAATAATAATAATAATAATAATAACAATAATGACAATAATAATAATAACAACAATAATAATAATAATAATAATAATAATAATAATAATAATAATAATAATAATAATAATAATTATAATAATAACACACATAAACAAAATAACAAAATTGTATAGGCCGTATTCTCGTTGTATATGCATCTTCCGAATGCTTCATTTTAATAAATGTAATTGAATTGCTGTTTTGTTACATTGCCATTTTTGCGCTACACGCAATCAAAATCATGAGTAAAGTCCTTATAGCTAAACCTTTTTACAGCAGTAACAAAATCGTCTTAAAATAATTCGCCCTTTTACCAATGAAAAGCGTGGCAATTCTCCACGGACGATGAATATTAAAGGTATTTTTAAAACCTAATTGTCCAGAGTTACATGCATTTTTATATTTGAATCCAATAATCATATTTTCTTATTTCCTTATTAAATAAGTTTTCCTTGCTAAAATGGAAATGTTGCAGAAGATTATTTTTAAATGTTGTCAACAACCTATACGTGCGACAAACAATAAACAAAAGCTATCATATGTACAAATTACATAATTATAACGAAGTCTAAATTAAAGAACCGATCAATCTTTTTCGTAATAAAGTGATTATGCATTTCAAACTATTCTAATTATTGGAGTTTAAAAAACTTTTTTTCGTAACATTTAGTGTAATGTTTAATGTAAATATTGCATCAGAATTTCTATGCAAGTTTTACGCAGGATAAAATATTGTATTTAATACAATCCGGATATCGTGAAACTTTCACGGTGCTTAATAAATAAGCTGTATAAGTTCATTTTAATGATAATATTGTTAACGAAAATAAAGTTAAAAGAACAATAATTGTAAATAAATATAAAAACTGTGTCTTTATTTACGTTATTTATTGGGCATTGGTGCAATGCAAATCTTTTTTAAACAATCGTTGTTACATTATGTTTTTGAATTTTTCATAGCATGATAATATGTATGATTTGGTTTCTTCTGACTAGTTCTCTTATTTTGAGTTATATTCTAAGAACTTTTAGACCGATGAAATTTCTGACATGCATGTCCTGTAAAACTCGGGAATCTTTATGTCGAAATCTGGAATCTTTATAAAAATTCAAACTGAACACTTTGTTTCATCAATGGACGTAGCATACCCCTGTTTCATTATCAATTATGGGATACAATTCTTAAGAACTTCGCAATTGTCCTTCTTTATATCTCCCACACTGAAAATGTGTGTAATTTAGTCCTGAATGTTACTTAATAATTTATTTCTTAGACAACGGGGCGGCCGAAAAGTCGTCGGAATCACATTCAAGATGAAAATAGAAGTAGAAATAATACAAATAATACAAATAATTTCGATACTGAGATTTGGTTACTGACAGCCTCGCAATAAAAGCAATCAGTACAAATTAAGAGTTACATCTTAAGCCAAACTAAATGTGAACAAAGAGACATAAAAACCGCACACCATTAACGTATGTAGCAAATTAGCTCCAGCGATATAGAAAAGTTGATAAAAGTCGTCTATTTCAAACGATGCACACAAGCAGACTTTGTACATCCGGAAATTGAACAAAGTAGTATTAGAAAAAGGAGTACATATAATCCCATCGAACATATAAATGTATACCATAAACTCTCTAAGAATACCCGTAACCTGCATAATTGTTTCAATTGTGATATATATTTCCTTTCCTCTGGACATTATGCATTTTTTAAAAGAAATTTTAAATAAATACAAATTAATTGTTTTGATTGATGTTTTACTCCAATTGACAAATGCATGTATTCTCTGTGTGTAAATTGTTACACGAAAGAACTAGAAATTTAAGACGAGTCGAGCTCATTTGCGCAAATACTGATGGAATACAGAAAGATAAGCAAACGCTCTTTTGTGAATAAAATGTTGAAGAAACCAGTCAATTTTAACAGAGTCCAAGTTTAAACTTCTTAGGGAACAACAATCGATCTGCACTCAACAGTCTCTCGATATGAACTTTTTTGTACAAGGTGGTCACCACTTATCAAGGCCCGGAAGCCACTCAAGGATAAGAGTTATTGTAAGTATAGTAGGTTAGTGTGGAGATTTAATAAAGTGTCTACTTAAGGGAGCGGTTCCTCAGGAATTTGTTTGCGGTGGGCTTGAAGACATCCAGGTTGTAGTCAGGTGGGAAGCAGACAGACGGAACAGAGTTACACAGGCGTGCAGTTCTAAGAAAGAAGCTTTGTTCATGAAATCTACGTTTTTATTTAGGCACAGATAAAGAGTGGGGACACTTTTTGACTGCGGATTCAGCTAGACGAGTGTTTTTCGTAAAATATTGGCGACGAGGGACCAAAGATTGGAGTTCATACGAACACCTGCCATGGAAATAACGATAAAACAAAGACAGGTTCGCAACGTCTCCTACCTGGGAAAGAGGCTGCAGGGGAGAGAAAAGGGCACCCCCACTAAGCCACGAAGTCTATTTTGTACTCTGTCAAGGCAATGGTTTACGTCGACTTGTGCAACTGCCATTGCTCAAAAGCAGCATGCATACCGTAGGTTTAACCGACATAAGTCCAGTTCATCAGACTGAAGTATATAGAAGCTAGAAATAACGTTAAAAAAGAAATAGCGGTAGCTAAGAGAGAATTTACGGAAACAACTAAAAAGCGCATCGAAGCACAAAAACTAGGAACTCGAGACTTCTGGAAAATCTACAACAGTGTAGTAAATAATGGGCAATCCACAATTCCCCCACTAACCAACAATCACGAAGTTGTCTCCTCACCAACCGACAAGGCTAACATGCTTGCCAGTCGGTTTTCCTCCAACTCCACACTGGACCCTTCCAACCAACCACTACCTGACTTTCCTATGCGGAGAGACGCCACGCTAGACGATCTGAAAACCACCCCTGCTCAGGTGCATGCTATCATAAAAAACCTTAACACTTCAAAAGCATGTGGACCCGATCTTATCCCGGCTGTGCTACTAAAAAAGTGCTCAGCCGAAGTAGCTCCAGTTCTCTCCAAACTCTACAACAAATGCCTTAATGAAGCTTGCTTTCCGGGCTGTTGGAAAACTGCTTCTGTTGTACCAGTATTCAAAAATTCTGGCGAAAGGACAGACCCATCAAATTATCGCCCCATTAGCCTCCTCCCACTTTTTGCCCAAATATTTGAGACCATAATTAACCATGCTCTAGTCCATCATCTCAGAGATGCTAAACTACTGACTGACAAACAATATGGATTTAGACAAGCCCCTTCTACAGCAGACATCCTAACTGTGATCTCTGAACGTATATACCATTCACTGGACAACGCGGGGGAGGGCAGAGCGGTAGCTCTAGATATATCTAAGGCTTTTGACAGGGTATGGCATGAGGGTCTCCTCAGGAAAATCAGATCATACGGTATCACTGGTAGCATACTTAACATAATTAAATCCTTCTTGGACAAGATAAAAATCCAGGTTGTCCTCGACGGTCGTACATCTAAACAATATGATATAAATGCGGGGGTGCCCCAAGGTTCTATCCTTGGACCTCTACTGTTCCTGATATTCATAAATGACCTCCCCGACAAAATTGCCTCTGAGATGGGTATATATGCTGATGACACTACACTCTATGGCAGGCACGACAGGAAGACGAATGAACACATTTCTAAAGAAATGGCAGAAACACTAGAGGAAGACCTCCAATCTGTAGTGGAATGGGGACAAAGGTGGTTGGTCGCGTTCAATGCTGCCAAGACTAAACTAGTTTCATTCAATAATTACAAGAAACCCTCTCTACCACCCATAGCAATGGCCAACGACTCTTTATCTGAGAGTCCATCTTTCAAACTCCTTGGCCTAACGTTCACAGGAAACATGAGTTGGAACAATTACATTGAAGGCATTGCCAGGGCCGCTGAAAGAAAGGTGGGCTCTCTCTACCGTGCTCGAAAACTACTAACACCCGAAAGTATCCTGTACCTCTATAAGGCCACCATTCGCCCATGTATGGAGTATTGCTGCCACATCTGGGCTGGTGCATCTGCTACTAGTCTCTCGCTCCTTGACAAGGTTCAAAAGAGAGTCGCAAACATGATAGGCCCTGAACTGGCATCTAAGCTTCAACCTCTGTCCCATCGACGAAATGTTGCATCCCTCTGCCTTTTCTACAAGTATTTTAGTGGTGAAGGCTCTGACGAACTGCAATCACTTGTGCCCCCACTACGTGAGCACCCTCGACAAACCCGACAGGCTGCTAAATCCCACCCCCACACTGTAGATATCCCTAGATGTAAAAGATTTTATACTCCAATAGTTTCTTCCGCAGAACCGCTAGACTCTGGAATTCAATTCCAGGTCCCTGCTTCCCCAACAGTACTGACGTGCAGAAGTTCAAGTGTAACGTGAACCGACATCTTGCTGCCCAAATCCCTACATAGTACGCCAGTAGTTGTTGCCCCGGATAGTAGCCCCCTACACCAAAGTGGCAATCTGCCTTGTTTGGGGTGAAAAATGTAATAATAAAAAAAAGGATAGGTTGTTTTTAGCAGCTCCTGCCCAGATATGTCAGCTGTATTCCATCCTTGGATGAACTTAGCTTTTATATAAATAGAGAATTGCATCAGTAGTGAGATGTCTTCTGGAGCGGTAGAAGGATCCCACCATCTTTCCAGCCACCTTGGCAACAGACTTGATGTACGTGTTCCATTTCAGATCAGGAGTGAAGGTCAAGCAAAGAAGCTTGTCAAAACTTGGGGCTTCTCTTAGATGAGAGCCATCCATTTCAATGCTAGATGGGGATCAGAGCGTTGATGATGTAAAGATAGGTAACCAGCCACGTCTTCCCCCACTCGAGATCAGAGGAGAGGGAATCAGAGAGAACTTTGTCATTTACAACCTTACAACTACATTAAAAATCTTCCCTCGTGTGGGCAAAAAAACATACAGGGAGAGACAGAAAAGAAATGAGAGAGAGAGAGAGAGAGAAAAAGAGAAAGAGAGACGCATACATATTATTTATTGTTAAATTTCAACATACATTTTTTTTATTTAAACCTGTAGGAAATAGATGCTAGCAAATATTTATCTGATCTTTTATCAAACCGGTTGTCAAAAAACTGTCATGCGAAGACAAGCGAGAGGTCATTATATTTTCAATATAACTCTGTTTTTATTTATTTCTAGCCCCCAAACGGACAATATTGGTCAAGGATAAGGCTTTTAAATGTGAGACGCTCTACCTCCCCAAATAAGGCGTCTTATCATTGTGCCACAATAATAATCTTCAACAGTTGGAAACTTAAAACAAGTGACCCGTTACGACCATACATCTAAATTTACTCTCGTGGGGATATAAATAGAGAACCCAACCAATTAGCTAGATCTATTTGAAAATTAGTTTTCCCCTGAGAGTCAAGTGAAAGCCTGTGAATATAAAGTCTAAATATTTTCTTACTTAGTGTTACACAATAAAGCAGATGTATGTGCGTGTATGTAACGGAGGTGTTTGTGCGAGTATGCGTGTGTATTTATATTTCTGTAGTTGAAAGTATTTTTCATGCCACGTTTGGCATTAAGTAGGTATCCTTTCTTTAATTCTTCTCTAGTACCATTATCTCTGCCTGGTGGGTAAATATTTCCCAAGTAGCAATTTCCAGCAGTATGCGTTCATTCTTTCGAAAACATTCCCATGAATGAATGTGAACTGAAATCCCTTTTATTCGCCCTCAATACCCAGGTCGAGTGTCTTTCAGTAAAAATCTGCAATTGAAGTTACAATACAGTCAGAATGAAATATTTGATAGCGAATCAAATAGATATATGCTTTAAATAAAGGCCGAATAAAAAATCGTTTAAACAGCGGAAATAGAATTCTTAGATTTCCCATTTATTTATTACAGTAAATTATTCATAGAAGTATGTTATTTTTTCTAACTGTGTTTTTCGTGCTTACCTATAATAAGGTAATATTTTATACGGATTTTTTAATCCAAACATATCACCACTTGGAGGGAAGAGGCTACTATGTGGGACCATGCCAACTAACGATTAACAAGAGACTGATTTACGTTACATTTAAAATTCTGCATATCATTATAGCCAGGGAAGCAGGGAGCTGGAAGGGAAGTCCAAAGTCTAGGAGCTGAACACTGAAGGAGTGAGATTTTATTGCTTAGCGGGTTTGTCGGAGGTATGTACGTCAAGAGGACACGAGTTCAACAAGTTCATCAGAACATATGCCTAAAAAAGAATTGTAAAACAGGCACTGAGATGCAACATTGCGGCGATGGAATAGGGGTTGGAGCTAAGTATACAAAGTGACGCGTTTTTAGAACCCTATCGAAGAGGGAAGGACTAGTGGTAAATACACCAGCCCAGATGTGGCGACAATATTTCATCTATGAACGAATGATGGCCTTGTGATTGTGAAGGGTACTCTTAGGTGAGAATAATCTTCTAGCTCTATAGAGAGAACCATCTTCTTTGCAGCAGTATACGCAATGTCCTCAACGTATTTTCCAGTTCATATTGTGCGGAAATGTTAGGCCGATGGATTTGAAGGTAGAATTCTCAAGGAGGATCTAATTGTTCATGGAAATAGGCGGTTTGTAAGGCGTTTTTTAATTGGTAAAGAAATTAACTTAGTAATTCTAATATTAAGTGTCATCGTCCATTAGCGGTCCCATTCACATACGGTCTGGGGGTAATTTTCTTATGATTCTGTAGTTGTCTTAGATTTATGTACATCTGTTCTCCCCTCGTGCATGTTATAGAGCGTTGTATCACCAGCAAATATATCCATCTCGGACACAATATTATCAAGGAGGTTGTTTATGAGTATTAAAAATGATAGTAATTTGGTAAAGACTACAGAGGTCAATTTTTTTTAAAAAATTGGCTCCTATTATGACTCTTAAACCTTTATTGTTTTGGGGTCAAATCAAGTTATTAAGCTAGATCCATGCCTAAGGAACTGATATCTAAAATGTCAAGTGTTTAGACCCAAAATTGGCGGAGGATTTTGGTAGAGTTCTTAAATATCCAATCGTTGAATTTTGACCCCTTAACAGCTAAATTTCTGACGGAAAACGAATTAGAAGAATTTTCCCAAATCTCAGTACCATGCCTGTTAAATTTCGAGTCTGTAAACTGAAAATTGACAGAAATATTGTGTAAGGAAATGTACACAGACAGACACACAGACACATACACACACACAGACACACACACACACACTTTCACTCGGTTTGGGTTGAAAATCTGAGCTACCAATATATAAATGTATGTATGTATATTTGCATGTCTGCCTAAAACTTTTGACAAAGGCGACGGATTTTCACAAGATTAGTATCGTTTTGAAGCTCGGTCCTTCAAACGATAACTGCCGAAAAAGTGGCTAAAAACATTAATTTCTTCACCCTCAACTAGACACTTTTCTACAGGGAGGGGTTGCTGTTATCGACGATATTTTCGAAAGTTATCCCCTTTTTTCGATTGTCTAGTTTTAATTTTAATCTACGTCACTTCCGGTTTGGCAATGGTCGTAACAGCAAAGACGTCAGGTTTTCACGTTTTTTTCCTCCTTCGCGTGCTGGTTCGAACCTGCATTCCTGCTACCACTTTTTTGTTTTTGCTCAACACACACCTCCAAACACCCGGGCAACGCAGCGCACCCATGCTAGTATTATATATATATATATATATATATATGTGTGTGTGTGTGTGTGTGTGTATGTTTGTGCGTGTGTGTGTGCATCTGTGTGTGTTTATATGTGTGTGTTAGTGTGTGTGTGTACGAAACAGGTCTTTATTTAAGAAAATGCTAAAAATAACATATGTTCTTCCGCTCACGTATTGCTTTTTTATTTTAATAAATTTTTAATCGTATTCATTTTTAATATTGAAAAAAAATCATGGTTCACATGTCTCACGAGAGTCAAAAATAGAAAGAAGGCGGGGAGTGACAGAGATTATATTTTAGTGATTAAGTTAACTCTTTTAAATTGTAGATGATTGCTAAATAAGATTTTGTAAATTATTTACTTGAAAATATAGAGAAGATCATATTTTTTATTTTATATGTGTAAGGGAGTTCGTTCCCTATGGACTCCAAAACACTACGCCGATTTTTACGAAATATTAGGCTATGTTTTTTTGGTGCGTATCAATGTTCATAGATCGGTTTTGTATTGGAATGTCCACAATAAGTATTCATAATCGATAATCGAATAATCTAATAAAATTAGAAATAGGGGATATTTTTATCAAACTTAACGCCTTACTAAGCTTAACATCACAAGTGCAGTTGAGAAGTTTTATTGCTACACAATCCGCAAGGTCTTACATATAAAATCAGCTGTAGTTTCTTTGATATAACAGGGATCCTTCGAAATGAATGCTTATGTATAAACACATAATTTCACAATGACACTTGCCTTTTTCATTTTAAACGTAAATGCCGGCCATTTTTACCATACAAACAAGAAGGCCACCTATATTACATCAACAGTAGCATCTTTGATGTTACAGGGATGTTTTGAAAGGGAGGTTTCGGTTTAGACCATAATGTATTGTGAACTAAGTCACTGCGGGGAGCCACATGAAGCTTCCTCTCGGTTCCTCGTGATGCGTCCCCAACTAGAGTAAGCAATTTATCAATTGGATGGGGAAAATGAGTGACTTCACTAATGTCAACGACAATAAAATGATAGGAGTGTGAAAAATTCGTTGATCATCGTTCAATTTCGAGCAAATTGTAAAATAAGTATTTATCGTTATCTTAATTATATTTAGTTCCATTTTATTTTTTAAAATATTTATAGTTCAATTTCATATTTCAAAATATTGTTTTGTCTTAATTTGTTTGTGTATTTTCTAACCCGAGCATTTATGTGTTATATAATTTACTTCTAGAAAAAAACATACTTAATTTTTCATACATAATTCTTGTTAGTTTATTTATTTGTTAAGTTGGTACGTAAAACGAACAAAAAAAAACAGAAGATATATCAAAATTGTTTTCTTGATAAAGTTTCTGTCATGAAACGAAATATTGAATTTAATTTTAATAAACGAATATGTTCATTTAAAAGAAATGCACTTGTTTTGGTCTTTTAGACGGTTAAAGTTTGAACTGTCATTCCATATAAATAGTGCTTTAAATATTAGCCCTTTTATTACTTTACATGACATTAGAACTCTACAAATTGAAAACATATGAAATATAACTTGCTAATCGGCACAACCATTGTCATATCGAACGTAAAAAAGGATATATAATAAAAAGAATACATAATAAAAAAGGATATATAATAAAAAAAGAATACATAATAAAAAAGGATATACAATAAAAACAAAACACTTGCTAGTCCTGATGAAGAGTCTGTTATTAATCAAAATATCGAATTTCAATAAATAAATGTTTATTTATTTAAAGAATTCTACAATTGTTTTTGATCCTTGAACCGTTGAATATTTATTTTCATTAAAATCAACAGTGCTTCGAACAGTAGCCTTTTTTTATTATTTTACTAATATTTTAACCTTTTTTGGACCGACCATAGCATTTGCTTTACGATTTCGTTCATTTTTAAAATATGAGTTCACTATAGCTTAATGACTTTATATATAAAATTTGAACTTTATACGATATCAATTTTTTTATTTTATTGTGTGTTCCATTTAAGGAACATTGGGAGGTTACAGGTGAACGACATTGAAATTCTGACAGTTTATTCCTTTGTGAAATAAGTGATCTCTTATAAAGCTATAAAATAAAATTCCATGTATAATATACTAGATCTAAAATATAAGAAAAGAAGTGTTTATTTTATGTTTTCATTATTTCTTATGATATTTTTCAAAACACAATTTTCCCCTCTCCGCATGTAACAGATATATTACACTTTCTGCACATATTTTTAGTATTTTTGCTGCACACTTTGCATCTCCCTTGTGTTGTGGACCCTAATGTATGATCTATTCCATCAAATCTTACATTGGCGGGCAATGTTCCAGCCGACATAGATATTCTTCCATGTTGTGGGACTGCCTTTAGCAAACACCGTGTGATTTGACTACGAAATTCCAAATGAGATAGTATTTTTTGATCGGTTTTGCAGTGAAGCCTCCATGCTGCTATCACTGACAAATTTATTACATTGATGAAGAGTGGCCAGTACAACTTTTTACCCCGTAAACTAGGTCGATAAGATTCAGCTAGTCTATCCATTAGGTCGACACCACCAATTCCTTTATTGTAAGAGTGTACGAGATGCGGCTGCGGAACCTGCTTTTCTCCCCCTTTGACACGACGTCTTACCTTATGAACAGGCTTATGGTTTTCCCAATTGCTTGCGATTGTTACAATTGAGTTGTTTAGCCATTTTGCAACATAAACGTTTCCATCAGAACAATAATCAAAAGCTCCCCTTTCCTTTTTCTTGAGAATTTTGCTGCAGATGAGCTTTTTCGTTGCATTAGATGTTCTTGTTTCTCTTACTGTTCCAGTTGCTCTAACACTTTTATCACCTAGTTCAGACAGTAGGTTGTAGCTTGTAAAAAAGTTATCAAAGTACAATTCGTGGCAAGTAATATCCGTATTCGACATTATAACATCTACCATTCCGTTGATTACCCTAGTACCAAGGGACAAGTTTTCAGGGTTATCCTCCTTTCCCTGGTAGAATTTCATATGATAAGGAAAGCCATCATTGCCGCAAATACACCAGATTTTATATCCGAAACGTATTGGCTTCCCTCTGATGAACATTTTAGCACTGTGACGTCCATAATAATGAACCATTGACTCATCTATACTGAGCGGTTTGTGAAAAACACCAAATTGCACAAGATTTTCATTCATCATATCATATAATGGTGAAGTTTTACTCATTTTATTACCTGCAGTAAGCTTCAGATTATCAGCAAAGTCTGAGTACTTTTTTATTTCAAGATACCTGTTTCTACTCATAGTTTTAGCAACAATTTCTACACGAAAATCAGGCTGGGTTGACCAATACAGTTTCTCTTGTGGTACAAGATGATATCCTGATAACAAGATGATCCCTAAAAATGGTTCCATTTCATGTTCTAATATTATGAATTTTTCAACGTTTTTATCCCTATTAGCATACAGGTTAGTTTGAAAAACTATATGTTGCAACATTTCCGTAAAAAATATTAGCTTCCAAATTTCATAAGGTGTCATTCCTTCAAGTTTTTCAAGCTTCTGATCTATAACGGCATTTCCAACTTGCATTGGCTTGCTAAATATAGCACTCTTCTTCCAAAATGTTACTATTCTGTTTCCTTTTTTTTTTTGAAGTGGCAGGATTTCGTGATCAGACTCGCTTTCCGTATTTTCTTCTATTTCAATTTCTCCAGCCGGCTCATACTCAACTTCCGGGTCTTCGAGAATTTACTCGATATCATTTTCTTGATCTGCTGCATCTCCTGCAGTAGGAGGTAGCACAACAATGGCTGCAGGATCTGATGATTGCTCAATTACCTCACGAGCTTCAGCAAGTGTAGAAACTCTTGTCGTCTTTCTTCCATAAAATTTATGCGGATCCATTTATGAAAAAAGGATGAATATTGTCAGAAATATAAAATTTATATCTATAATTTTTTAAATATTTAGTGCATACCTTATAAAACGTACAGTATTAGGTAATACAATACAAGATATATGTTGCTACCTTTGGAGCAGTAACCCTCCAATGTTTTATAAATGGAACATTTTTTTATTTTTCTCATATCAAATTTTTTGTTAGGTGTATTATATTTTTAACAACCTACATACAAAACTTGATTGCTGCTGAAGGATATCCTCTTGATCAAAAACTTCTCTCAGGTTGCTTTATGGTTATTTCAGGCCTTCCAATTCTCATCCAGAAAAACAGTGATTATAGCTCTATTTTAAATTCCATTTATTTTAACTATAAGAATACTTTATAAAAGTTTTCATAAATCTGGAGTAAAATGAAGCTACTTTAATAGAAATAACTTATAAAAATTGAATTTAAAGCAAAATTACAATTTCTATAGTATGTTGAAAACTACGTTCCATTTACGGAACACCGGTACAAAAAAGGTTAATGGGATGTCGTAGTAAATAAACATCAAATTTTAATCATGAACATCTATGAAAACCTAAATGACATCTTTTTTAAATTAGTTTTCGCCTTTCTATCGTCAGTACATCGAAGAAGTGCAATTTCTGTATTAATCGTGTTCCTTAATTTTCTATTTTTAAATGCATTTTTTTAATTAATTTTTTGTGTAAAATCTCTTATTTATAATCGATATTCTGACGTTCAACATAATTCGCTATCTTGTACGAAAGTAATTTTCGGAGTTCAAGCATGTTTTACAGTAACACTGGTTTACTATATGATCAACAAAATTGCTCAAACCAGATGGTTTATCAGTGAGCATAAGATGATAATTATTAATTTTGTTAGTAACCAGAGATTAATAGCAGGTGTTACGAAACGTGACATTAGTGACATATTTGTACACGTGAATCTATTTCTTCAAACGTAAGTAAAAGATTTATTATTTTTTTAATATCATTGTATTATATTTGCGTAATTTTCATAATTCAAACCTCCCTCTTTATCACTCATGACACCACGGTTTCTGTATATATATATATATATATATATATATATATATATATATATATATATATATATATATATATATATATATATATATATATATAACCGGGACGGAGTTCTTGAGCCAACGCTCATTGAAAATTCAAGCACAATCAAACAACGGTTTCTATAATAAATCGCCATTGATAAGTCAACTTCTATTAAAGGAATATAATTTATTTTTAGACATAAGTAAGCTCTTCCACACCATAGAAAAAGCCGCCTGTAATAACTAATACATATAAACGGTCAAGGAATTACATATAAAAAGACACTCATTTCATTTTCAATTACACAAATATATTTGAATTATAACGGACATATTGGTTTAAAAAAATCTGAATTGCATCTTCTCAAATATATTAACGTTATATCTATATAATACTAAAAGTCTATGGGTCTTGTATGTTTGCAATCAGATTTCCGGTTTTCAACATCCGGTTGCGCATGCGTAAATAGCAACGTCTTCAATCCGTTATTCCAATTCCGGAATTTTTATATCGCTTTTAATACAAACAATTTCATTTAATTTGATCAAATAGTTATTTATATATACAAATAATACATAGATTCATAGATAATTATAATATATATTATAAAATCTATTTATCTATGAATCTATTAATAATATGAAATATTACCCTATACAATTTATGGAAAGAAAACACCTCTCACTTTCCCTCTAATAGATTTCAACACTCCTACTCCCTCTGTTTTCGTTACGTACGCGAGAAATAGTTACGTGGATAGAGTTATCCCCCTTAACTAATGCAGACCTTTTTACTAGAGGGCGTTATTACAAAAAAATTTCTTTTTCTTCTTCCCATGTTTTTTAAAGTCGTCTGCTTACATTTCCAAACGGAAAGCTGAATCGGTAAATGCACACATTTCTATTACATTAAATAGTGTTTTCCTTTACACAATGGATACTGAATGTTTGCTTAAATTAAATGAAAAAAGTTACATTTTATTTTCATTTTCTATTTAAAAAGCCATTATTAACATGTGGAGAGTGTTTTTTTTTTATTATTCTGTACTTTCAACTAACAATTTCATTTAAAAGATGATATATCAAAATTTGAATTTAACTATAATAAGGATTATGATACCTGTTCAGTGCATAAGTATGACCAACCACTTATAATTCAGTAACTGTAATTAAAAAAAAAAATAACAATTATAATAAACAGAACGACTCATAGAAATCTATCTATATTCTTTTTTCATTTTAATATACTTTCATAGAAATGCTTCTGTTATGTAAAAAAAAAACTATTTTCTTTATGCCACAAGTGTCACGCTCATACCTGAATTCCATAGCTAATATAACGTACTGACCCAACGGGTCACGGATGGTCTAGTGACGTTATAAAAATTGTTTTATCTTTCACAATGTTATGTCCTTCATTTTTGTGTTTCCAACTATTTTGTTCGTTTTGTAAATGGAACAAGATGATACATTTCATTACGTCAAAAATTCATTTTCAAATATTTGTACTTGTGGGTATTTTTCTAAATTTCATTTATTAAGATAAAGCCTCGCAATAAAGACGAAACATTGATGAACACATAACTTGGTTTGTTTTTATTTTATTTCTCATCCCCTCTCTCTCTCACTATATATATATATATATATATATATATATATATATAGATAGATAGATAGATAGATAGATAGATAGATAGATAGATATGCACATGTATGATATGATTTTGAGTGGGGTCGAATCTCCCGAAATCTTCCTATGACGATAACATGTGTCTGTAGGTATAAAACAATTGTTGATATGTTTTTCAAAGGTTGTAATGTTTTAGTTCAATTTTATTAAAGTTTAAGTAGTTAAGAAAGAAAGTGTATGAATGCAATATTCCGAGTCTCATTTAGTAAATACAGCGAGTCTTTACTGTGAATTACCAACAACATGCCACGTATTAGTACTTTAGCACCTTAAATGCTTATGCTCATTATGGATGGCTTGGAGTTAAGATGTTAGCCTACGAAGTCAAGGATGCCCTTGCGACTGGAACCGTATCTCCCAACTAGTATTATTCTCACTCCCTACACTTAAGATTGCATAAGCGTGAGACAAATATAAAAATAGTTACTTTATATATATATATATATATATATATATATATATATATATATATATACATATATATATAGTTCACAAGATCAATCCTTACGTTTATACACGTTTTCTATATTATACTTAGCTAAAGATATATATATATATATATATAGAGAGAGAGAGAGAGAAAGAGAGAGAGAGATAGATAGATAGATAGATAGATAGATAGATAGATAGATATATAAAAATACTTGTTCACATGCACTTTTCAGGATAAATATATCTTAGTTGTATAGGACGCGTTGCTTGTCACATCGTAGAATGTAGAATTGGATAAAAATATAAGAATTTAAAAATCGAGGCATAGCCAATAGATTGCGTCGTGGCCCATGTGGTTAGGTCGTCAGTATTGCACACTTTATGTGTCCGACGACCTGGGGTCGCGCCTATGTCGGAGTACGTCACTGATGAGATGCAGCACAACGAAACCCACTTTGGTTCTGGCCTTGTCTGTTGTCGATGCAAGTGCTCGATTCTATCTATCTGTGTTCTAGCTTCATCGTGAAGGGTGTATGTGAACGGGTACTTATATATCTATCTATAATCTCCTCTTAATGTCTAATATGTATACACACACACACACACACACACACACATATATATATATATATATTAGTCTTGCTTAACTTAAACTATATTAGTTTATACTTAACTTCAATCAATTCTACACCGTTTTCTGAGATATATACTGTAAAACAGGCAGGGATATATATATATATATATATATATATATATATATATATATATATATATATATATATATATATATATATAGCTCGAGGTGTTCATGATTTTTAATGGGAAGTATCTATTCTTTCAGCAGCGTTTCGACAATTTTGTTAGTATTTGAACTCCGTCCATTTATAACTTTTTGAGCACAATTATTGGGATGATGTCAGGTTTAGTTTCTTTTCTAGAATACAGGTTCTTTGATAAAGTTACAACTATCTCAGACGGGTATATAGTCATCTATTTAAAAAATATCTAGAAATGTCACCGGAATATTGTGAATGACGTGAAATGCAAACAAATATCATTGTATGAATTGACAAGTAAAAAAGGATTAAACCACGCAGTGTGTATATAAAAAGCTCTTGTGTGATTAATTAAAAAATAGATGTGGAAAAAAGAAAAGAATTGGAAGTAAAAATCAGAAAGTCAGAAGTATCGACACTTCAAGGTTCCTGTTTTTCCATTAGATCAGCTTTACAAAACGTAGTACAGAAATCGAACCCGATTAGTTTATACAAGTATTAAAATAAATAAAAGCGTAAATGATGTATAGCTTCTATTCTGAATCGACACGGCCTTGCTAGGTTAAAGGTATTCGATTTTCTGTTGTTAAACGGCAACATTTTTTTCTGATGAATTTATTTAACAATTCGGATGTCGCTTATTCCGATATTAACTGAATCAGATGATAAAAAGTCAATAGGAATTCACAGGAAAACATTCTTATTCAAATCTTTGGTGACGTAAGATGTAATGTTAAAATAATCTAAAAAAAATAAATAAACACGGACGTCACAATTGTAAATAAAACTGTACCCAAACAAGAAAATTTCCCGATTATATTTTTTTTTGGGGGGGAGGAGAAAATATTTAGCGAGTTATAATCGTTCTACCACTTCTAAATATGACTCATTTAAAAAGGTGATTCTCCTAGTAAATCCTGTGAGATGAAAGTGACTGTTAAAATACGAACATCCTATATGAATTATTGGTTAGTTTTACTAACTAGTTTTAAATAGTAATTTGAAATCAATAAGAACTAGTTGAGTTATGACTTTTATTGTGAAGGTAATATTTGTAGCAAATGATGCTTTGTTAAGAAAGCAAATTATACGCCCTATATATATATATATATATATATATATATATATATATATATATATATATATATATATATATATATATATATACATATTATTCCCAACTCGCAGTTAGGTAAAAAAATGCACTTTCGTAAATAATTGAATTCATTCAAAACATATCGCTAAAAAAGCAAAAAGAAAAAAACAACATCTAAGTAAATCACGATATATACAGACAGTTGGCGAGATGGTTCAGGGGTAAGGGTTTAGGCTCATTACCGTTTGGTCCCAATTTCAAATCTCGCTAAGTTCAGCCACTCTGATGAGTCGTAGACGACGAAACACGTGTCAGTGGATAATTATATTTTAAAAATAATAATAATATATATATATATGCATACATATGCGTAAATATACATATGGACATATCTATTTATGTATATATATATATATATATATATATATATGTACATATATAAACTTTAAAATCCATATATGTAAATAAAATAAGAGAGAAGGTAAGAAAAGAAAAATGTATGAAAAAAATGAAAAATAAATAAAAAAACAAAACAAAAAAGAACACAATAAAAAGAAACGTGGAACGTGTTCGTTTGTTCCTGCCAATCTATCTCAGAATCTGTTGGTGAAGTACTCAACAGCGGTATTGCGACCCCCTGCCTCTTCGACATTTCTTGACACATATCGCTCATTTTCAACCCTCACCCTTTGCAACTCTGCTGAAGTTCCTGCCAGCTACCCTTTCAGTTACCCTTTCACCCTGTCATCACATTCCAAATCTTTTATCCCTCTCTCACCCTTTAACTCTGTCTTATCGTACAACCATATAAAAAGCCTTTATGATTTTTACATTTAATATATACATTTCTTACTTCTTAGAGTCGTTGCTCTTGCCCTGTAACACACCGGACCTGATCGGTTCTTCCCTCACCATCGCTGACATATTCACAACTTTTTTCTAATGGTTCTTTTTGAAAGCAAAGGAATTGTAAATGTATGAACCTAAAGAAGGAAATAAGAAAGGTGACTCCACATTGACATTACTTACATGCTTCAGACTGTTGTCTCTTCAACGTTGCTTTTATGTTCACAGTGTGTAAAACCGTTGTACTCTCTGGCCTTCTACATAAGCCATCTATAGTTTTGCTAATTTAGCGGTTGTTCCGTTAAACCGAGCTATTTTTTGGCAATTTAGCTAGAAAATTATTTTAGTCTGATATCGTTTTCCTTTCTATCAAATTTTGATATTTTCTTTGGAATTAACTAGTAAAATTATTTGGAACTACATAACCGTTGACTGGTCGAAGAATACGCTTAAATATGTTATTGGTATTTATTATTATTTATTTATTATTAAATAGACAATTAACTATTAGTTATTATAACATTAATTGTTACAAACATATAGCAATAATAACAGAATATATATATATATATATATATATATAACTTGAGCTGAAATCGAAATTGAAACATATAGTGATCCAACCTTAATCGTCACCGTTTATAATAAATAGTTAAAAATAAACATACTATAACGTATAAAAGCGCTTTTCTGTGTGCACAAAATGTAAATTTGAGTCAGAACTCCTACCAAGTGTAGTTACTTAAAAATTTCCACTCTTTTAGAAAGAATTTTACCGGTTAAAACTCATAAAATAGGGGTTCACAAACAACACAATCGTTTTCTTGCTTAGCGCCCTCTGTGGCCTTGCGTCTAGGAGTAGCTGAACTATGAAAAATTGAAGACGGATCGACAGACACACATACACATGATTTTGAATACTGAAAATAGTAGTAATAGTAGTAGTAATAGTAATATTATTAGTAGTGTTAATATATTTACTAAGACTTTCATAGCAATAACTACATATTGAAGTGGCGAAAACTCCTGTATTGTTATATATATATATATATATATATATATATATATATATATATATATATATATATATATATATACATGCATATATATACATGTATATATATATGGCGTTCCCATCCATTTCGACATAAAGATATTTCAAAACCTATTGTTTAAAATCATTTATGATTTAGCCAAAAATGACATGTCGTGTAAGTCTTAGCAATGAATCCCCCATAGATCAATGGTGCTGATTCATTGATGCGATCGATGGTGTGTCTGCTGCTGGTTGAATAGATCACCTGACGGAATTGAAACGACGCCAATGCCAACATGTCACTCTGTGTATATCTCAACATGAGCGAAGAGAACAGAGCAAAGAACACATGTGCCATTACATACCTTTTTGGTCCCATTTCTAACGTCAAATGCATCTGACGTCATACCATTGGACACAATAGTAGTCTTCCTTCTCTCATGAATCGAGATGATCATATTGAGCAAGTTTCCCGATAGGCCTAGCTTCCGGAGAAACTTGAAAAATGCACCACGGTTCACAGTGCCAAAGGCTGTCCTCAAGTCAACAAACACCATATAAATGTCTTGACTTTTCTCTCGAGCTTTCTCTACAACTTGAACATATCATATCGATGATACCACGACCCGAGCAAAATTGACACCGTGACTCAGGGTAAATTTTATTCACAAGATGCCTAATTATTTTGTTTATGATAAGTTTAGCTAGGAGTTTATCTGTAATAAAAAAAGTGATATTCACCGATGACTATCATAAACTATTCTTGTACAGGTGTTTGATGCATACAATTTATAATCTGGGGGAACACGCCATGATTTTCATACCTTCACAAAAAAATCATAAAGCTTTTTAAACAGTGCATACCCACCATGCTTGAACACTCGGGTGGGATCGGGTTCCTTGTTGATGGGGACTTACCAGAAGCGATCTATCTACTGGAATGGAGGGCCTTCTGATAAACTAGTTCAAGTGATATTTCAGCAATTTCTGGATTTTGTGGAATGGACTAGATTATGTCATTATATATGTCCGATGATGTATTTAGGACAGTTTCGAAGGTTTCATTCTCTCTTTTTTGTATATTTGTTTTATTGGTGAGAAGAACTTTTCTACGTTTTAGGACAAGGTATATTTGCTTGAGACCATCATATAATTCCTTGGTGTTTTTACTGTCCGAATCTTCTTTTAGCTCGATGGCCGTCGTATACCACCAGCATTCTTTTCTGACTCTGGGAGCCCGTTGAACCTCACTTTTGTTTTTCTTGTAAGACATCTACATAACGGATGAGTTCTTATCTTTGTGTAAAAAGTACATTTGGTTGATTGACATTTGGACCTCTCTATTGGTTTTGTCGAACCAGTCAAGATGTTTCTGATGTGGTATTCAAAGTACTTCAACTGCGGTAGTGTTGAATTCTGCAAAGCCTTCCAAGAGGATTCAATGCCATCATTTACATTGATAGCCTCTTAAACTTATCCAAATGTTCAGTTTCAATTTTAGCTGACTTCAGGGGAAAGATATTGGCGCGTTGAGGTAGTGCTGAGCTTGAAACTCTTCGCTTGTCTATGCGCAATGTGAGTCTACCTTGGAAAGGACGTGACCTGAGAAAAACAAAATGTGTGAAAATATCGTGTGATATTGAATACATGATGTATTTCGTTTTTGAATGACAAAGTCCATCCGATGCCAGTCCCTAGACCGAGTGTGCATCCACGTTGTCGTGCACTGATTGAATTGTTGGAATAAGGTATTAGTAACGCAATGGTCAAACTCCCTACGAACAGTGAGAAGTCGTATACTATTAGAACTTACCATGCCCACACAATGCCTACCAAGAACAGCATTCCAAGATTGATTATCCATGTCAATACTAATACGAGCACTAAAATTACCAACAAGAATAAGTTTATCCTTGTGGTGAACTTTCCTAATCATATCATAAAGGAGATCATAAAATTTGTCATTACTTTTGCTCTTAGCTAGCAACTGATAACTGATGTTGTTTCCAACTCCAGAGAAAGTGTAATGAATATGATTAGAAATACCTTGGGGTAAGTAAGATAATGCCAAAACCAACGCCGGATTGACAAAGTTCGTTTTCATTCTTCCCTAACCAAAACAAAAAAATGTAACTACCCTTTTCCCCTATGACTTGGAAATTACCGGATAAGCGTGTTTCACATAGCGAAGGTACTTCAATGTTTGATTTGTGCAACTCAGAGGACACAAGAGTTCTGTTTCGCTGCAGAATAATTATACAGGAGCGTATGGACGTTTCAGGATCCAAATGGAAAATTTCCTTTTGCGGTTATGTTGTCGCACTTTGTTTTTCTGACTGCTGAATTGGATAACCTAACAGCTGTATCGGGCTTCCAAGTTGTGGGGTAAGCATGCAATGTTTAAGGCTTCTTTTATTATCCTCTTCTCGGCTGTGGTAATCCTGAAAATAGGGCAGCTTTATCATTAATTACAGGACACAATCTGCACAATTGCTCACGGGTTTGTGCTAGAACGGCCACCTACCATCCGCCTACCACTGTGAAGTTCTCCAGCTAAAGACGTTCAGTAATAAACTTTATCTGTCTCCGTTGCCTTCACTCCATCTTCACTGGAGTGTTGCAAGGCCGAAGTGAGTTTATTCATAAACGAAACAAATAAACCATATTGAATTGTCAGAAACTAATGGTTTGATTAAAGTTGTGAGTGTTTGTGCAGCACAATCCACCCCTTTTCGGAAGGTATTCATTAACTAAGTCGATACAAATAATTGCCACAGAAACAGCAGACAATAGGCCTAAGGTTTTACATTAGTTTACTTCCTCTAGATATATATCTCAAATGTCTCAAAACAATTAAAAAGTGCATCACTACTAGTGGTTTAAATACGCACCCAGCGCTATATATATATATATATATATATATATATATATATATATGTGTGTGTGTGTGTGTGTGTGTGTGTGCGCGTGCGTGGGGGGCGTGTGTGTATATATATATATGTATATACAGCTGGGACTTATATATATATATATATATATATATATATATATATATATATATATATATATATATATATATGCGCATGGAATATGCACCTATATTAAAGATGGCTTTCCATGTGGAAGGGATATCTCCAGAGAAGACCCTAATTTACCTTATATGTGCTTCCGGGTTGCACTAGCTCACACCACTGCATTTAAATTTGCCCTCTATCCCCCCACAACAGTGAGGTAACTATCTTTCTCTCCCAGCTTAAATAAATGATTAATTCCACACTCTGAACTAAAGAAGTCTAGCGATAAAAAAACATCTTAGTCAGGATAAATTTTCCGAAATAAGCACAAACGTAGCAGTCAGAAGAACTTTATTTAAGTAATATACTTAATAGCTACAATTACCATATGCTCGGTTGTATTAATAAAGGGGCCTCGTTGATATTTCTACCAAACTACTGGATATTGCTCATAATTAACTGTTACTATAATTGTAACTGAAATCTACAGTAATCTTAGCTGCGTCACTAGGACCATTTTCTGTTTCCCAAGCTAAAACATTACTTGAAACTCTAAATACTACTGAAAATCTACTATGTTTTGTAAGTTAATAACCCCGTCCCTTGAAAGCTGGCAATCTGCTCCCCACCTCTAGCTGCCACTAAAACTCTAAATTACACACGCCGCCTTAGTAGTGGAGTCCTTAGCCTCCAGCTTTTAATATTCGCATGCTAACCGCCTAACAGCCATCACTAAACGTCTATATATTTCTACCTCTAAGACATGCATTAGAGTTCATTCTTATCAAGCGATCTTCATTACATAAAATGCCTCTTCCTAGATTGTTTTGCAACGATTAATACAAAACCAAATCCGATACTCCCTGTTATGCGAAACGCTCGATGACTCTAAAATGGAAGCTTAAATTATCTTCCTTCAATAGTAGAAACACACTAACGCATACAACTTCTATCTATTCGCATCTGCTGAAAACTTGCCCAAATATCTATTTACTTAATTATACATACGGAATACGCCAGGACTTAAAATTTACCTCCAGTTATACCGGCACTGTACTGCACAAAAATCTTAACCATCCTGTAATCTAACATATCTGGGCAAAATTCTAAGCTCAATTCCTAATACCTACTCACACTGTAACGTTATCCTGTACCTAAGCTAATATATAAATCAAAAAATGTAAAATTCTAAAGGTAAAAGTCTTAATTAACACTAATGCCTGCTCACATAGTTACTTCCACTGCATGAGTTTTTTTCTCCTTAGTAACAATAAAATAGCAGTGTCCCTAAATCACTTTGAGGAGTGTAGCTATTCATTAGATATATAGTCTCCAAAAACTAACTCTGTAACATTAACTAACAATGTGAGGTCGCAGAAATACCTGGATTAGGACCGAAACGCGGAGCAAACACTCTCAGGGCTGATGGACCCTGGAGATCTTCCAAGATGGTCCGTCTAGGAGAAGGAAAAGTCTGAAACTAAACCGAAGGGGACGGAGGCCTCTCCAGTCTTGGATGACAACCTTCAAAGAGCTGATGATTCAAACAAATTACCGGTGTGAAAACCTAAGCTGCTTAAGGAATAGATAGAGTCTGCCTATTGCCCGGCTTCCATACTCTTCTTTGCCTATTAGTAAGGCGCAGAGACGCTATCACAGTTCTTCGACAAAACATCCAGTGGCAGATCTTGTCTCTTGGCAATGAACGCCGTTTTCCCAACACGGACACATCCCACCCCTCAAAACTGGGCACTTGGGAGTGCTTGAGTACCACATGAGCCTGGGCAATTAGATTGGGTTGACCTTCTTCTGATAGGTTGAGAGTACTGGATTGACCGCTCCTGACTGCTGTTTCCGACTGGTAGTACAGGTGCCCTAACTCTTTGATATCGCTTAGAGCGCTGCTAAATAAACAGTTGTATAATATCGGGATGTTTGTAGTGCCATGTATGTCGCGCACGGAAAGGACCCTGCACTCATCCCCGGTGGGCTTCCCTGAGGCCACAGTCTTAGTTGAAGAAATGTCAGCTGATGGTCTCCTTATGTTGCACGTCTGATACCCTGCATAACCTCTTGTTCAGCACCCCCTTACCTAACTGAAAGTCTTTAAAAACATGATGACAGTACAATAAAAAAATAAGCTTAAAGGCAAACAAATCCAACTTGCCTCCCCCCCTTGAGGTTTGCATTCACGAACATCCGTGGGCTTAGAACTAATTTAGCTGATGTTGAAGCATTTCTCCTAACAAATACCCCGAATATCTTAGCATTATGTGAGACTAACCCACACTCCTCCATCCCCGCTAACTACCTAAAAATGCCTGGATATCTCCCACTCTGCCGTAAGGACTCTGACAGACACATGCACGGGCTTGGAGTCTACATTCGTAACACACTACACTTGACTAGAGAAACAAACCTAGAAAAAGCCTTTATGTACTTTAGACTTAATATGCAACATAACATTAGCTCTTTTATTTTCTCTACCTCGACTCAAGACGGCACCATAATTAACAAAGTCTCTGACAGCATAGACACAGCACTCTCCTTCGACACTAGCGCCCAAGTACATGTATTTGGCGACTTTAATGTCCATCACAAAAACTGACTTGGATTATCTACTTACACAGATGCAGCACAACACATAGCTTTGACATATCTCACTCCCTATCACAAATGGTTACATTTCCAACCCGTTTCCCTGACCAGCAAGAACAACACGCATCACTTCTAGATCTGTTTCTTACCATAGTTCCCGATGATTGTATAACAACTGCTGACAGCCCACTCAGGAACGCGGATCATGCAATGATAATGGTAAAATCGCCCTAAACTCTAGAGCCAAAACTGAATAGCCAGTGCTCAAAGCAACGACATATTTTAAAAAGGCTGACGGGAAAGCCATCAGAGATCTTATCAGAGATTCCCCATGGGAACACATTTTTCTCTTCCTGCTGAAGAGCGCGCAAATAATACCACTGAATGGTTCAAAACGGCAATTGAAGCACATGTTCCTATGCGGAAATTTTATAGCAAGCCCCGCTCTCCCCAATTGTTTACTTCTACTTGCGCAACTGCCATTGTCAAAGGCAGCATGCATACCGCAGATTTAACCGACATAAGTCCAGTTCAAACAGACAGAAGTGTATAGAAGCAAGACGTAACGTTAAGACAGAAATAGCGACGGCTAAGAGAGAATTTACTGACACCACAAAAAAAAAACGCATCGAAGCACAAAAATAAGGAACTCGTGACTTCTGGAAAATCTCCAAGATTATAGTAAATAATAGGCAATCAACAATTCTCTCACTAACTATCAATTACGAGTTTGTTTGCTCAGCAACCGGCAAAGTCGGTTTGCTTCAAACTCTTCACTGGGCCCTTACAACCACCCCCTGCCTGACTTTCCTTTTCGGATAGACGCCACGCTAGACGATCTGAAAATCACTCTTGGTCCGGTGCAGTCTATCATAAACAACCTTGACACTTCAAAAGCATATAGACCTGATCTCATCCCAGCTGTGCTATTAAAATAGTGCTCAGCCGACGTAGCTCCAGTTCTCTCCAAACTCTATAACAAATGCCTTAATGAAGCTTGCTTTCCCGACTGTTGGAAAACTGCTTCTGTGGTACCAGTATTCAAGAATTCTGGCGAAAGAATTGGCTGATTAAATTATCGCCCCAAAAGCCTCCTCTCACTTTTAGCCAAAATATTTGAGACCATAATTAACCAAGCTCTAGTCCATCACCTTACAGATGATAAACTTCTGCCTGACAAACAATATGGATTTAGACAAGCCCGTTCCACAGCAGACATCCTCACTGTAATCTCTGAACGTATATACCATTCACTGGACAAAGCGCGGGAGGGAAGAGCTGTAGCTCTAGATATATCTAAGGCTTTTGATAGGGTATGGGATGAGGATCTCCTCAGGAAAATCAGATCATACGGTGTCACTGGTAGAATACTTAACATAATTAAATCCTTCTTAGATAAGAGAAAAATCCAGGTTGTCTTTGACAGTCGTACATCTAAACAATATGATATAAATGCGGGAGTACCCCAGGGGTCTATCCTTGGGTCTCTATTGTTCCTGATATTCATTAATGATCTCCCCGACAAAATTGCCTCCGAGATGGGTATATATGCTGATGAGACCACACTGTATAACAGGCATAACAGGAAAACACATATCTAAAGAAATGGCAAACACACAAGAGGATGTCCTCCAATCTGTAGTGGAATAGGGACACAATAGATGGTCACATTCAATGCTGCAAAGACTAAACTGGTTTCATTCAATCATTACAAGAAACCTTCTCTCTCACCAATAGCAATGGCCAGTGACTCTTTATCTGAGAGTACATGTTTCAAACAGCTTGGCCTAACGTTTACAGGAAACATGAGTTGGGACAATTACATTGAAAGCATTGACAGGGCCGCTGCGAAGAAGGTAGGCTCTCTCTACCGTGTTAGAAAACTACTAACAGCCGAAAGTATCCTGTACCTCTATAAGGCCACCATTCGCCCGTGTATAAAGTATTGCTGTCACATTTAGGCTGGTGCATCTGCTACTAGTCTCTCGCTCCTTGACAAGGTTCAAAAGAGAGTCGCCAATCTGATAGGTCCTAAACTGACATCTAAGCTTCAAACTCTGTCCCATCGACGAAATGTTGCGTCTCTCTGCCTGTTCTTAAAGTATTTTAATGGTGCATGCGCTTGCGAACTGCAGACACTTGTGCCATCACAACGTAGATAACATCGACAAACCCAACAGTCATTTAAATCCCACTCCCACACAGTAGAGTTCCCCAGATGTAAAAGATCTTTCTATTACAGTAGTTTCTTCCCCAGAACCGCTAGACTCTGGAATTCCATTCCAGGTCCCTGCTTCCCCAACTGTACTGACGTGCAGAAGTTCAACTGTAACGTAAACCGACGTCTTACTGTCCGAATCCCAACATAGTACCCCAGTAGTTGTTGTCCCTGATTGTAGCCCTCTACACCAAAGTGGCAATGTGCCTTGTTTGGGGTGAAAATATAAACAAAAACCAAAAAAACATAATGTTTGCTCATCTTTCGGTTAACATTCACATTTGTGGTGACTTAAATTACAGTAACGTGGAATAGCTAGCTCACTCAAATATGACCGATGACGAGGTGAGGTTCTGTCATGATTTTGCCACAACCTATGACCTCACTTAGATTGTTCACGAACCCAGCCATGTACCCGATACTACCGGTCAGTATGCAAGCCTTCTAGACCTTTTCCTTACAACTTAGCCTGAGCTATGTTCATGTTACTTTCTATCTCCTCTGGGATCCTCCGATCACTCCGTTGTAGCAGTTAAGATAAAAATGAAATGTAATAATATTATGTATTGGGTTGTATTAAGATGACACATGTATTATTCTTTGGTATTGACTGTTCGGATTAGGAAGAGTATTAGTGTGTTCATGCCTGTGATCATGTTGCTGGGTGTTAGATATTATATATATTCATTGTGAGTGTTCATATTGTTGAGGATGTTCATGTCTGTGTAGATAGCATATTGGACACATAAACAGGCCATATATAAAGAGATAGAGAGAGAGAGTTGTGTATATATGAGAGGCAGGGTACATATGAAGAGAGAGAGAGAGACAGTTCTTATTTTAATAAACCTCATCAGTATGCCCTGTATTTACGAATTCAGGTGATAAGTCATCTCCCTCTCAGTACAGACCAACAAGTCTCCTGTGTGTCATGAGTAAGTTGTTGGAATCCATATTAAATAAAGAAGTAGTCAACCAACTCAGCAGAAACAACCTTCATAGTGACATGCAATATGGTTTCCGCTCCGCAAGATCTACAGCTGATGTGCTTACGGTTATATCTAATAGAATTAGTTAATCTATTTACAAAGGCTTCCTTTCTAGGGCAATTGCTCTTGACATATCGAATGCCTTCGATAAGATATGGCAGGGGGTATACTTCACAAGATTTTCCAGCTACGATATCATTGGAAATGTTTTCTCAATCATTAAATCATTTCTCTCCGATAGGCTCATAAGAGTAGTGCTTGATGGGCATAAATCAGAGGCCCACAGTATTAATGCTGGGCCCAAATCTCTTCCTTATCTACATCAATGATCTCCCAAAAACACATACTTAAATCATTTGTTGACGTCTATGCGGTTGACACGGCTATTTATGGCAAAACATCAAATGCCGTAAATGACAAAGTTCTCTCTGATTCTCTCTGATCTTGAGCGCATGGTACAGTGGAGGAAGACGTGCCTGGTTACTTTTAATGCATCCAAAACCAAGATTCTATCTCGACATCATCAACGCTCTGATCTCCATCTGGTATGAATTGAAATGGATTGCTCTCGTCTTGGGGAGGCTCCATGCTTTGAAAAGCTTCTGGGTTTGACCTTTACTCCTGATCTGAACTGGAACACGTACATCAGGTCTGTTGCCAAGGACGCTGGAAATATAGTGAAATTCTTCTACCGCTCCAGAAGATGTCTTACTACTGTTGCATTTCTCTATCTGTATAAAAAAACAGCCTAGTCTGCCTTGGCAGAGTACAAAATAAACTTAGTAGTTTAGTGGGGGATGCCTTTTTCTCTTCTCTGCAGCCTCTCTCCCACAGAAGAGACATTGCGAACCTGTCTTTGTTTTATCGTTATTTCCATGGCAAGTGCTCGTCTGAGCTCCAGTTTCGCGTCCCCCCTCGCAATCTTTCACGAGAAACACCCGTCTGGCTGAAACTACCGTCAATAATTTTCCCCACTCTTTATTTGTCCCTAAATCAAAACGTAGATTCCATGAACAGAGCTTCTTTCTTAGAAGTGCACGACTGTAGAAATGTTTTCTCTGTTTTCCACCTGACTACAACTTGGATGTCTTCAAGTCCCACGTAAACAAATTCCTGACAACCCGCTCCCTAAAGTAAGACACTCTATCAAATCTCCAATACTAATGATTACTACAATACTATATCATTGATTACTGTACACGCAATAACTCTTATCCCGGAGTGGCCTCCGGGCCTTGATAAGTGGTAATTCCATGATATATATATATATATATATATATATATATATATATATATATATAAAGCTGAACGTCTGCGTGTGTTTCTGGCCTCGAATAGGCTCCTATATGGTTGACTATTATAGAAAACTGATCACATATAATTATAGATGTATCGAGACACAAGAATGGGTATGTTTGATCTGGAAGACTTTTCATATCTATCTGCGTAAGTATACTTTGATAATTATATTTCAGTTTGAAGAAATATGATATAATAAAATTATGGCGTGTTCGTCCGCGCCTGACCTCCATAGAATGGAAATATGCACAAATTGTGGAGTCTGCGTACGCGCCTGGTCCACAAAGTATGGAAATAAAAATTTTAAATTTAAAAAAAAAAAACGTTTTCAAATGTTTTTGATATATATGTATATAATAATACTTTGATAAGTATGTGTTAACTTTAATAGGGATGTTATGATAAAATTGTGGTCTCTGCATTCGCGCCTGGCCTCCATAGAATCGAAATATGCACAAACTTTAATAAAGACTTTTCATATCTATCTGCGTAAGTATACTTTGATAATTATGTTTCAGTTTGAAGAAATATGATATAATAAAATTATGGCGTGTTCGTCCGCGCCTGACCTCCATAGAATGGAAATATGTCACGAGTGTGTTTTAATATAGATCCACAGAATATTGTGATAAGTGTTTCAGTGTGAACAGGAATGGTATCATAAATTATGGGGTTTATCTATTTTATTTTTACTTTCATCATATTTGCTTTAGTTTTGATACCCCCAAATTCGAAGCTATATCTTTACAACCCTTTCTTTTCATAACGTATCATATTTTCATAAATCAGAGTCCATTTTTTGTAGGCTGCTTTTGAACCCAGTCAACGACGGGTACTTTTGCTTGAGCCCTCTACGAGAAGCGGACGAATGTTTATTTAAATACGCATTCGGATAGTTTAATTTCGGCCACCGATTCCGTAGTCAGGGGGTAGGACTGCCGACTGTCATCACGACGGTTCTAGGTTCGATCCTCGGCTTGGGAGAGGTGTTAGTCTAGCGGCACTGATGAGTTGTGAAACAACGAAACAGGTCTGTATGTCGATGACTAAAATATATTTTATATATATATATATATATATATATATATATATATATATATATATATATGATACCAATAGAGTAACCTCCCTTTTAAACAGAAGGATCGGGTGATAATACGAATTCAAGCACAAAGCAAAAAATTAATATTAAAACAAACACGCATAAATATATAAATATAAAATAAAATTATAGAAAATTATATGATAATTGAGAAAGGGGCAAAACGGAATACTATTTTCATATAACACCAAAAGATGGAGGAAGTGACGATGCATGACTTTGGAAATCTTTTTACCCGAATACGATGTTCAGCATGTTTAAAATATACATTTTTTTGTAAAATCTAATGGAAAAACATCTGAAGAAGTTGATTGGGACAGGATATTTTTATGGAAACACATCGTAAAATTGCTTACTCATCAATGAAACAGCTGTAATGGAAAAATCCAGGAATAAACGCAGGTTATAAAAATCAAACAAAACAAAATTTTAGAGTATATATAGTCTGCGCCTATTAAATAGATGCATTGAGCTTAACTCAAAATTAACGGTTACTGGTTGTTAAATCTAGACCCGTTAAACGAAAACGGTATACATTGAAAGTAACGGAATTTCAAAAACAATGTTTAAAAAAAATGTTTTTACTGCTCCTCGAATAGATCTGATACATTATACCGTTTATGATGTTGACTAAGGAGGAAACAACTTTCAGCCCCAAAAATAATGACACAAAACGTACATGATGGACATGGTACAAGCCGTGAATTCCTTTCTTAAAAGAATGCGATGGAGGATCTGTCACCACAAATGTACAGATGGATGCACACAAACTAACCCGAATTAAACAACCACAACTTAAAATGAAAACACAGAAATCCCTTATGATAGAAAATATAAAATTAACTCAAGAAAATTCCCACCAGTTATTTCTGCCTTAGAAGCGTTCGAATTAAATGGATAACAAAAACTAAAAATCACGAAGAAACACAGGTACATCTACCCAACAATAAAGAAAATCAATAATACCTTTAAAAATATCAAAGACAATCCGAACCTGATGATTCAATCAGACAAAACCATGAATATGTACAGCATGGATTTTGAAATCTGCAACAAGCTAATTATGAAAATAAAACTATAGAGTAGCAAGTAATGAAAAACTGAATAGTATAAACTACGAAACCTTAAAAAACCTTAAAAATAAGTGAAACCATGAACATACAAGATAAGAGGGATAACTCTAACCCTAACCCTAACCACTTTTACCCTAAAAGATCATAAACCAGAATTCAACAATAATCCTAGCATGATTTCTCCATGTATTTCAGATTTAAGAAACATTAGCAAACAATGCTAGACGAAATCCAACCTAAATTAAAAAAACAAAATTTACCATCACCTGTGGAAATCATCGGAAGAGACAAAAATAGAAAATTCCTTATGTTTGATATAGATTTATATTACCCCTTTATTTCACCAAATCTCTTCGAGGAAGCACCAGAACTAGCTAGAAAAATAACAATGCTAACAAAATTAGAATTAGACATTATAAGACTAGCACGAAGAACTCTAATTAAATATGATAACAAACTATGGACCAGAAAGAACAGTAACCTCAAATTTGACGTCACAATGGAATCCCTGGATAGTGCATAAGTCACGGACCTTGTAGCCCTTTATATACGAAATGAACTATACAAAAAGATGCCGGGACTATACGGGGATGATGCATTATTCAACTAGAACTTAACGAATAGGTTATTGGAAAAAAAATTAAACAATCCTTCCGTAAACTGAACGTAGATATAAGAATTGACCCAAACAATAAATGTGCAAACTTCTTAGACATAACCTGAATCTAGACAACAATTCCTATGAACCCTACAGTAAACCCAACCAAACGCTATTCTACATAGACTACAAGTCCAACCATCCGAATAGTATGAAAAAGCACTTATACCTAGCATCTCAAAGAAAATATCCCAAATATCACAAAATGAAGAATTATTCAATAAAAACAAGGAATATTACAACCAAACTTTAGCTAAATCAGAAAATAAAGAACAAATTAAATTTGTTAAAAAAATCAAAACAATAACATAGGTACAGAAAGAACAATGAACAATGCTGATGTGATATCTTACAACATGTCGATGAGGAAATATAAAAAATGAAAAACAAGAGCGAAACAAAGGAAAAAATAAAACATACAATAAACACAAAAAAGAAAAATTAAAAAATGGACCACAATAACACTGAAAGAGAAGTTAAAAAGAAAAATAGAAGGAAGATCCAGACGTGGTTTAATCCACCGTTAAGCAACCATATAAAAAAACATCCCAAGGGAATTTTACCAAATTATAGAACAAAATTTCCCGCAAGATAGTAAACTAAGTAAGATAATTAATAAAAACATTGTTAAGTTATCCTTCTCAACGTCTGTTGTCTTAACAAATACCATGTTTGGCTCAAATAACACAAAATTAAACAATTTTTTGAAAAAAAAAGATAGTACAGAAAATGAATCTAACAATGTAAAAGAATGTAACTGCCGGGAGCCTAATGAAAGTCAAATGGGGGAAATGTTTAACTTCAAAGGTATAAATGTGAAGTTATAACAAATAATAAAACTAAAGTATACCTGGAGAGCACCGGAACTTGCTTTAAGGACATATGTCGTAATCACCTAGCATCGTTTAAAAATGAAACTGAAAAATATATTAACATCACACATAACGAAAACAACAACAATGTGGATAAAAATGAAAATAACAGTAGAAAGGATAATAACAACAGTGACAACTAAAACTACAATTACAATTTAAATGAAAAAATAGAAACAGAACCAATAGTAATAACGAAAACAACCGTAAAAAAACAAAGAAAAACTAAACCACCCTAGCAATATGGATTATGGATTTAAAGGAAAATAAAACTGAATATAAATTAAGATGGTCAATAATTGATAAAGGGGAAAATTAAAAACCTTGCAAATCGAAACGATGCAACCTATGTATATTAGAATTTTATCATATATAAATCTCAAAAGAAAAAATATTACACAAACAACTAGATGTAATCCACGGGTGTTTGAACAGAAACAGATATTTAATTTCACAAACTAGAGCAGATTAGAAACAAATAGTAAAAACAAAAGTATAATATAAGAAAAGAAAAAAGATGCAAGGGAGGTAATCTTAGATATAAAAATGATACGAAAAGAGTGGCCACTTATTTAAACAGAAGGATCGGGTAATAATACGAAAAAATATTAAAATAAACACGCATTAATATATAAATATGACAATAAAATTATATAAAATTATAGGATAATTGAGAAAGGGGAGAAAATACGAATTTTCAACAAAAATTGTACACTATATATATATATATATATATATATATATATATATACATATGTATATACATATATATATGTATATATATCCTCAGAGGTAGGCTTACAGGTGCTACACATTACACAAGGGTTAGCGTGAATTCTACAGGCAAGGGCGTTCATCTCCTTGAAGTATTACACATGCCTGCCTATATATATATATATATATATATATATATATATATATATATATATATATATATATATATATATATATATATTATCTGCTAATATATATATATATATATATATATATATATATATATATATATATATATTATCTGCAAATACAATAACTTCAAGAGCGACATTTAGTTTTTGCAACAGTTTAGAAAATTCACAATTTTTAAAGGCAATTTGGAACATTCGGTAAATTTAACAATTCAGGACTTACCTTGTTAAAACTTCCATCATTGGTAGGATTGTCTCCATGGATAATGCGCTTGGTCGTTAAGTGCTCATATTTGGTATGTTTGGTTTAGTTGTCCGCCAAAAAAAAAAGTGAAATATAACCTCGATTTCTCAAACTAACTTTAACCACATGTTAAATTCTTCTTATTGATCCCCCAATCCCTCCTAGGACACACACACACACACACATATACACACACACAGCCACACGCGCGCAAACACACACATATATATATATTCATCCACATAAAGTAGTGTTTCACTGTATCACAGCTCATCAATACGACTAGACTATTAACTATCTCAACCAGTTTTATAACTCAACCGATTCACCTTACCGGTATTCTCTTCAGTTATTGCTTAGATGGGTATGTGAATTAACCCAAAAATCATCGCTTAATACGTTAGTGAAAGTTTATTTATCTCTTCCAAATATTCTCTCCCCATGAGCATTTATAATGTGTGTTGTGTATAGTTATATGCTTATAAATAAATCATTATTTAATAACACGTACATTATAACAATTAAACCATGATACTTGAGTTGTTCACTGAAATTCAAGCTATTATCACCGCACAAGCAATAAGGTTACACGTATACAATCAAGCCAAGGGAGCATAAAAGAGACGGATTTTCTCCTCCGATTCGATCTATGACATAAGTAAAAAAAAACTGAAATTAATTGTCGGATTAAATACAAAAATATATAATAGTTTGCGATAATGCATGGGACATATACTTTCTACTAAGGTTTCGTTTATTACATAAATTAACATAATAACAAAGTGCACTTTACATAGTAACTGTCTGTATTTTTGAGATGAGGTCTTTTAATTTATTGAGATTATCGAACTGACTTCTTCATCTTGGTTGTTAATGTGGCTAAGATACGTTGATGACAACTTCATACTCTGGCCCCATCAACACGAAATCCAGGCTCTCCGAGACCATGTGTACCCAATAAGACCATCGATACAGTTCACAATGGAGAGAAAAAAAGATAAACAACTGGCCTTCCTTGATATACTCATATCACGCACAGAGCATGTGTTTAAGACATCTGTATATCGCAAGCCTACCTTCACCGGACAATACCTTAACTTCAACTCCCATCACCCGTACAGTATCCAACATGGAATCGCACGCTGCCTACAACATCGAGCAAAGACAATAAGTAGCGACACCATTACATACCACCAAGAAATGGTCAGGTTGAAGAATACCCTCCGTCGTAACAACTACCCCGATAGCATACTATCCACCAGACGTGTTAATAGTATAAGAGAGGAGAATGAAACCCAAAAACCACCAACGGTCTGCCTACCATACATACATACGAAAAGATTCAGAGAATTTGTGCCCCCTACAACATCAGGACGGTATTCAAGAGCGAGTCAACACTCAGACGACACCTGGTACGAGTGAAGCCCCGCATGGAGGAGAACATCACCAGGAACTGCATATACTCCATCCCATGCAGTTGCAGAAAGGTTTACAAGGGTAAAACATGTCACCCCCTCAAAGTAAGGGTGGAAGAACACCGAAAGGCGGTAACTAAAGGGGAGACGGAAAAATCGGGTATAGCCAACCGTATCTGGATGGAGACGGGGGAACCATCCCCCCCTATGGGATGAAGTAAAAAATAATAAACAGAGAGACCCACTGGAAAGTGAGAAAACTTAAAGAAATAGCTCACATGCTCGGACATAACAACCTACTGAGCAAACCAAGCGTAGAGCTGAATGCAATTTGGACACCTTTAATAGAGAGAGAAAACCTTGAATAACAACATAGGTTTAACATTAACAAAAACCAACTAAGAATTGTCCCAGTGACATATGGCCGAGTTGTCCTAGACGTTGTATCAAAGTTTGCAGTTACCCAATCCTGAACGAAGACAGTGAAAAGTAACATTCAAAACAGAGAATCAGCAACTATGTCCCAGAGCCTAGCTGGCGTCCGAACACGGTACCCCCGTAATAATAATAAAGGGTTGGGTTCGAGACTTCTGACAAACGGTTCCCCAGTTCGATACAAAACACCTGATGAAGGTCGGAGGGCAAAACACCCGAAAGGTTGTGACAATACCAACCAAGATGAGGAAGTCAGTCCGACAATCTCAATAAATACTCTTTACATTATATATTAATATATAAAAAGTTGTCATAAGAAAAATATAAAGAAAAACGATGGAATGAGTCCGCTCATTTTCTTTTCGCCTGAGTGTGTTAGTTCCAAGCGAGAAATTAATCATAGCAAAATCCAGTAGATTATTTTTAAACATTGTGGACTCATGTCGGCATCTTGTGCTTTCATGTCTTCATATGTTTTCAATTTTCCTTGTTTTTCGCAGGCTCGAGGACTGAAACGAAAAAGGAGAGTAAAGAAACGATTGCGACTAGATTACAAAGATGATAACGAAATCAAAGACGGAAATTAAAAGTAAATAAATACGGAAACACTAGAAACAAATTATGGAGCAATTTCATAAAGTTCCGCAAAAATCTTCAAAGGAATTTATGAAAAAGAAAAAAGAATACATAAATAAATATATACATTTTAAACTTGTATCATTTTAAATCATAGAGCGGTGCTTCTCAACAAAAACGTTCGTATGGGGTCTCAAAAAGGTTCTGGATTGTTGAAGAAACCATATGCCATGTAAGTAATAATAACAATAATTGGTTTACAAATCGCCATGAAATACGTAAACATTATACATACATACATACATACATACATACATACATATATATATATGCGTGTGTGTGTGTGTGTTTCGTTATATGAAAGGAACTTTGACTGTCTGGGTGTCTATGACTTAGTTTCGTATTGACACGAAAACGGCTGGACCGAATTTTATAAAACTCTATACGAATGTACTAATCGTATAGTACGAAGGTATTTATAGTATAGCTACTACGATAAAAGAAGGAACAGGCGAGGCTTATGATACAATGCATTTTTTTGTCTTGAATACTAGTTTCTATTTATCTCTGAGTTCTAATACTACTGATATTTTTCTTCATTTTGTCAGATTTGCTGGGAAGCCTTAAGGGAAATGTGCTTTCAATTTTAACGAGTTATTTCTCTTCTCTGTATATAGAGTATCTATATTTTTACAAACAATATTTATAGGAAAATACTACAAACATTATTGTTGCATCCAATTTGCCATATATAAGATGTATTGTATTTTTATACGAACACTTTTCATTACTTTATCATAAATGTAATTGTATTAGTCAACGTTTATCTCCTATCCAAGAAGCGTTGTCACTATTTTGCAAGACTTTAGTACAGTCGGTTTATTTAATCTCTTGCATGTATTCACATTTATGGTGATAAGTCTTCTACTGAATCTAACTGAATTTTTACTTTTGCATTTAATATTTTTACCACCACATATTTATATCTATCGTACCCAACTTACTTTTGTAGTTTGCTCTGCACTGGGAGATTTTAACTACAATTCCGTCACAATGTAGTCAGGTTTTAGTACGATATGGGAAATCCTGACACAAATGTAGGTCTCTGCAGCGATGAATATTTTTATAGAATTTAAAGTTTTAAACTACCCCCGCCCCCCCCCCCAAGAAAAAAACAATTTTGTCTCGATCGGTAACACATGAAAATATTTTCTAAAAAAAGGTTTTTAATCAATTATTATTTTATTTGTCTAAATAAAATTTAGGATGTCTGAAAAAATATGAAAAAATATAAACAAAATACCGGAATTTCTAATAATTCGATCATTTATTTCAATATATAGATATTGTACGTATACGATGGGTGACCGATTTGGCAGTACTAGGCGAACATCTGCTTCTAGTATCACGCTTAGTCGTTTTGACCCTATCTTGCTACCAGAACCAAGTGTTTCTGGATGATAGAGTGTGGTTGATGCAAACATCCACACTTTTCACTAAGTCAAACGTAAATCATAGCATCGTCATCAGTTGCAGAATTGGTCGTAATTTTGGAAAAGGTAAGAGATACCAATTGTTTGTAAATACAAAACAACTGTTTTCAGGTCACATGGTCTTCCATAGATGAGAAATTAGACCTAACAATAAATTGGGTAAAGAAATTACCGTATTTTAAGCAAAATGTGCAGTTATTTATCGATTTTGATTTCTTTTTTTTTTGCATCGATTCCTCAAAGCATAACCTATATAATAGTATATTGGAAATACTAGGCTCACTAAAATCTAATAGTTTTCTTTTTGTTTTGTTTTATTTACAATCCTCACCTCACCATAATATATTTTGCTTAGTTTCGGCTGATGATTGTAAGCCTATTTGTACCCACCCCCCAAAAATTTGGTTTTGTAGCCAAAAATATACATGAATATCGATTATGAAAAAACAGACCATTATAAATATATTCTTCACTTAATAATTCTGTATTGATTGGATAATTATTTGATGTTTAATAGATTTGTAAAGAGACACGTCGTCAAAAAACAATATATCAATATATATACATATATATATATATATACATATATATACATATATATATATATATATATAACTACTTCATTTACTCATATACAATTAATATACGAAAGTATGAATTTATCGTAAACTTTAAGTATTTACTTCAAAAGTGCTCAATACCTAGGTAGAGCTAGTTGGTAATTTATAAAATATATATGGCGATTAAGCTACACTGAATATTCCGCTTTTCATCCAATCTAGGACTCTTCGGGCTTATGCGAGATGCATAAGCCTGAAGAGTCCAAGAGTGGATTATATATATATATATATATATATATATATATATAGTTATAGTAAGTTATATAATATATATGGCGTTTAAGCTACACTGAACATTTCGTGTTTCGACCACTTCTTCAGGCTTATGCGAGATTTTTGTGGTTATCTCATGTTTTTATATACACACTTACTATTGAGTTTTTTGTAAGCCAAACAGCTTTCTAGTATTCACCGCACCCTTCCTAATCAGCCAATGAGCAGGTACTTTCATGAAGACGGTCTATTTGACCTCCAGTTGACCGGTTCCTTTGTGTGCTTTTTAGCTTAGATATCTAGTGTCTTGACCTAAATTTTAAATCTAGGTACCTTTTTTTATTTTTTATATATGTTAGTTTATATATATATATATATATATATATATGTGTGTGTGTGTGTGTGTGTCTGTGTGTGTGATAGTTTTTTTTTTTTTTTTTTTTACACAGTGATCACCACTTATCAAGGCCCGGAAGCCACTCAGGGATAAGGGTTATTGCAAGTACATTATGTTAGTGTGGAGATTTGATGAAGTGTTTACTTAAGGGGGCGTTCGTTAGGAATTTGTTAACATTGCACTTGAACACATCCAAGTTGTAGTCCGGTGGGAAGCAGGCAGACGGAAGAGAGTTCCAAAGGCGTGCAGTTCTAAGAAAGAAGCTTTGTTCATGGAATCCGCGTTTTGATTTAGGCACAGATATAGAGTGGGGGAAATTTTTCACAGTGGATTCAGCTAGACGGATGTTTTTCGTTAAAGATTGGCGAGGAGGGACCAGAGATTGGAGTTCAGACGAGCACCTGCCATGGAAATAGCGATAAAACAAGGATAGGCTCGCAACGACTCTTCTGTGGGAGAGAGGTTGCAGGGTAGAAAAAAGGGCATCCCCCACTAAGCCACAAAGTCTATTTTTTACTCTGTCAATGCAGGATAGGCTGTTTTTAGCAGCTCCTGCCCAGGTATGGCAACAGTAGTCCATCCTTGGACGTACTTGCCTTTTATATAGATAGAGAATTGCATCAGTAGTGAGATATCTTCTGAAACGGTAGAAGGATCCCACCATCTTTCCAGCGACCTTGGCAACAGACTTGATGCGCGTGTTCCATTTCAGATCAGGAGTAAAGGCCAAACCCAGAAGCTTGTCAAAACACGGGGCCTCACCCAGACGAGAGCCATCCATCACAATTGATGCCAGATGGGGATCAGAGCGTTGATGATGTAAGGATAGGAGTTTGGTTTTGGATGCATTAAAGGTAAACAGCCACACTTTCCCCCACTGAACCAAGCGCTCGAGATCAGAGGAGAGAGAATCAGAGAGAACTTTGTCATTTACAGCCTTTGATGTGTTGCCGTAGATGGTCGTGTCATCAGCATAGATGTCAACGAATGATTTAAGTATGTGTTTAGGGAGGTCATTGATGTAGATCAGGAAGAGTGTTGGGCCTAGGATCGACCCCTGAGGGACTCCAGCATTTATATTGCAGGCCTCCGATTTTTGTCCATCTACCACTACTCTTATGAGCCTATCGGAGAGAAATGATTTAATGATTGAGAGAACATTTGTAGCTGGAAATCTTGTGAAGTAGACCCTTATGCCATACCTTGTCGAAGGCCTTTGATATGTCAAGAGCAATTGCCCTAGAAAGGAAGCCTTTGTCGAGAGATTCACTAATCCTGTGGGATATAACCGTCAGCATATCTGCGGTAGATCTTGCAGAGCGGAAACCATATTGTGTGTCACTAAGAAGGTTATTCCTGCTGAGGTAGTTGACTATTTCTCATAACACACAGGATACTTATTGGTCTGTACTGAGAGGGAGATGACTTATCACCTGAATTCTTAAATACAGGGACAAACTGATGAGGTCTCCCAGGGAGTCGGAAAGCACTTCTCCTTAAGGAAGCGCTTTAATAGTTTCGTAAGTATGGGAGCAAGTTCTGGTTGAAGCTTTTTTAACACTATAATTGGGATGCCATCAGGGCCAGTTGCTTTACTGGAATCTAGGTTCTTGATTAGCTTGGCGACCTCATGCACGGATATTTGTATGTTACCTAGCTTGTTCTATGTTATAGGAGGAAATATGGGGAGTTGATGGCCTTGGTCGCATAGGGTAGAATTAGCTGCAAAGTTCTTTGCAAATAGTTTGGCCTTGTCTGACGCTGACGAGATAACCTCTGGTCCATTGATAATGGTTGGGATAGAACGCACACTTCTGTTAAGGATCCTATTTGTTATTTGCCAAAACTGGTTGGAACCAAGCCGCTGATCAGCTACCTTGGATTTAACAGACTGGGCATATAGCTCTCTTGCATTTTTATTACTCTTTTACAGTGGTTGCTGGCAGTCCTGAAAGCAGCTTAATGTATATGCATGCTTATTTATTTATTTGTTTATTTTCTATTGTTTATGTTAGTTTTAAAGTTATTACCGATAAATTAAAAATTAGCGATAAATTTGGCAAATTGAAACCTAGAGAGGCATAAATTCTGCTCAAAGACCACAATTGTGACTTCAATAATAATCCCAGCACCCGTGTCATAAACGCAACAAAACCAGTAATAGATAGACTAAGCAAAGCAATACTTTCTAGAGTAAATAAACAAATAACACAAAACCTAGAATACCACAAGTGGGCAAATTCTGCCGAAGTAATCAATTGGTTTAAAAATATAGAAAATAAAAATAAATGTACGTTTATAAAGTTCGACATCATAGACTTCTATCCCTAGATATTCGAGGAACTTTTTAACATTGCCCTAAAATTTGCCGAGGCATACACTGATATATCGGAGGAAATCAACATCATTAAAAAAATGTAGAAAATCAGTTCTAATAAATAAAAATAACTAATGGATAAAAACTAAAATGACAAATTAATTTGATTTGGCGATGGGTGCCAGGGATCTGCAGAGACATCAGATCTCTTGGGATTATTCTATATTCCCTCACAAGCATATTTGATACTTCGGATATTAGCCTATATAGAGATGATGGACTAACTATAATAAAAGACTCCAAGAAAGTCAAGGGATATATTTTTAAGAAAACCATACACAAGGAAAAAAAACTAGGCATAAAAGTAGAGGTATTAGCTAACAGAAAAATAACAATATTCCTGGACATCATGGAAAATTTAGATAAAACACAAATGAACCCTACTTAAAGGATAACACTTATCCAATATACGACAACTTTAAGTCCAATCACTCACCATCATATTAATTTATTTTTATTTCGGACTATTATTCTCATCTTTATTAGTTGTTTTTTTTCATCTCTTATTGGTTTTGTTTATTAACAACTTTTCGGCCAACTATTCCTCTGGCCTTCGTCAGGTGGTAACCGCGACGGATAGGAACTTCGAATCTCCTAACTGCATTCTCAGCCATCACTGCCATCCGTAGTTGTTGTCGTCTCACCACATTTTTGGCCAAGTAAACCTCTTGAATATATATTAAGGAATAATATATACACTCGCCATTTATTATAAAAGAGTTTCTTAACCTGATCGTAAGTAGACTGAGCAATAACTCAAGCGATGAAAATGCATTAAACAGGTCAACCAATATCTGTGAAGCAACCCTAAAAAATAGCGAATACAAAAATATTTATAGCAAATATGAGCAACAAAACACCAATAACTATAATAAAATTAAAAATAGAAGAAAAAAGTATAACCTGGTATACGGCGCCATACAATCAAATGCTAAAACCAAAACTTGGCAAGAAATTTCTAGATCTTATCGAAAAGAACTTTCCCGCAACCAACCCCTTACACAATATTTTCAATAAAAATATACTAAAGTTATCCTACATTTGCTGTGGAAATTTCGAGATCATAACTAAAGCACATAATAACAAAATATTAAATAAAAAAATGAAATCAACAAAATAAGCAATAAAAAAGTGGGCACCATGACAAAAATAAAACTAACAGAAATGACACATATATAACTAGTAAAAAAATAAATGAAATAATAATAATAATAATAATAATAATAATAATAATAATAATAATAATAATAATAATAATAATAATAATAAACCAACTCCGGACAACAACAACTATACTAGAAATAAAAATAAAAATACTAATAACGAACAATATAAATGCAACTGTAGATACCGCACACTTTACCCACTTCAAATGTCTAACCAAAAGGGTAGTTTACTAGGCCACCACCAACATATTCGAAAGAAACCCCGAATAACTAAAAATAGTAGGTAGGTATAACTTCCTTAGATTTCAAAACTCGATATTATGACCACAAAAGTACATTCAATAATAAAAAAACACCGTATGAAAACAACGCTAGCAAATATATTAAGGAAAGCGGACGGTCGCCGGTAGTATGCCTTCATGAAAAAGTTGCTATCCTATACTTTAATATACTGTAGGAGAGAAATAGCGACCAACTGTGTTCACAGTATAAAATTTACCTTAGAAAAAAGATACAAAAACTCAATAGTAGGTGCGTATATAAAAACACCAGATAACCACAAAATCTCGAATATGCCTGAAAAATCCTAAAATGGATAAAACGTGGAATATTAAGTGTAGCTTAAACGCCATATATATTTTATAACTTAGTAATAACTTTCTAATTAGCTCTACCTACGTATTGAGCACTGTTGAAGTAAATAGTTAAAGTTTATACACAAATATATACTTTCGCATATTAACTTTATGTAAGTAAATGAAGTATATATATATGTGTGTGCGCGTGTGTGTATGATGATTGCAACGTCTTGTCAGACGAGTGTCACTCCCTCAGTCAATGGCCCCTTACATGACTTTTTATTTATTCATTTATTTATTTATTTATTCTTAGTGGTACCGGCGAATTCACATACTCAAGCGGACATGACACTGAAGACGGTCATTGCTGTATATATATATATATATATATATATATATATATATATATATATATATATATGTATGCGTGTACGTATATATATATATATATATATATACGTACACGCATACACACGCATACACACGAGCATATATCCATAAAGATATACACATATATACATATATACATACATACACAATACATAATACATACATATACACACATGCATACATGATGATTGCAACGTCTTGTCAGACGAGTGCCACTCCCTCAGACATTTAAAATCCATGAGCCCAAATGACTATCTATACAAAGAGTATGTTACAGAGTCTTAGCTTTGTACGACAGCTAAGTCTCTCTCTCGGTTCAAAATGTTGAGATCCAGCAACAAGCAAGAGCAAGATAGCCAGCAACAAATTAAACTGCAGACCAGCTTAATGCGAGTACTGGTCTCCCGCTTTATGTTTTTTAACTCAGAGATTTGCTTCTCCTAGAAAGGTTGCCTTCACCACGGCTTACGGGAGCCCTCTCCACCCTAATACACATATATACACACAAATTTACACGGTGGTCGTTGGCCGTTGACCCAGAAAAAGAGTTCCTTCGTCCTTTGGAAGGTTTTGTTTTTAATCCTTCAGGGAGACATGCAACCATACACAAATACATACGCATTTATACACACACATACAAATACAAACACACATATACATACATATACACATACACATACGTACACATATATGCACATATACATACCCATACATTTAAATGAATATACATACATACCTATGCATTTATACACAAACAAACACATATGCATAGATACACATACATATCCATACATATATACACAACAAACATATATATATATATATACATATATACATACAAACACACACAAACATATATACATATATACATACATATACACACACACACACATATATATATATATATGTATATATATATATATATATATATATATATATATAGAGAGAGAGAGAGAGAGAGAGAGAGAGAGAGAGAAGTACATATATAAACATAGGTACACATACACGTATATACACACCCGGATACATATAATGATAGCAGATCAATTATTACATGCTTCCAGCATTTCGAGCCTACACGCGTCCGTTGCTATAGGACTATTTTATAGACAAATGCCTGAGGGGGTATCTATACAAAGATGATGTTACAGATATTTAGCTTTGTACGACAGCTAAATCTCTCTCTCTCGGTTCAAATTGTTGAGGTCCAGCAACATGAAAGAGCAAGATATCCAGCAACAAGTAAAACTGCACACCAGCGTAATGCGGGTACTGGTCTCCCGCTTTATGTTTTTTTTTAAATCAAAGATTTAATATATATATATATGTACATATATATATATATATATATATATATATGACTATCCACTTATCATGTGCTTCCTTTTTTTTTAAATTAAATATGTTTTAACTCTTTTTCAAGATGTTTTTAACATGTTTTATTAATCATTTGTTCATATACATATATATATAATATATATATATATATATATATATATATATATATATATATATATATATAGAGAGAGAGAGAGGGTTAGAGAGATAGAAGATTATTATCCTTATGCCGAATCATATCATTTTTACTAAGTAAACAACGCCCGCAAATAATTAAAAAAGGAGTAATGCTTGGGAGGCATATCATGTATTAAGGGCGATACACACCTAATTTAGACTTCATGATATGATTTAAACAAAAACAGACCATAGTATGAGAATGTGTAGGAGATTCTCGACTTTAACTAAAAAGAAATAGTGAGGTACAGACGATTGGTACTTCTTCAATTCCAAACCAGACTGTTTCCAATTGTCGGAAATGTATTCTCTTTCAGATAAATACGACGCGAAAATAAATATAAGATGAAATAACAAGGGGGTAAAGTATAAATTATGAAGGTCTTTTTTCAAACCGAAGAAGAGATTTTATTTACAATTTAGTTGCAATTTTTTCCCTTTGCCGGCATTAAATTAAAAACAACAAAGAACGCCAAAGAAATAACATATAATGCAATATATATATATATATATATATATATATATATATGTATATATATATATATATATATATATATATATATATATATATATATATATATACTAGCAGTATTATCCGTCGTTGACTGGGTTCACAAATCGCCTACAGAAAATGGACTGTGATTGATGAAAGTATGATATGTTATGAAAGGAGGGGTTATAAAGAGAAAGATTTTGATGCTCAAAAATTGTTACCCTCGGCAAAATATGATAAAAGTAAAGCTAATTCTCGCGAAACTATATTTTTTCTATCAACTTTGTTTCCATTCGTAGCCAAGATTGGCCAACAAAATGATGTTTCCTTACAAAGAGAGAATGTTAAATATATGATAAGATAAATATACAAGAAATAAATGTTCCATAGTCAATAAAAGTTACTTTTACGGTAGAAAACTTCATTGGTTTGTATTTTTAAGTAGTTTGTATTTTTTTTTTAATTCACGAACCGGTTTAAAAAAAAATCAAAATAGCAGCGACTTTGAAATGGAGATCCCCGTTTTTAATTTGAAGGAGGGGCACCTGAGCATTCTCTGTTAACAGTTTAAGAGAGTTCCGTCTACGTAACGAATATTTATAAACATATTTTAATATTTTCCGTTATTTTGTGCTTGAGGAATATTCGATTATGGCATCTGTAGTTTAAAAAAAAATATCTAAATAGTTATCGCCTCAAATTTCGTTTTAATTTTGGTTCGTCGGAATTATTTCAAGTAAAGAGCATTAAAAACTATTTCAAAACAAAAAAAAACATGAACTGAACTTTTATTGACTATAGTAACATTTATTTCTTGTACATTTATTTTTCCGGACAGTCGTTTATTGGCTTTTCTGCTAAACGCTCTTAATAAATAATATCGACGAAATATCGAAAAACAAAGAAACAAAAACAGTTTTGCAAAATAAGGAAGCTTTACTTACTTTAGTAAAATAATCCGAAACAGCAAAATGGGATATTAAAAATGTAAACGCGTAATTACTTTAGTTTTTTAAAGCAAATAATCGATATAAATATCACTTAGAAGAAAATAGCGCCCCTTTAAAGCAGAACAGCTTCGTTTCAGTTTTACAGTATTGAACGGTGTAGTATTGCGTCGGCGGATTCCGTGTCGTACTATTGTAATGTAAAGAACACGCAGAAAGGGGTGCAATCAACTGAATTCCTTATAGTGCACTGACAAAAAAAGCGTAAACAGATATATAAATAAAATAAAAAGGTTATGTAAATGTTTTTAAAAAGACACGTAAGCACGTGACTAGTATTAGTTCCTTCTTTTCATAACAAGTAACGTTCTTATTTTTTTATTATTTATCTATTTATCTATTTTTGAAAGAGTGCCACGATCAAGTGGAGAAGGAAAAAAAAAGAGTTATGCAAAATTTGTGTCGAGAATTGTCTAAAGTTCCGACTTTGGGGGGGGGGGCTTTCATTTTAAAAAGAGAACGTGAATTTATGAGGTGAATTTATTCGACACAATATGATTCAACTCCAAAAAATAAATAAAAGCTAACGTGAATTAAGATTAAAGTTAAGGTGTTATTGTGAACTCTCAACCTTTTTAAAAAAACCTTGTTAAACTTTCTGACATATTTACATTCTATGGAGGTTAGGCGCGAACGAACACCCAATAATTGTAGTATACTATATTTAATCAGACTGAAACATAATTATCAAAGTATACTTACGCAAATAGATATGAACAGTCTTATTTAAAGTTTGTGCCATATTTCCCGGGAGTACAGGCGCGAATGCAGACCCCACAATTTTATTATACCATCCCTATTTAGGTTTAAACATACTTATCAAAGTATTCTTATGTACATCTATATCAAAACCCCTTGCAAACGTTTTTTTTTTTCATTTTTTTATTTGCATACTTTGGGGGCCAGGCGCGAACGCAGACCCCACAATTTTATGAAGCACCGTTCTGCCAGATCTAACATAACCATTACTGATCCTCGTTACGTCTTCTATCATTATATGCAATCAGTTTTTTTTTAATAGTCAACCATATAGGAGCCTATTCGTGACCACACACACACAGACGTTCAGCTTCATATTATAATATATATACATATATATATATGTATATATATGTATATATATATATATTGTATTTTGTGTACACAAAATTGTTATATGAGATAAGTCATTGTACTGTCGGTTTAAAGCCTGGTAATTAGTACCGTTTTATGTATCCATATCAAAGCTCTCTTCAGCCAATACTCGTCTCTGAAGAGGGCTTTGATATGGATATCTAAAACGGTCGTATGTATCGGGTTAGAAACCGACGGTACCAATGACTTCTCTCATTTAACAACTTTCTGTACACAAAATACAAAATATAAATACGCTCTTATTTTTCGGATATCTTCGGATTTTCCTTTTAATTGAGACCTTTGCTGGATTTCCTTTCCAATATATATATATATATATATATATATATATATATGTGTGTGTGTGTGTGTGTGTGTGCGTGTGTGTATATATGTATATATATATGAATATATATATGAATATATATATGCATATATATTTACATATATGTGTGTGTATCCACAAATATGTATATACATACATATATATATATGTGTGTGTGTGTGTGTGTGTGTGTGTGTGTGTGTGTGTGTGTGTGTGGTATTTCTATAGTAAGTGACAGTTCATTCGTTTCAAATTCTCTATGATACAGAAAACATAACTTATATATCATGCTAAAAACACCTTTTCTACGCACACGTGTGCGTGTGTAGCCTGTGTGGATTGAAATATGTTATGCAGACTCCATGACATCAGTACAATCGGATTACATTTAATTGTTTAAACGGGAATAATAGAATGTTGCAATCTATTATATAGGACCGTTTTTCAAGCTGGTACAGCCACCAGCGTCAGCTGCGAATTTCGGGGCGAGGTTGTATGATTCAAAAGTCAAAGATCTAGTTTATTTATTGCTCCCACTCATAAGCGCAAATCAGTTAACATACTCATGAAACTCTCTCTCTCTCTCTCTCTCTCTCTCTCTCATACACGCATACATGCACAAACACACACGCACACACACAGAGGCACCCCCAAAGATATATACATGTATATATATGCATAGAATACATATACAGATACATATATTAACCTATAGTAGAATAATGCAGAATATATAAGTATATGTGCATATTTATGTCTATATAAATATATGCATATTTCTAAAGATGTAAAATCGTCACATATGTGTAATATTTGTGACATAAATATATTTTTGATAAAACGTATATATATATATATATTTATATATATATATTGTATGTATATATATATATATATATATATACATCAATATTTATATGGAAATATTTATATGCATATATATAGAGAAAGGGAGGGGGAGAAATGTAAAGAAGTAACAGGCAAAGTTATATGTCCATCAACGTTTCGTATTTATTGTAAGATATCTTCTTCAATTCATTCATTCAGAATAAGCTTTAAAATAAAAATGAAAGGTTGACAAATTTGCGACCTTCCTTCTTTGTTCCTTGGTGATTTATCCATTAAGTATGTATACTATTTCTATAAATCTCATCATATGTATATATATATATATATATATAAATATATAAATGTATATAAATATATATAAATATATACGTATATATATATATGTATATATATATATATATATATATATATATATATATATATATATATATATGACATCATTATATAAAGATAATACAAATGTTTTATATAATTCACATCGGTTTTTATCAAAATAAGTATCCGAAAAAAATCAATCTATATATGTTGCCTCACGTCGGTATTTAGTCCTCTCGTATAAATCTTGTTAAACTTCTTGTTACTTTAAATATTGTATTATATATACACTAATGAAGCCCGACGGATCGGTCTGAAATATGTATTTGTAAAAAAAAAAAATTACATTTTCTTTCATTGTATGTTGTATTCCTGCGCGCCACAAATAGAAAACGAATAAAGAAGTTATAAACTGTTATACTTTTCATATTCTTTTTTATAGATTGTTACATTCCTACACTCCGCTTTTAATTTTTCTTAATTTTTTTTATTATTCGATAGCCATCGTATGCAGTAATCACCATATTTTCGTATTTCTATTTACAATATGGTATTTGTCGTATTTCTATTTACAATATGGACTATTTGTAAATGTAAAGAGGATGCGCTGTACGTCTACAGACTTCAATGAGTTCGGTTGGGCGTTCGAAATTAATTATATTACGTGTTCCCAATACAACCTACGATCTCATGGAATAGATGAATGTTTCATCGGCACTTTTAAGGAACCGTAATAAATGCATGCGACTCACATACAGAAACGGTATTACAACAATTTGTACAGGTTCATAGGATCACACATAATCCTAGTAGATCATCGGCATTAATTCCGCAGAAAATTAAATGATTGAAGACTCGTGTAAAATCATACACATTTAAGGACCATTTTTTACATCGGGGAAAAATGTTTTAAACAAACTTACAAAAAGTACACGTTTTTCTTGAAAATTGGCAAAATGGGCATTTGCTATATACGTTAATATACTCAAACGTCAAAATGCACGTGTAAAAGACAAGTTAACTAAAGATGGCAGAGTCTCTTGAATGATCCAAACTGTGAACTTCAAGAAAGCGAAATGGTTCATTGAGATGATATACAATACTTCTGAAATCGAACAACCCTAAGCAGTACCAGAACGACGTCGATCGGGAAAGAAAATTAAATTTATGGATCCTTTATCAACCGATCGAGAAAAATCGTACTAAACACCCCTTGAGGAGTTAAAGGCTTGTGAGAGATGGTTATGGGTACATTACATTAACTTATAATGAACTGTTCTAACTATTATATAAAATGCAAAGTTAATACTTTAATGGGAAAAATATGTTGACCTAATGCAAGATAACCATTATATACACCGCAACGTTAATATTGTAATGAGAAACAATATATTAACCTAACACAGGCTACACTAACCGTCAGAACTAAAGACATACTTTCTTGTATTTACTTTTTTGTACAATATATTATTTCTACCTAATAGACTGTTGTTTGCGTATTTTTTAATGACTCTGTTTTAGGGGCACGTCGATTCCTTTAATGCATTTAAGAATAAAAAAATAATTTCGATTCTTGTCAAAGCAAGGTATTGTGTCTTAATATTAATTATTTGTAGTTAACATAATTTGCCGCTATTTTAAATCACGAAGCTTTAATGTTGGTCTTACGATGCGTTTCTTTTTCAAATCCTGTTTTATAAGTTCGAAAGGCAATGATTCGTATTTTTATTTAGCCTGTATGGATCAGCGAGAATTAAAATATCATTGATATAATGACTAAACTATGCATTCGTGACGTGAAGAGACTCTGTGTAAGATTCTAAAAAAGCAACACCAATCATCAATGTGCACCGGAAATATATATATGTCATTGAATGGAAAAGGGGCATTGAGAATGGTGGTGGCTATGTAGAAATATAAATTCTGTTGCGCAAAATATCACTCGTTTCTACGGCACCACTCTAATCTTCGTAGCTTTATACGATTTAGTTTGGGAAGGTCCTCGGCTGACGAATAGCGCTCCAGACGCTATGCACAGCGATTGTTTCTCGCTTGCAAAAATCATTGAGAATTGTGGTGACTATGCAAAAAACTAAAAAATGAACTAATAATTCTGGAACACGAAAAGTTTTTCGGTTTAATTGTATTTCTTCTGTCTTAGTAGATTTTTAACGTTTTGACTAAAAAATATAGTACCCTTTATGATTGGAACTACTCTCGTATATCAATTTGATACTTTTTTGATTTTGGGTAAAAATTTGTTTACTAGTCTGGTCACAGCACAACATAGGCAGTCTTCGGTTACTTCAAAGCTGAAACTTTATTATAATATCAGATGTTAAAAAACGAAGGATGTAAGCTTTGTCTTCTTGAATCATATCTAGTGTTTATTACTGCGATTTTGTAAACCCATTAGTTCTCTGCTTGTTTATTGTCCTCGTATCTAAATAACTGTCATTTCAGTTTAGCACTACATACATCTGCTGCGATTCATTAACAAACAGAAAGTATGCATAAGTTATGTATAGGATAAATCTATATAATTCTAAGTATATTTTTCTCTATTTTTCGACAGCGATTCACTTTCTAGTAACAATAAACTGAACTCCTGACGAATGATGGAACACAAAATCTCGAGATATTTGCAACATAATTTCATAGGAATCTGCGTATCATTATCCATCACCGAGTAATTGCAGAGTCTTGAAAAATTCTATTATCATTCTTTTTTTCTATAGTCTCCATGAAAAGATAAACTTTGGATTACATTCTGTAAGACATTACTGATCTATTTAAAAAATATTTTCTCTCCCAAAGTTTAAATTTTTGGTCAATAAAGAACTATTTTATAAAAGTATATTATATCCTCGGTTCTAGTAAAAAATTGTCTCCTAGAGTTCTATCTTTATCGTAGTAATTAGTAGATTACAGATCCATTGGCTGTACCTGGTTTCATTCTGAGAGAATGCCAAGTTAGAAAATGTATATATTTATAACTGATGTAGATGTAGTAATGACCACACACAAGTTACGCCTTACCTTTGTCAAATGGAACATTTTTGCGACAATAGATTCATACGCATTCTCAACATATCTTCCTTATCTGAATTGCAACCTAAAATCCATTAAGTAGTGTTAAAGCACAAATGAATCCTTAACGGATCTGAACTGCTCGCAACATCCCGTTTATCGATCGGTCAAGTGCAATAGGCTAAAAGCGCGCGCTCGGTTTTGTGGGATTTTTAAAGGCGTTAATAATTTACGTACTTGTATACAGAAACGCTAAAAAAGAAAATTTAAATATAAAGACGATGAATTTAAAGAAGCACGCTTTGTTCCTCATACTTGTAAAGAATACGTACCCGACAATCTGTTCATGATAGAGCAGGGGCGTTTGCCCTGCTTCCGCTGGGTGAGCTACATTATTATTAAGTTTGGGGATTTTAATTTCTTATTTTGACACGTTGTTCATTTATTACTAAAAGTTGGATGCGTTCTACTAGGATATTTTGCCGGTGCTGATCGTGTTTATTTGCTGAGTCAGTATGCGTTTCTTCTTATGTGCTTGTACTTCAATACTAAAATTTTCTGTTTTGTATCACATTGGTCAGCGGTAGGAAGTAAGTACATATAGAAGGAAAGGAATGTTAGTAGTGAAAAGTCGACACTGCTATGCGTATTTTTTTAAAAAATGTATTCTAGTGTTTTCTAAATAAGTTTTTCCTCGAACGAAATCGTGCTTGTTGAACATCGGTTATTATGCTATAAAGACGCGCATATTGACTGCCGTGTGTATTTATTGATGCGCTCACAGCTTGTAAATCGGCGTAGTGACTACTGTGTCACGAAATAAATTTGCACCGTGGAACAGACTGACAGACAAGCAGACGTATTTTATGTGGATACATGACTGTTCGAATAATGACATTGATTTTGAATGAAATCAAAAGAATAGAAATTTAAAATCTCGATTTGGTTTATGCTTATTTATTAGTTTTGTTTTCGTCAAACACAGATTTAGCGGCTAAAAATAATAACTTCTTTACATGCTTAATATTACTACAAACTAGAACAGCAAACGGCATCCTGTACAAATATACACTATTGATTTATGATACATGGCCGACCAAGTTAAAATAGAACTTATTTCCAAGTGCCGCATTAAATCATCTAATATTGCCTAATGTTCGCTTGAAAAACTTACCGCGTAATCAGATCCGAGACGACAGAAACTAAACTAGACTCGCCCCCCCTTCTCCATTTTCTTTTCTGTCTGTTATATCAGAGCTAATAATTTAAAAGTTATAACCATACGAAGTGAAAATTATATATGCTGGTATAGTAACGCCGCCCGTTAGATTAAACAACGTTCTCTTTTGTCTTAGTTTATCAATCAATTATGCGATAAAGTTGGAGACGCCATTTTGCTTTTGTCTTTAAGTTTTTCTTTTTTCCTTTCGTTATTCGCGCCGATTTATCGTTATGCAAATTGCATGAGCAGCGCAGTCGGCTGAACTGTTGACATTAAGAGAGATAAATTTCAGAGAGAAGGTAGTCAAAGGCGCAATTTTGATTCTAATGAATTCTGTCGCTGACGACAACGTATAATTAAACCAAGTAAATTCTCGCCACAACGGTCAACATGGTACCATTAGAAAGATATATCAACAAATAATTTTTCGAAAAATACTACATGAACAGGATGGGTATACATGTAACATAATCAACCTGATTAAAACACAAGTGTTTAAAATCCGGATTGATTTTTATTTGTATACTAGAAGGCCGGCCGGCCTTGCCCGACAGTCATATACGCTTAAATACATTTTAATTCATGCAGATTCAGCATTTATTATTATAGAACAAATAATTTATTGAGTATTACATTGTATACTATTGTGTACAATGTAATAATCAATAAATTATAGTTATATCATTATGCATATCTATGTAATATTATTATATATATTATGTAATAATCAATTAATTATAGTTAAATTATTATATTATTGTATTGAATACGAATTCTCATCGAAATCAAAACATAAAACTCACCGGCATTATATGGTACCATCTGTACTATCGTGTATATATATATATATATATATATATATATATATATATATATATATATATAGATAGATAGATAGATAGATAGATAGATATTCGTAGAATAGACATTTAATAGATTTACGCCTGTGAAGTTCTCTTTTTTTTAATTTGACAACTTAGCAGCTATTCTCAAAATACGCAATCTAATTTTCTCCACGGTTCTAAATTCGTATATATCTAATTTCAAGTCTGCTGACCAAAAATTGACACAGTAGTATTGTGGAAATTGTTTCTTACACAGATAGACATGCTCTCTCTCTCTCTCTCTCTCTATATATATATATATATATATATATATATATATATATATATATATATATATATATATATATAAAGAGGGGAAAAGAAAGAAAGAAAGAAAGAAAGAGAGAGAGAGAGAGAGGAAAAGATAAAGATGAACATGAACTGTTAACGAAGGCGTCAAAGTAGCGATTGATGCGATAAATGTCTCTTAGACTTGTTTTTGAAAAGTTTTGTAGATATGTTTTTGTTATTTGAAAATTACGAAACTTGCACTCAGTTCATATCAAGTAGAAAGACCAATGAAAATATCCCGGAAATTAGATAAATTATAATTCTTACAGAAAAATGGAAAAAAAACGAGTAAATTTAAATGATAAGATCGTGCTATTGTGTTTTTATTTCTTTTCAATCTGTTAATAATCCTACAAGATGCGAGATATTTACCGGCCATATCATACTTTTCAACCGAGAGATCTTCAAGATTCAAATGTTCAATTCGATACAAGTGTTTGAATCTCTCTTGCACTTAGTTTACCGAAAATATTTTTCAGGTATTTCTAAAAAAATAAAGTATGAGCTTATTTCCTTCTATAATTTATAAATTTTAAAAATCATCGTAAAAATCCCAGCTACTTTTTTTCATAATACAACATAAGAGGATTGTAAGGCAGTATTTTCTAAAATATTTTGTCAATTTCCTAATGGAGTTCGTTCTGCTGGCGCTTGTTGCACGATGTTGATGCACCATCTACAGGTTTGAATTCTGGGTGCTCATCGCATAGTGCCCGATATTCATAATAGAGGCACGAAGTTGCTGAACAATTTCTTAAAGATCCCCACCCCCTGCTCATCTGGGCAGATACAGCTTAGGCTGACACTGGTTTCAGTCTGTTATTCTGTATATGGCAACGATTTCCCTCGGTCAATGTCCAGTCTGTTTACGTTCTTTGTGGTCACTCAACAATGCCAACGCTGTATATTATCACAGATATTCCCGGTTACTTAATGACAGTACCCATGCCTATTTTTATTAATTATATGTTAGCGAGTTGTCGTCGACATTTTACCCCTCTCACTTTCTGAATCTAATCGTTCTCTTCTAGCCTAAGTGTTTTGTGTTTTTTCCTGATCTTCTTTATCCTTTAATTCAGTATCTTCATCAAGTCTACGACCTAGGCTGGACCTTCGTCCCAACTATGATGAAGCACTTGCCAAATTTTCATAACAAAACTTTATTTCAATATTCTTTGGAGAAGATAGGTAAGACCTGTAAAATTAGTGGTTAAATTCCATGTTTCTTGCAGATTGTGGTTGTTTTTTTTTTAATTTATTTTTATTTTTTTTTTGTTTTTTGTTTTTTTTTGTTCGGGTCTTGTTGGCTTCCTGCTTTTTATCAAGTACTTTAGTTTTTAATGAACAACTAGTCCTGGTGACTAAACGCTAAATTATGTCGTCTTCTTTTTTTCAGGTATGTTTCTTTTTTACATGAGAGTCACCACTTATCAAGGCCTGGAGGCCACTCGGGTATAAGGGTTTTTGCGTGCTTAGTAATCAATGGGATAATATGGTAGTAATCGTTAGTAATGGAGATTTCATTAAGTGGATTAAGTTTATCAGGATTTTTTTTTTTACACAGTGATCACCACTTATCAAGGCCCGGAAGCCACTCAGGGATAAGGGTTATTTCAAGTAGATTGCGTTAGTGTGGAGATTTGATGAAGGGTTTAATTAAGGGGGCGGTTCATTAGGAATTTGTTAACATTGGACTTGAAGACATCCAAGTTGTAGTCCGGAGGGAAGCAGGCAGACGGAACAGAGTTCCACAAGCGTGCAGTTCTAAGAAAGCAGCTTTGTTCATGGAATCCGCGTTTTGATTTAGGCACAGATATAGAGTGGGGGACATTTTTCACAGTGGATTCAGCTAGACGGGTGTTTTTCGTGAAAGATTGGCGAGGGAGGACCAGAGATTGGAGTGCAAATTTGTTTATGTTGGACTTGAAGACATCCACGTTGCAGTCAGGTGGGAAGCAGGCAAACGGAACAGAGTTCCATAGGCGTGTTCCTGGAAACTTCGTTTGATTTAGGCATAGATAAAGAGTGAGGAAATTATTGACAGTGGTTTCAGCTAGACGGGTGTTTTTCGTGAAAGATTGGTGAGGGGGCCAGAGATTGGAGCTTAGACGTGCATTTTCCATGGAAATAACGATAAAACAAAAACAGGCTCACAACGTCTCTTCTGTGGGGAAGAGAAAAGAACATCCCCTACTAAGCTACTCTATCAAGGCATGATAAGTATTTTTGGCTTCTCCTGTCCAGATGTGGCACCAGTCCAAAGAGGTGTTGATAGATGGCGTATGTAACAATACCAGGGAAGGGTATTATGTCGTAGGGAGACAGCAGATCGCCCTGTACTTACTAGTGCGTTGAGTTTCACTTATTTTCGGTATTGGGGTAATATCATCTTTTAATGCCGATATCTGGTAAAACATCTTCTATAATCCTATGACGTCAATTAAATAATTAAATGCATAAGATTTCTGTATCTGGAATCCATTAAGATTTTGATGAATCTGCGGTGCTCACATTTATGGTTTGTTTTTATTGCGTTGAGGGTACATTTAGGACACATTTAACGTCTATTTTGTAGGTATGCTAAATCTCAAACAGAGAGATCTAGTAATCCTCCAAAGCTTTCTCTTTCTAGTGGCTTTTCTACCGTGAGTGTGTCTTTCATCATATTTCATTATAACAGGACAGAATTTTGTTTAAGATATTTATTTTAGCTTTCCACCCTATTATTCTACTTTTTATTCTTTTAGATAGTAATTAGATGTTGCTCTCGAATTCTGCTCATGTTTGTTCATTATTTGACACTGACCTACATATTATCTTCTTAAGCTGTTCCTTGACTGCAGGTGCGATAAAGTATTGTTTGATCTGAGATAATTCCTGTCTGCAAAGGTTCAGCTGATACTAAAGCTTCCATTTTCCAGTGTGTGGTAGGATGTTTGTTGCTTTTATCTCCCACTGCTTTTATTCTTGGAATTTACTGTCCAGCCATTGCTGGTGAACAAATTCTTGCTTACTGGTGCCATTATCGCTCTCTTAGTTTGAACTTTTATAAGCTGCGATTTTATATCCCGTCCAATACTCTGGGTGTCGTCAATTGTTGTACATTATCTTCCCTCTAGAGCCTGATGTAGTGCTTGCGTACTGTATATTTTTCCAAAAAATGTTATTCATAAAACCGTCGATAAATAACTCGAAATCTCGTTTTCAGAAAAGGAGTAATGTATAAATCTACAAATGTTGTCATTTAATAAAACAAATAAGATACAATGCCAGATTTACATACATCGCTCTGACAACGTTCGAATAGACAAATTCCCTCTAACCACTTTAACATGCCTGGTTATCTCCCACTCTACCGTAAGGACTCGGAAAGACATATGCATGGACTTGGAGTCTATATTCGAAACACCCTCCCCCTGACTAGAGAAATAAAACTAGAATCAGAGGACCAGGCCTTTAAGTGCTTCAGACTAAATATGCAACACAATATTAGCTACTTGTTTTTTCTCTACCGCTCCCCCTCAAACCAAGACTGTACCCTAATAAACAAAGTCTCAAACACCATAGATATAGCACTCTCACTCGATACTAGCGCACTAATACATGTATTTGGTGACTTCAATGTCCACCACAGTAACTGGCTAGGATTCTCTAATCACACAGACGTAGCTAGTAGCGCAACACATAGCTTCTCTATATCCCATTCCCTATCTCAGTTGGTTACATTTCCGACACGTTTCCCAGACCAGCACGATCAACATGCCTCACTTCTAGATCTCATTCTGACAACGGTTCCCAATGACTGTACAACAAATGCCCACAGCCCACTCGGGAATGCTGATCACGCTGTGATAATGGTAGAAATCAGCCTAAATTCTCGCCCTAAAACTGAAGACCCACTACTCAAAACAACGAGGTATTACAAAAAGGCTGATTGGGAAGCCATCAGGGAGCTCATCAGAGATGCCCCATGGCAAAATATCTTTACTCTTCCAGCGGAACAGTGTGCAAATGAGACCACTGAATGGTTCAAAACTGCTATTGAAGCACATGTTCCCGCACGGAAATTCTATAGCAAGCCCCACTCTCCCCAATGGTTTACTTCTGCTTGTGCAGCTGCCATTTGTCAAAGGCAGCATGCGTTCCGCAGATTCAACCGACATAAGTCCAGCTCAAATAAACAGAAGTTTATAGTAGCTAGAAATAATTGTAAGAGAGTGATAGAGACAGCTAAGACAGATAACTCTGAAACCACAAGAAAGCGCATCGAAGCACAGAAATTAGGAACCCGGGATTTTTGGAAAATCTACAACAGCATAGTTAATAATGGACAGTCAATTATTCCCCCACTAACAAAAAATCATGAGGTTGCTTGCACGGCAACTGATAAGGCTAATCTGCTTGCCAGTCTGTTTGCCCCAAACTCAACACTGAACTCGGTACACCACTCACTCCCTGATTTTCCTCTGCGAACAGACGCCACACTTGACGATTTGAAAATCACCCCTTCTCAGGTACATGCTATTATAAAAAACCTAGACACCTCAAAAGCATGTGGACCAGATCTCATCCCGACTGTGCTATTGAAAAAATGCTCTGCCGAGGTTGCTCCAGTTCTGTCCAAACTTTACAATAAATGCCTTAACGAATCTTGTTTTCCCGACTGCTGGAAAACCGCCTCTGTGGTACCATTCCTCAAAAATTCTGGTGAAAGAACTAACCCACTAAATTATCGCCCCATTAGCCTCCTCCCGCTTTTCGCCAAAATACTTGAGTCCTTAGTTAATCAAGCCCTAGTCCAGCACCTAACAGCTGCTAAACTCCTGACTGACAAACAATATGGATTCAGGCAAACCCGTTCAACAGCAGATATCTTAACTGTAGCTTCTGAACGTATATACCGTTCATTGGATAAAACAGGGGAGGGTAGAGCGGTAGCCCTTGATATATCTAAGGCTTTTGACAGGGTATGGCACGATGATCTTCTAAGGAAAATTAGATCATATGGAATCACAGGAAGAATTCATAATGTAATTAAATCCTTCTTAAGTAATAGAAAAATCAAAGTTGTCCTCGACGGTCGTACATCCAAACAATATGACATAAATGCGGGAGTACCTAAGGGGTCTATCCTTGGACTTCTATTATTCCTGATATTCATAAACGACCTCCCTGATAAAATTGTTTCGGAGATGGGTATATTTGCCGATGACATCACTCTCTATAACAGATATGAGGGGAAAACAAATGAACACATATCCAAGGAAATGGCAGACACACTAGGGGATGACCTCCAATTCGTAGTGGAATGGGGACAAAAATGTTTGGTCACATTCAATGCTGCTAAGACTAAGCTTGTTTCCTTCAATAACTACAAGAAACCTTCTCTACCACCAATAGCAATGGGCAAGAACACATTGCCTGAAAGTACTTCTTTTAAACTCCTCGGCCTAACGTTTACAGGGAATATGAACTGGAATAGATACATTTAGAGCATTGCCAACGCTGCTGCAAAGAAGGTTGGCTCCCTCTACCGTGCTAGAAAACTACTTACGCCTGACATTATCCTATACGTCTATATAGCAACCATTCGCCCATGTATGGAGTACTGTTGTCACCTCTGGGCCGGTGCATCTGCTGCTTGTCTCTCGCTCCTGGACAGGGTTCAAAAGAGAGTCGCCAACCTGATAGGTCCTGAACTGTCATCTAGGCTTCGGCCTCTGTCCCATCGACGAGATGTTGCATCCCTCTGCCTGTTCTACAAATACTTTAATGGGGAATGCTCTGACGAACTGCAAACACTTGTACCTCCCCGACGTAACTACCCTCGACAAACCCGACAAGCTACTAAGTCTCATCCCTTTACAGTAGAGATCCCTAGGTGCAAGAAAGCCTTTTACTCCAATAGTTTCTTCCCCAGAACTGCGGGTCTGTGGAACTCCCTTCCGGGATTCTGCTTTCTCAACTGCAATGATATGCAGAAGTTCAAGTGTAATGTTAACAAACATCTTTCTACTCATCTTCCTTCACAATGACCCCGCTAATTAAGTCCCTAATAGTATCCCCCTGCTTTAAAGTGGCACTGTGCCTTGTTTGGGGTGAAAATTGAATAAAAAAAAGATAAAATACGGCCCTTCATATGCTACAATATGGTTCAAGTGATCAACTCGTATCAATAAACAATGCTGATAGTGTTGCATAAAATGTAGCTTTAACATTTTCTCGTGAGATTAATTATTGATTTAGATGGGTAAGTTTTATTGAAGCAAAAACAAAACAAGTTATAAATTTTACTGACACAGTACCTTCCTGACGAAATTAGTACATTTCTTTTATTTAAAAAAAGCTCAGACAAGGTATGACGCCAGTTTACGTAAAAAGTTGAGAAATATCAATTCAAAGTAAAAGAACAATAGCCTATGATAAATGTTTATAGAATCTGGCGTAGAAAAACACAATTGATCACCTTTGTCCGAAATATGGGAAATAGAACTTGAGAAGTAAAGAAAAATATATGAAACAAAAGTAAACTTGAGGTTCATTTTCTAACGTCCTTCTCATTATTGTCAACATTCATTCATTAATTAATGAATAATGATCATGTTATGAGGATCGCACAATTCTATACATTTTTATGTTTTTTTTTAAATCAGAATATTAATTATTTGAGTAAAACATGATAATCACTTGTATATCGAACCATGATTATATATTCAGGGAGATACTGATAAAATTAGAAAAAAATGAATTAACTCATTACCTGCCAGCGTCCCATTAATGGATCGCTGAGAAACATCTCCATTTCCGTCTTAAAGTTCACTTTAATTCGGCCGTTCATTCTCTATGAGGCAGTAACGCTTTGTATTAAATAAAACGTAAACAATGAATATTTTCAATATGTAATAAGTATTTGCGGTTAAATTTTTGATTCGTTGCAAATAACGGTCTAGCTATGTACTACTTGGGAAGAAACTGTGATTTCTTTTATGAAACCTTGACAAGTTAGAAACCTCACCTGGTTTTTTGTATTATATCTTGTTTGTACTACAAACTATGGAGTGTGTTTTGTTTGAAATTTTAATTAATAAAAACACGTGGATTTTATAGAATAGAATTATTTTATTATAACACTTAAATCAGCATTTAAGGAACACGTTGTGTTGCGACACGCTAAACGTTGCCTTTTGAGGCCCATGCGTCAGTTCCACCTAAATTTACTCTGATTAAAAGCACATTATGAATTAGACCTCTTCGACATCTAAACTCGGCCTCATTCGAACATAATTAAGGTCAATTATGAGTTTGTTAGTTTTCATATGGGAAAGGCTATCTCCCCAAACAGCAGTCCAATAGCATACAACATATAGCCTATTATTTTACTTAGAAAATGTTAGTTAATCAGCAATTTTCCTAAAATTAGTCTATAAAAGAAGTTATGTTTTCGGTTGAGTTTATTACAATGTTTGATTGTGTACTGCCACGCGTTTTTACTTCAGAATCACCACTTATCAAGGCCCGAAGACCACTTGAGGATAAGGGTTAATGAATGTAAGGTGGTGGTTTAGTAATCACTTTTGGTGCAAATTGGGTAAAATTTGATTATTTATAAGGACGGCTTTACAGGAACTTGTTTACATAAGCTTTGAAGTAGCATGAAAGGGGGATGCATGCCAGCGGAACAAAGTAAGGAAGAAAGGCTCTTAGATAAAGCTGTGTTCTTCTCTCTACCCTGTCGGAAAGAAAGAGAAATAAAAGATCTTTGTAGAAGGCTCAGGAATATACATGTGAAATTAATTTACATAGGAGGACAGAAACTGCTATGAAAAGGACATATTGGAAGGAAGAGGTATTTGTGTAGTTTTCGACTACTGAGAGAGAAAAGACGGTGTTAATTGCAGTTTAAATTATTCGTATGAAACTAGTTGTTCGAAGAAATATTCTTTTTCGTTTAATTTCCCTTTTTTCTGCCTATTTTATTCCTATTTGAAAATATATAAGAATAACGAACTTTATTCTATCTCTAAAGGAGTTTATAAATTCTTCTCTTTTTAAATTTCTAGGTTTTGGTGTGAAATACGTATTTAACTGATGTTTAATCTCTGCTTTGAATTTTAACCTGAAGCCATTTATTAATGGTTTATAATACTCAAAATAAGTTATAACTTGAGAGCGATAGCTCAGAAGAAGTTGAAGAACAGGGCAAGATTTCCTAACAAAATTCCCATTAAAGAATTTGGATCAGTAGTGCTGTGAAGGGCAGGCATTATCATAATAGAAGATGTCTCTCTTTTTAGTGACCAAGGAAAATCATTTTCAAATAAACATGGGTCAGAATATCACAAGCAAATATCTATTATTTTTTAATCATCTAAGTAAAGCGATCAATTGATAATGGTGATAATTTAGGTAATTAATCTATATATATATAAAAGCGAAAATGTATGTTCGCTTTTTGTGTATGTCAAAGAAAGGCCTTTTTCAGAGAAGCGGTCGGTCGCCTAACAACTTTTTAAAACTTTTTATATCACATGTAAATCGTAATATCTCAGATTTAACAACGGAGCTCGCCTGTCTATTTAATTTTCTCGACTTCGGGAAGATAAATATCTAACAGTTTTCGCCCGCATGTAGGTTAGACCTTTTCCTATAATGTTTCCCCCTACCCTCAACGTCTTTGGGGAAAAAAAGCATTCCCGCACTAAATGAAATGCTACCCCGCAGTCAAAAATTGCCCTCATTAAGTCATTAAAACGTGCACCTGCTAATTTAAGTAATTTAATAAATTCAAACATGTTTCCGTTAGCATCTCGCGGTGGCGCATTAGTTAACGTCGCACGTTTTTGTTTTTTTTTTCACACTTTAATTTACAACTTTGCCTCAAGGGTTCGGGTTCGATCAATTTACCCAAAACCACACACACCTTCAAACACCCGGGCAACGCCGGGTACCCCTCGCTTGTATATACATAAAATAAATTGTTTTAATAATCTAAGTAAAGTCATAAATTGATAATGGTGATAATTTAGGTAATTAATATATACATAAATAAATTGCCATGGTTTAAAGTTGTCCTTTTTATAAATCGTTACAAACGAGATTTGCACCCACTTGCTATATTGACCTTGAATAACCATTTTTCTTTTCAATTGAAAGCAACATATGAGCAAAAATGTGTTGCAATTACGTCTACAAACTATGAAGTGCGTTCTGTTTGAAATTTTAATTAAAGGTAAACACGTAGACTTCCATAGTGTCACCTTGAATTATTTTAGGATATTAATTAATATCCATTTACGATTTAATAGTTTTAAATTACCCTGGTCATTATCATTTTTTTTGTATCGGTTTGCTAACATTCCTGGTAAACAGAAAACGAGTGTCATTAGGTTGTGTGAAGATCATACATTTTTTCCAGTCGGTATGGTTTTTAACCTGCTGGCAATTAAATACTGGGAGAACTCAGACTTATAAAAAATTAGCTTTTATAGTTAGGTTCGATTTATAATTGCCCTTATTATTCTATTGTACATCACTTTTAAACTATAGACGATATTGGGTAACTACCTTCATAACACATGAACAGATTCGACACCATTAATCTTCTTAATATTAAAAACTTTTTACCTATTTTTGTTTTCTCAATAGTTACAGTTTCTCATATAAATAACATAATAACGTAAGCCGTTCAATTTTGACGCTGTTCAGCTTTTTAAAAAAGATTTCCATTTTAAATTCTCTGATTCTGGATTCAATAGTTTATTAATACTATTTTAAAGACATCCTTTAATTAAAAAAAAACATGCATAAAACTTTACATATTTGCACAAATGCTTCTAGAATAGTCATTTTGAAGTTTTGAAGGTTTTATGTGGCATAAAAATATGTTTTTTAATTTAATCACAAAATGTAGCAAAATACAACATTATTGATATCTGAGAATATAGCTTAGTATTAAATCATTTGACTACCGATCGAATGATTCTTTTTTTTAAACTCGGATGAACCTCATTATTTAATTGTATTTTTTTTCTCATTAATAGATTTTATTTTCAATAAAACAAGATGTATCATTTAAAATTGCCGCAAATAAGTTCTTCGTTTGCATATGCTAAAACTAAATATTAATCAGAAGTAACTTTTGGGGGCATTCACCGTAAAGCCCATACATCCGCCGAAGTGTTATTGTAGACAAACATTCGAAAGTTGATGAACGATATATCATTATTTTTTTATGGCGAATTAGTCCACAGAGAAAATTATTCCTCGTAATATATAATATTCAATAGAGGATTGATTTTATAATAATACATACACAATCTTGTTAATTAATATATGATTAAGTGTATTATACGACCGGCCAACGCCGGGTGTCCAGCGACCTATATCTATTTATCTATCTATCTATATATATATATATATATATATATATATATATATATATATATATTCGTGGAAGTTTTTTAGCCTTGAAACCTATACTAAACATCTATTTAATTTTTTATCATTCGTTAGAAAACTATTTAGTCATAAGTCATTTAATAACCTGCAATCAATGCATCAACTTGCTCTCTCAAATTCACTGTAAACCTGATGGTAATTCAAGGGATCATCAGTTGTTTACCATAAAACACTGTTTCGGGAATTAAAAGAAAACAGTATATACAACCATTGCTCACCAGCAGTGTTGATCAGACACCACTTCCCTTAATCTTTAGAAGAAGACATGTTACAAATATTAGATCAAGTTTCCTATTCTTAATTAATTTGACTGACCTATTCATGTTATAAAAATGAATTTCTTATCTGTGAGATTCATCCGTTTCCGAATTCAAAATGGATATATTTTTTTTAATTTACCAATCTTGTATTTATAAGATTAGGATTAATCCATTTGACTATTTATCATCCCCACTATGATTAGTACTTAATATATTTACATTTCTATTTATTGAAAATTAAAAATATATAAAGTTTTAAAATATTTATACGTATATACATTTTTTTATATAATACATTTTATACATTACTAAAATGTTTTGGATTTCCTTTATTAATATATTCTGGTTAATCTTAAATGATTTAAAAGCATCAGGATAACGAACAAATGTTTTATTTAACTGTTTAAATATTTTAGTTTTATCCGCACCTTGTTTTATCATTCTTATTACTAAGCTAGAAACTCGTGGTATAAAATCTATTAATTTAAAAAAAAACGCGAGCTATTCTCAAAAACTCTGACATAATGGTTCCATGAAACATAAGAACAGGGCAGGTGCTATCTTTAGGCAGCATACGGACCATTTGAAAGGGAAATATTTTCTTTTATCGAATATTTTATAAAGAAAATCCAATCCTTAATTTTCATATCTAAATCCAGAAATGTAGCCTGCTTTTCTCTATATTCACAATTTAATTCTAATTCCTTTGGATATAAAAGATGTTTATTTTTTTTAATTCATCGTTATCATTTATACACATAAGATCATCTATAAATCTTCTACACCCATGAAAAATATATGTTTCAGATATATAATTTTTTATTTGTGATAACATATATGTATATATAACTACTTCATTTAATCACAAAAACATTATATACGAAAGTATAGATTTATGAGTAAACTTTAAGTATTTACTTCAAAAGTGTCCAATACGTAGGTAGAGCTAGTTAGTAATTTATAAAATATATATGGCGATTAAGCTACACTGAATATTGTGCGTTTCATACACTCTAGGATTCCTCAGGCTTATGCGCGAATTCTGTAGTTATTTATCGTTTTTATATGGCCCTCTTCTATTGAGGATTTAGTTAGCCAATCAGCTTTCTAGTATCCACCGCGCCCCTCCCTATCAGCCTACGGGCATGCATTTTATCGGACAAAGGGTCTGTTTTAAAACTAGGTTAATGTTTTTTTTTTATTTAATTGTTGTTATTGTTAGTTTATATATATATATATATATATATATATATATATAAATATACATATGTGTACATACATATATGCACATATATATATATACATATATATATACACATACATATATGTGTGATCGTTTATGTACATTCATGTTTATTTAATTTATTTATTTGTTTATGTTCTATTGTTTTTGTTAGTTAGGTGGATACTAGAAAGCTGATTGGCTAACTAAGTCCCCAATAGAAGAGGACCATATAAAAACGATAAACAACCACAGAATTCGCGCATAAGCCTGAGGAATCCTAGAGTGGATGAAGCGCCGAATATTCAGTGTGGCTTAAGCGCCATATATATTTTATAAATTAATATATATATATATATATATATATATATATATATATAGAGAGAGAGAGAGAGAGAGAGAGAGAGAGAGAGATACATAGATAGCCGAGTCTATGTGAAAACAGATTTGCCAAAAATTATGTGAGATCCAATCCCATTGGGATACCTATCGTTTGCATTTATATTTTATTTCCTATATAAAAATAATATTCTTTAATGAAATAACTTAAAAGTATTTTAAAATACCTTTCGAAACACTAGTTTTGCTATTTTATTTTTATACCAGGAAGCTTTAGAGTTTTAAAAGTCTGTGTATTTACCATAAATATCAAAAATAAATATCAAAACTGAATGAAAACACCCCTACCCTTATTTCAGAGGAGCTGGTGCTCCCCCTCCCTCCTCACACATACACATTAGTAACGAGCTTGGATCACAGTTACCTTCCTATGGAAGCAAATAAATTCATAATACTATAAAACAATACACACATTCTTCAAACCAATAAATGAAAACACACATACACATCCCTACCCTAAAGGGGGAAAAGAAAAAAAAACGAAAGATAAATAAAACACAAGCAGAAAGAGAGAGTGAGAGATAGAAACATAAGGCAGGAGTGACCACAGCCCAATAAAACAGTAATAAAAATTGAACATTCCAATGAAAAGTAGATCCACTTACACGTTTCCATCTCTTGAAAACATTTCAAATGAACTACAAATATGCTCTTTTTAAATCTCCATCACATTTTGAATATATTCTAAACATTTTAAATAATTTCTGAAAGGGGACACTTCACAGAACGTCTGAAACGCGTTTAAAACGATTTCAATGATTTAAAAACATTATTACAATGATCTAAACATAATTTTCAATGGAAAACACAGACACGGAATAATGAAATAATGTTAAAAAATACACATTGTTGGTGACTACTCCCTTCTTTAAATATATTTACCATTATATATATATATATATATATATATATATATATACATATATATATATGTATTATGTATGTATATTTATGTATATATATATATATATATATATATATATATATATAGATATATATATATATTAAATTTATTTATACAAACATAAGTTTTCGACGGTGATTCTTGGCCTGAAGACGTAGTCCCCCAACGCGGGTGATTACAGAAACATGTATACACATATGTAGCCATTAATGTTTGTATAAATACATTTAATATACCTGCTCTGTTCACTCATTGAGCACTCTTTGGTAGACACATGTTGTTTTATTGGATGTACTTCTAGAAAACTAAACTCTACTAGCTATATATATATATATATATATATATATATATATATATATATATATATATATATATATATATGCGCATATACTTATAAATAATAATGGTTTCGCATGCATTCAAAAAATTTTAATTGATGAAATCCGTCACATACCAACAAACAAGCAGCATGAGTTTCGGGAAGTGTCCTGGATCGGTGTCTAACTACTGATCCGAGCGTTGCCGGTCACCGTTAAGAACCCAATTTTTGTCGCAAGTCACAACCCCACCAGGAAAGGTATTGTTCGTGTTACTTAAAGGACAGGAAGATCACACTTCATAATGCCGTTTCTTTTGGTTGTCGTTCAACTCGTGAGACAGCAATTTATCAAGTATTTGGTCTTTCTAATCTCTCTCAAATGGTTGGAAATCGTCGTGTTCGTTATGTTTAGTTCATAAGTAAATTCTCGAACAGTTGTGTGTGGGTTGATTTCAACTAAGGCTCTTGATTGATTATTGTAAATCTCCGAGAGCCGACCACTACTCTCGGCATCATCAACACTGTCCTGGCCGCTACGAAATTTCTGCGTTATTAAAGGTTTATTGGCCAAATGCTTCGTTGATATCGCGGAGTGTCTAAGCAGCTCTTCGGCCTAGCTTTAATGGAAATAAGAAAATTGTGTGAATTTGCATCTTGTATTCAACGTTCAGATAATACAACATAACTGATTTAAACGATGTTTTTCAATTTAAGGATTAGATAAAGCGAAAAATACTCTTTAGTAAAGTAACGAAAACTTATGAGAAAATATAATATTTGAAATCAAACTGAAGTATTCTGCAAGAACTTTCTCTAAACCTAATATATATATATATATATATATATATATGTGTGTGTGTGTGTGTGTGTGAGTGTGTGTGTGTATGTGATTAATTTGTATGTCTCTATTTTTTATATGTATATGTATTTTTACAAAGCACAACCTAATCTTCAGAGACGCCAAATCTGTATTCTTATCATATGGATAAAATGGTTTATTTATTATCTAGCTGACACATTTGATAATTTAATACATTTTGTATATTTTGAACTCTTATTTCATCATTGAAATATATATATATATATATATATATATATATATATAAGAGTGAAAATGTCGCTGTGTCTGTGTGTGTCTGTGTGTGTGTGTACATTTCCCTACCAAATAACTCTGTCAATTTTTGGTCTAGAGACTCGAAATAAGATTTTGGAAAATTTTTCTAATCGGTTTTCGGCCAGGAATTGGGCTATCCAGGGGTCAAACTTCAACGATTTGACCTTTGAGAACTCTACCAACCTCCTCCGTCAATTTGATGTACAAACACTGGACATTTTAAATGTAGGTTCCTCGGAGATTGATCCAATGTTTTAATTTGTTTTAGAGCCAAAAACAATTCATGTCAAAATTGGGGTCAAAGTTAAAAAAGTTTTACCTCTGCGGTCTCTACCAAATTACTCAGTCAATTTCTCGTATAAATATTTGAAATTTTACATAACGGTTATGCAGAGATGGGGCAAGCTTTTTAATCGGTTTGGGTAAAAATTTGAGCTGCCAATAGGTCAAAGTTCAATGGAGTTGACTTTTACGGTGTCTAGCAAACAACTTATCGAATATTGGGTCTAAACATTGGAAACTTATACAATTTAGACATGCGCATTTTAATCAGTTTTGGGCAAAAATTTGGCTGTCAAGAGGTCAAAGTTGAAAGAATTGACCTTTTCAGATTCTGCCAAATTCCTCCGCCAATTTTATGTTTAAAGACTTGAAATTTTAGCTGCAGGTACCTTGAACATGGGTAAAAATAGATATTTTGACTGGAGACCGAAATTATAGTGTAGTTCATCAGAGCATCCACCATTAAAATACTTGTAAAACAGGCAGACGGATGCAGCATTTCCTCGATAGGTTTAGATGACAGTTCGGACCTATTAGTTTGGCGACTCTCTTTTGGGTCCTGTCCACTTGGAAAGGGCTGATGTTTAGATCATCTAGCGTGGTTTGTGTTCGCAGAGGAAAATCAGGGAGGGAATGGTTTGCTGGGTCCAAGCTAGAGTTTATGCCAAACTGACTAGCAAGCATGTTAGCTTTCTCAGTTGCTGTGCAAACAACCTAATGATTGTTTGATAGTGGGGGTATTGTCGATTGCCCATTATTTACTACATTATTGTAGATTTTCCAGAAATCACGAGTTCCTAATTTTTGCGCTTCAATGCAATTCCTGGTGGTTTCATTATATTTACTCTTAGCTGTTGCTACTTCTTTCTGGCAATTATTTCTCTCTTCTGTATACCTTTGTTTGTACAGGAGTTATACCTGATGAATCTAGGTATGCATGTTGCCTCTGAGCAATGGAAGCTGCGCATGTAGAAGTAAACCATTGGGGAGAGTGGGGTTTACTGTAGAATTTCCGTGTAGGAACATGTGCAATTGCGCTGCTTTGAACCATTCAGTAGTCTCATTTGCGCACTGTTCTGCTGGAATTTAATAGGAATTCATTATTGAGATGAGTATTATTTAGGGGTGATCGCGACAGAATAGGAACTCCGAATCTCCTGACTGCATCCACTGCAATTACTGCCTTCCGTAGTGGTTGTCCTCTCACTACGTCAATAATATATACCATTCGGTGCGGACCCGAACATGGAAGATCAGATAATAAATAAACATGAATTTAGAAGACCAAAAAAATTCAACCTTGATCGTCCTTTGGGGCCCCTGGCGCAGTTTATAGAGACGTTAAATCTCTACAGTTCCAGGTGAGAATTATCTGACGATAGCGGTTTCAATCCTACCCCAAAGCCGGCCAGAGGCTTATTGGCCAAAACGTGATGAGACGACAACAACTACGGAAGGCAGTAATTGCAGTGGATGCACTCAGAAGATTCGGAGTTCCTATCACGTAGTGGTTACCACCTGACGAAACCAGGAGAATAGTTGGCCGAAACGTCATGAAACAACTAGGAAAACGATGAGGATAATAGCCCGCAATAACTAACAATAATAGGTGGGGACTAATAGTTAAATACCATCAGGCTCTTTTTTTTCCAAGTCACATATCACATAACATATAAAATCAATGAATGGGCACTTGCTGATTTTTGGATCTGGATGGTTACTTTCTTTGGTATTTCATGACAACATCCCTTTGTCCACAAATGAAAAATCGATGAGTGTTTCAAAAGAGAGAAACCGCTATTTTAATGAAACAAAAAGACGCGTTGAAACTACCACGTCAAAATTGTCTGCTTAATAGTGACGAGTTTTATGTTCTTATTAAATCTTGTGTGTGATAAAATGTACTTTACTTTATTAATTCATCAGTACTTTATTTCATTTTCACCCTTTTAATTTTATTTTCCGTTTATTTATTTACTTGTTGACATTTCCTATTATTTATAGATTATTTTATTTTATTGTTTTTATTTATTTTTATACACATATGCAGATGTATTTATTTTATTAAGTTTTTTTCTATGTACATATATATATGCTTATATACCAACACACACACAAACACACACACACACACACACATATATATATATATATATAAATGTTTATATATTTAATTAATTAATCAAACCATCTATCGGTAGTGTGTGTATCTATAAAACGATTATAATTAAATCAATTAACAATAAAAACAATAGCAAGGGAGAACCATTAAGCTTCGTCTATGTTCATATGTGTATTTATTAGTATTACTATTACCCAGAGCCATTACTAATTCCTGTCGGTGTACGTGTATTCACTTATACGTGCATTGTGTAAATTTTGACAAGAAATGGGCAATGTACAGTAGACAAAACTATTGAGGTAATTCTAATATATGCAAGGCTAGAATATCAGTCGCCACCATAAACATATAGCGATTAATTTGAACCCAGTTTCCGCATCCATGAAATAGAAAAAAGGAACACATTTCTAGAAAATCGGACTGCAATGTTGTCACTAATCAATGGAAAGAGACGCACAGCTTTTGTTTTTCTATCTTTGTTGTTGGTGCATATTCAGTTTTGGCACTTTGAGTGTCTGCTGGTTAGGTAAATTAAGAACTATTAGGCACTCGCTGTCAAAACCCGAACTGTTTAACCGTTTTCTTGTTTCTTAGTGTCATTGTTGGGCGACTGCAAACACCACGGACGGTGTACTTTGTTCTAAAACAACCTGACACATCCCGTTTACAATGTCGCTTAGTGCGACTTTTAAGAATACATCTCAGAATGGCAGCTTAATTTTCACAGCGTACTCAAAAAGAAACTTTCGATTACGAACGAACATTCGTTTAATTTAGTAAAATAAAACGAATCTTGCCATTAATTCAAATGCGTTTTCTACCCTTAAGCCAAATTTAACATATATTATTATATTATTTTATTTTGGAATGCAATACTTATTTAAAACGATTCAGTGTGTATAATTATTAAAAACTATTTACTAATTTAGTCATATCTGAATGTGATTTCAATTTCCAACTGTATAATTATGTCACATATTATATAAGTATAGGTGCTCATCATTCTGCTAATATTCATGTTTGTAAATATTTCAATGTTCACAATGTGTAATTGTTAGCCACCTCTAACAAGAGAGATTATGAGGGGAAGTTCTGTCACGGTTTCTCCCTTGCTTATGGCCTAACTCAGATTATTCACGACCCCACGCATGTGCTCGACACTGACAATCAGTATGCAAGTTTCGTAGATCTTCCTGATTTACATCAATGATCTTCCAAATTACATCCTTACATCATTCGTAGAAATTTGTGCTGACGACACTACCATCTATGGTAACACTTCAAAAGCCGTAAACGATCACGTTCTCTTTGGTACTAGTTCCACTGAACTTGAGCTCGTGGTGCAATTGGGAATGAGGTGGCTGGTTACTTTTAATGCATCATCAACGGTTTGATCCCCGTCTAGCATCAATTGCAATAAATAGCTCTCGCCTAGGGGAGGTTTCCTGTTTTGACAAGCTTCTCGGCCTGATCTTTACTCCTTATCTGAGATGGAAGACGTACATCAAATCTGTTACCAAAGCTGCTGGAGAAATGTTTGAATAATTCTACCGCTCCAGTAGATATCACATTGCTGATCTCTCTACCTGTATTAGAGCTAAGTACGCTCATGGACGTAATATCGCAGCCACATCTGAGTAGGACTTTTTGACAGAGTTCAAAATATACTTCGTAGTTTAGTGGGAAATGCCCTTTTCTCTTTTCTGCAACATCTTTCCCACCGAAGAAGCGTTGCGAGCATGCGTCTGCTTTATCGTTTTTCATGGTAAGTGCTCGTCTTAGCTCGAACGTATGGTCCTCCCATGACAAACTTTCATGAAAAACTCTCGTCTAGCTAAAACCACTATCAATAGGTTTTCCCACTCTTTATACGTGCCTAAACTTAAACGAAGATTCCATGAACAAAGCTTGATTAGAAGTGCACGGCCGTGGAACTCTTTTGCAGCTGACTACAATGTGGTAGTCTTTAGGTACAATGTAAACAAATTCTTAATGAACTGCTCCCTTAAGCAATCCAATTTACTAAATTTGCACTACTAACGATTACTACGATATTATCGCATTGACTACTGTACCCTAATTAACCTTATCCTCGGGTAGCTTCCGGGCCTTAATAAGTGGTGACTTCTATGTAAAAGAAAATGTGGCGAACTTGTGCTGCATTGATTAAGGACTCAAAGATTTTTTGTAAATAGGCCAATGGGGCCTAATTGAGACGATCAATTCTTTCGCCAGAATTCTTGTAAACTGATTCGACAGAAGCCATTTTCTAACAGTCGGGTAAGCAAGATTCGTTAACGCATTTATTGCAAAGCTTAGGGGAACTAGATAAACCTAGCGGGATATTTTTTTATAATATTATAGCATGGATAAGATTGGGGCCGCAGGCCTTTGATGCCATCACAAACAAAGGATGGGATGATTTTCAAGTCATCGAGGGTGGCCGCTGTCCACAAAGGGAAATTTGGAAGAGGGTGGCCTGCTGGATCTGAAGTGGAGTTGGAGGCAAAAGGTTGAGCAAGTAGGTTTGCCTTTTCAATTGCTGTGCTAGCAATCTCAAGATTGTTGGATAGTGGGGAAATTGCCGAGTGTCCATTATTGATTACACTGTTATATATTGCCCGAAAATTATACGTTTTTCTGCGTTTTCTGATGACTTTAAAACGCCTTCTCTTGGCTGCAGCTACTTCTCTTTTACATTTATTTCTTGCTTCTACGAACTTTTGCGCATTTATGTTAGACTTATATCGGCAGGTTTACGGAATGCATGCTGCGTTTGAGCGTGTCTGTTATAGAGCGTGCTGTTGTCAGCTAATATACCCATCTCAGAGACTATTTTATCAGCGAGGTATATTTTGTCAGGAAGGTCTTATAAATATCAGGAATAATAAAGATCTAAGGTTCGAACCCTGAGGTACACCCGCACTTATATCATATCGTTTAGACCTATTATCACCTACGACAGACCAGATTCTTCTCTTAATTAAAATATTTTATGTTAAGTATTCATGCAGTAATACCATATGATCTGATTTTCATGAGAAGATCATCGTGCAATACTCTGTCAAAAGCCTTAGATATATCTAGGGGCACTGCCACTTCTCCTCTGCCTTATGCAGTCCATGGTATATACGTTCAGAGATTACAGTTAAATATCTGCAGTAGAACGAGTTTGCTTACATATTTCTGGTCAGACAGAAGTTTAACAGCTGTAAGATGGTGAACTAACGCGATTAATTATGGACACACATATTTTGGCGAAAAGAGGGAGGAGTCTTATGGGGCGGTAATTTACTGTGTCAGTTCTTCGCCTGTGTTCCTGTAAATTGGTACCTAAAAAGCAGGTTTTTTTAGCGGGCATGGGAGCATGATTCGTTAAGACATTTGTTAAATTGTATGGAGAGAACTGGAGCAACCTTTATTGCAGTAGCTTGCAAAAAGAATGACGAGAACCTTCTTTTATCTCAGAAAAGCATACTTATTTTTAAATAACTCTAATATATATATACTATAAAATTAATTAATTTACATAAAAAAATATCTCACAAAAATTAACATAAGCCTACTTTTTCAAATAGCAATATAATTAATACGACACATTTGTGCACTATTATTATTATGTGTTTTGCGTTCGATATTTTTTTTTATTATAAGCAAAAACTTAAGCTATCCATGAGTAATCATGTAAATGGAATTCTAGCTTTTTTTGTCTTTGGAATTTATAGAAACTAAACACCTCAAGTACAAACTACAATAGCGATTTCTGTCCTCGGGCGTTTTCATCCTCCGTGGCCATTCACGATTGCTTCATGCAGTGCCAGTTGTTGTTGATTTACTGCGTCAGCATGAGGTGACCTCTTGTTTAGATGACCTACTTACTAAAAACACAGCAAAATTGCTAATTTCAAATAATGCGGGTTTCTTTTCTTATTAGCTAAAGATATAGAAGGATGGAAAATAAAACTTTAAGAATTTATGTCCACCATTTTGAGCAAAACGTACGCGATAAATTATGATTTATTAGTGTTCGCACAATATTCATATACGAAATAAGGTCTAAATTGGTCTTGTAAAAATCAATCGGAAATAAAACGGCTTAAACTGGAAAGTATAGCAATAAAAACATTAAGGAAACGACATTGAGCGGGATAGAAATAATCTACTTTAGCGATAAAGCGAACACAAATTGCTGATGGGGAGGGAAAATAATGATCTACCTTGAAATATTAAAACTGTATGAAAGCAATATTCTGGAGTTCTTATCGGCTTAATCTTAGTCGAAGCTTTTTCAACATATACAATATCTTTAATAAAGCTTTCATCTATAAACGATTTAAATGGGTAAAGAAGAAATATTAACAGCTGTTGAGTGATTGGAAGCGCACTTTGTTATTTTGGTACAATTTGTCTTAAAAATAATTTCAAGCTGTTACATATCACTTTGTAGTCATCTACTCTTAATATGGAGGGTATAAATAACCTCTCTCATGTAGACGGCTTACAGTTTCTATAGGGTTCTATTGAAATTATGACCTGTAATAATCCGCTGCTAATGTTTTTAAAAAGTCAATAACCACTAAATGTTTATTCAAAAATAGTGCTGGTAACTAATATGAATTTAGAAATGAAATTGAAGTGCTATTTTTGGAGAATAGAAAATGATCCGAAAGAATTGATGTCTTCTGGAGCATAATTTATCCACTTAACACATACCGGATGCTGCATTTGGATGTTGAAGTAGTACTCATATTATTTGGATTCTACAAATTACGATTCTCAGCTTCATCCTCACAACGTTCTCGTCGATGTAAATTCAGTATTCTCCAACTGCATCTTGTGGAACACAAAAACCTTTCTATCGAACTAGGGACTCTTTATAGAACTTAGTGGAACTCGTATTTAATATACAGAATCCAGAGAAAGATTTCCGAGTTCGAGAAGATATATCTGACGATGCTCGGAGGTGACATCGAGTGAAACGTTGTGAAAATATCATTCAAGATGAGAACAGTAGTTCGGAGAAACCAAGTAATACGGATAATTTATTCTTATCTACAAAATATTTTTTAAATAGTTAAGAAGTATTGTTATTTCCGTATATGAAATATGTTCATGCTTTGCCCAGGGTGATGTCTAAGAAAAGAAAGTGTCTCATCACTCATGAAGTTTGTGATAATTCTAGATTTAAACACATTAGTTTAACCTTCTTTGGCATCGTCTTCCTTAATTATCGATAATTGGTTTTCCTAATTCCGTGTTTCCTTAGAATTCCATATTTCAAATGTGTTTAACTGAAGTTAAAAAGTTTTTAACTGTTTCGTCAATGCAAAAATTGTACTCTGTTTTTTTCTCATTAGCTGTATGTTAATAGAAAATTATACAAACCGACAATAATGAACCAACACGAAAAATACACGACCGTCTCTAAACCAACTGTGGAACTATACCAAAATAATACAATATCATTCCTTGATAGTCTTATCGACACGGACAAAAAATTCTCACTCGGCACGTGAGTCGTCATTCAATAGTGGATCCAGATTCTTTTATACAAATGTGTATTATCACTTATATACATTTACTTACTACATGCTGTTCATATTCGTACGCATGTGTATACGCACTTAGGAATATTAAATTACTTCTTCGTACAGAGACACTATCACACACTCATGGGAAGCACGAACATATGTACATACATACGCACGAACATATGTACATACATAAGCACGAACATATGCACATACATACGCATATACATTCACATAATCTCTAATATATGCACATTTTCTAATGCAATCATGCATACTTAAATACACACGATATTACCCAAACTGATCATTCACTACCATATAGGTGGCCGTGTTTATACTAATACGCTCTTACTACTTTACCTATACAGGTGCATACACACATACTGTAACGAAAAAATAAACACACGTCTGTACAACAAGTATATGCAATCGCATTTATTGATGATCGATGCCTGTTTTCAGTCTCAAGAGACAATGATTACCCCATGTAAATGTAACTGCGACTGTAATTGTGAGGCAAGAGTTACGCAATCTCCAAGGGCAACTCTCGTGAATAGACACTGTTTGATTCCAGTGGCAAGGAGAAGTACACCTACAGAATCTGAAAATTCCAAGTAGTTTACTTTTTATAATAGCCAGACTCAACCTTACTTAATCAGTTACTAATTCAGACACTTAAATACGCTCATACATTTACATACGTATTTATCGTAGCTAGTACGTCATTTTTAAAGAGGAAACCTTAGATTTAATATGTTAAGGCGCCAGTTACTGGATCGCGCTTATCCAGTCTACAAACACACAACCATAAATATAAAAAATTAGATTAGTTTTGAAAAAAGCCTATCCAATACAATATCCATAATATAAATCTGCCCCAGTCTCCCTAAATTCTATAAACCTTATAAATCTCTCTGAATTAATGAGATATGACAGCGGGTTCTTAAAGGATTGAACACCTGCTAACAACCTCCAAACCATTATCTTTATCTCAGTGGTTTTATGATTATCTTTTCATACATACAAGGTTGGTGTCATCGCTGTGGTGGGTTTGACACTGCCAGCTTCCAGCAAATGACTGATTCCATGGAATTCGCATGACCGTTTTTACACTTTTTATATATATATATATATATATATATATATATATATATGTATATATGTGTATATAATATATATATATGTATATATGTATATATATATATGTGTGCATATGTATATAACTATATAATATATATATATATATATATGTATGCTTATGTGTATGTAGGTATGCATGTATATTCAGGAAAAATTAGCAGTTGTGAATTATCAATTAGTTTCAAAAGGAAAGCCACACAAAACCAACTTGAGTGGGCAACCGTTTTAATTAAAATTGACAATAATTACTTTTTTGTCTTCCAAATCTCATTCTAACATTATGTTTTTTCTTGGAACAAAAATTGGGGGGGCGGATAAGGACACACAAAATAAAACTAGCATTTTTGTCATAAGTAAGGCGGATGATTTTATTAAGTTCTATTAGAAAATGTGTTTTAAGTTCAGTCAGTTCAGGCATGCTGCTGTATCTTGTCTCCGATTTTACACTCAAGTTGATTTTTTTCTTTCTTTTGAGACTGATTGATATTTCAGAATTGTTAATTTTTTTTACTCAGTATTAATATAGCTCTTAGATACATATAATATTGAGCTTATTATATGTCTACTGTACTATGGGCATAGACGCTATTATTGCTCGTTTAAAATCTGGATGCTTTTATCTGCTTCAGTTAAAATTATATTTAAATTTCTTGAACTATTGAATCCTCTCGTATGTAATATATATATATATATATATATATATATATATATATATATATATATATATATATATATATATATATATACGTTTTTTAAGTGTTAGGAACCTGGCTAAAATAAAAGTATAATGGTATAATGGTTTTAAATATGTTATTTATAAGATGGAATAGAATTAACAGTTTTTTTGTATATATATATATATATATATATATATACCTATATGTGTGCATGCACACACACGCATATATATATATATATATATATATATATATATATATATTCGATGGTCACGTATCTACTATTTTCCGAATTTAAATTATTTATTTTTGGTTGTTTATTTTTATATGTGGTGCTTCAAGTATTTTAAATCTATTTACGTTCGAATCCATATGGATGATTTTTATGTTTTTAATTAGAGCCTTTTTAAACTGGGAATGTGGGCAGCCATGTTGTTTTAGTTGTTGTAAAATATAGTTTGTGTCGGAAAGTTGTAGGGCCAATCGTCTGCGCAATGTATTAGTCGTGTGTTCTATGTAGCTATTGGTTTTGGAGATGCATTCTCCCAAAGGGCATTTAAATTGGTTATTGTCTGGGAAGTGTTGTTTTTAATTATGAGTGTAGCAGTTGTTAATTTCTATTAGTAGATGATAAATCCGATCTTCTTCTTCTTCTTCTTCTTCTTCTTATTATTATTATTATTATTATTATTATTGTACTGAAAATATATATCGAGGTATTATATTTCTTAGTATATTTTCATTAGATTTAAGTTGTGGTTGCGATATAATATATTGATGGGGTGGAGATTGTTAACTTGACTATTATTGGTCTGGTCTGGGTTTATAATTGTTAGTTTAATTTGTTCATCTAATAAGAAATTGAGGAATGGGTTATTAATCAAGATCTGCTTGATATTCACTGTAGAATATTTTTTTATTTAATGAGATCAATTTAGCTCGATTAAATTTATTTCTATAATTGCGTTCTTGTATCGATAGAGACATTCACTTTTGAAGTTTAAGATACAGGAATTTATTGTACTAGTATTATGGTTTTTATCAATTAATAGTTTTATAGGGAGATGTATTTGTTGGAGTCTATGAGAACGTCAAAAACTGTGGTAATATGGTCTGAATTTAATTCACATGAAAATGCAAGTTTTTTTTGTTTTGTTTTTTTTTTAATTCAATTTTCACCCCAAACAAGGCACAGTGCAACTTTGAAGCAGGGGGCTACTATCAGTGCTTAATTAGCGCGGACATTATGAAGGGAGATGAGTAGAAATATGTTTGCTAACATTACACTTGAACTTCTGCATATCATTGCAGTTGGGAAAGCAGAATCCCGGAAGGGAGTTCCAAAGACCCGCAGTTCTGGGGAAGAAACTATTGGAGTAAAATGTTTTCTTGCACCTAGGGATCTCTACTGTAAAGGGATGAGACTTAGTAGCTTGTAAAGTTTGTCGGGGGTAGTTAGGTCGGGGAGGTACAAGTGTTTGCAGTTCGTCAGAGCATTCACCATTAAAGTATTTGTAGAACAGGCAGAGGGATGCAACATCTCGTCGATGGGACAGAGGCTGAAGCCTAGACGACAGTTCAGGACCTATTAGGTTGGCGACTCTCTTTTGAACCCTGTCCAGGAGAGAGAGATAAGCAGCAGATACACAGGCCCAGATGTGACAACAGTACTCCATACATGGGCGAATGGTTGCCTTATAGAGGTATAGGATACTGTCAGGCGTAAATAGTTTTCTAGCACGGTAGAGGGAGCAAACCTTCCTTGCAGCAGCCTTGGCAATGCTCTCAATGTATCTATTCCAGTTCATATTCCCTATAAACGTTAGGCCGAGGAGTTTAAAAGAAGTACTTTCAGGCAATGTGTTCTTGGCCATTGCTATTGATGGTAGAGAAGGGTTCTTGTAGTTATTGAAGGAAACAAGCTTAGTCTTAGCAGCATTGAATGTGACCAACCATTTTTGTCCCCATTCCACTACGGATTGGAGGTCATCCTCTAGTGCGTCTGCCATTTCCTTGGATGTGTGTTCATTTGTTTTCCCCTCATATCTGTTATAGAGAGCGGTGTCATCGGCAAATATACCCATCTCCGAAACAATTTTATCAGGGAGGTCGTTTATGAATATCAGGAATAATAGAAGTCCAATGATAGATCCCTGAGGTACTCCCGCATTTATGTCATATTGTTTGGATGTACGACCGTCGAGGACAACTTTGATTTTTCTATTACTTAAGAAGGATTTAATTACATTATGAATTCTTCCTGTCATTCCATATGATCTAATTTTCCTTAGAAGACCATCGTGCCATACCCTGTCAAAAGCCTTAGATATATCAAGGGCCACCGCTCTACCCTCCCCTGTTTTATCCAATGAACGGTATATACGTTCAGAAACTACAGTTAAGATATCTGCTGTTGAACGGGTTTGCCTGAATCCATATTGTTTGTCAGTCAGGAGTTTAGCAGCTGTTAGATGCTGGACTAGGGCTTGATTAACTAAGGACTCAAATATTTTGGCGAAAAGCGGGAGGAGGCTAATGGGGCAATAATTTAGTGGGTCAGTTCTTTCACCAGAATTCTTGAAGACTGGTACCACAGAGGCGGTTTTCCAGCAGTCGGGAAAACAAGATTCGTTAAGGCATTTATTGTAAAGTTTGGACAGAACTTGAGCAACCTCGGCAGAGCATTTTTTTAATAGCACAGTCGGGATGAGATCTGGTCCACGTGCTTTTGAGGTGTCTAGGTTTTTTATAATAGCATGTACCTGAGAAGGAATGATTTTCAAAGTACAGAATTTGTTTGAAAATGATCCTTTAGTTTATCTATTTCGTTATTATTGGCAACAAGAATAAAGATATCGTCGACCTACCTAACGTACATAGACGGTTTTTTAATAGTATGGTATATTTTACTCTCAAAGCTAGACATAAAATGGTTGCCAATGGTGTGTTACAATATGACCAGCATTGCTACCTTGTCTATTTCGGTGTAAATGGAACCTTTATGATCATAAAAGTGGCCATATGTTCATATTTGTAATACTTGTTTTCGGATAGAAGGGTTGACTTTTAGTGGAAGGAGAGATGGATCATTATATAAATTATCTATGATGACATCAATAGTTTCGTTTACGTGAACATTGGTGAAGAGAATTTTTACGTCTAGTCGGGCGGTGATTTTGTTATTAACTTTTGTTGTTAAGAGAATTTGTATAAGGTATTCGGTAGATTTTACGGTGTATGTGCTTTGTCGGTAAGGGGTTGTAAGATCATTTATTGTTTTGGCTAATTTATAAATAGGATTGCTATTTGTGAAATAATGGAGCGGGGGTAGAGTTGGGTTTATTGGCTTTTACATTACCATATATGTATCCGGTTTTATAATTATCAATTATTTTAGAGAGTTTTTGATTGTCTTTTATTCACAGTAGTGGATTTATAGACTTGAGTTGTTAGTTGATTTATAGGGTTTCTTTTCAGATTTTTTAAATTTTAGTGCGGTCATCTAAAACGGTTTCTTGTTTTTTAAAATAATGATTGGTTGATTTTTAAGTTCATTAGCTGCTTTTTTTTCAAATTATTGTATTAGATCTTCATGTGTTTTTCCATGTTTTTAATGTTTTTTATGTTTAAGTATGTTTTATTCCTGGGTGCGTAGTGATATATTATTCATTTTTTAATGTAATATTTTCAGATAGAAGTTCTATTTAAACGCGTTTAACTTGGTGATTGTAAGTGTTAAAGATGTGACAATTAGGTCTTAGGTTAAGAAATTCAATTTGGTGTTCCCGGTTTGAAAGATTGGTGTAATTTTTTTCATCTTTTGAGAGAGTAAATAAAGCCTTTATGAAAAGAATTTAGTTTATTTTGGATGTATGGTCAAGGCGCTATTTCAAAGTTATTATAAATTTCAGATAGACGGTGTGGATTTCCTTGTATTGATCGGTAGTGAAACTGAGTTTTAGTTTATTATTTTAGTTCCTGGATTTCAGAAGTGTGGTGTTCAATAACCTTTTGGGCAATGGTAATTTGTAACTTAACGAGGTTGAATCTGAAATTCTGAACACAAGTTTTATTTTGTGCGGTTAGATCGTGCAATTTGAATATTGTGTATTTAGGCAGCACGTTTTCCTTCAGACAAGTATTGTTGAATAGCGCGGAGTGTTCTTACTTAATGAATATTTTGTAATGTTTCAAATTTTCGAGTTGTCGTTTTTATTACTCAATTGAATCTGTACAAGAAAGTTTCTCGTCTTGGTCGATCTGCTTTTTCATTTGGTCGTTTTTTTTTTCAAGTACTTTCCACTGAGTTTCAACAGTCGTCTTCAGGCAGTTTTGATTATAGTTTATTAAAAATCGGGATACTTTTATACGCTTCAATTAAAATCATATTTAAATTCCTTGACCTAGTGAAGCGTCAAGTAAGTACAAATATACGTTGTTGACGTGTTAAGCACGTGGTTAAAATAAATGTACAATGGATTAAAAAGTGTGATTTACAGTTTATTGTAAATCTAGAATTTAAAGTGTATTTGTTTTTTTTAATAATTTATGACTTTATATCATAACATACATATGTATAGATATATGTAATTATATGTAAGTAGACACACACACGCACATATATATATATATATATATATATATATATATTAGTCTTCGCGCGAAAGAGCAGGACACAAAATGTTTTAAATAATAATAAAAATAATAGAATAACAATAACAAAGACTTTCGCTGGCGAGGACTACTATTGACCGTAACCAGTTATTCAGCCCTTTTGGAATTTTCATATCTTTTTGTCTCGTTATGTACTGAATACTTGTTAATGAAATCTATATGAAATATGTTCCTTATTGAATTTTAAAGATTTTTTGTACTGAAAGTAGTTTAAAAAGATTTTATCCAAAAAATTTATTTTAAAGTATTTGTTAAAAAAATTCAGATTTTCTCATTATTCAGACCTGTATTACAAAGAGGTGGGTTGCAAAAAATGAGTTGTTGTGTGAAGAGAAATACAAACTTAACCAGAGAGAATATTCGGGCCTGCAATAATACAAAGAGGGGTTTGCAAAAATGATTTGTGGTGTGAGGAGAAATACAAACTGAAATAGAGAGAAGGAGAGTTTTAAAATATAATCTTAAAAAGATAAGATACAAGTTAGAAAAGCATTTCATCCAAGGCATGAAAATTGTTAAACAAAATGTTTTTACTGTAGGCTTTAAAAATTAAGGTACAAGATTCAATTTGAAATTTATTTATCTTCAAAGTGCACTTTTATAACTTTTACAATGTAAGGTATAAAAATTTAATTTAAATTGAATCAAAAAGTTACCTTGGATTTATTTTATGTAATGTACATTTTGGTGCACTTTAAAAACATTATCTTTCATCTAGCAATTAATGATGTAGATATAGAATTTTCAATGATTTTTTAAGTGCATACATTTTGTATTTTGTTTACAGAAAGTTGTTAGATGAGATAAGTCATTGGTACCGTCGGTTTCAAGCCCGATAATAAGGACCGTTTAATATATCCTTATCAAGCTCTCTTCAGCCAATACTCATCTCAGATCTCAGAGATAAGTATTGACTGAAGAGAGCTTTGATATGGATATCTAAAACGGCCCTAATTATCGAGCATGAAACCGACAGTACCAATGACTTATCTCATCTAACAATTTTCTGTACACAAAATACAAAATATGAATACGCTCTTATTTTTCGGATATATATAATATATATATATATATATATATATATATATATATATATATATATATATATATATATATATATCAATTCATCAAAATTCCACGCATTAATATTTTTATATTTAGACTTTAGTATTTATTAATCACATTTGCTTAATTTTAATCTTATAATTCTAACAATATCTTTAACATTACTATCTCAATTAAAATTCTCATTTAGTTTCTCCAACATTCTTTTTTGATTAAAATTATATTAATCTATACTAATCTTTGTTGTATTGAAACTACCCGGAGGCATTTTATTATCCATAACTGTTATTAAAATTACTATTCTTTCCCCTATTCAAGTTATAATCATTTTCGTTTAAGCTGATGATGTAATAATTCATTTATTGTACCATTTTAAAGTTTAACTTTAAAATTTAACATTCTCTTTCAAAAATTATATTTAACGCACAACGTCTTCATTAAATTTATCTTTTCCAAATTTATTTGGGTCATGATTAAGGCGTTATAACAATAATTTATTTTTATGAAGAACACTTTGAATTGCATCTGACGTTTTATTAATTTATTAATTTCGGACTATTATCCTCATCTTTCTAAGTTGTTGTTTCACAACGTTTCGGCCAACTATTTTTCTGGCCTTCATCAGGTGGTAACCGCGACGGGATATCCTTACTGCATCTTCAGCAATTACTGACATCCATAGTTGTTGTCGTCTCAATACCTTTTGGCCAAAAAAAGTATGGACTTACTATTAAAATCGATTCTAATAAAAAAATGGTTAATTTCTTAGACATAACCTTAAATCTTGAAAACTCTACCTTTGAACCTTATCATAAACCAAACCAATCTTTACTAGATGTCCATAATCAATCGATCCACCCTTGATCCATATTGAAATCAATAGTTGCCAATGTTTCTTTAAGAATTTCTAGGCTATCCTCTAACAAATCTATATTCAACGAAAATGAAAAATATTACAATGAAGCCCTTAAAAACTTAAATAAAAATAATAGAAACAAAAACTGCATTGAAAATAAAGTAAATATTTTTTTTTAATTATATTTTCACCCCAAACAAGGCACATTGCCACTTTGGTGTAGGGGGCTACTATCAGGGGAAACATCTACTGGGGCACTATGTAGGGATTAGGGCAGCGAGATGTTGGTTCACGTTGCACTTTAACTTATGCATGTCAGTACAGTTGGGGAAGCAGTGACCTGGAATGGAATTCCAAAGTCTAGCAGTTCTGGGGAAGAAACTACTGGAGTAGAACGATCTTTTACATCTAGGGATCTCTACAGTGTGGGGGTGGGATTTTGCAGCTTGTCGGGTCTGTCGAGGGTGTTCACGTCGTGGGGGCATAAGTGCTTGCAGTTCGTCAGAGCATTCACCATTATAATACTTGTAGAACAGGCAGAGGGATGCAACGTTTCGACGATGGGACAGAGGCTGAAGTTTTGATGCCAGTTTAGGGCCTATCAGATTTGCGACTCTCTTTTGAACCCTGTCAAGGAGAGAGAGACTAGTAGCCGATGCACCGGCCCAAATATGACAGCAATACTCCATACATGGGCGAATAGTGGCCTTATAGAGGTACAGGATACTTTCGGGTGTTAGAAGTTTTCTAGCATGGTAGAGAGAGCCCACCTTCCTCGCAGCGGCCTTGGCAATGCCCTCGATGTAATTGTTCCAGCTCATGTTTCCTGTGAACGTTAGGCCAAGGAGCTTGAAAGACGTACTCTCAGCTAAAGAGTTGTTGGCCATTGCTATAGGTGGTAGAGAAGCTTTCCTGTAATTATTGAATGAAACCAGTTTAGTCTTGGTGGCATTGAACGTTACCATCCATTTTTGTCCCCATTCCACTACTGATTTGAGGTCATCCTCTAGTGTTTCTGCCATTACTTTAGATATATGTTCATTTGTTTTCCTGTCGTGCCTGCTATAGAGTGTGGTGTCATCAGCATATATACCCATCTCAGAGGCAATTTTATCGGGGAGGTCATTTATGAATATCAGGAACAGCAGAGGACCAAGGATAGATCCCTGGGGCACTCCGGCATTTATATTATATTGTTTAGACGTACGACCGTCGAGGACAACCTGGATTTTTCTCTTATCTAAGAAGGATTTAATTATGTTAAGTATTCTACCAGTGATACCGTAAGATCTAATCTTCCTGAGGAGACCCTCAGGCCATACCCTGTCAAAAGCCTTAGTTATATCTAGAGCTACCGCTCTGCCCTCTCCCGCCTTGTCCAGTGAATGGTATATGCGTTCAGAGATTACAGTGAGGATGTCTGCCGTGGAACGGGGTTGTCTAAATCCATATTGATGGTCGGTCAGAAGTTTAGCATCTGTAAGGTGCTGGACTAGAGCATGGTTAATTAAGGTCTCAAATATTTTGGCAAAAAGTGGGAGGAGGCTAATAGGGCGATAATTTAATGGGTCAGTTCTTTCGCCAGAATTCTTGAATACTGGTACCACAGAAGCAGTTTTCCAGCAGCCCGGAAAGCAAGATTCATTAAGGCATTTGTTGTAGAGTTTGGAGAGAACTGGAGCTACTTCAGCTGAGCACTTTTTTAATAGCACAGCTGGGATGAGGTCGGCTCCACATGCTTTGGAAGTGTCAAGGTTTTTTATGATAGCATGCACCTGAGCAGGGGTGATTTCCAGATCGTCTAGCTTGGCGTCTGTCCGCATAGGAAAGTCAGGAAGGGGGTGGTTTAAAGGGTCCAGTGTAGAGTTGGAGGTAAACCGACTGGCAAGCATGTTAGCCTTCTCGGTTGCTGAGCAAAGAACCTCGTGATTGTTGGTTAGTGGGGGAATCGTTGATTGCCCATTATTTACTACACTGTTGTAGATTTTCCAGAAGTCACGAGTTCCTAGTTTTTGTGCTTCGATGCGTTTTTTAGTGGTTTCCGTAAATTCCCTCTTAGCTGTCGCTATTTTTTTCTTAACGTTACTTCTAGCTTCTATGTACTTTTGTCTGTTTGAACTGGACTTATGTCGGTTAAACCTTCGGAATGCATGCTGCCTTTGAGCAATGGCAGTTGCGCAAGTCGAAGTAAACCATTGGGGAGAGTGGGGCTTGCTATAGAATTTCCGCATGGGAACATGCGCTTCGATTGCAGTTTTGAACCATTCAGTGGTCTCAGTTGCACACTGTTTAGCAGGAAGAGAAAAAATATTTCCCCATGGGGCGTCTCTGATAAGATCTCTGATAGCTTCCCAGTCAGCCTTTTTATAATATCTGGTTGTTTTGAGCACTGGCTCTTCAGTTTTGGGTCTAGAGTTTAGGGCGATTTCAACCATTATTACCGCATGATCATATGATGATATTTTCCTTTCTATTTTAATTTTTTCCAGATACATATGCCTTAATTAAAAATTGCTAGGTTTATTTACGGTGTCTTTTACACACACACACACACACACACACATATATATATATATATATATATATATATAAACCCACCCAATACTTTTACTGATGAGGAGACTTTGTTTCCAAAAAAAAACTATATGTCAAAATTATTGTCCATGGCTTAATGTCTATCACAATAAAACATCGTTTCCGAAACGATCGTACAAATTATTGAATTTGTTGTTGTTCCTTCTTATAAAACAGATTTTTAATTTTTAATTTTAAATTAAATTTTAAATTATCAATCACATTACTATACATATATATATATATTTATATATATATATATATATATATATATATTCACCCACGTTTGTGTTTTACCGGAATGCTACCAAGCCTTTGATAGTATTTACATCGATATGTAAAATTATAGTCCATTGAAGAAAGCATGTGTCCATGTAGGGCCGTTGATGGTAAAAAGTATTCGCCCATGTTGGTATACGTTTCATAAAGTAAAAAAAAAAAACATGGTATTGTTAAGACTATTCATTTATTCATTTACACCAGATGTCGACATAAATTAGGATTTAGTAATTCAATTCGCTCTTATCCGTTGGCGCCGTATGCGTGCATATTGAAATACTTCCAAAAGAAAGGGCATTTGATTTCACTCCTAGCGACAAATACTGCTATACGAAAGTGGTCCTGAGTAATTAACTCTGGGCTGGTTGCACCCTAAACTTTCTATAATGATAGAGATTACGACCAATTTTCGAGTTATTTACTTTTACTTTATTTGCGACGAAGAATAATCAATCATATAAAGCTGACAGCTCTATATGCGAATGCTTACAAACATAAATAAATCAATTTTTAAACACTCAATTAGTACAATTACAGGCATACATATTACACACGGACACACGCATCAGTAGCGCTTTTTCTATATTGACATTTTAAAGCTCAATCAGCTTGATATATAAGATTGTGTTAACAGAAACTAACAAAGTGATCATTATTTTCTTTTGTTTTTTTATGGGGAGGTCACCACTTATAAAGGCCCATAAGCCACTCGGGGATAAGGATATACAGCAATCAATGGGACAGTGTTGTAGTATTCTTTAGAATTGGAAATTTGATAACGTGTCATTACTTAAGGGGACGGTTCGTCAGGAACCTTTTTATCTGGGAATTGAAGACATCCAAGTTGAAGTAAGGTGCGAAAGAGGCAAGCGGTACAGAGTTCCACAGGCGTGCAGTTCTAAGCAAGAAGCTTTGTTCATGGAATCTACGTTGAGATTTAGGCACAGATAAAGAGTGGGGAAAATTAATCACAGTGGTTTCAGCCAGACGGGTGTTTATCGTGAAGGATTGGCGAGGGGGGGCAGAGATTGGAGGTCAAACGAGCACTTTCCATGGAAATAACGAAGAAAATATGCTCGCACCGTCTCTTCTGCGGGGGAGAGGTTGTAGAGAAGAGAAAAGGTATCCCCCACTAAGACACGAAGTCTATTTTGTACTCTGTCAAGGCAGGATAGGCTGTTTTTAGCAGCTCCTGTCCAGATGTGGCAGCAGTACTCCATCTTTTGACGTACTTGGTTTTTATATAGATAGAGAATTGCATCAGTATTGAGATATCTTCTGAGGCGCTAGAAGGAGCCCACCATTTTCCCAGGGACCTTGGAAACATACTTGATGTACGTGTTCCATTTCAGATCAGGAGTACAGGTCAAACCCAGAAGCTTATCAAAACATGGGGCCCCTCAAGACGAGAGCCCTCTATTTCAGTTGATGCCAGATGGAGATCAGAGCGTTGATGATGTAAAGATAGGAGCTTGGTTTTAGATGCATTAAAAGTAACCAGCCACGTCTTCCCCCACTGTACCACGCGCTGAAGATCAGAGGAGAAAGAATCAGAGAACTTTGTCGTTTATGGCCTTTGCTGTGTTGTCGTAGATGGTCGTGTCATCAGCATAGATGTCAACGAATGATTTAAGTATGTGTTTTGGGAGATCATTGATGTAGATCAGGAAGAGAGTTGGACCCAGGATAGACCCCCTGAGGGACTCCACCATTAATATTGAATATTAGAATCAATTTTCTCATGACTTATTTATAAATGGTTATAGTTACTCTAATGTCAAATATACATTTATGGAACGATTTTGTTTTAGCTTTGGAGGTTGTATGCGTGTGTGATGACCATAAGTCGTAAATATCCTGACCACAGAAAATTCTAGTCAAAATAAAATCATTTCAAGGAGATGTATCTTCTATTGAAAAGACCAGATTTCAGGGTTGCTTAATTGGATATTAAACATTTCTGTTTAATACTGGGCCTTTATCACGTAACCTATTAACCACTTCATGAAAACAAAAATTTAAAAAACAGCACAAATCTCGTTTCCATATCCGCGTAAGTACAGTACATTACTGTTGTGGTTTTAGCATTTGAATAATTGACGAAGAAGAGTTAATATAATAATAATAATAATAATAATAATAATAATAATAATAATAATAATATATATTATAATATAATTAAATATGTTTTAACGAAAATGCACGAGAGAGGTAATTGAGCTATATGCTGACTCACAGATTCTTTCTTAGAACTGCACGCCTGTGGAACTCTGTTCCGTCTGCCTGCTTCCCTCCGGACTACAACTTGGATGTCTTCAAGTCCAATGTTAACAAATTCCTAATGAACCGCCCCCTTAAGTAAACACTTCAGCAAATCTCCTCACTAACTTAATGTACTTGCAATAACCCTTATCCCTGAGTGGCTTCTGGGCCTTGATAAGTGGTGATCACTGTGTAAAAAAAAAAAGCAGTTGGACTAGTGGAGACGACCATACTACTCCTATATCCGACTCAGCCTGATTCGAAAACCGGTCCTCTATACCTGATAGTGACGTCATGGACTGAAGTGACGTCATGGAATAGTTCATTATTTCAGCAGTAGCTAACGTCGCCAGCCCCCCTCCCAAGCTTTTTGTTCGTAAAAGCTGTAATACTTCTTTCGTTTAGGATCGATCATTAGTGGATCGATGAGCTTTCTTGTTCCAACCTACCGTCGTAGTTCAAGTGTTGTTTGGGGTGGTTCGAGATCAAATCGTACCTGCGTCACAGAATGAGGTGTTATTCGTGTAACTTTTGAAGAAAATTCTCTCTCCTGGCGTATTGGGTACACAAGTGGTGACATGTGGTTTTGGCTGTTTGGTAAGGGTTTGCCAAAAAACGTGCAAAAATAGTTTCCGCCGCTGAAGCCGCTGTTGGGGTGTTCGGATTATGTAATCCTATACACCTGTAGAAATTGTTGAAGAGTTTCCTCTGTTGGGGTACCTTAGGCTTTCTTTAGTCTTCTTTTGAGCTTGTTCCAAAAGCGTTACGCTTGCTCATTCGCTCTCAGGTGACATTAAGATGTGGTGATATGTTTAATTCGGAACAAGTCGCAAAAATGTTTGAACTTTGCAGACGTGAACTGAGTTCCATTGTCGCTTATGATGCAGTCTACTACACCGAAATTAACAAACAGTTCATGCAGGAAATTTATTTATATCCCAGTTGTCGGTCTTTTCTACCTTTCTACCTTAATACCTCAGGGTACTTGGCGTGGCTATCAACAACCATTAAGTAAAAGTTGTCTTCGAGCGCCTGCTCAGCTTTCGGCCAGGGATTGTAATCGGTGGTGCTTTTGCAGCGAGGGCACAACCTGTACAAAAATCTCTCATCTCCATCATGTCTTTGTCCATGTTAGACCACTGGACGCAGATTCTCATTAAACTCTTCGTTCGTTTTTTTTTTCAGTTTGTCCTGTGTGAAAATCTCGTAGAATTTTTTTCTGGATACTCTTTGAAATCACCACTCTTGCTCCATATAGAATGACCTGGTCGCAAAGCCAGAGTACTTCAGGAATATTGTCATCCTTCATTGTTTTTAATGTTGCAGATAAAGTCATCCTCATCTGCTTCCCATTTAATTTCAGGTATGGAGACTGAAACTCTCTAATTGTGCTGTCTATCATTGTTTTTATTTCGGGGTCAGTGTTGTGTGGTGGGGTGCATATATCTCGGATATATAACAATAGTTACATAAAGTTCATATTATAACAGATAGGGAATGAAATACATTATTGCATGGGCGGATTTAGTTTATATTACTGAGGACGGGGACAGACAGTTACCACTTTAATATAAGGATGGTTTTTCATATTAAGTTCGTTTATAAAGATAATCACAAAAACACATTACCTTTCACGGTGAACAATGACAACGAAGTTGTTTGTAATCCATCTGCAAGATCATCAGGGATTCAATGCCTTACTGATTTCTAGATTGTTTTTCTTCCTTTTCTTTCATTTTCGAAAGGACAGCTAACTCTTCTCCTTCACGATTCGACCCGGACTTATCTATCTCTACTGCCCTCTCTGACATGACTGACTGATCCCAAACCCTCTTAACTGAATATATTGAATCTATTTTCCTTTTGGCGTCAGAAATGTGCCCAGTCACGTGATTCCTCACGTGGGGTTACTTATCATATGTCCAACAAAAGTATTCCATTTAATTTACATTGTCCGATATCAGTCCTACTAGTTGTAGCATTATTTAGTTCTTTCTAAACACATTAGTTAATTCACCAAATTAATAAAGTGCATTATGTATTTATTAAGTGCATTAACCATTCACTTTTAACTATTGAAAACAGGGTTCAATTCTAGCATTTTTTATTTGAATTTAGCTTGATAATAGTAACACGATACACTTAGGTGGAATTTGATATTTTTTAATAACATATACCGATACCATTTTGCATCATTTAGAAAATGAACCAAATAAAGATAAGAATAATTCCAGAAATAAGGATGGAACAAAAATAACTAAAAATATAAAGAAACGAAACTGGATGAAGCGATTTGGTTGGGGAACTACGTGAGAATAAAAAAGAATTTAAATTTAAATAGTCCATCGTAGATAAAGCTAGAAAATATTAACCGGGGAAATCAAAAAAATGTAATTTATGTTTACTTGAAGCATACCACATAAGAAATTGTAAAGAGAAAATTTTAATAAAAAGTTAGATGTTATCCAAAGTTGTTTTCATAGGAATAATTCCTGTTATCACGTCTAGAACCTGATTAACATGAATTTTAACAAGTTAAAAATTTACAGAATACGTTGAGGCTGAAATGTAAGTGGTGAAAGGACATGTTAAAACTAAAACTAAGATTTTAAAATGATGCAATAAAGAACTGAATTATTAGAGTATCAATCATAAATATGTAATACTATTAACTACAATTATAAGCTGAAAATGTAATAGAATTGACTTTAAGTTTTAAAATTTTAATTAATTAATTTTAATGGGTAGCACGTTTCTAACGTAATTTCATTAGTACCCACGCGTTATGCAGGTAAACATGAAAAATGAAACAAATATATAAATAATCAATAACTTATACAAATTATTTCTATAATATGAAAGTAATGAACATTGAATTTAAGATCATTAAATAAAAACGAAAGATAGAATAAAATAGAGAGAGGGGATAAATTAATAGAAAAATGGGTATACTAATATTATTTGGATAAATAAACTACTATGAAAACGGTGTGTAAGTCATTTTCCTTTTTTTAATAAACATCCATGTTTTAGTGTATTTTCATCAATGGAGCCTCCGCAGCACAATCATTATAAATATGCACACGAATACACATACACACAGACACACAGACACAGACAGACACACACACACACACATATATATATATGTATATATATATATGTACAATATATATATACATATATATATATTATGTATGCCATAATGTCTTTATGAAAAAACAAGAAATACGGATTTATAATAATAGGTTTATATGTATATATACGTATGTACATACATAGAAATATATATATACATAAATATGCATATACATGTATATGTGTATATATACATATATATATATATATATATATATATATGGTGGCGACAGTGAGAGAAAGGTAATATAGATGCTATATATAAATATATATATGACATATTGTCAATGAATTGATTTACGTGCCTGATAGTACCCTGAATTCGTGTTGCATGGACGTATAAACACCTACAATATTTATTTAAAAACAAACAAAGCGGTAAACGATAAAGAAGTAATTCTAGTGATGTGCTACAACAAACCAAGAAAAAGTGACTAGTTGCTTTGTATCATGCAATCATTATACACGCACATGGAATACATAGTAGGCAATCGCTCACACGCCAACACATCGATTAAATTACAAAACTGCACCTATTTATCTAGTTATATTTTCACCAGTTTACAATGAGAAATATGTAAGATGAAAGGTTTCCCTCTTACTCCAAAACCCACGTAACTCGTGTTTTTATGACAAATAAGCATTTCTGACTTTACTGGTGCATATAACATATTGAACGGTCCCTATAATGTATATATATATATATATATATATATATATATATATATATATATATATAGAGAGAGAGAGAGAGAGAGAGAGAGAGAGAGAGAGATAGAGATATGGTCAGAAAATGCGAGAGAATATATCTAAGTATATTGATAGATCTGTGTAAGTTAATAGACATTGTTGCGTGTATGGCGTGTTTGCTGAGTTGGTAGAGTGCTCGCCTTACATGCAGGAGTTTCAGGTTTCAAATCCTGAGCGCTGATATGTCTAACTTATGAGCCCAAATAAGGGCGAAACTCGAGTCTTGGACTTCCGGTTTGTTGGCTTACTTGGCTCTTATGGGCTGTTACATTAGTTCCGCTGTGGAAAATAATTATATATATATATATATATATATATATATATATATATATATATATACATAATGATTAGGTATTGGCTGAAGAGAGCTTGATAAGGATACCTTAAAATATTGACTGAAGAGAGCATGATAAGGATACCTTAAAATATTGGCTGAAGAGAGCTTGATAAGGATACCTTAAACGGGCCTTATTATTTGGCTTGAAACCGACGGTACCAATGATCTGTCTCAACTAACAACTTCCTGTACACAAAATATAAGTCCGCTCTTAAAATTTGGATTTTCCTTTTAATTGAGCACTCTGCTGGAATTCTTTTTCCCCAAAAAAAATAATCATTATATATATATATATATATATATATATATATATATATATATATATATATATAGTTAAACTCTTTAATTTGAACTTCCTCTCAGTTGGACTTCCTTTCAGTTGGACTTCCTTTCATTTGGACTTCTTCTAAACCTGTACTTTCTCTAAGCTTGAACTGTTTCGTCATTGAAATAGTATTAGCATATTTGATGCGGAGTTGCAGTAAAACTGTTTACATGCTTTTGTAAGATATTGCGCAGAAATGTTAATATTGGTACTATATAATTAATGTAGTGTAACCCCACGTGTGGCTCACTCGTCATCAGATCGCCGACTCCCAACGTCGTTTACCGTGGATTTTTCGTTCATGGCCGAATCGTCATTTTCTCGGTGCCGACTGTCGGTGGGGGACACACGCGTGGTTTCACAAAAGTACAAATATGAACAAAGAAAGGAAGTTCAGATATAAATTGACTGTGAGTGTGAGTGTGTCTTCTCCCCGTTCTGTTGATGTTACATTCGTCTATCTCTGTTTCACGGTCAACTCTAAACTTGTCCACGACTCTATTTCACAGTCAACTCTATAACTGTTCAACTGTAGTCGTTATTAACTCCCATCCGACGTCCAGCGCATCTAAATGTCAACTGTCTATCTCCTCTGTCTTCGTCTCTCAGGTCACCCACCCCACCCTGGCTACCGGAAGCTGTCCTTCCCTGTTTTATCTCTAGGTTTCTATTGTTATTGTTTGCTATTTCATATCTATTGTTATTTGTAGGATATTTCCGATTTCTTTGTTTATCCTCCCCCTCTCATCACTTAGTGTCTCAAATCCACCCCAGGGCCATTATTTAGTATTACAGTAAATTAGATATTGATAATTAATTTACACTAACTGTATTTTTTTCAGATTGCTATATTTAAAATATTGTATAACAACCCATCACAATGGCTTGCAACTCTAAAAGAAAACAAGTGACACTGGCTTTACTCGAAGAATGTCAAATTATAGATGCTGGAGTTGAAAATAGCGTTATATTGAGAGATTATAAAGTTGGAAGAAGTACACTGTTTTATATCAACAAGAAAAAGGAGGAAATATTGAAGGCTGCTCCTTTCTCTTCAAATAAAACATTTCAAAAGAAGGACTCTTCGCAGACCCAAGCAAGTTGAATTCGATCGAATATTGCATAATATAGCAAAGCGGAATGAATGTGTAGCAATATCTGGACCCATGTTAATTGCTAAAGCAAAATCTCTTAAGGAAGAGTTGAATATCGCAGAAGATATGAAATTCAATGAAGGCTGGCTTAGGAGCTTTAAGTGTAGATATAGTATAAGACAATTAACAATGTCAGGCGAACAACGGTCTGCTAATACGCACGCAGCATCAAATTATTGTGACAAATTCGAGAGGATAATTGCCGATTATAGTTTAAAACCAGAGGATGTTTACAACGCTGATGAAAGTGGCGTAAATTGGAAGTGCTTACCTACAAAAACATTAGCCGGATCCGAGGAACAGAAAATAAAAGGATTCAAATTAAATAAAGACATACTAATAGTGATGGTATGCGCTAATGCTTCTGGAACTCATAAACTTAAGCTTCTTGTTATCGGCAAATCAAAGCGTCCCCGCGCATTGAAAGGAGTTTCGCCTTTGTCAGTATCCTATTATTCTTCACGAAATGGATGGATTAATCAGCAGTTGTTTCAAAAATGTTTTTATGGAAGAATTTGTGCCAATTGTCCAGAGGCGTTTTCTTGAATAAGGTAAACCTGATTCAAAGTGTTTGCTTCTGTTGGACAATTGTAGAGAACATCCTCCTGAGTCAAACTAGTGCCATCTTGCGGGGATAATTTTGTGTGCTACTTACCACCTAATGTGACTTCTCTCATCCAACATATGGATCAAGAAATTATTTTGAAATTAAAATTTTTCGACAAAATGATTTAATGATGAATATGATAAATATTACCGTGAGTATAAGCGATTTTCAGCACCAATTTACTATCAAAGATGCTATATTTTCTCTCGCAAGTGAATGGAATCAAGTTCGATCAAGCAGATTAATAAAAGCATGGGGTATATTATGCTCAGCGCCAAAGGCTTCTTAACTGGAAGAACCACTTCCCTAGATGAGTTCATAATTAACGGATACTCTAATTTAACATCTAAATCTGACCACCAAGATCGCCATGGGCATGGAATATGTGCCTACATTAAAGATGGCTTCCCATGTAGTAGAGATATCTCTAGAGAGGATCCTAATTTACCTTATATGTGCTTCCGGGTTGCATCTGCTTACACCACTGCATTTATATTTGCCCTCTATCGGCCCCACAACAGCGGAGTTACTATCTTTAAGAGAATATCTGAGAAAATAGACCACATCCTGTCTGCACATCCCTCGGCTAACATCCACATCTGTAGTGACTTCAACGTCCAAACGTGGAATGGCTGATCCACTCAAATAAGAAGGACGATGAGGGGAGGTTTTGTCATGATTTTGCCATTGCTTATGACCTCACTTAGATTGTTCGCGATCCCACCCGTGTGCCGATACTACAGGTCAATATGCAAGCCTCCTAGACATTTTTATCTCAACTTCCCCTAAGCTATGTTCATGTTCCGTTCATTCTCCTCTAGGATCCTCCGCCCACTCCGTCGTATCAGTTAAGATAAAAATGAAATGTAATATGTCCTCTAACGTACCCTTCCACCGTACTGTATACCGATACTCCATGGCTGACTGGGATAGCTTCCGTACATTTATAGCTGATCTACCTCTGCATTCCATGTTTAAAAAGGATGTGTCCTCTATAGTATCAGATCTGACCGAATGGTTAATTGTAGGCATAGACCAATTCATACCATCTAAAAATTCCAACAAAAACCTACCAGCCAGCCATGGTTCTCCCCGGAATGCTGTTGCTATCGCGCACAGAAATCACTTTTTCCATAGCTACCAACGTAATAGATGCATTGAGACTAAATCTGTCTTCAGGAACGCCAGCAACCACTGTAAAAGAGTAATAAAAATGCAAGAGAGCTATATGCCCAGTCTGTTAAATCCAAGGTAGCTGATCAGCGGGTTGGTTCCCACCAGTTTTGGCAAATAACAAATAGTATCCTGAATAGAAGTGTGCGTTCTATTCCAACCATTATCAATGGACTAAAGGTCATCTCGTCAGCTTCAGACAAGGCCAAACTATTTGCCAAGAACTTTTCAGCTAATTCTACCCCATGCGACGAAGGCCATCAACTCCCCGTATTTCCTCCTATAATACAGAACACGCTAGGTAACATAAATATATCTGCTTGAGGTCGCCAAGCTAATCAAGAACCTTGATTCCAGTAAAGCTACCGGCCAAATTATAGTGTTAATAAACCTTCAACCAGAACTTGCTCCCATAGTTACGAAACTGTTTAAACGTTGCCTTAAGGAGACGTGCTTTCCAACATCCTGGAAAACCTCATCAGTATGCCCTGTATCCTTCTCAGTACAGACCAATAAGTCTCCAGTGTGTTATGAGTAAGTTGCTGGAATCCGTATTAAATAGAGAAATAGTCAACCACCTCTGCAGGAATAAACTTCTTAGTGACATGCAATATGGTTTCCGTTCTGCAGGATCTACCGTAGATGTGCTAACGGTTATATCTCATAGGATATCTGAATCTCTTTACATCGGCTTCCTTTCTAGGGCAATTACTCTTGACATATCAAAAGCCGTCGACAAGGGATCGCAAAGAGGCCTACTTCAGAAGATCTCCAGCTACGGTATAACTGGAATTATTCTCTCTATCATTAAATCATTTCTCTCTGATAGGCTCATAAGTGTAGTGGTGTATGGACAAAAATCAGAGGCCTGCAGTATTAATGCTGAAGTCCCTCAAGGGTCCCATCCTGGGTCCAACTCTCTTCCTCATCTATATCAATGATCTCTCTAAACACATACTTAAATCATTCGTTGACATCTATGCTGATGACACGATAATCTATGGCAACACATCAAAGATTGCCCCATGTTTTGACAAGCTTCTGGGTTTGACCTTTACTCCTAATCTGAAATGGAACACGTACATCAAGTCTGTTGCCAAGGTCGCTGGAAAGATGGTGAGATCCTTCTACCGCTCCAGAAGATATCTCACTACTGATGCAATTCTCTATCTATATAAAAGCCAAGTACGCCCAAGGATAGAATACTGCTGCCATATCTGGGCAGGAGCTGCTAAACCAACCTATCCTGCCTTGACAGATTACAAAATAGACTTCGTGACTTAGTGGGGATGCACTATTCTCTTCCCTGCAACCTCTCTCTCTCTCTCTCTCACACACACACACACACAGAAGAGACGTTGCAAGCCTATATTTTGTTTATAGTTATTTCCATGGCAGCACCTGAACTCCTATCTCTGGTCCTGCCTCGCCAATCTTTTACGAAAGAAAACCCCCCGTCTAGCTGAATCCACTGTCAAAACTTTCCCCACTCTTTATCTATGCCTAAATAAAAACGTGTATTCCATGAACAAAGCTTCTTTCTTAGAACTGCACGCCTGTGGAACTTGCTTCCCTCCTGACTACAACTTGGATGTCTTCAAGCGCAACGTAAACAAATTCCTAATGAACCGCCTCCTGAAGTAGACACTTTAAATATCCACACTAACGTACTGTACTTACAATAACCCTTATCCGTAAGTTGGTTCCGGGCCTTGATAAGTGGTGACCACCATGTAAAATATAAAAAATCAGAGAATACATCTTGTCTTGAAAAAATACTTGAAACCAAACGGTTACCGACCAACAACGCTTTTCTTAAATCACTTAATGGAAATGATGTTGAAATGTGGGTGCAGCAAGATGAGGAAACTACTGATCAATATCCTGAAGAAGATGAAAATAGCGACAGCTCCTATTCTCTTGACCCTAATGTAAATAACCAAGAACACTATGATGAAGCAATATCATTGGGTGATGCAGGAAAGTCTATGGAGACGATTATAAAATTTCTAGAAAAAATTCCTTACCTTAGTGACAACTATGCTTTGCAAGCAATGCCACTCCGAAGATATATAATCATAGAGAAGCTACAGAACCAAGAAATTGTAGATTTTCGTGATCGCTTACGGAATACAATGGCAGCGCCCGAGAGCTCAATCGATTAAAATAGAAGAGATTCATGCAATGAATAACTAAAAAAAATGTATTTTACATGAATGTATGATTTCTGTTGATGATAACTAAGGTAATTAATACCTAACAAGTAAGAGTAGTTTTAATTTATTTTTAATGTTTTTGTTCCTGGTAATAATATTTAACAATTCTTACTTGCAATATATCGTAAACTCAACTTAATATATACTTGAAGTATCATATAGCAAAGAATTTCATTTACTATTTCTTAATTCTAAGAAAATTTAAGTTAACTGCAGCACATTTTTTTATCACAAAACTGTAACAGCGTCCTCTAATTTGAACGAAGCGGATGTTCAAATTATAGGAGTTATACTATATATATATATATATATATATATATATATATATATATATATATATATATATATATATATATATATAACCTATTGAAGGATCTATAATTCTCCAGAAAAAGACTAACGATTACGTATTTACGTTGGTATTAGTTATAATAAAAAAGTTGTATGTAACCGCAAGAATCAATTTAAACATTTGAAGTATGTTTAGTTAAAGCTAAATAAAACGCTTAATTATATGTAAACAGTTATATAACAGCAAACAAATTAACAAATTTAAAACATAGAAAACCTTTATGCATTTATAGATGCGTACAACCCATACTACATGTGTGTTTATTTCTCTGTCAGATAAAAGTATGATACATATCTGTATTGAAATATGTAATTCCATGTGACATACACTCATACACACATACACACACATATATATAAATATATTTATAAATATATGTATAAAGAGAAAGAGAGAGAGAGAGGGGGAGGGAGAGAATCAGACAGACAGATAGACAGACAGAAACTTACCCAGACTTCCTCAATACTTCCTCAGGAAGAAACACTTCCTCTTGCAAAGAACATTAATATCAGCAAATATTTGAAAACATATTTGGTCTGAAAAGGATATCTTTTTTCTTTTTCAGAACCAAAATGAAGCTGTTACGCAGGCTAGTATCCACTAACAGCATACTCATAATTGTCCTCCAAACACAGAATATGTTTTTGTATATTGAATATGACAGCTCCCAGTTTGTAGTTAGAAACGAAGTAATTTGGATCGAATATTGTTATTGAATGAGACTCGAACGCAGTTATTAAAAGTTAAAAAGAATTAAATTTTGTGAGATACGATTTCGGAAAACATTGTGAATTATATATTGTTATAATGAATGCAAATTATATAACTCATAAAACACGGAATGTATATATTGTGTATATACACGTTCATTAGAAAAAACCTTCAATATATACACACTGATTATTTACACACGATTACATGAACATTGAATATACTCATATTGGGACCCTTACATCCTAAGAAAATGAAAACACGCATCATAATCGGTTTCTTCTTACTTGCATTCATAATTTGTATCTTATGCAACGCAGATATTTTCCAGAATCAATAATCAAAAATAATACACAACTGTTATATAGACACTGCTGGGATAAACAGGGTTTTTTTTTTACCGAAATCACGTTAATCATACAAAAATTTGTAACTCTAAACAAACTATATATAAGAATATATAGTAAATAAATAACTAAACAGATGCACTAATTTCATTTCAGTTGCACATTGATATGTAAATAATAACGGGTATATTTATTTTTAAATTAAATTATATATACTAAAGTGCATTTTTTTTTACCTAAATGTTGCATAGGAGACATTCATATTGGGGAGATGATTCGCTGACGAGGGGGAGATGGAAGAGAGAATTGACATAACATTTTACAGTCTGTGGTTTCTTATAACATATCTCGTAGGAGAGTTGAGGGAGGGTGATCAGTTCTTATATTACAAGAGGAAGGGGAAACTCATTACTTATGATAGAAAGAGGGGCACATTACTTAGATGAGTTATACACGAAGTTCATTATAAAGATGAGTGGAAACAATGTTGATATAAATGATTTCGCATTACCTTCAATTTGTTATAATGATGACACGAAGACGGCAGTTACAAAAATATGGTGATGTTTTTTATCGCTCGACCGGTTGAAATGATGATGACATACAGGAATTCAAAGTTGTTTCTACATTTTTAATGTTCTAACCCTAAAAGGGGCCCTCCTCATGTCAGCTCTGTCTCCGTCCGACTCGACTCTGGACTCTGTCTCTCTCTGTCTAACTCATCTTCGACTCTAGCTCTTATATTGAGAATTCATTTTCTGCTACGGCGTCATGCATGGCTTCAAAACGTGCCACACACACTGGAAACTCACGTGACCTAAACATGCGTGGTTCACACATGTCCCAACCATTTCTGCAGACAAATAATTCTTACTTACCTATTTTTCGACCTAACCTATTTTTCAATATGTTTTTAATTTGCTATTGTTCGCTCTTCTCGATGACCTTATTTTAATACAGTTTTCATAAAAAGAATTGAACAATTAAAATTCCTTTTACAACAAACATATCTATTTTATGTGAAACTGAACAATGCGAATTCCTTTCTGCATCTATCCCTGAACCTTGCTTACAATATTCGAATCTCGGTCTATCTAATGTTTTTCTTACAATAAAAGGGGAACCTTTGCTTGTAACATAAGTTGGAAATATGTTTTCCTTTGACCAATTTTGTACCCACGAGGCGGGAGCGGTATATATATATATATATATATATATATATATATATATAGTCATATATATAATCATAAGATTGGCCGACTCTAGCGAGATTCGAAATCGGGATCTCATGGTAAGAAGCCGAAACTCTTACCACTGGACCAACTCGCAGATGTTAATTTATTTGCTTTTGTATTTGTTTTTGCGATAGCTTTGTAATAAATTCAATTATTTATACAAAAGTGCATTTTTACCTAAATGCGAGTTGGAAATAATTCCCCTTTGACCCATTATATATATGTATGTATATATATATATATATATATATATATATATATGTGTGTGTGTGTGTGTGTGTGTGTGTGTATTCGTAGCAATATTGAAATGTTCATATCTTTAGTTCTATGTGACGAAACTACATGAAAATGTGCAGACTTTTTGAATGTTTTAATCTAGGTTAAAACTTTATTGCAACTGGTTAAATATATATATATATATATATATTGTCAGGTTATATATATATATATATATATATATATATATATATATATATATATATATATATTAGACCCGTTGTCGTAAAGACCCTCCATTTTATTGCAAATCAAAACCCAGTCAAGAAACTAGTCGTTCTTGTTACGGGAAAAATGACACTTCATAACGGCTTTTCTTTTGGTTGTAGTTCAATTAATGAGACCCCCATTTATCATGTTCTGTCTTTCCATTGTCTATTAAGTGGTTGTGCATCGTCGTATACGTTGCATCTAATTCAGAAAAATGTTCTCGCGCAGTTGTACGTGAATTGGCTTCGTATAAAGCGCTTAATTGCCCGAGGGCCGACCACCACGCTCATTATCTTTAAACCTATCGTTTATGACATATTTTATTTAAGTATATTTTTTGACTTTATGTGGATCTAAATTCCACCTTAATTCTACACTTTTAGGTTTGAAATGAGTTATGTAGATATCACGAAATTTTAAAGAATATAAAAATATACAAATGAAAATAACAAATATCTAATCAGAACAAAGTACGCATAAGTTGCTCTCAATTTTATCATTTTTTCCTTCTGGAAATGATGATATAATAAAGTTATACGTAATGTTTTTTTTATCTCTCTTTTATCTGATGCAGTTTATTGGCATTTTATTGTAGAGTCTTTTCTATCTTGGTAGGTTTGCTATTGATACATTATTCATTAGCTTTTTTTATATTTTAACACACACACACACACACACACGCACACACACACATATATATATATATTATTTTATTTATAGAGACAAGTATTATATACTCGGTAGACTTAACACGCTAATGTTTCTGAGCAAATTACTTTATTAAAAATACCAAATGTTTCTCATATATATATATATATATATATATATATATATATATATATTTTTTTTTTATTCAATTTTCGCCCCAAACAAGGCACAGTGCCACTTTGAAGCAGGGGGCTACTATTAGGGAATTAATTAGCGGGGTCATTATGAAGGGAGAAGAGTAGAAAGATGTTTGTTAACATTACACTTGAACTTCTGCATATCATTGCAGTTGGGAAAGCAGAATCCCGGAAGGGAGTTCCAAAGACCCGCAGTTCTGGGGAAGAAACTATTGGAGTAAAAGGCTTTCTTGCACCTCGGGATCTCCACTGTAAAGGGATGAGACTTAGTAGCTTGTCGGGTTTGTCGGGGGTAGTTACGTCGGGGAGGTACAAGTGTTTGCAGTTCGTCAGAGCATTCACCATTAAAGTATTTGTAGAACAGGCAGAGGGATGCAACATCTCGTCGATGGGACAGAGGTTGAAGCCCAGATGACAGTTCAGGACCTATCAGGTTTGCGACTCTTTTTTGAACCCTGTCCAGGAGCGAGAGACAAGCAGCAGATGCACCAGCCCAGATGTGACAACAGTACTCCATACATGGGCGAATGGTTGCCTTATAGAGGTATAGGATACTGGCAGGCGTAAGTAGTTTTCTAGCACGGTAGAGGGAGCCAACCTTCCTTGCAGCAGCCTTGGCAATGCTCTCAATGTATCTATTCCAGTTCATATTCCCTGTAAACGTTAGGCCGAGGAGTTTAAAAGAAGTACTTTTATGTATATATACATATATATATGGGGTGCGTATTTGTGTGTGTGTGAGCGTGTGTCTGTGTGAGTGGTCTGTATGTATTTGTGCGCGTTCGTGCATATAGATGTGCAATTCAAGCCAGTGCACCATTAAAATATCACATTACCCAAGTAGGTATTTTTCGACTGCTTTGTCCGTAGCCCGACTGGCTATAATTCACCAAATATGACATTTTTTACGTCTTCTCCACTTGCAATAATAGTTAACGGGTGTAAGTTTAAGAAAATCAACCCCTAAATCTTTGCAATTCCACACCATATCAAAACGCATTGTGGAGAACCTTTTTCCACCAACGACCGACACTTCCCCGTGATCTATCCCAACCTCTAGCCGTTAATAGGCTCAGATTGGTAAGACAGAAATAAGGATGGATGGACATTTCTTCTCAGACCATATTTAGTGTCGGACGATTGGCCGGTAGTAAACAAATATATTTTTTCTATTCCTTCTTTTTTTCTTTTTTTCTTTCTCACATGATTCATTTTATTTCTTTTCTTTTTATTCGCGTCTTTTCATTGCTGATTAAAAAAACATATCTACTTATACCTGGGATCATATTCGTCCGTTTTTTTATACGTATTTTTCTCTCTTTTCTTATTGTTTTCGTTTGTTCTTGTCGATTTTGTTGGTGGCGTTTTTTTACTGCCCCTGCTTCTTCTTTTACTGTTCATCTTGTCTCTTTTCTTTCTTCTAATCCTCTTCTTCTTTTCCTTGTTTTTCTTCTTTCTTGCTGTCTTTTTCTTTGTCTATTTTTCAGGTTTGTATAATTTGTGTTTATTTTTTTTCTTTTGTCTTTATTGTTTTTTATTCCAATTTTACGTTGGTTTCTTTTTCTTCCTTTCATATTCTATGTGAATGCGTGTTTTTTACCTATCTGATTTCGTTTTATTTTTGTCTTTATTGTACATCTTCTTCTTTATTTTTTCTCCTATTTTTCTATTTCTTCTCCTTTTCTTCTTTTCTTCTTAATTTTACTTCTACGTCTTCGTTTTTTTTCTTTTCTCTTTCTTCTTCTCATTCTTCTTATTTATTTTTATTAATCTGTTTTTTTTATCTTTATTTTTCCACCTTATGTTGTTCACATATTTGATCTTTTCCGCAATTTTTTTTTCTTATTCCCTTCTTGTCTCCTATCCTTATAATTCTCCCTTTTAGTTTTTCTGTTTTCGATTTCTAATTGTTTTTTATCCCTATCTTCTATTATTTGCATTATTTTCTTTCCTCTTATTCCTCATCTTTTTGCCCTAAATCACTTTTTCTACCTCGGTTTATCGTTTATTTTATTTTTTCTCATTTTAGTTGTTCTATTTTTATATTCTCTCTTTATACCTCATTGTTAGTTTTTGATTTTTCTTTCTGTTTTTAATCCCTTTTTTCTTTTCCCCTTCCTCTTCTTTTCCTCCTTTTTTCTACCCTTTTTCTCTTTTTTATTTTACCCTCATTCTTCGATTTTATATTTTTCTATGTTTTCTTCCACACCTCTTTCTTCTTCCCCTTCTCCACCCTTCTCCGGCTAAGACGCTAAAACCGATAACCCCCTCCTTCTTCCTAGTTTTTTTTTTTCAATTTTCTCGTTGGTTTGTGTTTTTCCCTCAGCTCTTCCCCCTCTTTGCCGTCTTTCCATTACCATCACTCGTGATCGCTCGACTCCTTCCGTTCAATCCTGGCCAATGGTGACGTCTTTTACCGATAAGCGATTTCTGAAACGAGACGACCCAGTTGCTAACGCTGCGAAAGTAACGCTTTTTATTGAGGGGTAGATGTCGTCGGAAGGAAGAAATCCACCACCTATTCCAACCACTCTCCAAGGTGACAGAATCTTGAGGAAAGGCGTTTCGGTCGTTTTCCCATTGATGTAAAAACAAACGATGTTCATGAACGTGTTTTGCTTCATACGCTTATTGAAGGTACGTCGTTATTACGATGATTCATTCAATTATAAACAAAAAGTTAAAATAATTTTTTTATTGATGCTGCTTCCAATGTAGTATTAAAATAATAGAGCATAGTATCTATCAATCTGTCTGTTTATTTTCCTTTATTTACAATGGGTTTCAAAACTAGCGTGGTTCCAAAGCCACTCTATGCTAAGCGTTAAATTAGGGTCAGGTTGAATGATTATACAACACCCTGATGACTGGTAATATTGCTAATGATTTGGCAGAGTTAGACTATTTAAAAAGGCGGTTCAACAGATGTTCATTTGGATTAGACAAGCAATAGAATAAGAAAGCAAACTCCTCATGGATATTTCTCTTTGATTAAGGTAGAGACGGGGAGAGAGGGAGAAATATAAGGAGAAAGGTATATAGAAAGAGAAATAAATTCCTGACGAGTTTTTTCAGTGGCGACATGGATTGTAAGCTCAGTCTAGAAATGTCATGGAAATAACTGTAGAGTGGAGACAGAATCGCAATGTTTTGCTTTGAGAAATTTGAGCTAATTGAGATAAGTGCGCATCGCAACAAAAGCTTAATAGGTTTTTTTTTTTTTTAAATCTGTCAATCGAGTAAAAGTAGCTCTGACTAGCAGCAAAATAATAATGCTAAGAAAAAGATGAGGACAGGATAGATGGTTATACTGAGCCTAATTACTTCATGTGTTGCTAGGGCAATTTCCGTATAAATGATAAATTACATTAAAAGTCGCCTGTTATTGACCTAGAGGAAGAATTGAGATTAAATGGATAGACAACCACCAAAATTAATAATTGCATTTCATATTAGATAATTTTATTGAGATATTTCCAATATCTTTCTACTGAAAATGATGTCTAAAAAGACATCGGATTCTAACAACAGGGAGCCAAAGAAGTTTACTCACAACCAAAGTGAAAATTTTTGTTTTTTTCTGTAGACGGAATTAGGTTCGAACGGCCCGCGGAGCTTGTTAGTTCGCGTCTCATACCACTAAGCCACCGACAGCTCTTGGCTGCACAATGATGATATAACCAAGCGTGTGGTGTGAAAATTAAAAATAAACTTCTAATGCTCGAAACGCAAAGGAACGGAAAATAAGAAGAGAATATGAGAAGAAACGCCATCACATTTTAATTTAGTATAAATTAGTATGATTTGAAAAGTGTTGCCACATCTTTTTTAAAACATTATCATGTGGCGTTTATTAGTTAGACTTGGTATTTTCTTTGTGTGTGTGTGTGTGTGTGTGTGTGTGTGTGTGTGTGTGTGTGTGCGCGTGCACGCGTGTGTATGTGCGTGACAGCAATATTCTTCAGAATCTCAGTCTTTTGTGTGGAATACTCAACCACTCCAGATGAATTTTTGCTTAGGAACCCAATAATACTAATAAGCCAAAAGAAAGATATTTTAACTGGTCAATAAGTGAGATGAAAATTACATTCTTGACTTGGGAATTATTAAAATGGTCGATTATTATCAGGAAATTATTAAAATGGTCGATTATTATGACGGGATTATTAAAATGGTCCATTATTATGAGGAAATTATTAAAATGGTCGATTATTATGAGGGGATTATTAAAATGGTCCATTATTATGAGGAAATTATTAAAATGGTCGATTGTTATGAGGGGATTATTAAAATGGTCCATTATTATCAGGAAATTATTAAAATGGTCGATTATTATGAGGGGATTATTAAAATGGTCCATTATTATGAGGAAATTATTAAAATGGTCGATTATTATGAGGGGATTATTAAAATGGTCCGTTATTATGAGGAAATTATTAAAATGGTCCATTAATATGAGAAACTATTAAAATTGTCGATTATTATGAGGAAATTATAATAGTCGATTACTATGATTGGTAAATATTAGTGTTATATACAGATTCTTTAAATATGTGAAAAATTATTTTAAATAATATTTAATAGTAGTCAGGAATTAAAACTTATGATAATTTAGCAGGTGGAATTTAAACTAACCATAATATAAGCAAATATACGTGACAAAAAGTAGTTAGTGGGAGATTAGTTTTTATATTGAACGCATTAGACATGGAAAGGGTTTTAGGACTGGACGATCATAGAAGACAGAAGGAGGCGACTTAGAAAAATGTAATCTTATACAAAGCGTGGCAATTTGAAAAAGAATTCACTAAGGAATAAATGATTATATATAAAAATATATTTCCGTCTGAACGTTTTCACTTTTGGAAAGAAACAAATGTAATTTTAGGAAGCATGGAATGGACGAATGGTAGGAATATTAAAGGTATAGTTTTACTGGTGTTCCAACCGACAACGATTTGTACAATCTGTTAATTCATGTATACACACATCAACACCCAAATGAATAAACCAGACGAATCACATATCAAAACGTTAACAGTCATAAGTTAAAAGAGACTCACACATTTGCTACACACACACACACACACACACACACACACACACACACACATACACACACACACATACATATATATATATATATATATATATATATATATATATAGGTCGAGTTGAACAACTCACACACTCCCTGTAATTTTTTTTACCGATAGTTTCATTAAATTCTTTTGCTGGATTTTCATTGATTACACAGTAATCTAATAGATTATGAAAAAAAAAATTATAATTATTTCGACATTTGGAAGTGGTGCTCACTTTTTAGTTACAACGTTCTGGTAAACCGGTCACCCATTTTTAACCATCGATATTTTTTTTTCTCATAATCTGATAGATTAGTGTGTAAACAATATAAATCCAGCGAAAGATTTAATTAAAACTATCGGTGAAAAAAATTACAGGGGGGGGAGTTGTTCAACTCGCGATGTTTGTTTTTTATGAAATTGTTTTTATAACAATGAATGGACATATTTTTAATTTTTTTTATTTTTTTTTGTTTTTATGAAAAGAAAGTTTCATTTTTTTTTCTTACTTCGTTTTTATTTTTTTTGTTAAGGATTCAAGTCCTATAGATTTACAACGTTCTGGTAAACCGGTCACCCATTTTGTAACCATCGATTGTTTTTTATAACAATGAATTTTTTTTTAAGTTTATTCTTATGTGTGTTTTTATGAAATAAACGTATCGATTTTACACAATCTATCAGATTATGAAGAAAAAAAAAATTCCTTCTGGCAAATTGGTCACTCACTTTCGGAGAACGGAAGTGAATGTCAAGAAATTGCATTTTTTTATTGCCCTTTTATTGCGCTTTTTTTTTGTTTTTATTAAGACTAGTTATTTTTCCATTGTGAACACGTGGTAATTAATTTTTAATTATGGCTACCTCCGGAAACCCAAGGTGGGAGTTAATGAAGAAAATGAATGAAACGCCAATAGATTATGCCAGGGAGAAGAATTTGATAGCGCAAAGTAAGGTTTGTTCATGTGGCCATGACATGGCCCTGCAGAAATATGGGAAAGCCAAACTGGATGGCTTCTGTTGGAGATGGTGCCGCTGCAAAAAAATCACATCATTACGGAGTGGTACATTTTTTGAACACGCAAAAGTGACCATTTCCACACTGTTACAAATAATATACGACTTCGTAACACAAACTCCTGTTACAGGGTCGGCAAACGCCATTGGCATTAGCGAGAAAACATGTATCCAGTGGTATCAGTATTGCCGGGATATTTGCTCCAGTAAAATGCTGAAAGACTGGGAAAAGCTAGGCGGTCCGGGACATGTTGTAGAAATAGACGAGAGTCTATTATTTAAGAGGAAGTATAACATTGGCCGAGTGACAAACCAGATATGGGTTGTAGGGTTCTATGACCGAACCCAAAGGAAAGGATTCCTGCGGCGAATCTCGGACCGCTCAGCAAGAACATTGGAGCAAGTAATTGTGGAATGTGTTGCTGTCGGGTCAACAATTTATACAGACCAGTGGCGGAGCTATTCTAATTTAGGAAATCTTGGATATGTGCACGGGACAGTCAACCATTCGGAACATTTCGTTGACCCTGTAACTGAAGTCTGCACAAACAGTATTGAAGGGTACTGGTCAAGAATTAAAAGACGCATAAAATACATCTATGGGTCTTCCGGAGACATGAAATGGTCCCACGTTGATGAAGCAATGTACCGGCAGGCATACCACATGACAGCAGACAAGTGGATGGAGAATTTTGAAACATTTCTCCAACATGTCAGTGAAATCTATAGGACTTGAATCCTTAACAAAAAAATAAAAACGAAGTAAGAAAAAAAAAATGAAACTTTATTTTCATAAAAACAAACAAAAATAAAAAAAATAAAAATATGTCCATTCATTGTTATAAAAAACAGAAAAAATAAAAACGAAGTAAAAAAAAATTGAAACTTTCTTTTCATAAAAACAAAAAAAATTAAAAAAATTAAAAATATGTCCATTCATTGTTATAAAAAAAATATGTCCATTCATTGTTATAAAAACAATTTCATAAAAAACAAACATCCCCCCCCTGTAATTTTTTTCACCGATAGTTTTAATTAAATCTTTCGCTGGATTTATATTGTTTACACACTAATCTATCAGATTATGAGAAAAAAAAATATCGATGGTTACAAAATGGGTGACCGGTTTACCAGAACGTTGTAACTAAAAAGTGAGCACCCCTCCAAATGTCGAAATAATTATAATTTTTTTTCATAATCTATTAGATTAGTGTGTAATCAATGAAAATTCAGCAAAAGAATTTAATGAAACTATCGGTAAAAAAAATTTCAGGGGGGGGTGAGTTGTTCAACTCGATATATATATATATATATTTAAAAGCATGCAGCCATCAACACTTGTAGGTTTTCAGACTTTTTCCTTTTGTAATATTTTAAAATATTTTTATAACGCGTTTCAAGCCTTGTTCATCTCTCTTCAGATAATTTTGTTTTGAAGTTTCTCTTCGTTAGTAATAAAACTTCATTACAAATTTCACCCTCGCATAGAACAAATCCACATAACAACACATATAAATAAGCAAAGGTAAAAATAAACATACGTGCACACACGATTATGCAAATTTGCATCCTCACACACGAATCAAGACCGGAATAAAGAGGCACTCACGGAAAATCCACCCACGTCCAATATAATACTGTTACCCCAAACCTTTTCTCCAAACTAAGGAAATGACTAGAAACAAAATCCACTACTCTGCGCAAATACTATGAAAAAGAAATCTCTATAGACTGAGGCAATTCTAACCAGTATATATATATATATATATATATATATATATATATATATAGGTATATATGTTGATATATATGTGTGTGTATGTGTGTGCATATGTATATATGTGTATATATACGTATGCGTGTATATATATATGTATACTCCTATTTGTATATTTACACATATATATTTATCATTTATTTTCCATTTAATTTGTGTATATGTTTGTATTTGTATATATGTGTATGTATGATTGTATGTATATGTGTATGTATGTTTAGATTGGGGACGGAACTTATACCTATCTAGGTCTCCTAACTCTATCTCTATCTCTCCCTATTTCACGCACAAACACACGCGAACGGGCATGTGCACACGCGCACAAACACACACATATGTGAAAATAAGACATCACAGATTTTAACCATTACACACGCATACATACAGGTCACGCACAACCACAGCCCCAACACACACGCATACACAGCCACACACATAAAAATAACTCACCCAAAACTCATGGAACTACTCACCAAATAGACTCAAAACCTCCCCACTCACCAAATTGACTTAACTCTTATGTACGTATGTATCCATGTATGTATGTGTGTATGTACGTAAATATGTATGTATATATGTATGTATTTATGTTACGAATAGGTGAATTCAACATGAATCACCTATTCGTAACAACCATCATCGTCGTCGTCATGAACGTTGTGGATTTGTGCGTTTATGAACGCGTTATCATTTTAAAAACTGTACAACCGGCGAAGCGAACGTCTCTCTATTCTATGTTCTGTGTATTTGGGATTGTTTTACTCTTTTATTCATGTTGAATTCACCTATTCGTAACAACCATCATCGTCGTCGTCATGAACGTTGAGGATGTGTGCCGTTATGAACGCGTTTTTATTTTAAAAACCGTACAACCGGCGAAACGAACGTCTCTCTATTCTATGTTCTGTGTATTTGGGATTGTTTTACTCTTTTATTTATGTTGAATTCACCTATTCGTAACAACCATCATCATCGCCATCATAAATGCTCCTTCATATATATTCTACATGTACGTGTATGTGTACGTGTGTGTGCATATGTATGTACATGCGTATATGTATGAATGTTTGAGTGTATGTGAATGTTGTCATGTGTGTTTGTTCTTACGTATGTCTGTTTGCGTGCATCTTTTTGTATGCATGCTTGTATGTGTACGTGCATATCTTTATTTCGATATGTATGTGGGGTGGAGAGGACTCCCAAATGCCTTCAGTCAACCCCTCTGGGTGAAGCAAATCTCTGATTCAAAAAAAGTACATAAAGCGGGAGATCAATACCCGCATTAAGCTGGTCTGCAGTTTGATTTGTTGCTGGCTATCTTGCTCATGCTTTTTGCTGGATCTCAACATTTTGAACCGAGACATAGACTTAGCTGTCGTACAAAGCTAAAACTCTGTAATATCATCTTTGTATAGATACTTCCACAGGCATTTGTCTATAAAAATTGTCCGTGGCGATGGAAAAAGTGTCATGTGTGTAGCCCTGAAATGCTGGAAGCATGTAATAATTGATCTGCCATCATGCTATATACACATATGTGTGTGATTGTATGTATGTATGTATGTATGTATGTATTTTAATATATGTACTAGTGTGTGTATGTGTATGTATACCTATCTCTATATGTATGTATACATGTATGTTTGTATATATTTTTATTTATTTATTTATTGTGTATACATGTTTATGTGAGTTTGTATGTATATACGTATATATATTTGTGTGTATGTATATGTATATGTATATATGCATATATATGTATGCGTATAGGATCATATATATGTATGTGTAGGTATATGTAGGTAACTTTATGTGTATGTATGTATATGTGCATACATGTGTACGTATATGTATGTGAATTTGTATGTACATGTGTGTATGTATTTGCATATGATAGTATATATGTGTATGCATATATATGTATATGTGAATGTATATGTTTGTATGTATGTTATTGTTTGTATTGTGTATGTATGGATGTATGGATGTGTGCATGTGTGTATGTTTATGGGTATGTATGTGTGTGTGTGTGTATGTGTATATATATATATGTATGTATGCCAAGGACCGTCTTCAATTTCATGTCTGCTTGAGCGTGTGAATTCGCTGGCAGGACTAAAAAAAAGGTTGTCTGCGAGTTCCTGGACTTTCAGTGACTGAGGGAGTGGCACTCGTCTGACAAGACATTGCAATCATCATCATATATACATCATATGATGATTGCTGCATCATTCCAGATGATCGCCGTCACATTAGGTTCTCCCAATATCGTCGTCGATGCCATCCCATGTGACTCTGCCCTCCTGCCACCGATTTGCACAATTTTGAGCAGATGTGACACACAATTGAGCAATTTCCACTGAGTTTACTTCCTCTGATCAATCACGTCTTATCAAACCAGCAGTAGACTTGCAAACTTTGCTGCATGTTAAACAAATAGTTTGGTTCGGACTAATACATGCAAAGTTAACCTGAACAGGAGTTTTGTACGACTTAAGGTGGTTGACGTATCAAGCTTTTGACAAAAGCACTCGGTCACATTTTCAGCTTTGTGTGTCATGGCTAAGACCATCAATTAAACCTTTGCGAAGCTCTCGCTTAAGATTGCTGTGGGCCTGCTTTCTTTTCTGTACAGCGTCACAACTTTCACGTA